>NC_135974.1:15318779-16025338 GCF_053455715.1 Rhinoraja longicauda
CCATCCCAGGAATCAATCTGGTGAATCTTCTCTGTACTCCCACTATGGCAAGAATGTCTTTCCTCAGATTAGGAGACCAAAATGGTTCGCAATACTCCAGGTGTGGTCTCACCAATGCCCTGTACAACTGCAGCAGAACCGCCCTGCTCCTATACTCAAATCCCCTCGCTATGAATGCCAACATACCATTCGCTTTCTTTACTGCCTGCTGCACCTGCATGCCTACTTTCAATGACTGGTGTACCACGACACCCAGGTCTCGTTGCATCTCCCCTTTTCCTAATTGGCCACCATTCAGATAATAGTCTGCTTTCCTGTTCTTGCCACCAAAGTGCATAACCTCACATTTATAATAATAATAATAATAATAATACATTACATTTGTATAGCGCTTTTCTACACACTCAGACACTTTACATGGTAAATAAGACATAAAAATAAATAAATAAACAAACAGAAAAGGAAGAATGAGGTGAAGTGACGGTCAGTGGTTGAAGGCAGTGTTGAACAGGTGAGACTTCAGTGATGTTTTGAATGTGGTGAGTGAGGAGGAGTCTCTGATGGTTTGAGGTAGTGAGTTCCAGAGGGTGGGAGCAGCGATGGAGAAAGCCCTGTCCGCCCAGGATCTGAGTTTGTTCCGGATGGGGGGGACAGGAGGTTAGCAGCAGCAGAGCGGAGGGTACGGGTGGGAGTGTGTCTGTGGAGGAGGTCAGTCAGGTAGGATGGGGCCAGGTTATGGAGGGCTTTGTAGGTCATGAGGAGGATTTTGTACTGGATTCTCTGGGGGATGGGGAGCCAGTGGAGCTTGTAGAGGACGGGGGTGATATGGTCACGGGTCGGGGAGTGGATGAGTAGACGGGCAGCGGAGTTCTGGATGTGTTGGAGTTTGTTGATGATTTTTGAGGGTGAACCATAGAGGAGGCTGTTACAGTAGTCCAGATGGGAGGTGATGAAGGCGTGGATGAGGGTTTCTGCAGCTGTGGAGGAAAGGGATGGACATTATACTGCATCTGCCATGCATTTGCCCACTCACCTAACCTTTCCAAGTCACCTTGCAGCCTCCTAGCATCCTCCTCACAGCTAACACTGCCCCCCAGCTTCGTGTCATCCGCAAACTTGGAGATGTTGCATTCAATTCCCTCGTCCAAATCATTAATATATATTGTAAATAGCTGGGGTCCCAGCACTGAGTCTTGCGGTACCCCACTAGTCACTGCCTGCCATTCTGAAAAGGACCCGTTTATTCCTACTCTTTGCTTCCTGTCTGCTAGCCAGTTCTCCATCCACATCAATACTGAACCCACAATACCGTGTGCTTTAAGTTTGCATACTAATCTCTTATGTGGGACCTTGTCGAAAGCCTTCTGGAAGTCCAGATATAACACATCCACTGGTTCTCCCTTATCCACTCTACTAGTTACATCCTCGAAAAATTCTATAAGATTCGTCAGACATGATTTACCTTTCATAAATCCATGCTGACTTTGTCCAATGATTTCACCACTTTCCAAATGTGCTGCTATCCCATCTTTAACAACTGACTCTAGCATTTTCCCCACTACCGATGTTAGACTAACTGGTCTGTAATTCCCCGTTTTCTCTCTCCCTCCCTTTTTGAAAAGTGGGGTTACATTAGCTACCCTCCAATCCTCAGGAACTACTCCAGAATCTAAAGAGTTTTGAAAAATTATCACTAATGCATCCACTATTTCTGGGGCTACCTCCTTAAGCACTGGGATGCAGCCTATCTGGCCCTGGGGATTTATCGGCCTTTAATCCATTCAATTTACCTAACACCACTTCCTGACTAACCTGGATTTCACTCAGTTCCTCCATCCCATTTGACCCCCGGTCCACTGCTATTTCAAGCAGATTATTTATGTCTTCCTTAGTGAACACAGAACCAAAGTAGTCATTCAATTGGTCTGCCATGTCCTTGTTCCCCATGATCAATTCACCTGTTTCTGACTGCAAGGGACCTACATTTGTTTTAACTAATCTTTTTCTCTTCACATATCTATAAAAGCTTTTGCAGTCAGTTTTTATGTTCCCTGCCAGTTTTCTTTCATAATATATGTTCCCTTTCCTAATTAAGCCCTTTGTCCTCTGCTGGACTCTGAATTTCTCCCAGTCCTCTGGTAGGCTGCTTTTTCTTGCTAATTTGTATGCTTCATCTTTTGTTTTGATACTATTCCTAATTTCCCTTGTTAGCCACGGATGCACTACCTTCCCTGATTTATTCTTTCGCCAAACTGGGATGAACAATTATTGTAGTTCATCCATGCAGTCTTTAAATTCCTTCCATTGCATATCCACCGCCAACCCTTTAAGAATCAATTGCCAGTCTATCTTGGCCAATTCACGTCTCATACCCTCAAAGTTACCTTTCTTTAAGTTCAGAACCGTCGTTTCTGAATTAACTATGTCACTCTCCATTCTAATGAAGAACTCAACCATATTATGGTCACTCTTGCCCAAGGGGCCACGCACATCAAGACTGCTAACTAGCCCTTCCTCATTACTCAATACCCAGTCTAGAGTAGTCTGCTCTCTCGTTGGTTCCTCTACGTGTTGGTTTAGAAAACTATCCCGCATACATTCCAAGAAATCATCTTCCTCAGCACCTCTGTCAATTTGATTCACCCAATCTATATGTAGATTGAAGTCACCCATTATAACTGTTTTACCTTTGTTGCACGCATTTCTAATTTCCTGTTTGATGCCCATCCCCAACTCTACTACTACTGTTAGGTGGCCTGTACACATCTCCCACTAGTGTTTTCTGCCCCTTAGTGTTTCGTAGCTCTACCTATATCGATTCCACATCCTCCAAGCTAATGTCCTTCCTTTCTATTGCGTTAATCTCCTCTCTAACCAGCAACGCTCCCCCACCTCCTTTCCTTTCTGTCTATCCCTCCTGAATATTGAATATCCCTGGATGTTGAGCTCCCAGCCTTGGTCACCCTGGAGCCATGTCTCTGTAATCCCAACTATATCATATTCATTAATAACTATCTGCGCATTCAACTCATCCACCTTATTCCGAATGCTCCTTGCATTGAGACACAAAGCCTTCAGGCTTGTTTTTACAACACTCTTACCCCTTATACAATTATGTTGAAAAGTGGCCCTTTTTGATTTTTGCCCTGGATTTGTCTGCCTGCCACTTTTACTTTTCACCTTGCTACCTATTGCTTCTACCCTCATTTTACACCCCTCTGTCTCTCTGCTCGTGCTCCCATCCCCCAGCCACATTAGTTTAAATCCTCCCCGACAGCACTAGCAAACACTCCCCCAAGGACATTGGTTCCATTCCAGCTCAGGTGCAGACCGTTCTGTTTTGAACTGGTCCCACCTCCCCCAGAACTGGTTCCAATGTCCTAGAAATTTGAATCCCTCCCCCTTGCACCATTTTTCAAGCCACGTATTCATCTGAAATATCCTCCTATTTCTACTCTGACTAGCAAGTGGCACTGGTAGTAATACAGAGATTATTACCTTTGAGGTCCTACTTTGAAGTTTATCTTCTAGCTCCCTAAATTCACCTTGTAGGACCTCATCCCTTTTTTTACCTATATCGTTGGTGCCAATGTGCATCACGACAACTGGCTGTTCACCTTCCCCCTCCAGAATGTTCTGCAACCGCTCAGAGACATCCCTGACCCTTGCACCAGGGAGGCAACATACCATCCTGGAGTCTCGTTTGCGGCCGCAGAAACGCCTATCTATTCCCCTTACAATTGAATCCCCTATTACTATAGAGATAACCTGAGATTGTCCATTTAAAGGACATTTGGGCAGGTACGTGGATAGGAAAGGTTTAGATGGCCAAAACAGGCAGGTAGGACTAGTGTAGATGGGGGATCGTGGTCAGCATAGGCAAGTTATGCGCCGGTGACCTGGGTTTGACCCTGACCAGCGGTGCTGTCCGCACGGCGTTTGTACGTTCTTCCTGTGACTGCGTGGGTTTCCACTGGGTGCGCCAGTTTCCTCCCACATCCCAAAGACGTGTGCGTTTGCAGGTTTATTGGCCCTCTGCCAATTTCCCCTTGTGTGTCGGGAGTGAATGAGATAACATAGAACTACTGTGAACAGGCAATCGATGGCCGGTATGAACTCAGTGGGCCGAAGGGTCTCAACCCGAAATATCACCTATTCCTTTTCTCCAGAGATGCTGCGTGATCCGCTGAGTTACTCCAGCTTTTTGTGTCTTTGGTTTAAACCAGCATCTGTAGTTCCCACCCAAACTACCCCCTCCCCAGGTACTTTCTCCTGCAGCCGCAGGAGATGCAACACCTGTCCCTTTATCTCCCCCCTCGACTCCATCCAAGGACCCCGACAGTCTTTTCACGTGAGGCAGAGGTTCACTTGCACCTCCTCCAACCTCATCCACTGTATCCGCAGATCCAGGTGTCAACTTCTGTACATCAGCGAGACCAAGCGTAGACTCGGCGATTTTTTCGCTGAACACCTCCGCTCAGTCCGCCTTAACTGATCTCCAGGTTGCTCAGCACTTCAACTCCCCCTCCCATTTCCAATTTGGCCTTTCTGGCCTGGGCCTCCTCCATTGTCAGAGTGAGGCCCAGCGCAAATTGGAGGAACAGCACCTCATATTTCGCTTGGGTAGCTTACACCCCAGCGGTAAGAACATTGACTTCTCTAACTTCAAATAGCCCTTGCTTTCCCTCTCTCTCCATCCCCTCCCCCTTCCCAGTTCTCCCACCAGTCTTACTGTCTCCGACTACATTCTATCTCTGTCCCGCCCACTTCCCTGACATCAATCTGAAGAAGGGTCTCGACCCGAAATGGCAACCATTCCTTCTCTCCATCTCTGAGAGAGATGCTTCTCTCAGTCTGTCCCGCTGAGTTACTCCAACATTTTGTGTCTGCCGATATAAACCAGCATCTGCAGTTCTTTCCTTCACATCTGTGGTTCTTTTCTACACATGGATATCTAATGGACTAGGAGAGAGATGGTGCAACAAAGGGATGGAAAAGTAATGGTCTTTGCAAAAAGCGGAAAGCTTGATGGTAAAAGATTTTTTTAACAAGTGAAGAGAAAGATAATGATGATCAGATGATTTTACTCAGACATAGGAGTTGTGCATCAGTGACAACACTGCTGTGTAATGCCCAACCCCAAACCCTCGAGAATGTGGTGTGCTGCTCCTTGGAGCATGTTCCAGGTTAGAGATCCAGCATGGAAAGAGTTTCTTCAGCCCACTGAGTCCATGCTGGCCATCTCTCTTACCCATTCACACTAGTTCTATGTTATCTCACTTTCTCAAGCTCTCACTACACACTAGGGGCAATTTTCCAGAGGGCCAATTAAACTGCAACCCTGCACAGGGTTTTGGGATGTGGGAGGAAACCGGTGCAGCCAGAGGAAACCCACACTGTCACAGGGAGAACGTGCAAACTCCATACAGACAGCAACCCGAGGCCAGAATGCAACCCGGGTATCTGGCGCCGTGAGACGGCGTGAGGCTCTTCCAGCTGCGCCACCCTTGCGGTCTGCTATCTGCAGCTCATGCGACGAGAGTTCAGAATATCACTATTCCTTTCCTCCAGAGATGCTGCCTGACCTGCTGTGTTGCTCCAGCATTTTGTGTATATCTTTGGTGTTAGCCAACATCGGCAGTTCCTTTCGACCAGTGAAGCAACAGATATATTTCCATTGCAGAACAATTTTTGACTTGTTTGCATCCTGTGGTCCTTTACTCTTTCACTGGCAGAGATCAAGGAGTTTTGCAGTGCTTTCCGTGAGTTGCTCCAGGGCATCATGAATCTGAACTAACAGTAAGCTATATTAAAGTAGATCGCAAAATGGGTACGTTAATTGCAGGGTGTGGTCCCTTTTTACTTTGAAATATTGAAATGAATGTTTTAGTTTAGCGATACAGCGCACGCATGCGCTTCAGCCTAAACCTGTCCATCTTTGAAGTGAGGAAACTGGAGCACTCGGAGAAAACCCAAACAGTCACGGGGGGAAGGTACAAACTCCGTACAGACAGCAATCGTAGTCAGGATTGAACCAGGTCTCTGGCGCTGTAAGATTGGGGGTGGGGGGGGAGAGTGGGGTGTGGGCAGGGGGTAGGGGGAGGGGAGGGAGGTGGGGTGAGGGGAGGGGGAGGGGGTAATAGAGGTGGGGAGGGGAAATGGGGGTGGAGGCAGGGCTGGGGGGAGTGGGGGTAGGGGAGGGGCAAGTGGGGGAGGAGCAAGTGGCAGTGGGGGCAGGGGAGGGGCAAGTGGGGGTGGGTAGGGGGGATGGAGTGGGTCAGTGGGGGGAGGTGCGGGGATAAGGGGGATTGAGTGGGGGGTTGAGGGTGCTACAATACAGGAGAGGCTTTGGGTCAGGGCTCACTCACTCACACCCTCTCCCCTTCCCTGTCCCCGCTCTAGGAGGAATGGGCCCAATGGGTCCACTTTGTCTACTCATCCCTCTTATTTCTAACTAGACCAAGGGATTTGTTTAGATTAGAGATATAGCATGGAAGCAGGCCTTTCCGCCCACCAAGCCCACGCTGGCCCATCGACCATCCCATCACGCTACTTCTATGTTAGGAGAGGGTAATGTGCTTACACTTGACTCCATGACCGTCACTTGGTCCTTGCTTAGAAGCTGTAGCGAGGGGTTAAATGCAGGCAAAATAAGCTAAGCATTGTACAAAACTGAGGGATCTCCACCAACAACTGCAGATGTAAACAAATAACTTCTCGGGGAGGAGGGACACGTCCTGAAAGATTGCGGTCACACTCAGAGCGCCATCTGTGGCCGCCCAGGGAATATCAAGTGCGCTCTCGAAATTTTGGCCGGATTAAAGGAGGTGCCGGACCATCAGTTATATGGAAAATCGGTGGTGGACCTGTATGGAGAATGTTCAAGGCATTTGGCAGGGCCCAGAAACAATGCATGAGAATATTTTGAGGGACCACAGTTACAAGTATCGACCAGAGAGGCTGGGATTGTTCTATTTGGGGAGAGGACTGTGAAGTCTATCAAACTGCAACCCTGCACAGTTTCTATTGAAGGCTGCTTTCAATATTGTTTCCCTATATTTTTTCTCTCTCCAGATGAAAAGCTATCCGGGGCAGTCCTGCCCTATCTGACAGATCTCGATTTGGACCAACTGGGCGTGAGGTAAGCTCTGAGTTGCTGCATGCGCAGAGTACTTTGTGCACTTCACCTCAGGGTCTCGGCAATGAGCTGACCGGAGGAAAGATGTTAGCATTTCTTTTGAGAGGACTAGAATATAAAACAGGTTTGTAACACCTAGATTAAGGCTTTGTAAAAGGGAGGTCGTGCCGGACAAAACTGTTGGAATTCTTTGAGGGAGTAAATAACAAGATGGTCAAATGAGAGTCAGTTGATGTGGTATACCTGGATTTTCAGAAGGCCTTTCATCAGGTGCTGCACGTGAGGCTGCTAAAGAAGATGAGAGCCCATGGGATCAGAGGGAAGATACTAGCACAGACAGCATGGTGGGCGGATGACAGAAGGCAAAGAGTGGCAATAAAGTGGTCTTTTTCCGGTAGGCTGCCAGTGACTAGTAGTGTTCCGCAGGGGTCGGTGCTGCGGCCGCTAGTTTTCACGATGTATATCAATGATTTGAATGAGGGAATTGAAGCTTTGTGGCCTAGTTTGCTGATGATACGAAGATAGGTGGAGGGGCAGTTAGTGTCGAGAAAGTAGGGGCACAAAGCCTTCAATTCCCCCATCCAAATCATTGATGTACCGTGTGAAGAGTAGCGGCCCCAGCACCGACCCCTGCGGAACCCCGCTAGTCACTGGCAGCCAACCGCAAAAGGCACCCTTTATTGCCACACTTTGCCATCTGCCATCCAGCGAACCTGCTATCCATCTTCCCTCTGATACCATGGGCTCTCATCTTCTTGAGCAGCCTCATGTGCGGCACCTTATCAAAGGCCTTCTGAAAATCCAGGTAAACCACATCCACTGACTCTTTTGTTTATCCTGCTATTTATTTTTTCAAAGTATTCCATCTGGTTCGTCAGTCAAGATCACCCCTTCACAAAACCATGCTGACCAGCCTATTTTTATCATGAGCTTCTATGTACTTAGAAACCACATTCTTTAAACTGGACTCTAAAATCTTACCAACCACTGAAGCCAGGCTAACCGGCCTATAGTTTTCACTCTTCTGGTTCGCTCTCTTCTTGAATAGCAGAGTAATATTTGCTATTTTCCATGTTCTATGTTATCCCTCTTTCCCATCCACTCCCAACACACCAGGGGCAATTAACCTACAAACCTGCACGTCTTTGGGATGTGGGGGGGAACCGGAGCACCCGGATGGAGCACAGACACCTTCCGAGGTCAGGATCGAACCTGGTTCTCCGGTACTGTGATGCAGCAGCTCAACCAGCCACGCTTCTGTGCTCCCCTTCAATTAATGGGCAGAAGAGAGGCAATAGGTTATTTACAGGGATATAAATTTCTGTTTTATTTTCCATCTAGCCCCCTGGGAGACCGTTTAAAATTGATCAACTGTATTGATACGCTCTGGCAGAACCCTATTGATGCGAAGGTAAGATGATACCTGTGACAGGGCATTGAAACATCTCCTGGTGTCGGTAGATTGTCTCTCAGGCACTGTCACATGAGTGTGGGCCTCATATCTGAGGAAGGACGTGCTGGTGTTTGAGAGGGTCCAGAGGAGGTTTACAACAACGATCCCGGGGATGATTGGGTTAATGTAGGACAAGCGTTTGATGGCCTTGGACATGTACTCGCTGGAGTTTAGAGGGACGAATGGGAAACCTACCGAATAATGAAAGGCCGAGATTGAGTGAATGTGGAGAGGATGTTTCCACCAGTGGGAGAGTCAAAGACCAGAGGGCACAGCCTCAGAATAAAAGGACGTACCTTCAGAATGAAGATGAGGAGGAATTTCTTTAGCCAGAGGGTGGTGAATCTGTGGAAGTCATGACATAGCAGCAGAATTTGGCCATTCGGCCCATAGAGTCTGCTCCGTCATTTGATCATGGCTGATCTATTTTTCCCCTTTCAACCTCTTCTACCTTCTCCCTGTAACTTTTGACGCCCTCACTAATCAAGATCTCTACTTTAAAAATACTCCATGAGTTGACCTCAAATAAATTCCACAGTTTGAGCTTATAGAGCAGTTAGAATTCATTACCACAGATGGAGGTTGGGGCCAGGTCATTGGGTATTTATTATGTGGAAATTAATAGATTCCTGATTTATAAGGGCATCGGTTAGAAGGTGGAGGCAGGAGAATGGAGCTGAGAGGGAAAATAGAACAGCCATGATCGAATGGTGGAGTAGACTTGATCGAATGGTGGAGTTAGATGTGGCCCTTGTGGCTAAAGGGATCAGGGGGTATGGAGAGAAGGCAGGTACGGGTTACTGAGTTGGATGATCAGCCATGATCATATTGAATGGCGGTGCAGGCTCGAAGGGCCGAATGGCCTACTCCTGCACCTATTTTCTATGTTTCTATCAGCCAAATGGCCTAATTCTGCTCCGATGTCTTATCAACCTCGTGAATATTCAAGCTTTGAAGATGCTGGGAACTAATAAGGCACAGTGAAAAGTTTTTTTTGCCTGCTATAACCATCAGTGGAAAGACTATACATGGCTATAATCGTGCCGTCCTCAGTGTGCAGACACAGGATAAAGGGAATAACGTTTAGTGCAGGATAAAGTCCACTTAAAGACAGTCCAAGGTCACCAATGGGGTAGATGGTAGGTCAGGACCGCTCTCTAGCTGGTGATAGGATGGTGTTCAGGTATCAAGGGTTATGGGGAAAAGGATGGAGAATGGGTTTGAGAGGGAAGATAGATCAGCCATGATTGAACGGTGGAGTAGACCTGATGGGCCGAATGGCCTAATTCTGCTCCTATGCTTTATGAACAGAGAGCTTTGACTTCCCTGCAGGTGTTCAACGACCCGATTCATGGCCACATTGAGGTGCACCCAATGCTCGTCCGCATCATCGACACCCCGCAGTTCCAGAGGCTCCGCTTCATTAAACAGCTTGGAGGGATCTACTTCGTCTACCCTGGGGCTTCCCACAACCGCTTTGAGCACTCCATCGGGTAAGGACCGGGCGAGCAATTCTGGAATGTGTTGGATTTTTTGTTTCCAATATTTTCTCCATGTATCCACAAAAACTTGATGGGCCAAATTGCCTAATTCTGCTCCTATAACTTATGAACATCCATATTCTCCAGAGATGCTGCCTGACCCGCTGAGATACTAACACTTTTTTTTTGTGAGAGGTGGGGGAAATTAGTCAAATGGGGGGATCTCCTTGTCGATCTTCTCCTTGCTTGGCCAAGGTGGCATCATGGTCCAGGAAGCGGGCCATCTAGGGTTCTGCCCAAGCCGACCATCTACTGCTCTTCCGAGGAAACATCTGTGGACAGGTGTCCCTGGAAAGGGGGCATTTTTTCTCCACAGTCTATGACCGCCAACGGTATTCACTTGAATCAACAATGGGTATTTGGGGTCATCAACATTTTGAAGGTCGCTGTTGAATAAAAGCTTGTGTCTTTATTCTATCGTTGTGTCTTTGTCCCACAGTGTGGCACATCTGGCAGGACAGCTGGTCAAAGCTCTGTGTGGTCGGCAACCGGAACTTCAGATTAACCACCGAGACATCCTGTGTGTTCAGATCGCCGGACTCTGCCACGATCTAGGTGAGGGATTGGCCCTGTAGGGGCATGGGTTCCTCACGGCTGAAGGCAGCACCCGGGCAAAGTAGAGGTTGGTGGGACTGCAGCCACCTTGTTATATTCACAGCTTCCCTGCCCGAGACCGCAAGAGATTGCAAGAATTGTAGATGTTGTCCATTATGGGCGGCACGGTGGCGCAGCACTAGAGCTGCTGCCACACAGCGCCAGGGACCTGAGGGTCTTACCATCTCAACACTGACTTTTTGTTCCCCAGGCCACGGGCCCTTCTCTCATATGTTTGATGGAAAATTTATTCCTCTGACGCGGAAAGATCTGAAATGGAAGGTAATGCTACCTGGAGGTTGGAATCAAAATGCGGGTGAAGGTAGGAGACAGATGGTGTTGGTGCAAGGTTGTTTTCACACTTTGAAGGAGGTCCTTCAAGTAGGTCGATCCAAACCATACTTTACCTTTACCAAGTAAGGAAAAAACAAAATTTGTTTTATTTCCAAAAATAATTTTTATTCAGAATTTTTAAATATATACGAAACCAGAACAGCGTGAGAATACTCTTCCAACATTCTTGGCATTTATACATTCATTAGTGTTAAAGTTGGTAGTTTTGCTAACTATCCTTATATAAGAAGGGTCTCGACCCGAAACGTCACCCATTCCTTCTCTCCCGAGATGCTGCCTGACCTGCTGAGTTACTCCAGCATTTTGTGAATAAATCCTTGCCACTCATGTGGGCCCCTAGGATGATGCCCCTTCCCTTGTTTGAGGGATGTCCCCACTGGACTCTGCCCCTCAATGTCCAGCAGTGGAAGGACCCTAGACTGTGCTCCTCCCCCACAGAGCCTTGGCGTTGGCTGCACCGAGCTTCAGTGCGTTCCTCAGCACGTACTCCTGCAGTCTGGAGCGGGCCAGTCGGCAACATTCCCCGACGGACATCTCGCTCTGCTGGGAGGTCAACAAGGTTCAGCCAGACCAAAGAGCATCTTTATTTGTTGATGACCATCCAGCAGCACTTGACGTCAATCCCTGAATGTATCTCTGGGAACAGCCTGTAAATCAGAGAGTCTTCCTTTATGGAGCCCTTGCATTCTTCTCCAGACTCTCTCACAAATCCCCACTCTGCAAAGAGGTGGGCAACCATCTAACCATTGAACGTTAGCATCTGTGAAGGCTAAATCCACAGGCCTTTTTAATGGTGATGGGGATAGGGAGCAAAACAAACCTATGTGTAAGAACAACATAACTTTTTATCAGACTTTTTATGGCCTTGAAGAAGGGCCTCGACCTGAAACATCATCTATTCCTTTTCTCCAGAGAAGCTGCCTGACCCACTGAGTTACTCCAGCATTTCGTATCTATCTTCAATGTAAGCCAGCATCTGCAGTTCCTTCCTACACAAAGCACGGTGGCGCAGCGGTAGTGTCGCTGCCTTACAACGCCAGAGACCCGGGTTTGATCCTGACTATGGGTGCTGTCTGTACGGAATTTGTTCGTTCTCCCCGTGACCACGTGGGTTTTCCCCAGTGCTGCGGTTTCCTCCCACACTCCATAGATGCAGGTCAATTGGCTTCGGTAAAGATTGTAAATAGTCCCTAGTACGTAGGATAGTGCTAGTGTATGGGGGTGATCGCTGGTCGGCATGGACTCGGTGGGCAGAAGGGCCTGTTTCTGCGTTGTATGTCTAAACTAAACTAAACAAAGCTTTTAATTTAATTTGTTGTTTGTTTGCCCAGAGTAATATCTCGCTCTCTCTTCTGAATTATTATTGACATAGCATGAAGATGCTTCGCTAACCATGTTTGAGCACCTGATCACCTCCAACGGGCTGGAAGCAGTGCTGCTGAGCTATGGCTTGGTGTTACCTGAAGACCTGAAGTTCATAAAGGAACAGATCCAAGGTCCGCCAACAAAAGGTGACAGAGTGGGGGTCGATCCCAAGGGCTCAGTGGCAAGTGATGCCATGGACCCAAGGAACAAGGAAAGAGGATAGACACAAAATGCTGGAGTCTCTCAGCGGGTCAGGCAGCACCTCTGGAGAAAAGGAATTGGTGACACTTCGAGTTGAGACCCTTCATCAGACTGAGAGTCTCTCTTGGTTTATGTCGTTGTCCAGACACACTTTATGCACTTGTGCACACAGGTGGCACAGCCGTAGAGTTGCTGCCTTGCAGCACTTTCAGAGCCAGAGACCCAGGTTCGTTCCCGACTACAGGTGCTTGTCTGTACGGTGTTTGTACGTTCTCCCCATGACCAAATGGGTTTTCTCTGAGATCTTCGGTTTCCTCCCACACTCCAAAGACGTACATTTTGTAGGTTAATTGGCTTGGAATAAATGTAAATTGTCCCTAATCTGTGTAGGATAGTATTCATATGCGGAGATCGCTGGACTCGGTGGACCGAAGGGCCTGTTTCTGTGCCCTATCTCTAAACCGAAACCTAAACAAGGAGAACAGCACAGTCCCTGTCACCGTAATGCTCTAAAATCCTGTCTCGACCTGAAAATGTCACCCATTCCTTCTCTCCAAAGATGCCACCTGTCCCGCTGAGTTTCTACAGCAATTTGTGTCTATCTTTGGTGTAAACCGACATCTGCTGTTCCTTCCTGCATATTGATCAATTGAAATCTTGCGCACTCTCTAATTCCTTATTGCCATTCACAATATGTTTGACAAAAACATTAACTTCTAATAAAAACTGCGTGCTATTTATTCCTTTAAATTAAAAGAATGCCTATCAAGAACCTTGTGCTGCTTGTCAATTGATGTACAAAGATCCTTGTGCTGTACAGCTATCTGAACCTTTGTTGTACTGAAGCTTCCACAATCCGTTTCTGTCAGCTAGCATCGTCCGTTTCTTGTGTCTTGTGTCTATCACTAAGTCTGCTCTCTCTCATCTTTCCAGTGGCCGTACAAAGGCCGTCCCCGGGAGAAAGGCTTTCTGTATGAAATCGTTGCCAATAAGCGGACTGGGATTGATGTCGATAAGTGGGATTACTTTGCCAGGTGAGTCTCCGTGTGATCTTGGTTAGACTTTCCTTGATCCATGACTTTTCTCTGTCGGAGCTCTCTGGGACATGGCAACATTCGTTTAAACCAAGCCTGATTGCTTCTGCTGGGAGAAGTATGTGTTTGTGTTCGCTGTTCGAATCCAGAACCTCATGATCTAGTTTTCTCCCTTGCGCTCCAGTCCCTGCTGAGGAAACGGCCCTTCAGCCCATCCAGTCTGTACCGACCAGCGTACACTAGCACTATCTGTAGATGATATGTGTGTACTCCAACGCTGTCCGAACTGCAACTTTACTTCGCATCGTTTTAATGTCTGCCCGGCGTTGGGGAAAACCTGCAATCTCTGCAATAAGCCCAACCACTTTTCGGCGGCCTGCCGTTCCCGTGGGAACCCTGCACGGCCACGGCAGCAACCCTCTCGATACTTGACACGTGATGATACCGCGTCTGGTTCTCATCTCCAGCATGATGAACTCCCCCTGTCTGACTCTGGCTCTTCCAAGAGCGAAATGAGTGTGTTTTCACTGAGAGGTGCACCTGCTCTGATAAGAGACCCAACCGTCCGAGTCACGGTGAATGGCATGGCCTTCTCTGCTAAGGTGGACACGGGGGCTGCTGCCAATGTTATGTCAACAAGCCTATTCAAGAAGATAAGAAATAATGAGCTCGTTTCCACAGACAGTGCTGTTTTGCGTGCATATGGGGGCGGTGTACTTGTTCCTGTGGGGAGGGCCACTCTCCACTGCAAGGTGCTGAAGACCTCTCGGCCCCTTTCCTTCTTTCTGCTAGATGGTAAATGTGTCCCCCTGCTCGGCGTGGAGGCCTGCCAGGACCTCGGATTGGTGAGATTCCACAGCGATGTCCACATGGTGGAGGCAACCCTAAACCCGCTGGCCGAATACCCGGACCGTTTTGACTCGAAGCTGGGGAAATTACCCTGCAGCTACAAGATTGCCCTCAACCCCGACATCACGCCGGTGGTCCGTCCCCCGCATCGGATATCCTTCGCCATGAGAGACAAGGTCGAGTCCACTCTTCTCGAGATGGTGGCCACGGGCATCCTGAAGCCAGTAACGGTCCCCACCCAGTGGGTCTCCACTATGGTCGTCGCTGCGAAGAAGGATAAGAGTGAACTACGGATCTGCATCAACCCTAAGGACTTGAACTTGGCTATCAAGCGCCCGCATTACCCTATGCGGACAGTGGAGGATGTTGCTGCACAGGTCGGCCCTGCCACTGTGTTCTCGGTTCTCGATGCCAAGAGCTCGTTCTGGCAGATACCTCTGGACGAGCGATCCTCGCACCTGACGACCTTCAGCACGCCTTTCGGCAGGTACCGCTTCCTCCGCATGCCGTTTGGGATCAACTCTGCCAGCGAAGTGTTCCAAAGGACCATGGAACAACTGTTTGCTGGGCTCCCTTGTGCCATCATTGTCGACGACATTCTGGTTTACGGGAAGAATGTCGCGGAACACGACCACCACCTTCGCCAGGTGCTACAGCGGGCCCGAGAGGTCAACCTGAAGCTCAACCCGAAGAAATGCCGGTTCCGGGTCCCTGAGGTCACCTACGTGGGACACGTCTTCACAGCATCAGGGCTGAAGCCCGACCCGCAAAAGACAGCCGCAATATCCGAGATGCCTGCACCTGCTGACGTGCCTGGCCTACAGCGCTTCTTGGGCATGGCCAACTACCTGGGAAAGTTCATCCCCGACCTGAGTGAACTGAGCGCCCCTCTGAGGGACCTGGTGAAAAAGGACGTTGCCTGGGCCTGGTTCCCGCAACACCAGAAAGCATTCGACACCCTCAAATCTAAGCTGATCAGCATGCCTACGCTGAAGTACTTTGACCTACAGCGCCCAATCGTTCTCACATGTGATGCATCGAAGTTTGGCCTAGGGGCCGCCTGCCTGCAGGTCCACGACGGGGTGCAACTACCGGTGTCCTATGCATCCCGCACGATGACGAACGCGGAACAACGCTATGCCCAGATTGAGAAGGAGCTGCTGGCAGTTGTTTTTGCCTGCTCCAAATTCAAGGACTATATCCTGGGCACTTGCTTCACTGTTGAAACGGACCACCAGCCTCTGGTTACCATCCTCAACAAGCCGATACACGTGGCCTCCTCCCGGCTCCAGCGCATGATGCTCCAGCTACAACGCTTTACTTTCACCGTGGTTTATCGAAAGGGCAAGGACATGTTTGTTGCTGATACGCTGTCTCGGGCGCCCCTCCCATCCACAACCCGACATCCATACGAGGCGTCCGATCTGATAGTCCTAAACGTCAATTTCGTGCCCTCCAGCCAGTTGCAGTCCCTGGCCAAGCACACGGCAGCTGACGCTTCGCTACAACAGCTGGCCGCAATCATCAAGCGGGGCTGGCCAGGTCGCCGTTCTTCCCTGCCGGCCGCAGCGGTGCCTTACTTCCTGGTTCGTGACGAGTTGGTGCTGCGTGAGGGTGTGATTGTGAAGGGGCACAAGGTGGTGGTGCCCGCAGCACTACAAGAACAATATTTTGAAACTGCTCATCGTGGCCATCCCGGGGCCGAAGCGACCCTTTCCATCGCTCAGAGTCAGTTCTTCTGGCCTGACATGCCTCGCTATTTCCGGGATAGAGTCTCCGCGTGCCCTACCTGCAACAGCCTCGCTCCACAGCAACAGCGGCAGCCGCTCCTGCAGCAGCCAGCCCCTCACCTGCCCTGGTCCGCGCTGGCAACCGACATTTTCGAATGGCACGGGAAGCACTTTCTGGTGCTAGTTGACTCTTACTCGAGCTGGTTTGAAGTTGACCAGCTCCACTCCCTATCTTCATCCGCGGTCATCGAGAAGCTACGCCGCCACTTTGCAACTTTCGGGACCCCAGCCAGCATGCAATCGGACAACGGCAGCCAGTTCACCAGCGCCGAATTCCGTGCTTTTGCTGAACAGTGGAATTTTCGGCACTACACCAGCAGCCCGGAGTACCCGCAGAGCAACGGCCTTGCCGAGCGCGCGGTCCGCAGCGCTAAGGGACTGTTGGAACGTTGCCGCCTGTCCCGCTCCGACATTTACCTGGCCCTGCTAAACCTCCGCAACATCCCCCGCGATCATGTCCTGGGATCCCCGGCTCAGCGTCTCATGTCCCGTGTCACGCGGCCCACGGTCCCGGTGTCCCAACAGTCCCTGTCTCCCTCTGCACTTAAACCTGCCTTAGTCCGGGAACGCATTGCCCACAGACAGGGCATTCAGAAGCGCTCCCACGACGAGTCCTGCCGTGTCCTCCGCCCTCTTCTTCCCGGACAGGTCGTCCGCATGAGGTCCATTTCCGGCCGCTCCAGACTGGCAGTGGTCATCGGTTCTGCTGGCTCCCCCCGTTCGTACCTGGTCAACCATGACGGCACGGTGTACCGCCGGTCCCGCCAGCATCTCCAGCTCGTGAACGAGCCCATCCCTCCCCCGGCGGATCCCTATGCCCCTCCCCTGCAACTTTCGCGGCCCAGTGCCTTGCCAGCTCCTCTGGGGGCAACCCCTCCCCCCCCCCTGGTACTTCTCCTGTCCGTCTTCCGGCTGCGGTCCCGTTTTCTCCGGCTTCCCCGTACTCCTCCACTTCCTCGCAGCCACCACCGCTGCCTTCATCGCCCAGGGGTTCTCCCATCCGTAGCCCACCCCGTGCCCCGGCGCCGTTCCCGCTTGTTCCCGTCGGGGAAGGAGGTGATGGCGAGGTTCGGACCAGGTCTGGTCGCGTGGTCAGGCCGCCTGTCCGTTACGGCGATTACGTGTGATTCCGTATTCCTGTGCCTTACTGTCTGCATTTGCCCTAGCGCATGAGACATGGTCGCCCTGTCACTCACTGTTTGTTTTGTAGAGGAAGGATGTAGATGATATGTGTGTACTCCTTTAATTGATAGTGACGATGTCCATGTTAACCACTCCCTCACCGGTTAGTATAATTGTAGCTTCCCCACCCCTAGCTCCCTCTCTTGTGATCGTGACAGACCATGTACAGCCAGGGCAGTGTATGTGTTAATAAAAGCAGTTAAAGTTACATGGTGTCCGAGAACCATCTTTACACTATCCCACACCCGAAGGACAATTGACTATTTTTACCAAAGCCAATCAACCTACAAACCTGCACGTCTTTGGACTGTGGGAGAAAACCGGAGCACCCGGAGAAAAGCCATGCGGTCACAGGGAGAACGTACAAACACCGTACAGACATCACCCAAGGTCAGGATTGAACTGGGGTCTCAGGCGCTGTGAGGCAGCAACTCTACTGCTACGCCACTATGCCGCCCATACAGTTCAGTGAAAATATTATTGTACAAAAGCCACAATCATAGTTAAGGCCAAGTGTATGGACCTTGGAGACAGTATATAAGAGTCGCCATACTTCTCGCACATTGTGCATGACTCAAGTCCAAAGTTATTAGATATGAATGAAAGATACTTTTGTGCCTAGATACAGTGAAATTCTTTGTTTTACATACAATACACAAATATACAAAGAGTATAGGGTGCCGGCAAAGTTGGAAAAGTGTTCATTATGGTCCCGATGGTCCCTCTTCATACTCGGTGTTCACCCCCATGCCGAGTCCCTCTTTGTTCTGGTGGCGCATCCTCAACCGACCGCTGGGACTCGCGCGGCCCGGCAACTGATCTCTGGCACTCCCTGGCCCGTCCCCCACCGCCCACAGCCGGGACTCACACGGGGCCGACCTCCGGCTCTCGGGCGACCCCAGTCCATGACCAACCTGTAGACATGTCGGGTTGTTAAATGGGCGGGGCACGTTCCGTGTGAGTGATCAGCCGGACATGAGGATGCTTTAACGCTGGCTGCCGGAGGTCGCCATTGATGTCTCGTCTTGTTTCTGAAGGGACTGTCACCACCTGGGGATCCGGAACAACTTTGACTTTGAACGCTTCCTCAAGTTCGCTCGAGTTTGAGAAGTCGGCAAAATGAAGCACATCTGCACTCGAGATAAGGTGATGAATGTTGTGAGAAGCCGAGGAGCTTCTGGGGTGTGTTTTGCAAAGCCCTGCTTGATTCATTGAGTTATCCAGTGTGGAAACAAGCCCTTTGGCCCAACGCCCACACCGACCAACATGTCCCATTTACATTAGTCCCACCTGCAGGCTTTTGGGCCATATTCCTCTAAACCTGTCCTATCCACCCGTACACTAGTTCTATCCTGCATGTCTTTGGAATGTGGGAGGAGCACTTGTAGAAAACCCACGCGGTCAGAGAGAACATTGCAAGCTCTGTACAGACAGTACCCATAGTCAGGATCGAACCCAGGTCTCTGGCACTAAGGCAGCAACTCTAGAGCTGCACCACCCAGTAGGGGAATCAACAACCACACATAGGTTTAAGGTGAGAGGGGATAAATCTAATAGGAACCTGAGGGGCAACCTTTTCCACATGGAGAGAGGTGGGTGTGTGGAACCAACTGCCAGAGCAGGTCGTTGAGGCAGGTACTATAACAACATTTAAAAGACATTTGTCGGGTACATGGATAGGACAGGATTAGAGTGATATGGGCTAAACGCAGGCAGGTGGGACTAGTGTAGATGGGGCAGCTTGGGCGGCAAGGATACGTTAGGCAGAAGATCCTGTTTCCGTGCTGTACGACTCCCACACTCCAAAGACCTGCAGGTCTGTGGGTTAATTGGCTTTGATAAGTTGTTATTAAAATTGTCCTTAGTGTGTAGGATAGTGCGAGTGTACTGGGTGATTGCTGGTCGGCGTTTACTTGGGGGGCTGAAGGGCCAATTTCTGCGCTGTATCTCTAAAAAGTGTAAATTAAAAAAGTCTAATCTGCTACAGGACCGTTGGTCACTTGAGGAGGGTGAAGTGACCTCTCGTTTTCCGTCTGCAGGAGGTTGGTGACCTGTACAACACGTTTCACACACGCAACATGCTACACCGCAGGGCCTATCAACACCGAGTGGGTAACGTCATCGGCTGCATGTGAGTGTGCCGAAGGGCCTGCTCCTGTGCTGTACTCTTCTACCGTCTAAATATCTGGACAAGTTCTTGAATCACCATGGTACAGAAGCATGTGGACCAAATGCTATAAATCGGAATTTGCATATATGTCAACATGGTGATTACCATGCACTTGATGGGCTGAAGGGCCTGTTCCTGTGCTGAATGATCTATGTTCTAAACATCGGGACAGGTTCTTGAATCACTGTGGCATAGAAGGATGTGGACCAAATGCTATAAATAATATAGCGGCACGGTGGCACAGCGGTAGAGTTGCTGCCTTACAGCGAATTCAGCGCCGGAGACTCGGGTTCGATCCCGACTACGGGCGCCGTCTGTACGGAGTTTGTATGTTCTCCCCGTGACCTGCGTGGGTTTTCTCTGAGATCTTCGGTTTCCTCCCACACTCCAAAGACGTACAGGTATGTAGGTTAATTGGCTGGACAAATGTAAAAAAAAATTGTCCCTAGTGTGTGTAGGATAGTGTTAATGTGCGGGGATCGCTGGGCGGCGTGGACCCGGTGGGCCGAAGGGCCTGTTTCTGCGCTGTATCTCTAAATCTAAAAAAAAATCTAAATTTAAATAAGATTGGTATGTGTAGTTCCATGCTGGCTGCCACAGACCTGGTGGGCTGAAGGGCCTGTTCCTGTGCCGCACTGTTGTATCTTTTAAATATCTGGACGTTCTTAAATGGTCTGGGTGGCTATGGACTGAATGCTATAAATCAGATTTGTATATATGATTATATGGTGGTTCCTGTGGACATGATGGTCAACCTGAAGTCGTTGTGCACGTGGGCACGAATGACGTCGGGCGGAAGAGGAAGGAGGTGCTACAGCGGGAGTTTAGAGAGTTAGGAAAAAGACTGAGAAGTAGGACGTCGAAGGTGGTTATCTCTGGACTGCTACCGGTACCTTGTGCTGGTGAGGCCAGGAACAGAGAGATAGAGGGTATGAATTTATGGCTGAGGGGCTGGTGCAGAGAGCAGGGATTTAGATTTCTGGACCACTGGGATCTCTTCTGGGCTAGGGGTGACTTGTACAAAAGGGACGGGTTACATCTTAACAGCAGGGGGACAAACATTCTGGCAGGCAGGTTTGCTAGTGCGACACCTGTGGCTTTAAACTAAGTAGTGGGGGGGAGGGGTTAACAAATTGGGAATATGAAGATGAGGTTAAAGGGAATACAGGAGATATTGCAGAAGACTCTCGGAAGAATGGGAACAGAAGTTCTAGAGGGGAAAAGAGAGTAAGGGCAGGGCCATTTGTGACCGATGTGAGAGGGGAGGTAAATACAGAAGTTAAAGTGTTGTACTTAAATGCGTGTAGTACAAAAGATAAAGTGGATGAGCTTGAGGCTCAGTTAGTCATGTCAAGTCAAGTCAAGTCAATTTATTTGTATAGCACATTTAAAAACAACCCACGTTGACCAAAGTGCTGCACATCTGACTAGGAAAAAAAGAAACATACAGTGGCGGGCAGCCAGACACAACGGCGCGGCCATCTTGAACAAAATGTTAATTCAATCACCCACAGTCCAACAACAAAAGCATTAAATAAGCATCAAAATTACACCCCCAAAAAACCCCCAAAAACACAGTCCAACAATAAAAGCACTAAACAGGCACCCAAATTACCCAACCCCAAAAACCCCCAAAAACACAGTCCAACAATAAAAGCGCTAAACAGGCATTCAAATTACACAACCCCAAAAACACAGTCCAACAATAAAAGCATCAAACAGGCACTCAAACCACCCAACCCCAAAAACACACAAAAAAAGAAACATCCATCAAAGAAACATCCATCACAATGAGTCTCCTCCAGTCCTCTCCTCACTGTGATGGAAGGCCACAATGTCTTTCCCTTCTCCCGCTGTCCTCGCCCGCAGTCAGGTTGTTGTGGTTGCAGGCCGCACCGGACGGTCCACAGTGGGCCAAGCCCAAGGCGCGTCATGGGCAAGTATGATGTTGTAGGGATCACTGAGACGTGGCTACAAGAGGACCAGGGCTGGGAACTGAATATTCAGGGGTACACAACGTATAGAAAAGACAGACAGGTGGCAGAGGGGGTGGGGTTGCTCTGCTGGTAAGGAATGATATTCATTCCCTTGCAAGGGGTGACATAGAATCAGGAGATGTTGAATCAGTATGGATAGAAATGAGGAATTGTAAGGGTAAAAAGACCCTAATGGGAGTTATCTATAGGCCCCCAAACAGTAGCCTCGACATAGGGTGCAAGTTGAATTAGGAGATAAAATTGGCGTGTCACAAATGTAATGTTACGGTGGTTATGGGAGATTTCAACATGCAGGTAGACTGGGAAAGTCAGGTTAGAAATGGACCCCAGGAAAGAGTTTGTGGAGTGCCTTCGAGATGGATTCTTAGAACAGCTTGTACTGGAGCCTACCAGGGAGAAGGCAATTCTGGATTTAGTGTTGTGTAATGATCCTGATCTGATAAGGGGACTAGAGGTAAAAGAGCCATTAGGTGGCAGTGATCACAACATGATAAGTTTTACTCTGCAAATGGAAAGGCAGAAGGGAAAATCGGAAGTGTCAGTATTACTGTATAGCAAAGGGGATTACAGAGGCATGAGGCAGGAGCTGGCCAAAATTGACTGGAAGGAGGCCCTAGCAGGGAAGACGGTAGAACAGCAATGGCAGGTATTCCTGGGAATAATGCAGAGGTTGCAGGATCAATTTATCCCAAAGAGGTGGAAAGACTCTAAGGGGAGTAAGAGACACCTGTGGCTGACAAGGGAAGTCAAGGACAGCATAAAAATTAAGGAGAGGAAGTATAACATAGCAAAGAAGAGTGGGAAGACAGAGGATTGGGACTCTTTTAAAGAGCAAAAAAAGTTAACTAAAAAGGCAATACGGGGAGGAAAGATGAGGTACGAGGGTAAACTAGCCAATAATATAAAGGAGGATAGCAAAAGTTTTTTTAGGTACGTGAAGAGGAAAGAAATAGTCAAGGCAAATGTGGGTCCCTTGAAGACAGAAGCAGGGGAATTTATTATGGGGAACAAAGAAATGGCAGACGAGT
This sequence comes from Rhinoraja longicauda, assembly GCF_053455715.1. Taxonomy (NCBI): domain Eukaryota; kingdom Metazoa; phylum Chordata; class Chondrichthyes; order Rajiformes; family Arhynchobatidae; genus Rhinoraja; species Rhinoraja longicauda. Next base: position 15,341,476 of record NC_135974.1, read on the forward strand.
TAAACCGTTACTTTGGATCTGTCTTTACTGAGGAAGATACACACAATCCCAAATGTTCTTGGGGCCGGAGAACCTAGGGTGATGGAGGAACTGAAGGAAATCCACATTAGGCAGGAAATGGTTTTGGGTAGACTGATGGGACTGAAGGCTGATAAATCCCCAGGGCCTGATGGTCTGCATCCCAGGGTACTTAAGGAGGTGGCTCTAGAAATAGTGGAAGCATTGGAGATCATTTTTCAATGTTCTATAGATTCAGGATCAGTTCCTGTGGATTGGAGGATAGCAAATGTTATCCCACTTTTTAAGAAAGGAGGGAGAGAGAAAACGGGTAATTATAGACCAGTTAGTCTGACATCAGTGGTGGGGAAGATGCTGGAGTCAATTATAAAAGACGAAATTGCTGAGCATTTGGATAGCAGTAACAGGATCATTCCGAGTCAGCATGGATTTACGAAGGGGAAATCATGCTTGACAAATCTACTGGAATTTTTTGAGGATGTAACTAGGAAAATTGACAGGGGAGAGTCAGTGGATGTGGTGTACCTCGACTTTCAGAAAGCCTTCGACAAGGTCCCACATAGGAGATTAGTGGGCAAAATTAGAGCACATGGTATTGGGGGTAGGGTACTGACATGGATAGAAAATTGGTTGACAGACAGAAAGCAAAGAGTGGGGATAAATGGGTCCCTTTCGGAATGGCGGGCAGTGACCAGTGGGGTACCGCAAGGTTCGGTGCTGGGACCCCAGCTATTTACGATATACATTAATGACTTAGATGAAGGGATTAAAAGTACCATTAGCAAATTTGCAGATGATACTAAGCTGGGGGTAGTGTGAATTGTGAGGAAGATGCAATAAGGCTGCAGGGTGACTTGGACAGGTTGTGTGAGTGGGCGGATACATGGCAGATGCAGTTTAATGTAGATAAGTGTGAGGTTATTCACTTTGGAAGTAAGAATAGAAAGGCAGATTATTATCTGAATGGTGTCAAGTTAGGAAGAGGGGATGTTCAACGAGATCTGGGTGTCCTAGTGCATCAGTCACTGAAAGGAAGCATGCAGGTACAGCAGGCAGTGAAGAAAGCAAATGGAATGTTGGCCTTCATAACAAGAGGAGTTGAGTATAGGAGCAAAGAGGTCCTTCTACAGTTGTACCGGGCCCTGGTGAGACCGCACCTGGAGTACTGTGTGCAGTTTTGGTCTCCAAATTTGAGGAAGGATATTCTTGCTATTGAGGGCGTGCAGCGTAGGTTCACTAGGTTAATTCCCGGAATGGCGGGACTGTCGTATGTTGAAAGGCTGGAGCAATTAGGCCTGTATACACTGGAATATAGAAGGATGAGGGGGGATCTTATTGAAACATATAAGATAATTAGGGGATTGGACACATTAGAGGCAGGAAACATGTTCCCAATGTTGGGGGAGTCCAGAACAAGGGGCCACAGTTTAAGAATAAGGGGTAGGCCATTTAGAACGGAGATGAGGAAGAACTTTTTCAGTCAGAGAGTGGTGAAGGTGTGGAATTCTCTGCCTCAGAAGGCAGTGGAGGCCAGTTCGTTGGATGCTTTCAAGAGAGAGCTGGATAGAGCTCTTAAGGATAGCGGAGTGAGGGGGTATGGGGAGAAGGCAGGAACGGGGTACTGATTGAGAGTGATCAGCCATGATCGCATTGAATGGCGGTGCTGGCTCGAAGGGCTGAATGGCCTACTCCTGCACCTATTGTCTATTGTCTAACGAGAGTAGGTAAAAAATCTGCAGATGCCGGTTTAAACCAAAGGTAGAAACAAAATGCTGGAATAACTCAGCGGGTCAGGCAGCATCTCTGGAGGGAAGGAATGGGTGACGTTTTGGGTCGAGAAGTTTCGTGTCTGAAGAAGGGTCTCGACCCGAAACATCACCCATTCCTTCTCTCCAGAGATGCTGCCTGACCCGCTGAGTTACTCCAGCATTTTGTGTCTCCCTAATGAGAGTAGGTTGGACTAATGGAGATGGGGCATCTTGGTCGGCATGGGCAAGTTGGGCCAAAGGGCCTGTTTCCATGCTGTACGACTCTACGACACTAAACTGGATTATTTGGGGAACTTCTCAATCTTTTCCACTCTAGCGGAGAATGCCACTGTCAGCATCTACAACCTTTCTAAAGGATTAAAAATGAAGTCAAATATCTTTTTAAAGTTAAGAAAGAAGCAACTGCAGAAACTAGGTCTACAGAAATGGAGTATCTCAGCAGGTCTGGCAGCATCTATGAACAACATTGATTGGTGACATGTCTGACCGAAGAATGGCCTCGAACCGAAACATCACCTATCCACGTTCTCCAGAGATGCTGCATGTAACCCACTGGGTTACTCCAGCACTATTGTGTTCTACCTTTTTAAAGTCATTCAGGCAACTCATGTCAACTAGTCAGAATCCTCAGCTTCATAATCAACGAGAGGGAAAAGAAAACTCACACTAAAAATAAAACTCACACAAAAAGTCTTTTGTCGTCATCCAAGGACCCTCTCTCGTATATTTCATTCAATTGCCTCCTTATCACACGCACATTCCTGCCACAAAAAATAATGAAATTATCAATTGTTTAACAGCAGACAAGTGGAAAATAATAGCCTAATTTTACTCCGAAAACTTGAACTTGTGTGGCCTCTGCATACACAATAGTATTAAAAGTCAGGCTGCACGTTTGAATGGCGCATTTAAATCTCTCATACCCAATTCAGATCAAGGGTCCTTCACCTGCAATTTGTATAGCATTGCCCTAAAGGGTGGCACAGCCTTACGGCGCCACAGACCCAGGTTCGATCCCGACAATGGATGCTGTCTGTACGTTGAGTTTGTACGTTCTCCTTGTGAGCGCATTGGTTTTCACTGGGTGCTCTGGTTTCCTCCCACATACATACAGGTTTGTAGGTTAATTGGCTTCGGTAAAATTGTAAATTGTCCTTAGCACGTGGGATAGTGCTGGTGTTCGGGGTTCAATGGGATTTTATTGTCACGTATGCACAGGTGATCGCTGGTTTGTGCGGACTCGGTGGCTGTTTCCGCACTATCTCAAGTCTAAAGGCACAGATGCTGCCTGAACAGTTGAGCATTTTTGGTCAGATTTCACAGTATCCACAGTTCTTTTTATTTTCATTTGCTGTTGAATAGAACTTACCCTGATGACCCATACAAATGGCAGGCTCTTGCAATGCCTTTGCAAATTCCTTTCACTGCTTTGTTACTCTGGATCTTTGCCGCTTCCTCAGGTTTTCCCCAGACATTCATCACATGCCTACGTGAAAAATAGAATTATATAGACCCTGCTCATGTCTTTAAAAGGATAAATACATATAAAATTAGCTAGCACAATGTTAAAAGGATGCAAAAATCTCGTTTGTGTACACAAATCTTTCAGAGGCAACACAATGGGGGAGGGAAGGGGGTGGCACGGTGGCGCAGCAGTAGCGTTGCTGCCTTACAATGCCAGAGACCCGGGTTCGATCATGACTGCGGGTGCTGTTTGTAAGGATTTTGTATGTTCTCCTCGCGACAGTGTGGGTTTTCACCGGGTGCTCCGGTTTCCTCCCACACTCCAAAGACGTACAGTTTGGAGGTTAATTGGCTTTGGTAAAATTGTAAATTGTCCCTAGTGTGTAGGATAATGCTAGTGTATAGGAATTGCTGGTCGGCACAGAGTCAGTAGGCCAGCGGGCCTGTTTCTGCACTGTATCTCTAAAGTAAACTGCAAAGACAAACAGCAATGTGACAGGTCCTTTGGATCTACATGGGTCCACAGTGACCATTTACGTCAATCCGACTCTAATCCCGATCTATTCCATTCACATCAACTCCTGCCACATTCAGCCACTAACCTACACACTCAGGCCAATTTGCAGAGGCGCCAATTAACATACCAACCTGCACATCTTTGAGATGGGGGAGGAAACTAGAGCACCAGGAGAAAACCCACATAATCACAGGAAGAAGGTGCAAACGTCAGACAGACAGCACCCGAGGTCAGGGGCGAAGCCGGGAAGCTGGAGACTCTACTAACTGCGCCACTGCACAACCAAACAGGAAACGGACCAGGCCACACCTTCCAGTCTGCCCACTGCTAGGGTGGTTTGGGATCTTGTTGAAGGCAAATCATGAATTCTGCAAAGTGCTTGTCAAAAGAAAGATGGAGGTATTAGATCGCAAGACATTGCAGCAGAATTAGGCCATTCAGCCCATCAGGTCTGCTCTGCCATTCAATCACAGCCAATCTATTTTTCCATCTCAATCCCACTCTCCTGCCTTCTCCCCGTAACCTTTGACGCCCTTACTAATAAAGAACGTATCAATTTCCGCTTTAAAAATACCCAATGACTTGGCCCCTACAGCGGGTGGCACAGCAGTGGAGCTGCCCCCTTGCAGCTCCAGAGATCAGGGATCGATCCTGATTACAGGTGCTGTCTGTACGGAGTTTGAACATTCTCCCTGTGACCGCATGGGTTTCCTCTGGCTGGTCAGATTTCCTCCCACACTCCAAAGGCGTACATGTTTGTAAGTTAATTGGCTTCTGTAAATTGTCCCGAGTGTGTAGGATAGTGTTTTGTGTACAGGATTATCACTGGTTGGCGCTGACATGGTTGGCCGAAGGGCCCATTTCCACACTGTATCTCCAAACAAAAACCCTCTGTGGCAATGAAATCGATTCACCGATTCGCCACCCTCTGGCTAAAGGAATTCCTCCTCATCATTCTAAAGGTGCGTCCTTTTATTCCGAGGCTGTGCCCTTCGGTGTTAGATTCTCCCACTGGTACAAACATCCACGGTATTGAAGGATAGCTCAATGGAGCTTTTATTGTCACATAGGTGCAGGAGGAGGCCATTAGGCCCTTCGAGCCAGCACCGCCATTCAATGTGATCATGGCTGATCATTCTCAATCAGTACCCCGTTCCTGCCTTCTCCCCATACCCCCTGACTCCGCTATCCTTAAGAGCTCTATCCAGCTCTCTCTTGAATGCATTCAGAGAATTGGCCTCCACTGCCTTCTGAGGCAGAGAATTCCACAGATTCACAACTCTCTGACTGAAAAAGTTTTTCCTCATCTCAGTTCTAAATGGCCTACCCCTTATTCTTAAACTGTGGCCCCTTGTTCTGGACTCCCCCAACATTGGGAACATGTTTCCTGCCTCTAACGTGTCCAACCCCTTAATAATCTTATACGCATAAGATGGATGCATGCAAGGAAGAGACAAAGCCCGGACACAAAAGGGAAGACCAACATCAATTAAACTGACAGAGGTCATCCATGTGGAATCTTACCGATGCACTTCTGGGACTCTGGCAGCCAATCCTGCAAAACTGGCAGCAATGGTGTTAATCTCAACCTGTTTCAAAGTAGCAGTATGCCTGGATCTTTTGTCAAACATGTAATCTGATCTGTTCACTCCCAGCGTAATAGACTGAACAAGGGGAATGAATTAAAAAAATGAGACTTTAGTTTACACAAAAGCAAGAGGTCAAGCACTTTCCACGCAAAACATTTCTGTACCTCATTTCCTGGTGTGTAGGATTTAAGAAAGTGGTAATTATTTCAGAAATTAAATTAAGTTCTTTGAGAATTGAGAGAACTGAACTGTTCTTCCACCTTGTCATGATCACGGGCAGCACATACGGTGGGAACTGAACTTTAATCCAGTAATGTTTTGGGCCCCATATCTGAGGAAGTATGTGCTAGCATTGGAAAGGGTCCAGAGGAGGTACACAAGAATAATCCCAGGGATGACTGGATTAACGTATGAGCCTTTGATGGCACTGGGCCTGTACTCACTGGAGTTTAGATGAGGGGAGGGACCTCATTGAAACTTACCGAATAGTGAAAGGCCTGAATAGAGTGGATGCGGAGAGGATGTTTCCACTAGAGGCAGCGTTTAGGACCAGAGGCCATAGCTTCAAAATAAAAGGACGCACCTTTAGAAAGGAAATGAGGAAGAATGTTTCATCAGAGTGTGGTGAATCTGTGGAATTCATTGCCACAGATGGCTGCGGAGGCCAAGTTGATGGATATTTTCATGGTGGAGATGGAAAGATTCTTGATAAGTACGGGCGTCAGGGGTTATGGGGAGGAAGGAAGGAGAATGGGGTTGAGAGGGAAAGATAGATTAGCCATGAATGAAAGGTGGAGAAAGGCGAATGGCCTAATTCTGCTCCGAGAACTTATGAACTTAACAGTACAAAGCACAATCCATTAGACAATAGACAATAGACAATAGGTGCAGGAGTAGGCCATTCAGCCCTTCGAGCCAGCACCGCCATTCAATGCGATCATGGCTGATCACTCTCAATCAGTACCCCGTTCCTGCCTTCTCCCCATACCCCCTCACTCCGCTATCCTTAAGAGCTCTATCCAGCTCTCTCTTGAAAGCATCCAACGAACTGGCCTCCACTGCCTTCTGAGGCAGAGAATTCCACACCTTCACCACCCTCTGACTGAAAAAGTTCTTCCTCATCTCCGTTCTAAATGGCCTACCCCTTATTCTCAAACTGTGGCCCCTTGTTCTGGACTCCCCCAACATTGGGAACATGTTATCTGCCTCTAATGTGTCCAATCCCCTAATTATCTTATATGTTTCAATAAGATCCCCCCTCATCCTTCTAAATTCCAGTGTATACAAGCCCAATCGCTCCAGCCTTTCAACATACGACAGTCCCGCCATTCCGGGAATTAACCTAGTGAACCTACGCTGCACGCCCTCCATAGCAAGAATATCCTTCCTCAAATTTGGAGACCAAAACTGCACACAGTACTCCAGGTGCGGTCTCACCAGGGCCCGGTACAACTGTAGAAGGACCTCTTTGCTCCTATACTCAACTCCTCTCATTACCTGGGCAATGCCTTCATCAAGCACCTGAGTGTAGATGTTGAGCAGGCGAGCTGTAAATTCATCAGCTTCTGCCGTGCTAGAAGTGACAGCAAGGAAAACATATTTGATAAGATTGCAGTAGTTAAACAAACAAAACAAAGAGAGACGCAAGAAACGGCAGGTCTGGAATCTTGAGCAGAAAAACAAAGTACTGGAGAACTCAGTGAGTCAAGAAGCATCTGTGGAGAGAATGGATAGGTGACGTTTCAGGTTGGGACCCTTCCTCAGGCTAACAGTAGAAGGCGGAGGGGACTGAAGAGGGTTGGAACAAAACCTGGTAAGTGATAGTTCAGTTTAGTTTATTGTCACATGTACAGAGGTATGAAAAGCTTTTGTTGCCTGCTATCCAGCCAGCGGAAAAATAATACATGATTACAATCGTTCCATTTACAGTGAGTAGATCGGTGGGGATGGTGGAAAGAGGTCGTGCGGAGGTCATCTATGTCACAATGTAGGAATCTTACCTTGCTAACGAATGTTTCAGAAATTCGGAATCCGTGCTGATTCTATCAACCAGCAAATTGAAGTCTTGCTGGACCTCAAATGCTTGGTTGAAGAGTCTTGTTTGTACCGGCGATGGGAACAAGGTGAAGGGAGCATAGCTGATCGTCTAGAAGGGAAAAAGTGTATGATCCATTCAACTCAGTATGCGAGACACTGGAGTTATCAACTTTAGAGGCAAAATCTAATACAGGTAGTTCTGCATAACGCACAGTTCCACAGCACAAAATCGATACAACACAAGTGATGAATTAAGGAATACTATCACCAAGGTCAAACTGCTTAGAACACTGCTTAGAACAGCGCTCCTGGACAGTAAACTGAACTGGTCTAGGAACACTGAGGCCCTGTACAAAAAGGGACAGAGCCGGCTGGACTTTTTGAGAAGTCTCCACTCCTTCAGCGTCTGCAGTAAGATGCTGCAGATGTTCCACCAATCAGTTGTAGCCAGTGCCATCATCTTCGCTGTTGTGTCCTGTGGCAGCAGGGCGAAGGTCGCAGACGCCAACATGATTAACAAACTCATCAGGAAGGCTGGCTCCGACATGGGGGCGGAATTGGATTCATGGGAGGTGGTCTTGGATGGGAGGATGCTCCTCAAACTGCAGAGCATCTTGGACAATACAGCTCACCCCCTCCATGACACATTGATCAACCCGAGGAGTACCTTCAACAAACTGGTTCCACCAAGTTGCAGTACCGAATGCCACAGGAGATCCTTCTTCCCTGTGGCTATCAAACTGTACAAATCCTCCCCCTTCTGTCGTGGGGTGGACTGTCTTCCCCCGCCCCCCTCCCCCCATCCCAAATCTTTACACATCCCCAATCCTTTCCACGTCACTTTAATTTCATATTTCATGCATATTGTGTTTTATGACTGTTGGCAGATCAATTTCCCTCTGGGATAAATATAGTTCTATCGTATCACATCGTAACACAATTGTGAGTCTGTAGCTATTGAATCCCCAATCCCCTTACCCCATTGAAACAATTGTCTTCATTTGTGCTAGTGTACGGGTGATTCGCTGGTTGGTGCTGATTTGGTGGGCCAAAGAGCCTGTTTCCATGCTGCATCTCTAAAGTTTAAAGTAAAATGTAAAGTCATACCGCCCAAAATAAAAGACCACTTTCACCAGCACTGACCTCACTGGAATTTGGATCTTCTTTGGTCCTCATAAGCACTCCATAAAGTTGAGCTGCATCTTTGGCAGCAAGCGCCAGGTGCTGGATGAGACTACTGTTCAGTAGAACTTCATCTGGTACAATTGGGATCAAAATCTGTGGAACAACAGAATAAGCTTAGAGCAAATATACACCTAGACATCAGAATTATTGCTCCTTTCATATTCCCACCACTACCTCTGCCAAATCTATTTCATCGGGATGCATCACAGCATTGTTCGGGAACAGCTCCATTGAAGACCGTAAGAAATTGGTGGGAATTGTGGAGCAGCCCTGACCATCACGCAAACTAAAATCGCTTCCATTGACTCCATCTGTACTTCACGCTGCCTCGGCAAGGTCAACAGCATAATCAAGGACGAGTCGCACCCTGGACATTCCCCCTTCTCCCCTCCGACATGAGGTACAGAAGCGTGAAAATGCATTCCTCCATATTCAGGGACAGTTTCTTCCCCGCTGCTATCGGGCAACTGAAAGCTTCAACCAACAACTGGAGAACAGTCCTGAGCTACTATCTACCTCATTGGAGTCCCTCGGACTATCTTTAATTAGACTTTAGTGGAGTTTATCTTGCCCTAAACGTTATTCACGTTATTCCCTTTATCATGTATCTGTACACTGTGGATGGCTCAATTATAATCAATGCATTGTCATTCCGCTGACTGGTTAGCATGTAACAAAAGCTTTTCACTGTACCTCGATACATGTGACAATAAACTAAACAAAATGAATTTATCCAGGAATATGATTCTGCACCACTCTGACCAGGTGTTGGTCACATTTCCCCTCTGCTGGGGCAGCACAGTGGCGGAGCTGCTGCCTCACAGCTCCAGAGACTTGGATTAGATCCTGATTACGGCTACTGCTTGTACGTTCTCCATGTAACCGTGCGGGTTTTCTACAGGTGCTCCAGTTTCCCCCCACATCCCAAAGACATGCAGATTTGTAGGTTAATTGCCCCCCTATAAATCAGTCCTATTGTGTAGGATAACAAGGAAGTAGTGCACGGGTGATTGATGGTTGGTGGTGGGCCAAGGAGATCGTTGCTACGCTGTACATCTAAACTATGGTCCAATGTTACATTAATGTAACATTTACCAAGGCACAGTCAAATTTCTTTTTGCATACAGTTCAGTAAATAAATCTTTCTAAACTATACATTAGCCTGTGTCGGCAGGGCACGGAGCCGACAGAGCACCGCGCAGACAGGGCCCCGCGCCGACAGGGCCCCGCGCCGACCGAGCACCCGCGCCGACAGAGCACCGCGCCGACCGAGCCGGTGTCGGCAGAGCACCGCGCAGACAGGGCCCCGCGCCGACATGGCACTGCGCCGACAGGGCCCCGCGCCGACAGGGCCCCGCGCCGACAGAGCACCGCGCCGACAGAGCGGAGGCATCAGGAATGGACTGATGGAGGTCGTCGAGGGTGCTGGTGCAGTGGATGTTGCGGGTACCGGTGGTTAAGGACGGGCCAGGTGGGAGCCAGAGGACATGCCACCAGGAACAAAGGAGGACCCGGCGTGAGGGGACCCCCATGAGGCGGCGCATTACATTGAGTCCTTGAAGCATTATATTGCATATATATGAAGCATTATATTGAGTCCTTTAAGCAAATTATCTAATAATTCCTGTTAAGAAGTGTAAATGCAGTAGTGATCCTGCATTGGATGGGCGTTATAGTGATCCTGCATAAGGATGGGCAATTGATAGAAGTGCCTGTGGAGGAATGTTGAACAGATTTTAACAAGGTTCAAGCAAGTCATGGAAAAGGGTTTGGCGGCTGGGGCCCGGGTTAGCACCACGGAGGCGTGAAGTGGGGCGTCGACAGTGGCGAGGACTTGGCGGAGGCAGCGGTGAAGCCTCGCGATGCTGGGGTCTCGGCAGCGGTGAAGCCTCGCGGCGGCAGCAATGCCTTGTGGGCCGACCCGCGGTCAACGGGAGTGTGGAGGACCACCTTGAGGGAGGGGGAAGAACAATGGAAGACCCGATGTAGGGGGACCGCCGTGAGGGACCTGGGGGGAGAACAATGGACAATGGGGACTCGGTGTGGGGGTACTGTTAGGGGGGGGACAAAAGGAGGGGCCGGCGTGCTTTGTAACTTTGTCAGTGCCTTAGGGTGGCTGCTATTTGTATACATTGTGTATGCAAGCAATGAAATGTCATTGTGCCTAGTCACGTGTGACAATGAAAGGGCCTGAGGGCCCATAGGCAGATTTCTATGGTGTAGAAAATGAGCTGCCAAAAATAACTTGGGAGCAGCTGCAAAAGAGAAAAACAACATTGGATAAATGGAAGGTCAACAGTCAACAACAGTCAACAGAGCTTTATTTGTCATTCGGTACCAAGGTACCGAACGAAATTACATAGCAGTCACACAAAAAAAAGAACACAAGACACATGACCCCAACACAAACGTCCATCACAGTGACTCCAAACACCCCTTCACTGTGATGGAGGCAACAAAACTTCCACTCTCGTCCCCGACCGATCCGCGCAGTCCCCACAGCTCCAGAGACTTGGATTAGATCCTGATTACGGCTACTGCTTGTACGTTCTCCATGTAACCGTGCGGGTTTTCTACAGGTGCTCCAGTTTCCCCCCACATCCCAAAGACATGCAGATTTGTAGGTTAATTGGCCCCCTATAAATCAGTCCTATTGTGTAGGATAACAAGGAAGTAGTGCACGGGTGATTGATGGTTGGTGGTGGGCCAATGAGATCGTTGCTACGCTGTACATCTAAACTGTGGTCCAATGTTACATTATTGTGACATGTACCAAGGTACAGTTCAGTAAATAAATCTTTCTAAACCATACATTAGCCTGTGTCGGCAGGGCACGGAGCCGACAGGGCCCCGTGCCGACAGGGCACCCGCGCCGACAGAGCCGGTGTCGGCAGAGCACCGTGCCGACAGGGCACCCGCGCCGACAGGGCCCTGCGCCGACAGGGCACCGCGCCGACAGAGCACCCGCGCCGACAGGGCACCCGCGCCGACAGAGCGGAGGCATCAGGAATGGACTGATGGAGGTCGTCAAGGGTGCTGGTGCAATGGATGTCGCGGGTACCGGTGGTTGAGGACGGGCCAGGTGGGAGCCAGAGGACATGCCACCACGAACAAAGGAGGACCCGGCGTGAGGGGACCCCCATGAGGTGGTGCATTACATTGAGTCCTTGAAGCATTATATTGCATATATATGAAGCATTGTATTGCATATATATGAAGCATTATATTGAGTCCTTTAAGCAAATGTATCTAATCTTTCCTGTTAAGAAGTGTAAATGCAGTAGTGATCCTGCATTGGATGGGCATTATAGTGATCCTGCATAAGGATGGGCAATTGATAGAAGTGCCTGTGGAGGAATGGTGAACAGATTTTAATAAGGTTCAAGCAAGTCATGGAAAAGGGTTTGGCGGCTGGGGCCCGGGTCAGCACCACGGAGGCGTGAAGTGGGGCGTCGACCGTGGCGAGGCCTTGGCGGCGGCAGAGGTGAAGCCTCGCGACGCTGGGGTCTCGGCAGCGGTGAAGCCTCGCGATGCTGGGGTCTCGGCAGTGGTGAAGCCTCGCAACGCTGGGGTCTCGGCAGCGGTGAAGCCTCGCGACGCTGGGGTCTCGGCAGCGGTGAAGCCTCGCGGCGGCAGCAATGCCTTGTGGGCCGACCCGCGGTCAACGGGAGCGTGGAGGACCACCTTGAGGGAGGGGGAAGAACAATGGAGGACCCGATGTAGGGGGACCGCCGTGAGGGATCTGGGGGAAGAACAATGGACAATGGGGACCCGGTGTGGGGGTACTGTTAGGGGGGGGGACAAAAAGAGGGGCCGGCGTGCTTTGTAACTTTGTCAGTGCCTTAGGGTGGCTGCTATTTGTATACATTGTGCATGCAAGCAATGAAATGTCATTGTGCCTAGTCACGTGTGACAATGAAAGGGCCCGAGGGCCCATAGGCAGATTTCTATGGTGTAGAAAATGAGCTGCCAAAAATAACTTGGGTGCAGCTGCAAAAGAGAAAAACAACATTGGATAAATGGAAGGTCAACAGTCAACAACAGTCAACAGAGCTTTATTTGTCATTCGGTACCAAGGTACCGAACGAAATTACATAGCAGTCACACAAAAAAAAGAACACAAGACACATGACCCCAACACAAACGTCCATCACAGTGACTCCAAACACCCCTTCACTGTGATGGAGGCAACAAAACTTCCACTCTCTTCCCCACGCCCACGGACAGACAGTTCGTCCCCGACCGATCCGCGCAGTCCCCGCAAGGGTATGGAAGTCCCCGCGGCCGAGCCGCACCGGGCGCTGAAACGCCTCGCGGCCGAGCCGGGCGATGGAAGGCCCCACGGCCGAGCCGTGCGCAGCTAAGTCCCGTGGCCGAGCCGCGCCGTGCAATGTTAGGTCCCGCGGCCGAGCCGCACCGGGCGATGGAAGGCCCCGCGGCCAAGCCGTACCGGGCACTGTTAAGTCCAGCGGCCGAGCCGCACCGGGCGATGTTAGGTCCCGCGGCCGAGCCGCACCGGGCGATGTTAGGTCCTGCGGCCGAGCCGCACCGGGCGATGGAAGGCCCCGCGGCCGAGCCGCACCAGCGATGAAAAGTCTCGCGGCCGAGCAGCACCGGGCGATGGAAGGCCCCGCGGCCGAGCCGCACCCCGCGCCGTGAGGAAGAGACCTAAAAGAGAAAGGTTTCACCCACCCCCCCACCCACACCACCACCCCCCCCCCCCCCCACCCACCCACACATTTAACACTCTCGGTGTTAAAGCCGAGAGTTCAGAGTTCCTGCCATGCGCAAGAGGTAAAATGGCAAGTTTGGGGAAACTTGGTTAAGAAAGGACCAAGGAAGAGAAAGGCGCACATGGTGCATATTTGAAATTTATACATTGAATGAGTCCTCTGCAATTTAAAGCGGAAATTGATAGAATTTAAGAAATAAACAGGGCAAAAAGTGGCCATGAAATTACACCGGCAAGTATGATTCAGGAGAATCCCATAATCTTTTATAAGTAGAGACACAAGGAACTACATATGCTCGTTTCCAAAAAAAACCCCAAAGTGCTGGAGTAACCCAGCAGGTCAGGCAGCATCTCTGGAGAACATGGATAGGTGACAGTTCGGATTACGTCACTCAAAGCTTGTTGCCATCTGCGACCAACTCTTCCGTGTGGGACGTTTCTTCTGAAGGGTCCCGACCCAAAACATCACTTATCCATTTTCTCCAGATGTTGCCTGACCCACTGACTTACTCTTTCACTTTATTACCTTTTATAAATATATTAGAAGGAAGTGGGTAGCGAAGGAATGAATAACCAAAATAATAATATTTGCATGGAGCCAGACGATATATGCAAAACCCCAAATTAACACTTCCCATCAGTATTCACCAGAGAGCAGAGTGTTGGAGGCAGGTGAGTAAATGGAGGGGAACCCAGAATATTCTGGAGCATGTTAGGGAAAGAAGGAATGTCAGAAATATCACCAGAATGGACATGTTCTTTGGGCCAGACTGGATCTATTTGAGGATGCTAAGGGAACCAAGGGAGGTGATTAGGGAGGAACCAAGGGTTGGAGATATTTTTATCTTCATAAGTTCACAAGTTAATTCGGATCATCAAGTCTACTCCACCATTTAGTCATGGCTGATCTATCTTTCCCTCTCAAATCCATTCTCCTGCCGACAAATAAAGCTCTGTTATACCTGTTATACCTGTTATACTCCCTGTAACCCTTGACATTCTTATTAATTAACAATCTCAATCTCCGCCTTAAAAATATCCATTGATGGCCTCTTCAGCCTTTTGTGGCACTGAATTCCACAGATTCACCACCCTCCGACTAAAGGAATTCCTCTTCATCTCCTTTCCAAAGGTTATGTCCTTTTAATCTGAGGCTATGTCCTTTGGTCCTCGACTCTCCCACTAGTCGAAACATCCTATCCACATTCACTCTATCCAGGCCTTTCACTATTCGGTAAGTTTCAATTAGGTCTCTCCTTATCCTTCTAAAGGCCAGCGAGTATAGGCCCAGTATCGTCAAACGCTCCTCATATGTTAACCCAATCATTCCTGGGATCATTCTCGTAAATTCCATTTGGACCCTCTCCAACGTGGGGTCGGCAGTGAAGTAGTGAAGGTCAATCACTTTAGTGGAGTTTATCTTGCCCTAAACGTTATTCACGTTATTCCCGTTATCATGTATCTGTACACTGTGGATGGCTCAATTATAATCAATGCATTGTAATTCCGCTGACTTGTTAGCATGTAACAAAAGCTTTTCACTGTACCTCGATACATGTGACAATAAACTAAACAAAATGAATTTATCCAGGAATATGATTCTGCACAACTCTGACCAGGTGTTGGTCACATTTCCCCTCTGCTGGGGCAGCACAGTGGCACAGTGGTGGAGCTGCTGCCTCACAGCTCCAGAGACTTGGATTATGTTGTGTTCTTTAAAAAGATACAGTGAGTCCGACTGTGTTTTTACGCGAGTGTTTATTCAACCACACATCTGCTCCCCGCTGGGCTTCTCCCTGTCGCCCTCTGATGACCCCCTACCAATAGACCTGTGTAGTCTTAAAGGCACATTGCAATAATACCACATCTCCCCTTTCTAGAATCAATCGGTAGACTGCGGTTGATTCACCAGACCTTAGAGGATTATTCTGCCTCTTTAGCTGGAAGGTCTGTTCCTATCTGAATTAAATTAATTCAACATAAGTACATGTAAACACATTGTCTTAGTGAAAAGGATTTTACCCTTTTCACTAAATTAGAAAAACATTTTTCTTTAGAAACTCTTTTTTTTTCACTTATAGTTCAACCTATCTGGTCTCACCACTCTTCTCCCAAACCTGGTTCTGGGAGTGGATGGCAGTTCTGGAATGTTCTCTTTTGGTGGCTCTGCTGAGCTCTGCTCTGGAATGTTCTCTTTTGGTGGTTCTGCTGAGCTCTGCTCTGGAATGCAACCCAGTCGGGAGTTGCTCTTTCATACCACCCCCACTCTGGTCCGGCAAGGGTTTCATGGGAATTAGATGGCGATGGTTTCGCCTGACCGTCCCGTGAGGTCCCTCCACGATGTAAGAGCGGGGGGCGGTGTGGCTGCCGATCACAGCTCCAGCTTCGCCTTGATCCGTGACCCACACTTCTTGTCCGGGAAAGAGCCTGTTGAGACTCCGTGCACGATGCCGCAGGCAGGTTGTACCGTTGTGCATCTCTGATTCTCTTCTCCTTTTCCTTCCACGCAACCACTTCATTGCCGGGAAGGCCAGGATTCAGCAGGGCTGGAAGTGTTGGTACCGTAGTGCGAAACCTTCTCCCCATAAGGAGTTGGGCTGGGCTGTACCCGTTTTGCAGTGGGGTCGCTCTATATGCAAGTAAAGCGAGGTAGGGATCCGCCGCTTTCTTCAGGAGACCCTTCACTGTCTTGACTGCACGTTCGGCCTCCCCGTTACTCTGAGGATATCTCGGGCTGCTTGTGACATGGCGGAAACCATATGACTTTGCAAACGCAGCAAAGGCGGTTCCGGCAAACTGAGGCCCATTGTCTGTGACCAATGTCTCCGGAATGCCGTGACGTGCAAACATTGATTTGAGGTGGTGGATTACATCTGTCGACTTGGTGGGGCTGAGTGGAGCGATTTCCACGTATCTCGATGCATAATCCACTACCAGCAGGTAGTTCTTGCTTCCCAGCATGAACAAGTCAGCTCCCAGCTTTTGCCATGGTCAGCCTGGGTATTGTGATGGCATCAGCGGCTCTGTGTGGTTCTGTCTCTCTTTGCTGCATGTCCGGCAGTTGAGGACCAATTCGTTCAGCTGCTGACTTAGTCCAGGCCACCACACTGACCATCGTGCACGCTCTCTACACTCCACCACTCCCTGGTGACCTTCATGTAGTCTGGTCAGCACGTCGTTCCTCATAATTGAGGGTATGACTAATCTGTCCCCTTTGAGTAACAGTCCGTCATTTACCGTGAGCAATGCTTGTTCTGCCCAGTACAGCCTGAGTGCCGGTTCACTGTTTCTATTCGTTGGCCATCCTTCCTGACACAGCTGCATTACGCGTGCGCACACACTGTCCCTTTTTAGCTCCACTCTCAACTCATCCAGGTAGGCAGTGCTTGCCGGCAGGTTCTCTATTATCATGTCCACATAGATGTTTGTATTCTCAAACAACTCCTTTTCGTCAGGCGTTTCCCCCATTTTCACAGGAGCACGCGACAGCGTATCAGCTGTCCACAGACACTTTCCTGGCACATGAGAAATGGAGTAAGAATAGCGCATGAGGCGCATCCGGAAACGCTGAATCCGTGGAGGGAGAGCATCCAGTGCCTGTGACCCCAGCAGACTCAGGAGAGGCTTATGATCCGTCTCCATCTGGAAGTGTTTACCGATGAGAAAGTTGCGGAAACTTTCACAAGCCCAGGTCAGGCCCAAGGCCTCTTTCTCCACCTGCGCGTATCTCTGCTCCGTCTGTGTGAGAGATCGCGACACGTAGGCTACCGGTCTCCACTCCTCATCCCATTTTTGGAGAAGTACACTTCCCAGGCCGTAAGATGACGCGTCTGCTGAGACTTTGCATTCACGGTTCGTGTCGTACATGGCTAGTACAGGTGGGGATACCAGTGCATTTTTCAAATCTTGAAACGCTCTTGCCTGGTCGACGCCCCACAGCCAGCAGTTCCTCTTTGACAGGAGGTCTCGCAGAGCCTTGTCTCTTTCTGCTAGTTGCGGGATAAACTTCCCCAGCTGGTTAACCATTCCGAGAAAGCTCCTCAGCTCACTCACATTGGTCGGCTCCTCCATCTTCCTTACAGCCTCAGTCTTGCTCGGGTCAGGACTAATGCCACTGGAGGAGAGGACATGACCAAGAAAGGTCACCTCTTCCTTCGATAGGTCACATTTGTCAATGTTAAGCGTAATGCCCGCCTTTTGGATCCTCGCCAGCACAGTATGCAGACGAGCGTCGTGCTCCTCTCGTGTTTGGCCCCAGACCAGTACATCATCCACGTGGCATACGATTCCCTCGAGTCCCTCCGTGACCTCTGACACCATCCTATTTTGAAAGTGTTCGGGGGCAGAGGCAATGCCAAAGGGCAGCCGCTTAAAGTAGTAACGACCGAAGGGTGTGATGAATGTAGTGTATTTTGCTGAGTCTTCAGTCAGGGGTATTTGCCAAAACCCCGTGTTGGCATCCAACTTGCTGAATATTCTGGCTCCAGCCAGCATCCCCAGTGTTTCCTCCACCGATGGCAGGATGTACTTTTCTCGACACACCGACTCGTTGAGGTTAGTGAGATCGACGCATATGCGTACGGCTCCTGTCTTTTTCGGCACCACCACCATGCCTGAACACCAGTCAGTAGGCTCTTCAACCCTGGTGATCACCCCCAGGCCTTCCATGCGGGACAGTTCTCGCTCGACTTTACCCATCAGCGGCAACGGAATCCTTCTGGGTGTCTTCAATGAGAACGGTTGGGCCCCTGGTTTCAGCTTGATGGCATACTGCTGTCGTACCTCCCCGAGACCGCTGCATAGCTTCGGGTAGCTAGTCTTAAGTGTCTCTATGGTGATGCTGTCTAGCCGAACCACAAGCTCCAGCTTGCCGATAGCAGGCCTCCCCAGCAATGCAGTGCGCAGGTGTCGTGTGACGTACACATCCTCCATCACCCTTTTCACTCCTTTCACCAGGAACAGACCAGTGACGCCCACAACTTCTAGTGGACTCCTCCCGGGTCCCAGCAGTGGCTTGGTTGCTTTATGGAGGGTAGGTGAATCGCTGTCTCTATAGATCTCTTTAAACACGGTGTGGGGTAGGACTGTAACATCGGCGCCGGTGTCAATTTGGAATGACACGTTTTTATCATTTATGTCGATGTTTACCATCCATGGCTCTCCATCGGCTGTGACGCTGCCTAGGAACATAACATCCTCGTCCTCTTCAACTTCCTGCACGGTTTTGGGTGATCTACACACACGCTTGTAGTGTCCCTTTCTTCCACATAAATGGCATTTCGCATCCTTTGCCGGGCAATCCTGCCTTGGATGGGACGGAGAGCTGCCACATTTATGGCACTGTACACTTTTCCCCCTGCTGTGTTGGGCGCTGTGTGTTTTTAGTTGGTGGCCATAAGCCTGGCGAGGTTTGTTTTTGGCACCTTTACTACTGCTCTTATACACTCTGTCCACAGATTTAGCATCACTTGTCTCTGTCCTGGTGTCACCTCGCAGAGAGGATTGTTGCCGTTTCACCTCCTCACTCTGCCTCGCCTTATTGACGGCCTTTTCGAGCGTGAATTCTGCGTCAAGCTGCATACGTTCGGACAGCCGCTTATCCATCAGTCCGACAACAAGCCTGTCGCGTATCAGTTCGTCGTGTAGCACCCCGTAGTTACAGTGCTCTGCCAGCGCATATAACGCAGTGACAAAGGCATCCACTGTTTCATGTTCTCCCTACCTGCGCATGTTGAACTTGGCACGCTCATAGATTATATTTTTCTTTACTATGAAAAATCGTTGGAAGCCATCGCGCACCCCTATGTACGTTCCGCTTTGTGCTACTGTCAGGTTTAACCCGCGCAGAACATCGTCCGCCTCATCTCCCATGCAATAAATCAGCGTGTTAACTTGATTATCTTCGGAGCTGGCATTCAAGTTACTTGCCAGACGGAACCTTTCGAACCTCCGTATCCATTTGGCCCACTCTTGCGGCTTTGAAAAGTCGAAGGACTCCGGAGGCTGGATGCTAAATGTAGCATTTGGTCCTACCGGGGCGTTGTCATCTTGCATGTCGCACTCTTCTTTCTCTTTTGCCGTCAACGAGCTCCAAACGATAGTTGTTCGACTCAAAGTACACTTCACGCACCCTACAGGACTTCTGACACCATGTTGTGTTCTTTAAAAAGATACAGTGAGTCCGACTGTCTTTTTACGCGAGTGTTTATTCAACCGCACATCTGCTCCGCCGGGCTTCTCCCTGTCGCCCTCTGATGACCCCCTACCAATAGACCTGTGTAGTCTTAAAGGCACATTGCAATAACACCACAGATTAGACCCTGATTACGGCTACTGCTTGTACGTTCTCCATGTAACCGTGCGGGTTTTCTACAGGTGCTCCAGTTTCCCCCCACATCCCAAAGACATGCAGATTTGTAGGTTAATTGGCCCCCTATAAATCAGTCCTATTGTGTAGGATAACAAGGAAGTAATGCACGGGTGATTGATGGTTGGTGGTGGGCCAAGGAGATCGTTGCTACGCTGTACATCTAAACTGTGGTCCAATGTTACATTATTGTGACATGTACCAAGGTACAGTCAAATTTCTTATTGCATACAGTTCAGTAAATAAATCTTTCTAAACTATACATTAGCCTGTGTCGGCAGGGCACGGCGCCGACAGGGCACCCGCGCCGACAGAGCCGGTGTCGGCAGAGCACCGCGCCGACATGGCACCACGCCGACAGAGCCGGTGTCGGCAGAGCACCGCGCCGACAGAGCGGAGGCATCAGGAATGGACTGATGGAGGTCGTCGAGGGTGCTGGTGCAGTGGATGTCGCGGGTACCGGTGGTTGAGGACGGGCCAGGTGGGAGCCAGAGGACATGCCACCAGGAACAAAGGAGGACCCGGCGTGAGGGGACCCCCATGAGGCGGCGCATTACATTGAGTCCTTGAAGCATTATATTGCATATATATGAAGCATTATATTGAGTCCTTTAAGCAAATTATCTAATCTTTCCTGTTAAGAAGTGTAAATGCAGTAGTGATCCTGCAATGGATGGGCATTATAGTGATCCTGCATAAGGATGGGCAATTGATAGAAGTGCCTGTGGAGGAATGGTGAACAGATTTTAAAAAGGTTCAAGCAAGTCATGGAAAAGGGTTTGGCGGCTGGGGCCCGGGTCAGCACCACGGAGGCGTGAAGTGGGGCGTCGTCAATGGCGAGGCCTTGGAGGCGGCAGAGGTGAAGCCTCGCGACGCTGGGGTCTCGGCAGCGGTGAAGCCTCGCGACGCTGGGGTCTCGGCAGCGGTGAAGCCTTGCGGCGGCAGCAATGCCTTGTGGGTCGACCCGCGGTCAACGGGAGTGTGGAGGACCACCTTGAGGGAGGGGGAAGAACAATGGAGGACCCGATGTAGGGGGACCGCCGTGAGGGACCTGGGGGGAGAACAATGGACAATGGGGTCCCGGTGTGGGGGTACTGTTGGGGGGGTGGGACAAACGGAGGGGCCGGCGTGCTTTGTAACTTTGTAAGTGCCTTAGGTGGCTGCTATTTGTGTACATTGTGTATGCAAGCAATGAAATGTCATTGTGCCTAGTCACGTGTGACAATGAAAGGGCCTGAGGGCCCATAAGCAGATTTCTATGGTGTAGAAAATGAGCTGCCAAAAATAACTTGGGAGCAGCTGCAAAAGAGAAAAACAACATTGGATAAGTGGGAGGTGTTAAAGCCGAGAGTTCAGAGTTCCTGCCATGGGCAAGAGGTAAAATGGCAAGTTTGGGGAAACTTGGTTAAGAAAGGACCAAGGAAGAGAAAGGCGCACATGGTGCATATTTGAAATTTACACATTGAATGAGTCCTCTGCAATTTAATGCGGAAATTGATAGAAATTAAGAAATAAACAGGGCAAAAAGTGGCCATGAAATTACACCGGCAAGTAGGATTCAGGAGAATCCCATCATCTTTTATAAGTAGAGACACAAGGAACTACATATGCTCGTTTCCAAAAACAGACACAAAGTGCTGGAGTAACCCAGCAGGTCAGGCAGCATCTCTGGAGAACATGGATAGGTGACATTTCGGATTACGTCACTCAAAGCTTGTTGTCATCTGCGATCAACTCTTCCCTGTGGGACGTTTCTTCTGAAGGGTCCCGACCCAAAACATCACTTATCCATTTTCTCCAGATGTTGCCTGACCCACTGACTTACTCTTTCACTTTATTACCTTTTATAAATATATTAGAAGGAAGAGGGTAGCTAAGGAATGAATAACCAAAATAATAATATTTGCATGGAGCCAGACGATATATGCAAAACCCCAAATTAACACTTCCCATCAGTATTCACCAGAGAGCAGAGTGTTGGAGGCAGGTGAGTAAATGGAGGGGAACCCAGAATATTCTGGAGCATGTTAGGGAAAGAAGGAATGTCAGAGATATCAGCAAGCACCAGAATGGACATGTTCCTTGGGCCAGACTGGATCTATTTGAGGATGCTAAGGGAACCAAGGGAGGTGATTAGGGAGGAACCAAGGGTTGGAGATATTTTTATCTTCATAAGTTCACAAGTTAATTTGGATCATCAAGTCTACTCCACCATTTAGTCATGGCTGATCTATCTTTCCCTCTCAAATCCATTCTCCTGCCTACTCCCTGTAACCCTTGACATTCTTATTAATTAACAATCTGTCAATCTCCGCCTTAAAAATATCCATTGATGGCCTCTTCAGCCTTTTGTGGCACTGAATTCCACAGATTCACCACCCTCCGACTAAAGGAATTCCTCTTCATCTCCTTTCCAGTGGTGGAGCTGCTGCCTCACAGCTCCAGAGACTTGGATTAGATCCTGATTACGGCTACTGCTTGTATGTTCTCCATGTAACCGTGCGGGTTTTCTACAGGTGCTCCAGTTTCCCCCCACATCCCAAAGACATGCAGATTTGTAGGTTAATTGGCCCCCTATAAATCAGTCCTATTGTGTAGGATAACAAGGAAGTAGTGCACGGGTGATTGATGGTTGGTGGTGGGCCAAGGAGATCGTTGCTACGCTGTACATCTAAACTGTGGTCCAATGTTACATTATTGTGACATGAACCAAGGCACAGTCAAATTTCTTTATGCATACAGTTTAGTAAATAAATCTTTCTAAACTATACATTAGCCTGTGTCGGCAGGGCACGGAGCCGACAGAGCACCGCGCAGACAGGGCCCCGCGCCGACAGGGCCCCGCGCCGACAGGGCACCGCGCCGACAGAGCCGGTGTCGGCAGAGCACCGCGCCGACAGAGCGGAGGCATCAGGAATGGACTGATGGAGGTCGTCGAGGGTGCTGGTGCAGTGGATGTCGCGGGTACCGGTGGTTGAGGACGGGCCAGGTGGGAGCCAGAGGACATGCCACCAGGAACAAAGGAGGACCCGGCGTGAGGGGACCCCCATGAGGCGGCACATTACATTGAGTTCTTGAAGCATTATATTGCATATATATAAAGCATTATATTGAGTCCTTTAAGCAAATTATCTAATCTTTCCTGTTAAGAAGTAGTGATCCTGCATTGGATGGGCATTGGATGCAGTAATGATCCTGCATTGGATGGGCATTATAGTGATCCTGCATAAGGATGGGCAATTGATAGAAGTGCCTGTGGAGGAATGGTGAACAGATTTTAATAAGGTTCAAGCAAGTCATGGAAAAGGGTTTGGCGGCTGGGGCCCGGGTCAGCACCACGGAGGCATGAAGTGGGGCGTCGACAGTGGCGAGGCCTCGGCGGCGGCAGAGGTGAAGCTTCGCGACGCTGGGGTCTCGGCAGCGGTGAAGCCTCGCGATGCTGGGGTCTCGGCAGCGGTGAAGCCTCGCGACGCTGGGGTCTCGGCAGCGGTGAAGCCTCGCGGCGGCAGCAATGCCTTGTGGGCCGACCCGCGGTAAACGGGAGCGTGGAGGACCACCTTGAGGGAGGGGGAAGAACAATGGAGGACCCGATGTAGGGGGACCGCCGTGAGGGACCTGGGGGGAGAACAATGGACAATGGGGACCCGGTGTGGGGGTACTGTTGGGGGGGGA
Organism: Rhinoraja longicauda; assembly: GCF_053455715.1. Taxonomy (NCBI): domain Eukaryota; kingdom Metazoa; phylum Chordata; class Chondrichthyes; order Rajiformes; family Arhynchobatidae; genus Rhinoraja; species Rhinoraja longicauda. The sequence continues at coordinate 15,364,826 of NC_135974.1, forward strand.
CGACAAAAGGAGGGGCCGGCGTGCTTTGTAACTTTGTCAGTGCCTTAGGTGGCTGCTATTTGTATACATTGTGTATGCAAGCAATGAAATATCATTGTGCCTAGTCATGTGTGACAATGAAAGGGCCTGAGGGCCCATAGGCAGATTTCTATGGTGTAGAAAATGAGCTGCCAAAAATAACTTGGGAGCAGCTGCAAAAGAGAAAAACAATATTGGATAAGTGGGAGGTCAACAGTCAACAACAGTCAACAGTCAACAGATCTTTATTTGTCATTCGGTACCAAGGTACCGAACGAAATTACATAGCAGTCACACAAAAAAAAAGAACACAAGACACTTGACCCCAACACAAACGTCCATCACAGTGACTCCAAACACCCCTTCACTGTGATGGAGGCAACAAAACTTCCACTCTCTTCCCCACGCCCACGGACAGACAGCTCGTCCCCGACCAACCTGCACAGTCCCCGCGGCCGAGCCGCACCGGGCGATGTTAGGTCCCGCGGCCGAGCCGCACCGGGCGATGGAAGGCCCCGTGGCCAAGCCGCACCGGGCACTGTTAAGTCCAGCGGCCGAGCCGCACCGGGCGATGTGAGGTCCCGCGACCGAGCCGCACCGGGCGATGTTAGGTCCCGCGGCCGAGCCGCGCCGGGCGATGTTAGGTCCCGCGGCCGAGCCGCACTGGGCGATGGAAGGCCCCGCGGCCGAGCCGCACCGGGCACTGTTAAGTCCAGCGGCCGAGCCGCACCGGGCGATGTTAGGTCCCGCGGCCGAGCCGCACCACGCTATGTTAGGTCCCGCGGCCGAGCCGCACTGGGCGATGGAAGGCCCCGCAGCCGAGCCGCACCAGCGATGAAAAGTCTCGCGGCCGAGCCGCACCGGGCGATGGAAGGCCCCGCGGCCGAGCCGCATCCCGCGCCGTGAGGAAGAGACCTAAAAGAGAAAGGTTTCCCCCACCCCCCCCATCCACACCACCACCCCCCCATCCACACCACCACCCCCCCACACATTTAACACTCTCGGTGTTAAAGCCGAGAGTTCAGAGTTCCTGCCATGGGCAAGAGGTGAAATGGCAAGTTTGGAGAAACTTGGTTAAGGACCAAGGAAGAGAAAGGCGCACATGGTGCATATTTGAAATTTATACATTGAATGAGTCCTCTGCAATTTAAAGCAGAAATTTGCTGACAGGGCACCCGCGTCCACAGTGTACAGATACATGATAAAGGGAATAACGTGAATAGTGTTTAGTGCAAGATAAAGCCCAGTAAAGTCTGATCAAAGATAGTCCAAGGGTCTCTAATGAGGTAGATAGTATCTCAGTACTGCTCTTATAGTAGCGTAAAAACTGGTCTGTAGTACAACCAAACATACTGTCCACTGTTGGATGATACTGTCATAGTTGCTGACGTTTGTGTTGCGTAATATTCAACAGTCTGGTTGTTGCAAAGAAACTATTCTTGAATCTGGTGGTAATGGTTTTCGGGCTTCTGTACCTTCCCAATGGTAAAAGTGATATGAGATGCATAGATAGGGTAGACAGTCAGAACCTTTTCCCCAAGACGAAAATATCAAATACTAGAGGGCATAGGTTTACGGTGATAAGGGCAAAGTTTAAAGGAGCTCTACAGGGCAATTATTTTTTATGCATAAGGTGGTAAGTGCCTGGAATATGTTGCCAGGGGTGGCGGAGGCAGATACCATAGTGGCATTTAAGAGACGTTTTCATGGCTATGCAGGAATGGAGGGCTATGGAGTACGTGCAGGCAGGTAAGAGTTGGATTTTTTGCATCATGTTCAGCTTGGACATTGTGGGCCGAAGGGCCTTTTCTTGCACCCGTACTGTTCTCTGTAGAAAAAAGGAAATGCCGGTGCTGGTTTACCAAAGAAAGGCACAAAATGGAGTGACAGTTGGTCAGGCAACATTATAATGCTGAATCTCTTAGGCTATGAGTCAGGTCGCATTTGGAGTATTGTGAGCAATTTTGGGTACTATGTCTGAGGAAGGATGTGCTGGCCCTGGAGAGGGTCTCGAGGAGGTTTACAAGAATGATCCCTGGAATGAATGGGTTAACATACGATGAGTGTTTGACGGCACTGGGCCTGTACTCGCTGGAGTTTAGAAGAATGAGGGGGGACCTCATTGATACGTATGGAATAGTAAAAGGCTTGGATAGAGTGAATTTGGAGAGGACGTTTCCACTAGTGGGAGAGTCTAGGACTAGAGTTCATAGCCTCAGAATTAAAGGGCGTACCTTTAGGAAGGAGATGAGGAATTTCTTCAGTCAGAGGGTGGTGAATCTGTGGAATGCTTTGCCACAGAAGGCTGTTGAGGCCAAAGAAATTGATATTTTTAAGCCAAAGATAGATAGATTCTAGATTAGTATGGGTGTCAGAGGTTATAGGGAGCAGGTAGGAGGATGGGGTTAGGAAGGAGAGGTAGATCAGCCATGATTGAATGGTGGAGTAGACGTGATGGGATGAATGGCCTAATTCTGCTCCTATCACTTGTGACATGGACAGGTGATGTTTTGGGTTGGGAGTCTGAAGAAGGGTCCCAAAATGTCAGCAAAGAAATGCAGAACCTGGTTTATACCAAAGATAGATATAAAGTTTCTGAAGAAGACTCCTGACCCATACCTTTTCCTCAGAGATGCTGCCTGACCGGCTGGGTTACTCCAGCACTTTGTGTCGACTGTTTCTATGCTCAATGGGAGCATTGCCCCATTGTGTTTGGGTCCATTTTCCTCTGTTTACAAGTCGTCCTGATCCAACATAGACAGGACGGCGGACCAAGTGCTGGTAAATGGGATTAGCATGGATAGATACTTGAAGCAGCAGGATTATGAAGTGTTGAACTCTGGCCTTCTGTCGAGTGCTTTTGCAAAGGGCACGTTGGGCCTTTAAATGGGAGGAGTCTGTGGTTTGATTGACAGCGAGCGGGGGCCGGATTCCCGGGACTCTCCAGAACTGTCAATCAGAGGCGGCGAGCAGGCGCAGTTTGCAGCGGGTCGGTGCAGCTTTTGCAGCGGAGATTCAGAGCAAGATGAACCAGCGCAAGAGAGGGAGATCCTCCAGCCCCGGCACAAGCAGCCCCGAGCGGACAGCTTTGCAGCAGAGTAAATCGAATTACCAGGAATGGGACGTGGAGGATGTCTGCCACTTTGTGCGGAAGCAAGGCTTGGGAAAGTTCGAGCAGGTATTTAGAGGCAAGTATACAACCAGAGAACCGTGCAAACCTTTCCCACCCGTGCAGCTCTTGGGGCTGAACTGGTCTATCAATGTTCTCCAGCGATGCTGTCTGCCTTTGCTGTATAAACCAGCATCCGCAGTTCCTTGTTATTACTGTTCATCCCAACCTTTCCCTGCAAATTTCATCGGAAGAGTTCAAACAAATGGCAAAAGCAATCAGGGAAGCACTTGGAAACATCCTTTGTCGTTTCGATGCAATAATAATAATAATAATAATAATGCATTACATTTATATAGCGCTTTTCACATGTGCAATGCCTTGCACATTTGTTAGTATTAAAGATCTTGTGTTGGGGAATGCGACGGAGAGGCACGCAGACTTTTCTCACCTCTTTAATCATTTTGTCATCAAAAGCCTCGATATTAAATGTGGCGAGTCTAATATTAATGACATATTCAACGCTCTGTCGAAACAGTGTCGTCATGGTAACAAATTGTAACAAATGGTTTAGTGTCGGGTTCCAGGTCTCGGAGATTAAGGTTGAAAAGTTTACCATTAAATTTACCACTTAAATTCTCAGTCACAAATTTAATGTCCTCCATGCTATCCCCACTAATCATTGGGAATCTTTGCCTGGGCTTTGTAGTATGGACGATTCTTATTTGGATATTGCTTCCATTTTCCTGTACATACTCTCATTAGAAGCACACCTTTCGGGCGATGTCTTGCCAAAGTTGACAGAACGTGATTTCAAAGAGGCGGGTGTAAGGTAAGCACAACTTTTAGCTCGGGCCTTGGGGGAATGAAGTGACAGGAGGAATTAGAATTCAGGGCAGAGACAGCAAAGAGGTTCCCAAAAGTGTAGGAAGGAACAGAAGATGCTGGTTTACACCGAAGATAGACACAAAATGTTGGAGTAACTTAGTGGGACAGGCAGCATGGATTGAAGGAATGTGCGACGTTTTTTGGGTAGAGCCTCCTCTTCAGACTGAGAGTCGGGAGAGGGAGACACAGATATGGAAGGGTAATGTGTGAAAATGAGACATCAAAGGGGCAATTCAAGGAAAATGCAAAATAGATCATTGTTAGCAAGGGGAAGGTGATAACAAAGCATACAAAGATAAAATTTAATGTCTCGACCTGAAACGTCACCCATTCCTTCTCACCAGCGATGCTGCCTGTCCCGCTGAGTTACTCTAGGTTTTTGTGTCTGTCTTCGGTTTAAATCAGCATCTGCAGTTCCTTCCTGCATAAAATGTAATCAGGACAGTCAGACTGGTCAGAGAACTGGGATGGGGGATGGATGGAGAGTGAGGGAAAGCAAAGGTTACTTGAAGTTAGAGAAGTGAATGTTCATACCGCTGGGTTGTAAGCTGCCCAAGTGAAATATGAGGTGCAGTTCCTCCAATTTTCATGTTGAGCAGTGGGAAAACAGATGGAATTCTCATCTGTATTCATTTTTCTATTTCTATTAAAGAAAATATTGGCAATAGTTCAAAGTCTGTGGTGTGCTTTGATTCCCTTTTCTAGTTACTAGAGGGGTGCAGAGGGAGCTAAGAAACAATGGTCTTGAGTCGTGCAAACGGGCACTTCGAGCCACCGAGTTGTGCTGACCATCAAGCACACATTTACAGCAATCGTTTTGCAACCTACTTTCCCGTCAACTTTATAGTAGCCACCTGATCTACCAACCTGTGTGTCTTGGGGGTGTGGGAGGAAATCAGAGCAACTGGAGGAAGCCCATGTGGTCAAAGGTAATGTGCAAACTCCATGTATCATCAGAGATCGGGATTGAACCTGGAGCAGTGAGACGGTGGCTTTGCCAGCTTCATAATGGTGCTGCTGATCCAAATGGATGGAGTGTGAGGGATTTACTCTGTGGTATTTCTGAGTCTTTGCATTGCCTGGGAGGTAACTGTTGTTGCTGTTTTATTTTCAATCTAGTGCCCTGGGAGACAGATTAAAACTGATCAAGTGCATTGATACGCTCCGGCAGAACCCTATTGACGCAAAGGTAAGATGATACCTCTGGTAAGGCATTGAACCATCACTGGGCTTCGGTTGATTATCGCTTGGGCGCAGTGACAGGAGAATTGATGGCGTGCAGAGTCCTCAAATATCCTGTGACTGCACCCAAGTGATGGTTGCATGGCAGTAGAGTTGTTGCCTTACAGCTCCAGGGACCTGAGTTTGATCCTGACTACAGGTGCTGTCTGCATTGAGTTTGTATGTTCTCCCTATGACTGCGTGGGTTTTCTCCGGGTGTTCCAGTTTCCTCCTACACTCCAAAGACGCAGAGGTTTGCAGGTTAATTGGCTGTGGTAAAAAAAAAAGCTGTAAATTGTCGCTAGTGTGTAAGATAGTGCAAATGTACCAGGTGATCGCTGGTCTCGGTGGGCCAAAGGGCCTGCTTCCACACTGTATATCTAAAGTCTAAAGAAGTTTCGAACATGTTAAAAGGTGGGTGTCTGTGCATGAATGAGGGACTGTTAGACTGCAATTAATCTAGTGAGGTTAGTTCCTGGCAAAGGCAGGGGCTCATGGCTCCCCAGGAAAGGGGGTTGGGCATGTGAATTGGATGACATCTTTATAAATGAAGGGGATTCAATGGTGAAGGTGTTATCATTGATAAGGGAACAGAAAAAAAAACCTTTGCTTCATGGTAAGAAGAATGAAATAGTAGTTAGAATGTAGAACAAAACACGGCATGCTGGACGAACTAAGTGGATCAGGCAGCATCTAAGTAGTGAATGGGCAGGTGACATTTCGGATTGTGACCATTCATTCTGGAATGTGGAACCTTTCTCTCCCTTAGAAGCCACGATAGAACAAAAAGAAATTAAAATGATGGGGGAAACACCCACGCTATTACAAAGTATCCGGGAAAGCAGATCACAGCACATGAAACCTTTAAATAATTGGTGATGCATGTCAGAAAAATTAAACAATTCCACTTCCAAATGTTTTTATATACTAAAATAACCCAATTTCCTTAATAGTTTGGGCAAGAAATGTAGTCCCTGAGTCAGATTATTGGGGTGGAAACAAAGAACTCCAGATGCTGGTTTATACCAAAGATAGACACAAAGTGCTGGAGAAATTCAACAGGTGAGGTAGCATTGCTGGAGAAAAAAGGACGGGTGAAGTTTCGGGAGGGAGCCTGAATCCCTACGTCTTCTGGGGCTGGTTGTTGTTGTGCACTGGCAAATCTAACATCAGAGATTCAGAACTGAATTGGTTTCCAGGCAAAGTCCTGAGAGATTTGGTTAAGGGTTTTTACGCAATATCTTATCACGAGTGAACCAACAGATGATGACTGCTCATGTTAACAGATGAAGAAACCAGGCTACCAATAACACGAGGAAGAGAAGATGAATCTATATATATATATCTATATACTAAAACTCTCATTTGTTTGTTTATTTGTTCCTGAACTACAGCCAAAACTGTACACGATAGCACAACAATTTTAGACCCACCTTACTGACTGTCGTCCCTTTGGTGCTAATGGAAGAAGTTTCATTGAAATCTGTGTTATATTTTTAGTTATTCACATTTTTAAGTTTAAATCTATCTCCGAGGGAGGGGGAAGGAGGGAGGATAAGGGGGAGATAAGGGGGATTGAGTGGGGGGGGGGGGGATGAGGGTGCGAGACCAATTCGGGAGAGGCTTTGGGTCCACGGCTCGCTCTGGCGTCACGAGGCCCAGGCCAGTGACATCCTCTCCCCTTCCCTGTCCCCCCTCTACGAGGAATGAGCCCAATGGGTCCACTTGGTGTAGTATATATTACTAAAACTATCACCTTGTATATTTGTGGGTTTGTGGATAGATTTGTTCTCGAAATAGAGCTAAAACGGTACACGATAGCGCAACAATTTTAGGCCCACCTTATTCACCATTGGCTTGCGGTTCAAATGGTTGTTATATATTTAAAGTTATTCACTTTCTAAACGTTTCGGGTCGAGATCCTTCAGTCTGAAGAAGGGTCTCGACCCGAAACGTCACCCATTCCTTCTCTCCCGAGATGCTGCCTGACCCGCTGAGTTACTCCAGCATTTTGTGAATAAATAACTTCGATTCGTACCAGCATCTGCAGTTATTTTCTTATATCGCCATTATATATGATATTTCTATACTGTCTGCATGCCCTCTGGTGGTCACTGTATTTTTTCTGTTTTATAAAGAATTGTATACCTACGGTATATATAGATTCCAATATTTAAAGTTCTTTTTAAAAATTGAATATTTTTTATTTGTTGTCATATAAACCTCATTAGATTTATAAAACTGACATTTCTTTATTTTTTCCTACGGCCCGCAAAAATGTGCCAAATATATAATGTGGCCCTCGTGCTGGAAAGTGTGGAGGCCCCTGGTTTATACCAAAGATAGACACAAGGTGCTGGACCTGAAACATCGTCCATCCATTTCAACCAAAGATGCTGCTCGACCCGCTGAGTTACTCCAGCACCATGTGTCTATTTTAGATATTTAAATGTAGAACTGTTAAAAACCATAGTAACCTTGAATGTGCGCATGAGCGACGGAGCTGTATTGCTTAATTATTAAATGGAGAGTTTACACAACGTGTGGACCTCTACAACTTTAGTTTCCAGGCTCCTGTACCCGTACTCTGATGGCAGGAGTGAAACGGGTGTGGCCAGGGTGGTGTGGGCCTCTGATGATGCTGCCTATCTTTCTGAGGCAGTGACTCCTACAGATCATTTAAAAGATGATCAGAGAGCTTTGACTTTCCTGCAGGTGTTCAACGACTCGATTCATGGCCACATTGAGATGCACCCACTGCTCGTCCGCATCATCGACACCCCGCAGTTCCAGAGGCTCCGCTTCATTAAGCAGCTTGGAGGGACCTACTTCGTCTACCCTGGGGCTTCCCACAACCGCTTTGAGCACTCCATCGGGTAAGGACTGGGCGAGCAATTCTGCAATGTGTAGGAAGGAACTGCAGATGCTGGTTTATACAGAAGATAGACACAAAAGCTGGGTCGGGCAGCATCTCTGGAGATAAAGAATAGGTGTTTTGGGTCGGCACCCTTCATCAAACTGAAAGTAGTGGTGGGGGAGAGAAATAATCTGGAGGTGAGAAAAAGCCAGAACAAATCAAGGCCGACAAAAGATTACCTCAATGGACCATTGTTGGATGTGGAATGTGTGATAACAAGGGATACAAGGATTCAAACAGTGGAACTGGTAGGTTGACTAGGATGGGGGAGGGGGGGGGGGGGGGGGAGAGCGAAAGCAGGAGATACTTGAAATTAGAGAAATCAACGTTCATATCGCTGGATTGCCCAAGCGAAACATGAGGCATGGATTTGAGATGCCCATTGACCAGGTTCCAGCAGGCGAGTCCTCCTCCAAAGTGAGGTCCATCTCCTTAGAGTTGATGAGGTAACTCCACCCCACATGCTTGTTCGGTGGATCTTCTGAGCTGTGAGAGCTTCGTAATCAAGTCCGAGTTCGGTGCCCTTTTGTTGCGGACAAGTGACTGGCCAGGGTACACTAAAGGCTTCAATCTCTCATCACATCTGGGAAATACTCTTGTAGAAACGAAGATCTGCAGATGCTGGTTAATGCACAAAGGACACAAAGTGCTGGAGTAACTCAGCGGCTTTGGCAGCATCTCTGAAGTTGAGTCTGACGAAGGGTCTCAACCCGAAATGTCGCCTCTCCATGTTCGCCAGAGATGCTGCTTGATCTGCTGAGTTACTCCAGGACTTTGTGTCCTTCTGGAAAATACTTTCACTGGTCTCTGAGCAAATGCAGTCAACTCCTCCTTTGTGCCCCTTGGTTTAGTTTTAGCTTAGAAAAACAGCGTGGAAACGGGCCCTTTGGAACACCGATTCCACACTGACCAATGATCAAGCGTACACTTGTTCTGTTATCCTAGTTTCACACGTTAGATGCAATTTACAGAAGCCAATTAACCTACAAACCCGCACGTCTTTGGGATGTGGGAGGAAACAGGGGCACTTGGAAAAAACCTGCGTGGTCATAGGGAGAACCTACAAACTGTACAGTCAGCACCTGCAGTCAGGATAGAACTGTAGTCAGTGTCTGGCACTGTACGGTTGCAACTCTACTGCTGTGCCACAGTGCCGCCCTGTGGTGTTTTGCCATATCTATTTTAATTTGTAACAAGCAAAGTATAATAAGCATGTGTGTGTATTGTCTGACAGCCAGTCTGTCACCGGGGTGTAATGTAATGTAGTGGAGTTGAGATCCGTGGCCAGAGTGGAGCAGACAAAGTGCAGAGTTGAAATCGGAACAGGGAGAGCCTGGCTCCGAAACTAGCTCTGTCGACACAGTGTTTACCAACTTCCCTTTTGCAATGGACCTCTGCCCCAGAATGAGTTGAATTGGACTCTTGCAATCTGAGGTGTATCCCTTCGGCCTTTGATTGTGATAATTGTTGGATAAAATTGGCATATGAGTCAGACTAATTAAATAGTCACACCCTTTCTCCTGTGACGGCTGTTTGTTACAAGTGCTGCTTGAAATTGTAATGTCCACTGTGTAGCGACCATAGAAAGTGGTCCTAGTTGTCGAACCCTCAGATTGGCCAGCAAGGTCACGTGTGGGTGCGACCATAGGGATTGGTCCAGAGAGCGACACCGCTGATTGGACAGCGTGGTCATGTGTGCTTTTGGCGCCCGAAAAGAGTCAGTTGGGAGACGTCTTCGAAGAGAACAGTTAGTTTTAATGGTTGTCTGTAATCTTGTTAAGAAAACTTTGTAATCGAATACTGCTGTCGCAATAAACTTCAACAAAGAACAAGTTTCCAGACTCGCCATATTGGTGACCCCGACGTGATCCAGCCGATCACTTACCATGAGTGAATCAAACGCCTTGTGTTGGTTCCTACGCCCAGCGCACCGGAGCTAAGCGCGGTCAGCGTTCAGCTTCCGTCGTTTTGGATACATCAACCACAATCTTGGTTTGTCCATACTGAAGCCCAGTTTCACTTAAGAAACATCTCAGCAGACGCAACAAGGTATTACTAACTCGTCAGCGCTCTACCGCCGGAGACAACCGCGCGGGTGATGCGGTCATCATCAATCCTCCGGCAGAAAACAAGTACGAGGCCATGAAGACACTGTTGTTACGGACCTTCGGGTTCAGCAGGCAGGACCGAGCTAAGCGTGTTATGCACCTACCGGATCTCGGAGATCGGCTGCCGTCTGTTCTCATGGCTGAGATGTTAACGCTAGCAGGTGAACATACGGATTGCCTCATGTTCGAGCAGGCATTCCGAGAGAAGCTTCCCGAAGATGTCAAACTTATGCTCACGGATTGTTCTTTTAAGGACCCCGTGGCATATGCAGAAAAATCTGATGCGCTCATGGCGTCCAAATCGAAAGGAAGCGGTTCGATCAACAAGGTCTCGACATTAGCGGCCGTGCCACAGCGACATCAAGATGGCGCTGCGTCTCCCGCCATTTCTCCAAAAGCCCGCCAAAAGGATCCGCACAAGCGCGGCTGGTGCTATTACCATCTACGATGGGGTGGAGAATCCCGCAACTGCCGCTCACCTTGTACCTTCTCGGGAAACGCCTCGGCCGATCGTACATAGAGGCAGTTGCGATTGGCCAGAACCGACGCCTCTACGTCCGAGACCGATTAATAGACAATAATAGACAATAGGCGCAGGAGTAGGCCATTCAGCCCTTCGAGCCAGCACCGCCATTCAATGCGATCATGGCTGATCACTCTCAATCAGTACCCCGTTCCTGCCTTCTCCCCATACCCCCTCACTCCGCTATCCTTAAGAGCTCTATCCAGCTCTCTCTTGAAAGCATCCAACGAACTGGCCTCCACTGCCTTCTGAGGCAGAGAATTCCACACCTTCACCACTCTCTGACTGAAAAAGTTCTTCCTCATCTCCGTTCTAAATGGCCTACCCCTTATTCTTAAACTGTGGCCCCTTGTTCTGGACTCCCCCAACATTGGGAACATGTTTCCTGCCTCTAATGTGTCCAATCCCCTAATTATCTTATATGTTTCAATAAGATCCCCCCTCATCCTTCTAAATTCCAGTATACAAGCCTAATTGCTCCAGCCTTTCAACATACGACAGTCCCGCCATTCCGGGAATCAACCTAGTGAACCTACGCTGCACGCCCTCAATAGCAAGTATATCCTTCCTCAAAATTGGAGAACAAAATTGCACACAGTACTCCAGGTGCGGTCTCACCAGGGCCCGGTACAACTGTAGAAGGACCTCTTTGCTCCTATACTCAACTCCTCTTGTTACGAAGGCCAACATTCCATTGGCTTTCTTCACTGCCTGTTGTACCTGCATGCTTCCTTTCAGTGACTGATGCACTAGGACACCCAGATCTCGTTGAACATCCCCTCTTCCTAACTTGACACCATTCAGATAATAATCTGCCTTTCTATTCTTACTTCCAAAGTGAATAACCTCACACTTATCTACATTAAACTGCATCTGCCATGTATCCGCCCATTCACACAACCTGTCCAAGTCACCCTGCAGCCTTATTGCATCTTCCTCACAATTCACACTACCCCCCAGCTTAGTATCATCTGCAAATTTGCTAATGGTATTTTTAATCCCTTCATCTAAGTCATGCGATTCACGGACACAGAATTTTTGGTGGGCACGGGAGCCATTTTCAGTATCGTACCGCCGACCGACCTGGAGACCAGATCGGATAAGACATGTCCTACCCTCATCGCGGTTAACGGCAGCCCCATCCGCACGTATGGTACGCGGAAAATGTCCCTGGTTTTAGGCCTCCGCACGTATGAATGGCCATTCATTATAGCAGACGTCAGCCAGGCGATCCTAGGCGCAGATTAGCTCTGGGCCTTTTCACTAGTCCCCGACGTCCGCGGTAACGACCTCCGACCCTCCGCCAGTGATGTGCCCGCCGCTCCGACAACCGCCACCCCGCCCAGCCCAACTGTCCAGGCCGTCGTTGCTGCCCCCGACTCGTATGCTGAGGTCCTGGCGGAGTTTCCAGAGCTGCTCATCCAGCGTTTCGACGCCCCTTCGGCCAAGCACGGCGTGGTCCACCACATCCGCACCGAGGGCCGTAGGGATTGGTCCAGAGAGCGACACCGCTGATTGGACAGCGTGGTCATGTGCGCTCTTGGCGCCCAAAAAGAGTCAGTTGGGAGACGTCTTCGAAGAGAACAGTTAGTTTTAATGGTTGTCTGTAATCTTGTTAAGAAAACTTTGTAATCGAATATTGCTGTCGCAATAAACTTCTTCAACAAAGAACAAGTTTCCAGACTCGCCATAACTGTATGTTTCCATCATGTTATGGGGCATGTACTACATTGTAGACCCCTCTGTTGCTTAGGCCCTGACCGAGATGCAACGATTCCAGCATGTCAGGGCCCCAAGTTGCTGGTGTAACTCAACGGATCAGGCAGCATCTCTGGAGAACATGGATAGGTGAAGTTGCAAGTCAAGACCCTTCATCTGCTTGATTGTAGGTGGGGAGGACAGGAGAATAAAGCTGTAAGAGGGGAGAGACGGGACAAAGTGTGACAGATAATAGGTGGACACAGGTGAGGGAGACAGTCATTTTGATCGTCAGATGTTGGGAACAAAGGCCAGAGATAAAAGCATAAGGTGCGAGACAGGATTCAAGTGTTGTGATCAAATCAACTCTCGGAAAGAGTTGTAAAATGGGAAGCCAGTGGGAGGGAGGTGGTGGATGGTGGGGTGTGGAGGGAAATGGGTGGTAATCCAGATGAGGGGGGGGGGGAAGAAGAGGGGGTGTGGGGGAGGAAGGAGAGGGGTGTGGAAGGAGTTGGTTCGAGGTAACCTAAAATTGGAGACTTCAATGTTCATTCCGTTGGGTTATAAACTACCGAAGAGGAATATGAGGTGCTGTTCCTCCAGTTTGCAGGTCAGCCGCCTTCCACTGTCTCATTCAACATGTATTTTAACTTGCACTATGACCTATTTGTTCCAATAAATCTGACCTGTCTGCAATCTGAGTGTTGTGTTATCTTGCTTTAAAGTTCTCATTCTCTGTTTCTTTAAGAACTCCTTGAATCACTCCATCTCTGAGCATGTGTATTCCTTTGATCTAAGGTTAATGGCTTTCTGTCTGCCAAGTTGCAAAGATCTGGCATTGTCCCCCACAGCCTCTCTAGTTTTAATGCCTTTTTGTCGTCTTAAGCTACTCCTTTCAACCTTTCCTGGTGCAGAGCGTTATTGCTCTTCTGCAAATATCCTAACTCTTATCAGAGTGGGGCGGTCACAGTGACGTAGCGGTAGATTTGCTGCCTTACAGCGAATGCAGCGCCGGACCCGTGTTCGGTCCCGACTACGGGTGCTGTCTGTACGGAGTTTGTACGTTCTCCTCGTGACCTGGGTGGGTTTTCTCCGAGATCTTCGGTTTCCTCCCACACTCCAAAGACGTACAGGTTTGTAGGTTAATTGGCTTAGTAAATGTAAAAATTGTGTCTAGTGGGATAATGTTAATGTGCGGGGATCGCTGGTTGGCGCGGACCCGGTGGGCCAAAGGGCCTGTTCCGCGCTGTACCTCTCAACTAAACAAAAAAAGTTAGAGTGGAAGCATTTAGGTTTATTGCACAACAGGTGAGGTATAGATGCTCCCCGGCTTACGATGCTTCGACTTGCGATATTTCAACTTTGCGATGGTGCAAACGGCAGCGACCTGTAGCGAACCGCAGCTCGCTTCCGGCCACGTGATCAGGTGTATTAAATGCATTTCCACTTACAATATTTTCAGTTTGCGATGGGTTTCTCGGATCGGAACCCCATCATAAGCTGAGGAGCACCTGTATTCTGGAATGTGGCTGTGTATTGCTTACACAATCTTTCCTATCTGAGAGTATTTATTCATCCAGAGTGCAATGCGTTTCCTTAAATTTATTTTTTGGGGGGATAATTTTCACAAGTTATTTGACCTTGAGCTTCTAAACTAACCTTTAGCATCTAAACTGAACTATTTCACCACTAGTCCGGGAGCAGAGCAAGGACGCCCGTTGGCTGAGCAGTAAAGTAAGTGCTAATCACAGTTGAACAGGCAGTTTAAAAAGAGCGCCAAAAGGAAGTAGTAGTCAATTTGAAAAGTCCGGGAGCAGAGCAAGGACGCCCGTTGGCTGAGCAGTAAAGTAAGTGCTAATCACAGTTGAACAGGCAGTTTAAAAAGAGCACCAAAAGGAAGTAGTAGTCAATTTGAAAAGTCCGGGAGCAGAGCAAGGACGCCCGTTGGCTGAGCAGTAAAGTAAGTGCTAATCACAGTTGAACAGGCAGTTTAAAAAGAGCGCCAAAAGGAAGTAGTAGTCAATTTGAAAAGTCCGGGAGCAGAGCAAGGACGCCCGTTGGCTGAGCAGTAAAGTAAGTGCTAATCACAGTTCAACAGGCAGTTTAAGTGAGAAGTCAGGTAAATTGGACAATCAGGCAATTTAAATTGGTGATATAAGCAAGGCTCACAAAAGGGTGCAGCCCTGTTCAGGTGCAGACCAGTGAGGGAAGTGCCCAGTGAGAAAAGTGCGAGTCTTTGGCGAGGAGGCTGAGGTGAGGAGGATACCATTGTTTTAAGCCAGAGCTGGTTATAGGCACAAGGTGATGGCGGAAAAGTTGGTGCGGTGTGTTTCCTGCAGGATGTGGGAAGACAGGGACGTCGCTGGAGCTTCTGGGAGCTACACCTGCAAGAACTGTGTCCAGGTGCAGCTCCTGAAGGGACGTGTGGTGGAGCTGGAGAGGCAGTTGGGTGACCTCAGGGCCATCCGGGAATGCGAGAGTTTCCTCGACAGGACCTATTGTGAGGCTGTCACGCCAACGGTCCAGGTCGAGCGAAGGTGGGAGACTGTTTCCGGGGGGAGTGGACGTGGACTACAGGAGACCCCAGTGGCTGTGCCTATTGCAAATAGGTATACCCTCTTGGGAACTGTCGGGGCAGAAGACGTTTCCAGTCCGAGTGGCGGACCTGTTGGCAAGGATACATGACAGGGGAGACCGAAGTCTGGAAGAGCCGTAGTGGTCGGTGACTCCATAGTCCGAGGGACGGATAGAAGATTCTGTGGCAGCAGGAGGGACTTGAGGATGGTCTGTTGCCTCCCTGGTGCCAGGGTTCAACACATCACAGACCGGCTTCAGAAAATCCTAGCGAGGGAAGGCGATCAACCTGAAGTCGTTGTGCACGTGGGCACGAATGACGTCGGGCGGAAGAGGAAGGAGGTGCTACAGCGGGAGTTTAGAGAGTTGGGAAAAACGCTGAGAAGTAGGACGTCGAAGGTAGTTATCTCTGGACTGCTACCGGTACCTCGTGCTGGTGAGGCCAGGAACAGAGAGATAGAGGGTATGAATTTATGGCTGAGGGACTGGTGCAGAGAGCAGGGATTTAGATTTCTGGACCACTGGGATCTCTTCTGGGCTAGGGGTGACTTGTACAAAAGGGACGGGTTGCATCTTAACAGCAGGGGGACAAACATTCTGGCAGGCAGGTTTGCTAGTGTGACACCTGTGGCTTTAAACTAAGTAGTGGGGGGGAGGGGTTAACAAATTGTGAATATGAAGATGAGGTAAAAGGGAATACAGGAGATATTGCAAAAGACTCTCGGAAGAATGGGAACAGAAGTTCTAGAGCGGAAAAGAAATTAAGGGCAGGGCCAATTGTGAACGATGTGAGAGGGGAGGTAAATACAGAAGTTAAAGTGTTGTACTTAAATGCGCGTAGTATAAAAAATAAAGTGGATGAGCTTGAGGCTCAGTTAGTCATGGGCAAGTATGATGTTGTAGGGATCACTGAGACATGGCTACAAGAGGACCAGGGCTGGGAACTGAATATTCAGGGGTACACAACGTATAGAAAAGACAGACAGGTGGGCAGAGGGGGTGGGGTTGCTCTGATGGTAAGGAATGATATTCATTCCCTTGCAAGGGGTGACATAGAATCAGGAGATGTTGAATCAGTATGGATGGAAATGAGAAATTGTAAGGGTAAAAAGACCCTAATGGGAGTTATCTATAGGCCCCCAAACAGTAGCCTCGACTTAGGGTGCAAGTTAAATCAGGAGATAAAATTGGCGTGTCAAAAATGTAATGCTACGGTGGTTATGGGAGATTTCAACATGCAGGTAGACTGGGAAAATCAGGTTGGAAATGGACCCCAGGAAAGAGAGTTTGTAGAGTGCCTTCGAGATGGATTCTTAGAACAGCTTGTACTGGAGCCTACCAGGGAGAAGGCAATTCTGGATTTAGTGTTGTGTAATGATCCTGATCTGATAAGGGGACTAGAGGTAAAAGAGCCATTAGGAGGCAGTGATCACAACATGATAAGTTTTACTCTGCAATGGAAAGGCAGAAGGGAAAATCGGAAGTGTCGGTATTGCAGTATAGCAAAGGGGATTACAGAGGCATGAGACGGGAGCTGGCCAAAATTGATTGGAAGGAGGCCCTAGCAGGGAAGACGGTAGAACAGCAATGGCAGGTATTCCTGGGAATAATGCAGAGGTTGCAGGATCAATTTATTCCAAAGAGGTGGAAAGACTCTAAGGGGAGTAAGAGACACCTGTGGCTGACAAGGGAAGTCAGGGACAGCATAAAAATTAAGGAGAGGAAGTATAACATAGCAAAGAAGAGTGGGAAGACAGAGGATTGGGACTCTTTTAAAGAGCAACAAAAGTTAACTAAAAAGGCAATACGAGGAGAAAAGATGAGGTACGAGGGTAAATTAGCCAATAATATAAAGGAGGATAGCAAAAGTTTTTTTAGGTACGTGAAGAGGAAAAAAATAGTCAAGGCAAATGTGGGTCCCTTGAAGACAGAAGCAGGGGAATTTATTATGGGGAACAAAGAAATGGCAGACGAGTTAAACCGTTACTTTGGATCTGTCTTCACTGAGGAAGATACACACAATCTCCCAAATGTTCTAGGGGCTGGAGAACCTAGGGTGATGGAGGAACTGAAGGAAATCCACATTAGGCAGGAAATGGTTTTGGGTAGACTGATGGGACTGAAGGCTGATAAATCCCCAGGGCCTGATGGTCTGCATCCCAGAGTACTTAAGGAGGTGGCTCTAGAAATAGTGGAAGCATTGGAGATCATTTTTCAATGTTCTATAGATTCAGGATCAGTTCCTGTGGATTGGAGAATAGCAAATGTTATCCCACTTTTTAAGAAAGGAGGGAGAGAGAAAACGGGTAATTATAGACCAGTTAGTCTGACATCAGTGGTGGGGAAAATGCTGGAGTCAATTATAAAAGACGAAATTGCTGAGCATTTGGATAGCAGTAACGGGATCGTTCCGAGTCAGCATGGATTTACGAAGGGGAAATCATGCTTGACAAATCTACTGGAATTTTTTGAGGATGTAACTAGGAAAATTGACAAGGGAGAGTCAGTGGATGTGGTGTACCTCGACTTTCAGAAAGCCTTCGACAAGGTCCCACATAGGAGATTAGTGGGCAAAATTAGGGCACATGGTATTGGGGGTAGGGTACTGACATGGATAGAAAATTGGTTAACAGACAGAAAGCAAAGAGTGGGGATAAATGGGTCCCTTTCGGAATGGCAGGCAGTGACCAGTGGGGTACCGCAAGGTTCGGTGCTGGGACCCCAGCTATTTACGATATACATTAATGACTTAGACGAAGGGATTAAAAGTACCATTAGCAAATTTGCAGATGATACTAAGTTGGGGGGTAGTGTGAATTGTGAGGAAGATGCAATAAGGCTGCAGGGTGACCTGGACAGGTTGTGTGAGTGGGCGGATACATGGCAGATGCAGTTTAATGTAGATAAGTGTGAGGTTATTCACTTTGGAAGTAAGAATAGAAAGGCAGATTATTATCTGAATGGTGTCAAGTTAGGAGGAGGGGGGGTTCAACGAGATCTGGGTGTCCTAGTGCATCAGTCAATGAAAGGAAGCATGCAGGTTCAGCAGGCAGTGAAGAAAGCCAATGGAATGTTGGCCTTCGTAACAAGAGGAGTTGAGTATAGGAGCAAAGAGGTCCTTCTACAGTTGTACCGGGCCCTGGTGAGACCGCACCTGGAGTACTGTGTGCAGTTTTGGTCTCCAAATTTGAGGAAGGATATTCTTGCTATGGAGGGCGTGCAGCGTAGGTTCACTAGATTAATTCCCGGAATGGCGGGTATGTTGAAAGGCTGGAGCGATTGGGCTTGTATACACTGGAATTTAGAAGGATGAGGGGGGATCTTATTGAAACATATAAGATAATTAGGGGATTGGACACATTAGAGGCAGATAACATGTTCCCAATGTTGGGGGAGTCCAGAACAAGGGGCCACAGTTTGAGAATAAGGGGTAGGCCATTTAGAACGGAGATGAGGAAGAACTTTTTCAGTCAGAGGGTGGTGAAGGTGTGGAATTCTCTGCCTCAGAAGGCAGTGGAGGCCAGTTCGTTGGATGCTTTCAAGAGAGAGCTGGATAGAGCTCTTAAGGATAGCGGAGTGAGGGGGTATGGGGAGAAGGCAGGAACGGGGTACTGATTGATAGTGATCAGCCATGATCGCATTGAATGGCGGTGCTGGCTCGAAGGGCTGAATGGCCTACTCCTGCACCTATTGTCTATTGTCTATTGTCTATTGTCTAGTTGTATTAAGGATTCTGCCATTGCTTTGATCTATGGGCCGAATGGGCTATTTCCATGCTGTTTCTCTTGACCAAACTAAACAATCAAGTACAAAAGGTAAACCAAAGAGAAAGATAGTGTAGAATATATTCTGCAGTATAACAGGTACCAGAGAAAAAGTCCAATGGCCATAATGATGTAGGTTAAAGAATTTGGATAATACCCTAGCTTATGGAAGGACTGTGCTGAAGCCTGACAATAGAGGGGAGTAAGCTGTTTCTGAGTCTGGCTTTCAAGCTTCTGTATCTTCTGCTTGATGGGAACAGAGAGAAGAAGGAATGATCTGGTTTGGAAAGGTCTTTTTTATGTTGGCTGCGTGAATTGTCGATGGAGTCAATAGTGGGGAGTGCATAGTGGCACAGCTGGTTGAGATCAAATGCAAGTCTCTGGCGTTGTGAGGCAGCAGCTCTACCAGCTGTGCCACTATGCCACTCCCTCTGCATATTCATTCAGTTATTATCTGATTTGATAGAATGCAAACAGAAGCTTTTCGCTGGACGATTGTACACTTGACAATAATAAACCTAAACAGCGGGATCGATGTTTTGAAAAATCATAATTTGAAGGTTGTTGATGAATAAAAGCTTTTGTGTCTTTTTTCTATTGTGTCTTTGTCCCACAGTGTGGCACATCTGGCAGGACAGCTGGTCAAAGCACTCTGTGGTCGGCAACCGGAACTTCAGATTAGCCATCGAGACATCCTGTGTGTTCAGATCGCCGGACTCTGCCACGATCTAGGTGAGGGAATGGCTCTTTCGCGCAAGAGAAATAAGGGTGATTAGTGAGGGTGTCGGGGTTATGGGGAGAAGGCAGGAGAATGAGATTGAGAGGGAAAGATAGATCAGCCATGATTGAATGGTGGAGTAGACTTGATGGACCCAAAGGCCTAATGCTATTCCTTGAACATGAAGAGAAAGACCTCAAATCCAGTATACAGCTTATGGTATACCAGGCAGAATGATGCACAACTAGGCCCAGTTACCTGACACAGTGACCTGGACTCCCATCCCGATGCATTGTTGAGGGCGGGCTGCACTGTTGCAGGAGATGACATTTTAAACTGCTCCTACTGATTCAAGTGTCTTTCCATCTCAACATTGACTTTTAGACACAAAATGTTGGAGTAACTCAGCAGGACAGGCAGCATATCTGGATAGAAGGAATGGGTGATGTTTCAGGTCGAGACCCTTCTTCAATCTGAAGGGTCTTGACCCGAAACGTCACCCATTCCTTCTATCCAGTGATGCTGCCTGTCCTGCAGAGTTACTCCAGCATTTTGAGTCTCTCTTCGGTTTAAATCAGCATCTGCAGTTCCTTCCTTCAACATTGACTTTTCTTTTGTTCCCCAGGTCATGGGCCTTTCTCACACCTGTTTGATGTAAAATTTATTCCTCAGATGAGAGAAAATAGGAAATGGAAGGTAAAGCAATCTGCAGACTCCACTTACGGGTGCGTGTTACGCGAAATGTGGCAATGGGCGCATGCAAGGATCTCATCTACGGCGATAGTAGTAAAGAAAGCAAACTTACTGCTAGCATTTATTTAGAGAGGGCTTGTATACAAATACAGGGATGTAATGCTGAGGCTCTATAAGGCGCTGGTAAGGCCTTATTTGGAATATTGTGAGCAATTTTGGGCGCCATATCTGAGGAAGGATGTGCTGTCTCTGGAGAGGGTCCAGAGGAGGTTTACAAGAATGATCCCAGTAATGAGTAACCTATGATGAACGTTTGTCGGCACTGGGCCTATACTCGCTGGAGTTTAGAAGAATGAGGAGGGACCTCATTGAAACTTACAGAAAAGTGAAAGGCTTGGATAGAGTGGATGTGTATAGGTAGTTTCCACTCGTGGGAGAGTCTAAGATTAGAGGTCCAAGCCTCAGAATTAAAGGGCGTTCATTTAGGAAGGAGGTGAGGAGAAATTTCTGTGGTCATAGTGTGGTGAATCTGTGGAATTCTTTGCCACAGAAGGCTGTGGAGGGAGTCAGTGGATATTTATAAGGCAGAGATAGATAGATTCGTGATTAGTACAGGTGTCAGGTTATGGGGAGAAGGCAGGAGAATGGGGTTTGGAGGGAGAGATAGATCAGCCATAATTGAATGGCGTAGACTTGATGGGCTGAATGGCCTCATTCTACACCTATCACTTATGACTTTATGTCCTTAAGATGGTGTCTTTGCGTAAGTTCCGTGAGCATTGGAGAATGCTGCCAGGACTCCAGGGTCGGAACTATAGTGAGGGGTTGGGCTGGCTAGAACTTTCCCTGGATTTAGTTCAGTGTTTTATCATAACAAGTCACAATGTACAGTGAAAAGCTTTTGTTGCGTGCTGTCCAATTAAAGAAAAAACGATACGTGATTACCATCAAACCTTCCACAGTGCACAGATTAAAGGAACAACATTTAGTGCAATATAAAGTCCGATTAAAAATAGTTGAAAGGTCTCCAATGAGGTAGATGGGAGATCAGGACTGCTATCTAGCTGCTGAGAGGATAGCTGAGCGGTGATCTTATAGATAGAGATGTATAAAATCATGAGGGGGGTAGACAAGACAAATACACAGAGTCTTGTATCTATGGTGGGGGAATCAAGAGCCAGAGGCTTGGGTTTCAGGTGGGAGGGGAAAGATTTAATAGGAATCTGAGGGATACATTTTCATTATAAGGGTGGTGGGTACATGGAATGAGCTGCCAGATGATGTAGTTGAGGCAGGTATTATAACAGCACGTAAAAGACATTTGGACAGGTTTATGGACAGGAAAGGTTTAATGGGATGTGCATCTTGGTCGTAGGCAAGTTGTGCTGAATGGCCTGTTTCTGTGCTGTATGACTCTGACCAAAGCAGTTTGCACTAGTTAACTCTGTTTATGTTGCTTTGCACCCTCGATCAAGGGTCTTGATTGGTCTAAAGAAGATTCCGACACAATGTTGTCTGTCCATTCCCTCCACACATGTTGCCTGAACCATTGTTCCTCCAGCACTTTGCCTGAACTTTAATTGTGACTTTTTTGCATTGAATGATGTTTCATTCCCTTCTCTGAATTGAGCTTTTAAACTAAACTTTAACTCGGTGCAGCATGAAGATGCTTCATTGGACATGTTTGAACACTTGATCTCCTCCAACGATCTGGAGAATGAGCTAGAGAAATACGGCTTGGTGTTAATAGAAGACAAGGAGTTTATAAAAGAACAGATCAGAGGCCTAACAACAGAAGGTGATGGAACGGGTGACTCCTCTACAGTGGTAAGTAATACGGTGGCGCAGTGGTAGAGTTACTGCCTTGCAGCGCTAGAGACCCAGGTTTGATCCTGACTACGGGTGCTGTCTGTACGGAGTTTGTACATTCTCCCTGTGACCTGTGTGGGTTTTCCCCAGGTGCTTCAGTTTCCTCCCACACTCCAATGACGTGCAGGTTTGTAGGCTAATTGGATTGGTAAAATTGTAAATTGTCCCTAGAGAGTAAGATAGTGTTAGTGTGCGGGGATCGCTGGTTGGGCGGATTCGATGGGCCGAAATGCCTGTTTCCCTGCTGCAGTTCCAAAAACTAAACTGACACTGTTGATCCAAGGGATGGGAATAAAAACTGGAAAATTTAACTTGCGCAATATTTTCTGTTTTGCACTGAAGCAATGGTTCTTTATTTATCACGTTTAGTTTATTGTCACGTGTAGAGAGGTACAGTGAAAACCTTCTGCGTGCTATCCAGTCAGCGAAAAAACTATACTTGATTATAGGATGGCACAGTGGCGCAGCGGTAGAGCTGCTGTCTCACAGCCCCCAGAAACCCAGGTTCGATCTGACCTCGGGTGCTGCCTGTACGGACTTTGTATGTTCTCCCTGTGACCACATTGGTTTTCTCCATGTGCTCCGGCTTCCTCCCACACTCTAAAGACGTACAGGTTTGTAGGTTAATTGGCTTCAGTAAAATTGTAAAATGTCCCCAGCGTGTATGATATTGCTAGTGTACGAGGAGATCGTTGGTCGGTGTAGGCCGCAGGGCCTGTTTCTATGCTGTATCTCTAAAGCCTAAAGTAAAGTAAACTCTGCTATTTCATCTTTCCAGTGGCCATACAAGGGCCGTACTCAGGAGAAAGGCTTTCTGTATGAGATCGTTTCCAATAAGAGGAGCGGGATTGATGTCGATAAGTGGGATTACTTTGCCAGGTAAGTCTCTGTGTGACCTTGATCCATGACTTTTCTCGGTCGCTCTCCTGGGACATGACAGCCATTTGTTTAAACCAATGGTTCTTTATTACCTCATGTACCAAGGTACACGCAATCCCTGATTAAGGACAGGATGTATGGAAAATGGCACAGAGTACATATGTAATAGTCACCAGGTTTTGGCACCATTTTCCAAGTCCCAGCTGCAGCTGGCCGTAAAGGCCTGTTGCCTCCGTTCCGTTATCTGTGAACCATCGTCCCTCTCCTCACCCGGACACCTGGAGCTTTCGTGCCCCGAGTCGACCTCGAGGGGGGCGGAAGGTAAGACCCTCTGATTCTTACCGTCCCTACGTCCAACGTCCACCGCCTTTGCCGACTCCCTCCACCCTCTCTCCAATTCCTGGTTCTCCGGGGCGAGCAGGAGACAAGCCTCAGACAAAGCTCCCACTACAGTTGGGTTCCCGATTCCATGGCGGGCGAGTCAGGCTTGTTGTCAGGGTGTGGCTGCAGATTGCTGGGACCTTCTGCTGTGTGCGGCTCGCTGGGACCTTGACTGCTTCTGATAAAAGCTATCTATTTGAGAACTGAACTGATCGCGATTTCTCTGGAATGTCAGAGCTTGTAGTGAGACTTGATAGAAGGGTATAAAATTCTGAGAGGCATAGATAGGGTAGACAGTCAAAACCTTTTCCCCAGGTTGGAAGTGTCCAACACTAGAAGGTTATCTATCAGGTGAATGGGGAACTGTTTAATGGAGATGTGTGGGGTAGGTTTTTTGTTACATAGAGTGGTGGGGGCCTGGAACGCATCGCCAGGGGTGGTGTTGGAGGCAGATAGTTTAGTTTTAGTTTAATTTAGAGATACAGTGTGGAAACAGGCCTTTTGGCCCACCAAGTCCCCGCCAACCAACGGTCTGCAAGGCAGTTCCAATAGTGGCATTTAAGAGGCTTTTAGGTTGGCGCATGGAAGCGCAGAGAATAGAGGGATATGGGTTGTGTGCAGATAGATGAGATCACAGCAGAAGGTCCCAGCAATCTTGGCATCATGTTTGGCACAAACAATGTGGCTGAAGGGCCCGTTCCTGTACTGTTCTCTGTTCTTGCCGAGTGCATGTGCTTCTCTCCCTCACCCACACGCCACCTTGACTGTTGCCCGCCTATCACAAGCAAAAACACAGTGCTGGAGGAACTCAGCGGTATGGGGGGAATGGACAGGCAACGTTTTGGGACAGGACCATTTTTCAGGTTGGCTATTGCACTCTGATTTTAACTAATGTCAATCTATTGACAGTTTACCCCAACTAAAGTGACAAATTCTGTATCGGTAAATCCAGTCTAGTGAAGTTAACTTGTAACTGTTCAGGAGTTGTTTGCCTAATCCTCGCCAGGGACTTTAAAACATTGAGATGTGAGTTCATTGATCTCAGCAACGGGGCACGTTCCGTGTGAGTGATCAGCCGGACATGAGGATGCTTTAACACTGGCTGCCGGAGGTCGCCATTGATGTCTCGTCTTGTTTCTGAAGGGACTGTCACCACCTGGGGATCCGGAACAACTTTGACTTTGAACGCTTCCTCAAGTTCGCTCGAGTTTGTGAAGTCGGCAAAATGAAGCACATCTGCACTCGAGATAAGGTGATGAATGTTGTGAGAAGCCGAGGAGCTTCTGGAGTGTGTTTTTGCAAAGCCCTGCTTGATTTTGATCTATATATCGGCGAGACCAAGTGCAGACCTGGTGATCGTTTCGCTGAACACCTACGTTCAGTCCACCCAGGCAGACGCAATCTCTAGGTTGCCAAACATTTGAACTTTCATTTCTGTAATGACCTTTCTGTCCTGGGCCTCTTCTACTGTCAGAGAGAGGCCACACCCAAAAGGAAAAGCATCTTGTATTTTGCTTGGGCAGCTCACAGCCCAGCGGTATTAGAGTTTGATTTCTCTAATTTCAAGTAACCCTTGCATTCCCTCCCTCATCCTAGTCGTCCAGCTAGTTTCACTGTTCGTATCTCTTTATCTTCCCTTCCACAGTTTAGAATGGATCATTGTGGGCTCCACCTTCACTTGGTCATCAGTGCTGGCTCTGATTTGTTCTGTACGTTTTCGTACCAATAGTTTTCCTCTCCCCGACTGACTCTCAGTCTGAAGAAGGGTCTTGACCCGAAACATCACCTATTCCTTTTCTCCAGACATGCTGCCGCTGAGTTACACCAGCATTTTGTGTCTAGCTTTCTAGTTCTGATACCGGCTAACAACGGCCTTCAGATCTTCTTTCCTGCGCTTTCTATCGTCTGAGGAAAAGACCAGCAGAAGTGCAGCACAGTGATGCAACTGGTGGAGCTGCTGCCTCTCGGTGCCAGAGTTGATCCTGATCTTGGGAGCTGTCACTTGCAGTTTGTACATTCTCCCTGTGACCGCATGGGTTTCCTTCGGGTGTTTCGGTTTCTCCCATGTTCCAAAAACGTGCAGGTTTTTTGGTTGACACAGAATGCTGGAGTAACTCAGCGGGTCAGCCAGCATCTCTAGAGAAAATGGGTAGGTGACCTTTCTGGTCGGGACCCTTCTTCAGGTCCCGACGCAATACGTTACCTATCCATTTTTTTCAGAGGTGCTGCCTGACCCATTGAGTTACCACCAGCATTTTGCGTCTATCTTTGGTGTAAATCAACATCCGCAGTTCGTTTGTAGGTTAATTGAATTCTGTAAATTGCCCCTTGTGTGTAGGATACAAAAAGTGGGAATACATGAAACTGGTGTGAATGGGTGATCGATGGTCGGCATGGATTTGGTGGGCCAAAGGGCCTGTTTCCATGCTGCATCTCTAAAGTTTACAATGACTCGTTATGAACTGTCCTTGCCTGCATGCCTAGTTTCAGCTCACAGAACTCCAGTGCACCCGTGAATGCTGACAAGAAGATTACTATCTGTTGTGTTTATAGAACTACAAGGTTGCCTGTGGTCTTTGGATTTGGATGCATCAATGCGGAAAAATGGCTGCTTTTGGAACAAACAGAGGTCTTATCAAAGACTGATGTCATAGTTTCATCCACTGGGGAACCTCTTTCTGACCTCGCTGGTCTTTTAGAAATTCAATTTTAAAAGTGATGAAAAAGTTAAACTTAGACGATGCAACTCAATGGCATGAATAGGAGAGGCAATTAGTGATGGGTCAGCTTAGTCCTGGTATCAAGGGCGCAGAATAGAGCAAAAAGCAAATGGAGATTAAAATCTTGGAATGGTTGGGGTTATGTGTTTGGTGGAGGTATTGATGCCTCTATGTGCTCAACGGCCTCCGCTGTGCTGTTGTCTTGTGATCTCGTACGTCAGTATAGTAAACCCTCATTATTACGGACATCTTTCTCACAGTTTTCGGTGATAGCCACTTCCAGGCTGGATGTACTGCCGTCACCGCCGGCCCACACAGCCCCTTCAAGGCCGCACTTCTCACCACCACCGCCAACCCTTACCTGCACTCTCGCCGCCTGCAACCATTGACCGCCAATGCTCACCTCTGCCCTCCCGGTTGCAATTCACCTGGATTCTAGGCCCAGTTCCAGACCGAGAAAGGACGTTCCTTTTATAAACTAGTTGAATTGTACCTCCAGGTAACAGCAAGGAAGAGCCTGAAGAAGGGTCTTGACCCGAAACGTCACCTATCCATGTCCTCCAGAGATACTGCCTGACCTGCTGTGTTACTCCAGCACTTTGTAACCAGCATCAGCAGTTCTATTTTTAATACTAATGCAATGTCACTCTATTACTTAGCAATCCTTTCCTCTGTTGCAGCAGACAGTTGCTGTATTGACAGATTCTTGATTAGTAAGGGTGTTGAGGAATATGGGGAGAAGGGAGAGGAATGGGGTTGAGAGGGACTGATAAATCAGCCATCTGATCTATCCATCACCAATATAACGTCTGAACAATCAGCAATAACAGAAACCATTCCCCCCCTCCCCATCACATGGCCTGTTATAATCAGGGTTTATTGCATTTAGTATAGTTTGAGCAAACCCACGCAGGTCACTTGGTGAACGTACAAACTCCGTACAGCCCTTGGGCCCACCAATTCCATGCTGACTAATGATCACTCTGCACACTAGCACTATCCTGACACACAAGGGACAATTTACAAAATTTACCAAAGCCAATTAACCAACAAATCTTTGGAGTGTGCGAAGAAGTAGGAGCTCCCTTGGAAAACCCACGCCGTCACTGGGAGAATGTTCAAGCTCCCTCCAGGCAGCATCCATAGTCCCGATCGAGACTGGGTCTCTGGCACTGCAAGGCAGCAGCTCTACCACTGTGCCACCCTTAATCCTAAACATGGCTCTGTCCCAGCAACTGAATCACTCAGTGCTTCAGAACTGCTGTTCCTAACGCACAGTGTGAGGAGGGAGAAGTGACCTCTCGTTTTCCGTCCACAGGAGGTTGGTGACATGTACAACATGTTTCACACACGCCACACGCTGCACCGCAGGGCCTATCAACACCGAGTGGTGAACGTAATCGAGAACATGTGAGTACTCCTGCAGCATGGCTGGTAAGGAACCTTCAGTTTAGTGTTACAGCACAGAAATAGGCACTTCGGCCCACCTAGTCCATCCTAACCAGCGGTCCCCACACACTTACATTATCCTATACACACTAGAGCTAATTTACAATTATACCAAGCTAATTAACCTACCAACCTTGGTAGGTTGGGAATATAGGAGGAAACTGGCGATCCCGGAGCAAAGCCACACAGGTCATGGGGAGACCATCCAAACTCCATACAGTCAAGCACCAATAGTCAGGATTGAACCTGGGTCTCTGGCGCTGTAAGGCAGCAACTCTACTGCTGTACCCTTTCTCCATATTATTACCTTGCACCCTTCTACACATCCCCAACCTTAAACCCCTCCACCTCCACAAATGTTTCTGCAAGCCACTGATGTGTGTGAAGTATGACGGATATTGTTGTCACAGCCCAGACCATCACTCATACCAGCCTCCCTTCCATTAACTCCATTCACACTTTCGCTACCTTGGCAAAGCCACCAGCATAATCAAGGACCAGTCTCACCCCGATCACCCCCGCTTCTCCCCTCTCCCATCAGGCAAGAGGTGTAGAAGTGTGAAAACGCGCACCTCCAGATTCAGATTCTCCCCACCTGTTATTGATAACTCTCAGTCTGGTTGAAAAATAATTGATTCGAATACAGTTGTTGAGTACAATAGATTTTTATTGTCCGCGACTCTCCCAGGTATCAGCTGGACTCCGATCAGACTCTCACAGACCTAGCAAAGCAAGTAGCCTGTGGTACAACTTATCACATATTTATACAGAGTTCAACAAAGACTGGCAACAGTAATTATTAAAAGCCAATCACAACCTACACACGTATACAGTAGGCGTCACATGGCTACAGAGAAACGAAACTAAACTTATCAGTGATTGTCACATGGTTTCAGGGAAATGCATCACATGGTTTCCTAGAAATGCACTAGACTTCGTGATGTCATACAGCAATCTGTCACACCATGGCGGCAAAGACTTCTACCTAACGGGGAATCAGTCAAAGGTCGGGTTCCTTATCACTATACTGCTGGGGCTCTGTCTGCAAAGACTCCGATCCATCAGTTAAACATACACTCTCAGAGAGAGAGAGAGAGTGTTATCCTTTTCTAAGCATAACAAAATGTACTATCAGGATACATTAGCATATAGCCTTCACGTAAGTCGCGTAGTTCCATACGGTACAAACTTCAGCTATTCAGGACCCAGGGTCAGACAATGGTCAGGCTGATCTTTTACTTATTCCACTATTTTATTATTTCTGTCCCTTACATAGCCAGCATATTCTCATTATCAGGCAACTGAGCCATCCTATCACCAACTAGAGAGCAGTCCTGACCTACCATCTACCTCATTGAAGACCCTCAGACAATCATTAATCGGATGTTACTGGACTTTATCCTGCATTAAACATTATTCCCTTTATCCCCTACCTGTACACTGTGGACAGCTTGATTGTAATCATGCATAGTCTTTCTGCTGACTGGAAAGCATGCGACAAAAAACTTTTCACTGTACCTCGATACACGTGACAATAAACTAAACTAATATTTCAGTCACACCCTGCACTTCCCTGACCGTGACATGTTTACATTGCATCAACCCTTGCTCAGGGCTTGAGCCTAATAATATTTCTTTTAAACTTCCTTTGCCCTGTCCCAAGGGTGTTGAAACCAATGCAGATCTGTTTGCAGTGTTTTCCCTGTCAAGTTGCCATGAAGAAGTAGTGCGGGCAACAATGTTTGAGCGGAAGAGACAGCATGAAAATAGGCCCACCAAGTCCATGCCAACCATCGTTCACCCACTCACACGATCTGTGACTGGATAGCACGCAACAAAAAGCTGATCCCTATGTTGTCCCACTCCCCCATTCATCCCGGCACACTGGGGGGGCAATTTAGAGGCCAGTCAACCTACAAAACCTCACGCCTTTGGGATGTGGGAGGAAACCCTCGCGGTCACAGGGAAAATGTGCAAACTCCACGCAGACACCACCTGCGGTCGGGAACGAACCACAGTCCCTGGCGCTGAGCAAGCGGTACTGCCAGCTGCATCTCTGTGCCGCTCGGTTCAGGCAAGTGCTGACATGTTTCTGAACATGTTTACTCCATCAGGATCATTGAAGCCATGGTGCTGGCAGATCCACACATCCAGATCGTTGGAAAAAATAGGACATTTAAAATCTCCGAGTCGATCGATGACATGGAGGCCTACACCAAGCTCACAGGTGAACACTCCTTTCATTCAGTCCCACCTAAGTCTGCTCTTTGAACCATAGAGTGTACGTTGAATGTCAGTCAATGCAGCAGAGGAACAGCTCTTCAGCCCACAATGACCAGAACTGCACCTGTTACTCCGGCTGAGGTCTGACCAAGGTTTTATAAACTTGGAGCATCTCCCTGTGTGGAGGAAGGAACTGCAGATGTTGGTTTATGCCAAAGATAGACACAAAATGCTGGAGTAACTCAGTGGGACAGGCACCATCTCTGGAGAAAAGGAATTGGTGATGTTTCGGGTCGAGACCCTTCTTCAGACTTGTTGTTTGAAGAAGGGTCCCGGCACAAAACATCACCCATCTACTCTCTTCTAAAGATGCATTCTAGACTCTCCCACGACTGAAAATATCTTAGCATGTTTTATTTTATTTCTCTGACTTTGGATTATTGTTTTTCCAGACAACATCTTTGAACAGATTCTAAATTCTTCCAACCCTGAGCTAGAAAAAGCACAAAATATCCTGAATAACATCATTTGCCGCAAGTTGTACAAATGGATCGGGCAGAAGCAGGCTGCAGCAGATCCGACAATTAATCTGGTAATTAAACAGGACAACACAGTGGCATGGCGATAGAACATCTGACTCACAGCGCCAGAGACCTGGGTTCCATCCTGACCTCGAGTGCTGCCTGTGTGGAGTTTGCATGGTCTCCCTGTCACTAAGTGTGTTTCTGTCGGGTGCTCCGATTTCCCCTCACAACCTGAAAACGTGTAGGTTAATCGGCCTCTGTAAAATTGCCCCTTGTATTTAGGGAGTGGATGAGAAAGTGGGATAACCGTGAACTAGTTTTACTAGACCTTGGACATGGGTTTATGGTGAGGGGGAAAAGATTTAATAGCCTGATGGGTAACTTTATCACTTTAAGGGTGGTGGGTGTATGAAACAAGCTGATGGAGGAAGTAGTTGAGCCAGGTACTACCGCAATGTTTAAAAATCAGTTTGACAGGTACATGGATAGGATTGGTTTAGAGGGATATGGGCCAAAGGGCCTGTTTACAGGGCAAGTAGGGCTGAAGGGCCTGTTGACACGCTGCATAACTCTGACTAATTATATAAAACTATGACTCGTATGAACGGTGAGTCTGAAGAAGCATCTCGAAACGTCACCTATCTACATTCTCCAGAGATGCTGCCTTACCCGCTGAGTTACTCCAGCTCTTGTGTGATCAATGGTCAGTATGGACTGAAGTGCCCATTTTCAAGCAATATCTCTAAACTAAACTAAATATCACGCAGGGCAGGTAACAGTGGAGGAATGGGTCATTTACTCAACTAGCCTGTGCCAGTGTTTATACTCCTTGCCTGTCTCTGCCGGCTCCAAGCAGAAGACTGTGCACCTTTCCTTTAAACAAGCATAGCAATCGGGCATAGTCTTCAGCCATTCGACCCTTTGAGTCTCCTCTCCTCTTCAAAATCATGGCGGATCTTCTACCTGAGCACCTTTTTCCTTCGATCTCTCCTCAATGCCCAACAAGCTTTTGTTGTGAATGAACGATGGCTGAGTGTCTGGAGAATTCAACAGATTCATCCTCTCTAAGCAAAGAAATTTCTGTCTGAAATACCTTCTCACTTATCCTGAATCTGTAGCCCCGCTAGATTCCTCAGCTGGACACAACATTGTTCCTCCATCCGGCCTATTAGTATTTTGTGGGTTTTAATCTGACCTCTCATTCATCCAAACTAAAGAATATGGGTGTAGAATGGGTGATCGACGGTTCGTGTGGACTCAGTGGGTAGAAGGGTTTTGGGCATCATGTTAGAGGAGATATGTTGTCAAGCTGGAAAGGGTGCAGAGAAGATTTACGAGGATGCTGCCAGAACCCGGGGGACTGAGCTATAGGGAGAGGTTGAGCAGGCTAGGGCTTTAGTCCTTGTGTAGGAGGATAAGGGGTGATCTTAGAGGTGTACAAAATCATGAGAGGAATACATCAGGTAAATGCATTATCTTTTGGCCCAGAGTAGGGGAATCGAGAACCAGAGGGCATTGGTTTAAGGTGAGGGGGGGGGGGGGGGGGGGGGAGGAGAGAGGTTTATTAGGAATTTCAAGGGTAACTTTATTGACAGAAAGGGTGCTGGGTGTATGGTAACGAGCTGCCAGAGGAGGTAGTTGAAGCAGGCAGGTACTATCGTAATGTTTGACACATTTGGACACGTACATAGATAGATAGGATGGGTTTAGAGGGATATGAGCCAAGTGCGGGCTCACTAGTGTAGATGGGGCATTTTGGTCAGTGTTGGCAAGTTGGGTCGAAGTACCTTTGTCCACGGTGTCTGACTCTAAGGGCCTGTTTCCACACCCTTTCTATCAATTGAATTTAATTTTTCTACCATTCCTGCAAAGAGCCTGGTGAATATTTGCTGTACTTCAGATGCAGTTACATCAAGGCCCTTCACAGTGGCAACATATCCTGTCAGCTACTGCCCTGTACTAAATTGATCTCGTGATGAAGGTCAAGACACTATTTTGTACCTTCGCATTGGTTCTCAGTAACTCGTGTACAAGGACAACGAGGAACATCAACATTACACAGTCTGTCACCATTTTAAGAACAAGAGCCCACTTTTCCTTTTTGTGTATCCAAGTGGATAACTTCCCATTTACCACGTTTCAATGAGAAATTCAATATGCTTTCTGTTTCAGAAGGGGCATGAGTTGGCTGTTGCGATTGCTGCAGCTGTCCCATCAACACCTCTGGATGTTCAACTCTGTGCAGAAGATTTTATTGTAAATGTGAGTAATGGATTTTAAGCATGTAGAGGGGCCTTCTCCCTACAGTGGCAGATAGTCTCATTAAGAGGTGCAGCATGGAAAAACAGGCATGGAAATTGGTCATTAAACACGACAAGCTCCATCTTATCTTGGATTACCCAACGACCTGGCGCCACGTGGTGGGGGTTTCCGGTTACGGGAGGGGAGAGCGAGCAGCATGAAGGTGGCTCCTCAGCCTACAAATTCCTGCTGGTTTAACCCCCCACCCCACCCACCCCTAGCCCTTTGACACCGTGTTTCGTCCCTCCTGGCCTTGGGTTAAACTTTACACCCCTCTCTCGGTTAATGGACGTGTACATATAAATAGACACAAAATGCTGGAGTAACTCAGCGGGTCAGACAGCATGTCTGGAGAAAAGGGATAGGTAATGTTTAGGGTCAAGACCCTTCTTCAGACTGAGAGTCAAGGGAAAGGGAAATGACTGAAACTCAGTCCGAAGAAGGGTCTCAACCCAGAAACGTCACCTATTACTTTTCTCCAGAGATGCTGTCTGACCCGCTGTTACTCCAGCTTTTTGTGTCTATCTTTGGTTTAAATCAGCACCTGCAGTTCTGTATGTATTTGTGTGTGCGTGTGTGAGCGCCGCCTGTATCTGCATGCATGCATACATAAAATAAACGTGTGTGTGTATATTTGTATGTATGTGTAGGTATGTGTGTATATATATGTATGTGTGTATATATATGTATATAAGTACATGTGTATATATATATATATGTGTGTATATATATATATATATATACACACACATGTGTGTAGATATGTAAGGTAGATACAAAATGAATGATTGACGTTTCGGGTTGAGACCCATCTTCAGATGTGTATATATGTGTATGCATGTGTATATGTGTTTGTGTGTATATATGTATGCGTTTGTGCATATAAATGCGCATGTGTATTTCTGTGTGTGTATATGTGTGTATTTCTATGCGTTTGTATATATATATATATGTATGCCTGTCTGTGTATGTGTGCCTGTGTGTGTATGTTTGCCTGTGTGTATATGCGTGTGCGTATATATGTGTGTGTGCGTATGTATGTATGCATGCTTGTGTGCGTGTATGCATATATGTACATGTATATGTATGGATGCACATGTAGGAGTATGTATGCATGTGCGTGTATACGTGCGTGTGTATGGATGCATGTATGTGCGTACGTGTATATATGTGCGGATGTATGTGTGCATGCATGCGCATGTGCGTGTTTCTGCGTGTGTGTATGCATGCCTGCGTGTGTGTATGCATGCGTGTATATGTGGGATGTGTATATGTGTGTTAAATCAAGTTCTTTACCTTCAGTCTGAATAATCACACGTGATACTGGATTAGCACATCAGATTTATTCCACCATGGGGTTCTTCCCGAGAAGATCTCCAGACACAATACTAGTGTCTGAAGAGATCTCAACTCAGGGGAGGGGAAGAACAACTTCTCCACGATTGTTTACTTTTTATACAGAAAAAGAGAGGTGTGACAAAAAGAAATCAAGGACCAATTACACATCTAATACAAGGACCAATTACACATCTAATACAATTCCCATGGTTACAGAGAAGACAAAATCATTGATACAGGTCACATGCTCAGAAACCAAACCATTAATATAAGTCACATGTTTTTAGAGAAACGCATCAATTTACCTAGAGTGGATTCAAAACTTTTCCTACTTTCACATGCACCCAAATAAGGAGTTGTTATTAAGAAAGAAACTTTCTTTATCCCTATAGACGAGCAATCTCGCAGCTGCATGACCTTGCTTTACTGTTTCAATACACAGCACTCGCAGTCAGACAGAGAAGTGGGAGAGGACAATAGCCCCATCTCTTCTGTACACTCCTTATCATTCGTAAAGGGACAAACATATTCTGTTCCCAAGGATAACATTTCTGCCACAAGCATCCATCTTACTGCTTTCCACTAAAATAAGCATTCATTTTATATTAGCTAAAACAACAAAAGAAACCATCTCTACTACAACAAAATATAATATCTCTAATTGACTATATCAGCTAATAGCATAGATTCTCATTCCCTCCTTTTATCATTCTATGATAACTATCAAAGCTTAAAACAATAAATCACCTTAAACACTTCAAGAGTAAAACAACGCCTTCATATTCCCTCAGGTGGATAGAAAACAAACTAAGTACAACCAAACCTCTAAATATAATCAAACCAAACTTCTAAATATAATCAAATCAAACTTCTAAATATAATCAAATCTAACTTCTAAATATAATCAAATCAAACTTCGTTTCTTCTACAGAAAGGAAACTACATCAATACTAGACCACCATTAACACTTCTAAACAATGACCCCTGACACCAGAAAAACTGCTCCCTGCTACAATATCTCTTACAC
Organism: Rhinoraja longicauda; assembly: GCF_053455715.1. Lineage (NCBI taxonomy): Eukaryota > Metazoa > Chordata > Chondrichthyes > Rajiformes > Arhynchobatidae > Rhinoraja > Rhinoraja longicauda. The sequence continues at coordinate 15,399,768 of NC_135974.1, forward strand.
GAACTGCTTCTTGCCTACATCGCCTTAACCCTTTCAGTTCCAAACTCCACACATGCATCATTCTTCTGGTATCGCCCTCCAAAGGCCACATATCTACTACACCTATTCTATTAAGTTGGTCAGCCTCCAAACCACTTCATCTTCCCCTTCGCTGTTACCTCCTAATCGAATAGCCTTCCTAGTCGTTCAAACTCTTCCTCCACACCATTAACATCCTCAGTCTCCTTATCATTCAATTCAGTTTGTCTTACCACTAACATTCTTGAAGTACCAATACTTTTTAACGCCATCTGCATTCTTTTCAATACACATTTCAGAATAGCCAACCCTACAAAAATACAAACAATTAAAATTCCCATATACAATGCTATATTAATCAACTTGTCCGACCAGCCCCCGAAATCCTAATCACCCCAACTATTCGACTCCTTCATGTTATCCATTTACTCTCTTATCTTTGTAATAAAACGAGTAATATTCTCTGTCTGATCCCTAACTCCCATCATACAACTACCTTTTACTATAGCACAGACACCTCCTTCCCGAGCCAACAAATAATCTAGGGCATATCTGTTCTGCATAGTAAAGAGCCTAAGTTCAGTAAGTCCCTGGGTAACCATGTCGAGGGCCCCCGTGGTTGCATTACCCAAGATAGTGAGACCACAAATGAGGTAATTGCGATTATTGGCAGCCAAATAACCTCCAGTGAAGCCTAGACTAAAGAAGCTCGCCCATCCATATCCCACAGAGCTCCCATGTGTTCCTAGAGATGTGGGATCTTTCCACTTTGAACAAAATTCTTCTGAAACAGTTTTAGTCACCAAGCTTTGACGAGAGACCCTTTGGTGAGAGGGACAGTTTATTGTCATAGGAATCAGGGCTCCTATTGCCACCTCGGGAATGGTGGATTCAGGACATTAGTGGCTGTACCATTAAAGAAAAAGAAAAGGTTTGAATCCGTTAAAAACAAAGTGCCATGACATATCGAATACATGTTTAACTCACCTCCCTCTATCAAGATCCTAAACTGCTCAGAGAACCATCGCGCATCTCTGCCACCTCTTTCTTTCATCATCTGGGTAAAAGGGGACGTATAGTTTCCTACCACCACATGCATTCTATTGCAGACTCCACAGACTAGTTGGATTCCCAAAGCAAGAGGAACACAGGTCTAGTGGTGACATTTACATTTCCCTTGGCCATCTTTGACCTGACAGGTCCTGTTATCACAAAATGACATCAAGCATGTGATGTTGCTCGGGTTATCAACATATACGCATCCCTCCTTTTCCTGGTTGAAGTAATTCTCATATGACCTGAGGTCATCTTTGGGTGTGAATTTGCTCGGTTTGGCGATATCTGCGACCAAACATACGTCCTGTGAATGAATTACCCTTTGGTAACGGGAGACAAATAGCAGACGGGGCAGTAAAGGATTCAGAAATAAGGTGGATAGGTTTAGGTGCCTTTATTTTTGCTTTCTCCCTCCGATTATCACATATAAGGTACTTTAGGGGATCCTATTCTGGTCATGCTGAATAATGCCTGTACTGAGGTCATGGGTGGGTAGCAACAACTGACTGTGGGGAGTACATAGCTGAGTGAGCTCGGAGAAATAAGTTACCTCTTGGGACTTCTCCGAGAAACTTGAGATCACGTTTACATCTCTGTAATGGAGAGACCAGACATAGTTCTATGGGAATCCAACCTACCGCACTTGGACATACATCATCAATTTTACATTTAGTCCAATAACAAGGTAACATTTTATGATGACAGTCCTTCAACAGTCACGAAAAGTGAAGATGCCTCAAAAGTCCAATACAGGCCTTCAGTCGGCTGACGTTCCATTTTCCAAATCCCTCCGGGTTATCATCATCGCATTAGAGTACATCTCCTTGGCACAGGTGGTGATCATGGTTAGGTTGGTTCGGCCTGCACTTGTTTCCTTCATCATTCCCAGAATCAGTAAGGCTTTAAAACAGATGATCACCAGGTGCACTTTCATTGTAAGATGATCCATCTATTCTGAAGAGAAATTTCTTAAGAAAAAGGTTAGTAATTTAGGTTTCAGGTTCAATATTGACAATTTTACAGTGGTGAAGATGGATCCATGCATTTCTCCCTTCCACTTTAGCTGCTGTTGGGGTTGTGAGAAGAACCTGGTAGGGTCCTTCCCATCGAGCATCCAACCCCTTCCTCGTCCAATTCTTGATCATCACATTAACACCTGGTTTAATTTTAGACCGAGTGACTAAAGGTGGGAGTTCAACGTACGCCGCTCGTACCCTGGAATGTAGGTCTCTTAATGCCCTGGTTAACGATAAAATATAGTTAGTCATCTCCGTTGCCATGTGGTGAAAGTGAACAGTCTTTGGAAAATTCTGGTCCCATGGGGTTCTGAGAGGTCTGCCGTAAATAATTTCAGCAGGACTCAGCCGTGCTTCCCCAGCCGGGGTAGTACGTATCTGAAACAGGGCCACGGGAAGTAATTTGAGCCATGTAGTTCCCGTTTCAGCCTGTAGTTTAGCCAATTTATTTTTCAAGGTTTGATTAACCCTTTCAACCAATCCAGCAGCCTGTGGTCTGTAGGCACAATGTAACTGCTGCTGGATACCCATCTGGGTACAGAATTCCTTATTTATTTGACCCACGAAATGAGGGCCGTTGTCTGAACTTAAGCGATTTGGAATTCCATACCTGGGAATAATTTCTCTCATTAACACTTTCACCACAGTAGAGGCTTTATTATCCCTTGTCGGGTAAGCCTCAATCCATTTACTAAAAACATCTACAATTACTAATACATATTTATAACACTGACATCTTCCCAACTCAATGTAGTCCATTTGTAGGGTCTCAAAGGGACCCGTGGGCAATGGTGTTTTACCCATCTCACAAGGTATACCCTTTCCTTGATTATGTTGCTGACAAATCAGGCAACGATTGCTAATACCTTGAGCCAGAGATTGCAAACGTGGATGCCACCATGTGGCTAGGAGAGTATCACTGGTTGCTTTAGCGCCACAATGAGTTACAAAGTGTATACATTCAATAACCCACATTGCTAAATCATCTGACATACAAGCCTGTCCAGCAGGGGTGATCCACAGTTTAGATTCACAATCAACTGTACACCCGAGCTGTTTCCACAGTACCTTATCCCGGTCAGGAGCATCCTCCTGTAATTTAAAGACGTCTTGGATGGTTGGCATTGGCCTTTCCGAGGGAGACTTGCTTTTATTTGAGCTTTTAGTCTGGCTCATCATTTTAGGCACAACCACCCGCTGTCCCCGGGATGCCTCTCTAGCTTCCTGGTCTGCGCATCGGTTCCCTACATCAACTGGTGTACGACCTGTCGTGTGAGCTGTACATTTTATAACAGAAATCTGTTTTGGTAACATAAGGGCTCGTAACAAATCAGAGACTAGTTTTTGGTGAGATATTTGTGTTCCTGCAGAAGTCAGGAATCCTCTGTTTTTCCATAATTGTCCAAAGTCATGGACCACTCCGAAAGCATATTGTGAGTCTGTATAAACATTGATTTTTGAGTCCTTCCCCAAGATGCAAGCTCGTATTAAAGCAAACAGTTCAGCTTGCTGGGCAGAATATGGAGACTCAAAAGCTGCTGACTCCAGTGTCTTGTTGTCCTGATCTATGATTGCGTATCCAGAAAGTTTCTCCCCAATAAGGACTGACAGATGCACTACCATCTACATACATTGTTATATCAGGATCCAACATTGCAACATCTGATAACTCTTCCCGAACCGAAGTATTTTCTTTAATTATGAATAGGCAGTCATGTCCTGGGTCCATCTGTTCCCGGGGTGGTTCGGTAAGAAAGCATGCTGGGCTGATGGTAGTACAATGCTTAAACTGCAATCTGGGATTGTTCAGTAAGTATATCTCATGCCTATTTTGTCTGGCCATGGTAAGATGCTGGGTTTGTAGCTGACCTAGGAGTGCTGCTACTGAATGTGAACTGTAGACAGTAATATCTTGTTGTAGAGTCAGATTAGCAGCCAATTGTAAGCTGTTAGAAATAGCCGTCAGAATTTGAGTGCATACCGGGTGTCCCAGTGCCACTGGGTCTAATTTAGAGGAGTAATAAGCCACTGGCCGATGTTTATCCCCATGTATTTGAGTGAGAACGGCAGTTGAGCAGTCAGTGAGGATTGTACAGTACAACTGGAAAGGTCTGTCATAAAGGGGCCTCCCCAAGGCTGGTGCTTGTGCCAAGGCTGCCTTTAGGTTTTCAAACGCCTTCTGGGCATCTGGATCGAGCTGAAACACCCCCTCCCTACTGCTATAGGGTGTCAGTCGTTTAGTTTCCATGGTGATATTAGGTATCCACTGTCTGCAGTAATTCACCATTCCCAACCATTGTCTCATTTGTTTTGCATTCCGAGGTATGGGGAACTGGCAGATCGGTTCAATTCTGCTTTCCTCCAGACTCCTTTCGGTTGATGAAAGCATCACACCAAGAAACTTAACTTTCTTCTGAGCCACCAACACCTTAGATTGGGATACTACGTATCCTAGTGAGGCCAAATAATTGAGCAACTGGGTCGTGTCTTCTTGGTTGCTCTGCTCGTCAGGGCTAGCTACTAGTAGATCATCCACATACTGAACTAGAGTGGAGCCGTGTCTGAAAGTCAAACCTTGCAACTGCTCCTGCAGACACCTAGAGAACAGTGTTGGGGAATTAACGAACCCTTGGGGCAGTCGGGCCCACATATACTGTTGCCCATTATAAGTAAAAGCGAAGAGGTATTGGCTTGTTGAGTGTAGGGGCAAAGAAAAGAAAGCGTGCTGGAGATCAACAATTGCAAAGATTTTTGCTTGTGCCGGGATCTGGGCTAGAATGTGAGCTGGATTTGGTACCAATGCATGTAATGATTGTACAATAGCATTGATGGATCGTAAATCCTGCACTAGCCTGTACTGGTCTGGCTTCCCTGGTTTCGGAACTGCCAGTATGGGCGTGTTACATTGAGAGTGACACTTAACAAGGATTCCCTGCTTCAGTAATCCTTTGATTAATTTATCAATGCTCAGTATTGCTTGCTGCTTTAACGGATACTGTTGGATAGACGGCAGCACGATGTTCTTTTGCAAGGTAACCTTGATGGGAGTGATTTGAACACATCCCACCTGCGTGGGGTCCTCCGCCCACACCTGCGGATCCACGTATTCTTGTACCTCTCTCCCAACATGATGATGCAAATGTGATACGACTACTTTTGGAGATTGATAAAATAGAATAGCACAGTCATCTGGCAAGGACTGCTTCTGCCAGTGATTTGGATCAGCCTGTTCAACCACTCGCTTTACCATGGGTCCCAAATCCTCGCATGGTACGGAAAGTTCACTTTCCTTGTGATGTGTGGGGCTACCATAGGAGATTGCTTCCATAGTTCTGAAGGAACCTCTACATATTCCGCCTCTCCCTGTGGTCCCGTAACCAGGGCTCTGATCATAACATTCCACTCGCTCCCCTCATGTCCCTTGTAGAAAGTTTCTAATTCCATGTTCCCTCCGCTTTGGTCATAAGCTAGGGTAACATGAGAAGGGGATTGATCCTTCAAATCCAGAGTCCACCATTGGGGAGTAGTAGAGGCATAACATTGTCTCCTAGGGGCCCATGGTTTTACAGTGATTCCTTCATCTCCACAATCAAGGCTTAACTGAAAGGCACATAGCTGGTAGGTCTCTGGCCATAAGATTGCAATCTAGTCCAGTGGTAATCACAAACTGATGTCTCACAGATTCATTTTGAAATGTTACGTCAACTGGTTCAGATATCGGATACTGTCGTGCTTGCCCCTGGAATCCAGACAAGCTTTGTGTCCTTCCTGATTTAGGGAGGTTGAGTTCTGACTGGACAGAGGACATGGATGCCCCAGTGTCCACTAAAAAACTATGCCAGCTTCCTTTAATCATCAGTGATAGAACGGGCTCTTTGTCTGATTGAGACCCGTTCACCACGAGGTTGGCTAGTCAGTATTGGGGAAAGGGGTTATCCTGGGAATAGGCCGCATGTCCATGTCCTCCTTGTCCCCTATTTCCCTGCCAACCTCCCCGGTATCCTTGCACGGGTCCCTCTCCTCCTTGTCTGAGAGAGGGGCACTCCTTTTTCCAATGGTCCTGCTGGCCGCAGTTAAAGCAGACGCTTGGTCCTCCTTGTCTGCCTCCCCTCCCCTCGCTGAAACTTTGTCTCCGGGGAATGTAGGGCGGGCCTTGAGTAGGAGTGGGCGGGCCTTGGTAATTGACATATCTGAACTCTGGACCGTTCCCCCATCCGGGGACACAGTATTGGGGCTCCCTCCGATACCCCGCCCTACCTGGGACAGGCTTGGGTTTGTTCTTCCTCATCACATACTCAGTCTTTATTTTGGTTGAGGTCGGATTGGCTTCCTGACTTTTGCTGTCTTTCCAATAGTATTTCACTGCCCTATCCATCTGGCCAGGGTTACTTTCTGCCCAATTCATATTGTTAGCCTTTATCGCCTCAGCAACTGAAGTCGGAAGGCAGCTTATCAGGAAAGCACAGTATTGTGCTGAGTATACCCCATTCTGGTAATTAATGTCAAGTCAAGTCAATTTTATTTGTATAGCACATTTAAAAACAACCCACGTTGACCAAATTGCTGCACATCTGATTAGGAGAAAAAAAAAGAAACATACAGTGGCAGGCAGCCAAACACAACGGCGTGGCCATCTTGAACAAAATGTTTAACTAAAGCAGAATGGTGTCCCTCCTGACTGACTTCGGTACACCTCCGTGAATCTTTCCATAAACTCCTCTGCTCCTTCATTTTTCCGTGCTTTCGTATTTACGACTTTGGAAATGTCAACTGGCTTTCGGAAGGTGACCATCAGGGCCTCATATATGGCATTTTCACGGGCGTTATTTTGAACATGCTGAGCTGCCAGAGCATCATGGCTTGTAAAATTCAAATTAGCCAGGAATCTTACATGTTCAGCTGGGGATAAAATCTGTTTTACTAAGGCCCATAAATCCCTAGATTCTGCATGGTAGACTTGTATAGTGGTCCGTAGAAAGTCCACAAATGAGGAGGGTGACTCCTTTCTTTCCGGCATTCTGGCCAAAATTGCCATTAAATCACTAGGCTTCCAAGGAAAGAAAACTCCCACAGTCTGAGGATTATTAACGCCCACCTGAACTGCTGGGTTAAAGGCAGGATTGGGCATTTGCCTGACCGGAAATTGACGGGATGTTGATTTATATACAATAGGGTTTTCAACATCAGAATCAGACCTCAGGGATAACGGGTCGTCCACAGAATGCTCACTACTATTATCACTATAACTCTGAAATATTTGCCTCTGATTTCTTCGTTGTCTTCTTGATCTAGACATACTAAGTGGTGGTAGTGAGATCGATACCCGATTATTTTTAGTCTTATTTCTGGTACGGGAAGCTACAGGAGATGTATGCTGTGAACCCAGCTGCTGGCTCGTTCCCTGACCTCCTGAGGCATTATTCACCTGGGTTGTGATTGCTAGCGGCTGGGAATCAGGGCTGCCAGATATTTGGGATATCGGCGCATGGGCAGGAGATATATATGGTGGAGGGGGAGGTGCAGTGGGCTTCTGGGGCACCCTGCTAGTTCTAATATTCCACTCATCCAAGTCATCATCGTCGTCTCCCCCTGCCACGGCAAGGTCAACCATCGGATTACATATCCCACCTACATCAATACCCCCAGACCCAATTAGGGTCTTACCATACTTCTGTTTCAAATGTTTTTCATGAGCACATTCCTTCTTTAACACTCTGGTTGATTTAGCCATTCCCCCTTCAGTAATTCCTATTCCCAATTTCAAAGCATTATCCTGCCAACTTGCCTTAATTCTTGACAATACTGTTTCCACAGGGCAATAAGTTCCTTAGCCACAGTACTCCTATTACCCTTCCAAATTATCTCCTGAACCTTCTTAACATCATCCAGAACCTTTATTCCTCCTAATGGCCAAAAGTCATCCCCTAATTTCTTGTTTAACTCCCCCGACAATTGTCTGAATTGCTCTGATTTGTCAAGATACCATTCACATAAGATTTGCAAAGCACTGTTTGATTCAGTTGTAGTATCCAAACGATTACCCATCTTGCCGACTGATAATTCAACACAGTGCGTTGCAAATGACACAAATTACACAGTCGTGTTCCAAACGTCACAAATCTTAATACCCCCCCACAACACTACACACAAGCTCACACACCTCACAACACTTTCATACACACAATCGGACCCAATCTTACAGCGACTGTAACCCACGCTTTCAGGACTGAAACCTGAACAACGTCCACGCTTTCAGGACTGAAACCTGAACAGCGTCCGCACTTTCAGGACTGAACCCTGACCTGTGCCCCACTCTCAGGACTGAAACCTGATCCAGTGGTATTGATATCGATATCATACAATTATAGTCGACTCCCAGTGATACCAATCACTGACCAAAATATCTGCCGCTTCCAGTATTCGCCAGACTGACCTGATTTCGTCAAGACATCACACAAGAGTTAGCGAATGGCCAATTCGTCATCAGACGACAGATCAGTGGAAACCGATGCAGTAAAACAAACCACTTGCATCGGGGGCCCAATTCCTCTCTCTGCCTCCGAGACTTCTCAGCTCCTTGGCCGCGAACTCATGGTAATTGTCTTTTGAAATCCCACCGCTGCCACCAAAATGTTAAATCAAGTTCTTTACCTTCAGTCTGAATAATCACACGTGATACTGGATTAGCACATCAGATTTATTCCACCATGGGGTTCTTCCCGAGAAGATCTCCAGACACAATACTAGTGTCTGAAGAGATCTCAACTCAGGGGAGGGGAAGAACAACTTTGCCACGATTGTTTACTTTTTATACAGAAAAAGAGAGGTGTGACAAAAAGAAATCAAGGACCAATTACACATCTAATACAAGGACCAATTACACATCTAATACAATTCCCATGGTTACAGAGAAGACAAAATCATTGATACAGGTCACATGCTCAGAAACCAAACCATTAATATAAGTCACATGTTTTTAGAGAAACGCATCAATTTACCTAGAGTGGATTCAAAACTTTTCCTACTTTCACACGCACCCAAATAAGGAGTTGTTATTAAGAAATAAACTTTCTTTATCTCTATAGACGAGCAATCTCGCAGCTGCATGACCTTGCTTTACTGTTTCAATACACAGCACTCGCAGTCAGACAGAGAAGTGGGAGAGGACAATAGCCCCATCTCTTCTGTACACTCCTTATCATTCGTAAAGGGACAAACACATTCTGTTCCCAAGGATAACATTTCTGCCACAAGCATCCATCTTACTGCTTTCCACTAAAATAAGCATTCATTTTATATTAGCTAAAACAACAAAAGAAACCATCTCTACTACAACAAAATATAATATCTCTAATTGACTATATCAGCTAATAACATAGATTCTCATGTGTGTGTATGTATATTTGCGTGTATGAATGTTTCAGGACATATGACAATAAACCCTCTTGAGCTCCATAGAAATCATCAAACTCTCATGCACACTAATCCTATTTGATTCTTCCCTCATTCCCATCAACCCTCCACAGCCTCTCCAGTTTGTATCGCTCTCCTACCCACCAGGACCAATTTACAGTTGCCAATAAATCCACATGTCATGGTGATGAGGGAGGATAGCAGTATATCGGGGTAACCCTTATTTCTAAACAGTAAGGCAGCAGCTTTACTAGCAGACCTGTGAAAGATGTAATGGAAGTACCACTTATTTAATTGCCAGACTGTTAGTACTGATTTCTTCCCTCATCCCAATGATGGGTTAATTGGCCGCTGTAAATTGCCGGTAGTGGGTAATGTTTTCCCGACTGAATGAACGTATTTACTATTCTGCACTCTAGGTGGTGCGTATGGACTACGGCATGAAGGAGAAGAATCCCATTAACGAGATGTGGTTCTACTGCAAGAACGACCCCAACGTGGCCATCAAAATCCCCAAAGACCAGGTACGTTTTCCAGGCCCGAGGTGGAAACACGTCCTTTTTCTGAAACTGCACGTAAACATGTCTCCCTCGAGCCGTGCACGGACCAACACGGGGTATAAATTAATGTTTGGTTTTAGAGATACACTGTTGCAACAGGTCCTTTGGCCCATCGAGTCCACACTGACCACCTATTACCGAGGTTGTGTGAGTGGGCGGATGCATGGCAGATGCAGTTTAATGTGGATAAGTGTGAGGTTATCCACTTTGGTTGTAAGAATAGGAAGGCAGATTATTATCTGAATGGTGTCAAGTTAGGAAAAGGGGACGTACAACGAGATCTGGGTGTCCTAGTGCATCAGTCACTGAAAGTAAGCATGAAGGATGAGAGGGGATCTTATTGAAACATATAAGATTATTAAGGGGTTGGACATGTTAGAGGCATGTTCCCAATGTTGGGGGAGTCCAGAAACAGTTTAAGAATAAGGGGTAGGCCATTTAGAAAGGAGATGAGGAAAACCCTTTTCAGTCAGAGAGTTGTAAATCTGTGGAATTCTCTGCCTCAGAAGGCAGTGGAGGCCAATTCTCTGAATGCTTCCAAGAGAGAGCTAGATAGAGCTCTTAAGGATAGTGGAGTCAGGGGGTATGGGGAGAAGGCCGGAATGGGGTACTGATTGAGAATGATCAGCCATGATCACATTGAATGGTGGTGCTGGCTCGAAGGGCCGAATGGCCTACTCCTGCACCTATTGTCTATTGTCTCCCCGTTTGATGTCCTACACACTATGGGTAATTTATGGAAGCCAATTATCCTACAAACCCCCATGGCTTTGGAGTGTGGGAGGACACGGGAGCTCCCAGAGAAAACCCACGTGGTCACAGGGAGAACGTGCAAACTCCATACAGACAGCACCCCTGGTCAGGATCGAACCCGGGTCTCTGGTGCTGTAAGGCAGCAATTCAACCGCTCCGACACTGTGCCACTCAAAACTGACTGTTGCTCCGACACTGTCACGGGTGTCTTGCCCTTTGCTTTGGGTTTGGTTCCCGTGGTCAAGGTCTAAGCTGGAATCCAACTATCACCTTGGTGTGACTTGGAACTGGACCTTGCTCCAATGGGTTAGAGGCCTGTTATGATCTGGTCGTCTTTGCAGGAAAGGTTAGAGGCTAGACTTGTATCTACTGGAGCTTAGAGCGAGAGGAAACTCTACAGAAACTAGAAGAGTCTTGTCTCAAAATGTCACACATCTATGATCTCCAGAGATGTTGCCTGACCCGCTGAGTTACTCCAGTACTTTGTGTCCCTCTGAAACTCTTAAGAGCCTGCATGGTATTGGCAAGATTGGCAGAATTCTTTTGGGAGAATCTAGAATTAGGTTTCCTTGTATAAATCTTATCTTCAAGGATATTAATATAAAATGGTCACCTGGTCATAGTTGACATGAGAGCAGAGGGGTGTAGATAGATACTTGATAAGTTAAATTGTGGATCTGGAGTTACAACAAATCAGCCACAATCTTATTAAGTTGTGCAGATGGTGTGAGGGGATGAGTGGCCATCTACACTGCTAGCACCGGTGGTTGTAGGTTGTTGGGAAGACCCGGCAGGGGGATTGCCCTGCAGCTTGCCTGGATCGGGCGCATGGACCGGACTTTAGACTTTTTGCAAATGGCGCCAAAATATGGTAACTCGTGCATGTGTGATCTATGCAAAAATAATTTTACTGTGCAGTGCACATGTGACAATAAAGCACCATTGATCTCTCTCTGCTGCACATCCAGGTATCTCAGATGCTTCCATCGAGCTTTACAGAGCAGCTGATCCAGGTCTACTGCAAGAAGACTGACGACAAGAGTGTGCAGGCCGCCCACAAGCTTTTTGACCAGTGGTGTATTAACAGTAACTTTTCCAAACCAAAGGTAGGATGATGCTACCATTTACAGTAACAGTTTCTGCATCTTTCCTTGGCTATGTTGTACTCCTGGGACATTACGGCACAGGAACAAGCCTTTTGGCCCACTGTGTCTGTGCCGAACATGATGCCATTTAAACTAATCCCATCTGCCTGCACGTGATCCATATCCCTCCATTCCCGACCCATATGCCTCCATTCCTTAGATTACATTTGAGGCTATCTTTGGTGTAAACCAGCATCTGCATTTCTTTATTTCTGCATTCCCTCCATTACTTGTCTGTTCATGTGCCTGTCTCAATGCCACTTAAACGTCACTATCAAATCCGCTTCCACCAGTAACGTTGTTGATAGGAATCAGCTCCTCGTTGCCTTTATACAAGAATCATAAAATCGTTGGAGATCACAGATCCGTCAAGTCTGTGCTGTCCTAATAACGTAATAAACGACAAATATTCTGTTGGAGGTACATGTATAGGTGACTTTTCGGGTCAGGGCCCTTCTTCAAAATTCGCCTATCCATGTCTTCCTGAGGTGCTGCCTGACTCACTGAGTCACTCCATCACTTTGTATTGTACACAAGATTCCAGCATCTGCAGTTCCTTGTGTCTAGGTTGGATTGGACCATGGTGGATGGATGACATGGGCGTGGGTTTTAATGATGTGTGACAGGAAAGGAAGTTTTTTTCTTTTAAGAAAAGGAGACAAAGTGCTGGAGTAACTCAGCGGGTCAGGCAGCATCTCTGTAGAACATGTATAGGCGACGTTTTGGGTCAGGGCCCTTCTTTGTACATTGGTGGGGGGGGGGGGGGGGGAGAGAGGAGGGACAGGATACAGCGCAGGTAATAGGTGGACATAGGCGAGGGGGGTATTTGATAGGCTTATGCTTGGAGCAAAGGCCAGAGAATACAACAGAAGGTGTGAGACAGAAGGATTGAAGAGTTGCAAATTGTGAAGCCAGAGGAAGGAATATGAGTGGAAGTGGAGAGGAGTGAAGAAATAGGTGCGAGTTCAGGAAGGGCACAGGGGAGGGGGTGAGGGGAAGAAACGGAGGAGTGGTGTGTGGGGGAGAAAGGAAGGAGCGGGAAGTTGTTAGAGGTTACCTAAAATTGGAGAATTCAATGTTTCAACATCTTCCTGTGAGACCTCCCCTTCACCTGTGTTCACCTATTACCTGCTATGTTTTGTCCTGCCTTTCTTCTCACAGCTTTCTTCCTTCCCCGCCCTCCACCCCCCACAATCAGTATGAAGATGGGTCCTGAACCAAAACATTACCTATCCATGTACTCCCGAGATGCTGCCGGACCTGCTGCACTTCCAGCACATTGTGTCATTTTTGTACACCAGCATCTGCAGCTTCTTGTAAATATTTATAAATATTTATAGACACACTCATTTATTCTAGATTGGCTCTGTTGTTAACTCATAAGGCACATGGAATAAGAGTTCTGAAACAAAACTTCAACTGTCCTTGTTCTCCAGAGATGCTGCCTGACCCGCTGAATTACTCTGGCACTTTGGGTCCTTTTGTAAATCAGCATCTGTAGTTCCTTTTTTCATACATTTTGGAAGTTGTTCTCTAACCATTTAACGTATGAATTTTAAATAGGCTGATAATGATTTTCCTATCCCACCTACATGGTGATAAACCAGTGTATGTTTGTTCCTACCTACAGGGCGGCACGGTAGCGCAGCGGTAGAGTTGCTGCTTTACAGCGAATGCTGCGCCGGAGACTCAGGTTCGATCCTGACTACGGGTGCTGCACTGTAAGGAGTTTGTACGTTCTCCCCTTGACCTGCGTGGGTTTTCTCCGAGATCTTCGGTTTCCTCCCACACTCCAAAGACGTACAGGTATGTAGGTTAATTGGCTGGGTAAATGTAAAAATTGTCCCTAGTGGGTGTAGGATAGTGTTAATGTGCGGGGATCACTGGGTGGCACGGACTTGGTGGGCCGAAAAGGCCTGTTTCCAGCTGTATTTATATGATATGATATGATAGGATGGGGATATTGTTGCCCCTGAGCTGACACCACTAAAGTCTGAATGGAAAAGCAGCAATTGTGACAGCGATGACTCCAATCCCAGAGCGAAGCTTCGGTCTTATCGTCAGGCAAACAGCCATAAGTCCAAAACGCAGCTTTTTCTGTAGGAAAAGTGGGAATTTTCTGTGAATCCTGGATCTTTATTCTCCCCGCAGTCCCTGTGATGGTATAATCTTCTAGCTTCCTTGGTTCTTTTCAAATTAGCAGTTTCCCAAATTCTTGCTTGAATGGAGAAAAGCAGTCTTCATGCAAAGAAATCCAAGTCTAAATGACTTGGTCGGTGGAGAAGAATGGATTCGTTTTTTTGAAACCAAGAGTTCTTGAATGTTGCCTTTTTTCCAATCGGCACCTGACCTCAAGCTTGAAGCCACGTAGCTGGATTTATCTGAAAGATCTTCCACATAAATGTTGGAAGAATGCGAATTGTGTTCACACCAAAGGATGAAGCTTTATTTTACCCAACTGATTGTAATGACTCTGGATACCTCTGGCCAAATGGCAACTCAAACACAGGAACACATGTCTGTGTTACATCGAGGCAATGGGCTTTGACTGTTTCCACATAGGATCACTATGCCCAGTGATTCCTGCTTACAGGAATAATGCCTTTACAGGCTGGGAAAGAACACAAGTCACCGTTTTGCCTTTATATCATGGACAAAAAGTTGTGCAAATGTGATGGACATAGCTGCTTGTAACTATCCACGTTATTGCTTCGTGGGGTTATAGTTGGTACCATGAATGTTATGCTGTTTAAAATATTATTACTTCAGTCCACAGTTTAACATCCAGGCACCTCGCATTTTATGTGGGGAATATGTGTTTGAAAAGCAGCGCGTAATTCAAAAACACGTAAATGAAACGTATATTCTGTAAAGCGTCTTTGAGTATATGAAAAGCGCTATATAAATGTAATGCATTATTATTATTATTATTATTATATGGTCAGCGGTAAAGTTGAGGTGCATAATTCCAAAAATATCAGTGTGTAAATCAAGCTTTGGTATTAACGAAACTAGCACGTTATTTCAAAAACCCATAAATCAAACATGCTTAAAGCGTGAGGTGCCTGTATATTAATGCAAACTTAAAACATTATTCAACTCAACAGAAATGTCGGGGGAAATCACATTTGTCTACAGTGCAGGATAAAGACCCAAATAGAGAGAGGCTGATTGCAGTGGGGTTTCCCCAGTATAGTAGACTTGCTGCTGCCTCATACATGAATGTTGCTGTGGGACCAGTCAGGGTGGTCCAGATCCTAGCATTAGACACCTCTCTACTGGGGCAGGTCTTGTCACTATTGTCCATTTGACTCACACTGCACGAGTCAGGGCAGATAGAATCATGGTTTGATCAAACAATCACTCTCAGGGCTCCATTTTGCGATGCCACATTTTAATGATGATAGGTGTGAAGACCTACTTTTAGCATAACTTGTGGTGTACTCAGGGCATTTTTAATATGCTAGTTTTGCAATAAAGAAGTCAGTGCACTAAACATATTTTATGCAAATTGCTTGACCCTAAGTGAGGGGTTGAAAGTTGTAAGATTTTTAAAGCATGGCTTTTATAAAATTTAAACATATTTCCACTCTGCATCTTGCAATCAAAATGCTTTGTAAAAACCTGGCTCCATGCGGGAGAAAGGAGAATGTTCTGACTGACCAGCGCAAGAACTCTGTGGGTGGAATGAATGTTATCACGTTAGGTTTGTAGACGATACCGGCTCACTGGATAAAACCAGGTGGTGCACGTCATTCCCTAAAGAGCACATGCTCTGGAACTGGTGCTTGCTGAGGTTCTGCCACCAACCCCCGCCCCAAATTGTCTTTGAGGATTTTAAATGCACTATATAACTATTTACTCAAACAAAGGTGTTCTTCCAGTTTGTGAAAACCAGCTGAAGCTGGCTTTTATCCAGGAGGTTCAGCGAGAGAGATGCAACTGTGTTTACTCTGCCTGTCTCAGTTAATTGCAGGAGATGGGGAAGTAATATCTCTGGTTGAAACCTTGTGTGCGTATATTTGCATTGTCGCGCTATCTCAGGGAGGATACCATCTTCCCTTGTTATTACGGATCTCTTTATAACTCCACAGGTCTGCCACATCGAGCTTTTCTTCCTCTGCCTCTGTGCCTTTTTCTATGCCAAAAAGTCCTCACCACCCAGTGATGACTCCTTTTTCTGTCTCCACTGGTCCCCTTCCTCATGGACCTCCCCGATGGCCTTCTGCCCTCTTTAGACCTTTACATAGCCTGACCCGCTGAGTTACTTCAGTATTTTGGTTATAGTGGACGGAGTGTCCCCAGAGTGATCAGACACCACTGTCTCTGTTGGAACACAGGCTGCCAGCTACATTGTTGACAAGCAATTGCTTCAACCAGTCTTTAGTATTTTTACCTTGCAGAACAAAAATACATTTTTAGCTGTTAAAAAGAACTTTGCATTTGAAAACAACTTGCTGTTTCACGGAGTGACCGCTAGGTAGTTGAAGGAAATCCCTTACTTAGTTATAGTGGACAATCTGCAATAACGGTCACCATTCTTCCCCCTGTGGTCCTCTATAATGAGGCTTGTCTGTACGATGTACAAGGTTTTACCATTGCACAACTGATTTTTTTTAAAATTCCATCATTTTGTGGAACAGTGGGAAATATATCCTGATCGACCTTGGATGACATCCATCAGTCCTGGAGTCCCCTTCTTCACCCCCCCTCCCCCCCGTGCCCTTCCATCTATATCCATCCTCTGTCTTTACACTCTTCACTCCTTATCTGACACCTTTGTCTCCTTTTCATTTCTAGCCTTTGTCATTCACTCCATCCAGCTGCCAATCGAACTTCCCTCGCCTGGGTAGCTTACAACCTAATGGCATGAACATTGAATTCTCCAATTTTAAGTAACATCCAATTAACACTCTTCCCTTCCTTCTTCTCCTCACTCTCTTATTTCTTGCACCCACCCCTCCTCCCGCTACTTTCCTCCCTCTGGCTTCACAATCTGCAACACTTCAAACATCTCATACCTTCCGTTCTTATCTCTGGCCTTTGTTCCAATCATCTACATATTAACTCTGCCGCCCCAGACCTGTTATCTGCCAGGCTTTGTCCTGCCTCTCCCCTTTTTCATCTTACTCCCCTCTCCCCCCATCTGTCTCGAGGGTCTCAACTTGAAACGCCACTTACCTGTGTTCTCTAGAGATGCTGTCTGTCCTGCTGAGTTACTCCAGCGCTTTTGTGTTTTTGTATATTGACCAGCATCTGCAATTCATTGTTTCTGTATTCTCCCCTCATCTGTACCTGTGGTACACGTGGCAATAACTCAAACTTATCACTTGCCAGGGTTTCTCCCGCCCCCAACTCTCTTTCAGTTTCCTCCTCCCTATGACAATCAGTCTGAAGAAGGGTTCTGACTTACACTGTGGTCCTTACCCAAAGCGTGGCCTGTCCATGTTCTCCAAAGATGCTGTCTGACCCGCTGAGTTACTCCAACACTTTGTGTTCTACTCTCTCTGGAGTTCTTTATTTGACTGAGGTTTGTGGGATAATTTAAAAGTTAATCGCATTTTATTTATCACAATGCAATATGTAATCTTTTGTTGGTTAAACTGTGTGTAGATATAGTAAACGTTTGTGGAATAAAATTGGGTTAATCTGGTCATTACCATGTCACTTTGAGAACTTATTGTGTGCAATTTATCTGGAACATTTGCATTATAGCAATGATTACATTAAAAGTCCCTTAACACAATCGGACTATATAACAGAGCTTTATTTGTCGATCGGTACCGAAGTACCGAACGAAACTACATAGCAGTCATAGAAAAAAAGAACACAAGACACATAACCCCAACACAAACGTCCATCACAGTGACTCCAAACACCCCCTCACTGTGATGGAGGCAACAAAACTTCCACTCTCTTCCCCACGCCCACGGACAGACAGCTGGTCCCCAACCGACCCGCACAGTCCCCGCACCGGGCGCTGAAACGTCTCGTGGCCGAACCGGGCGATGAAAGGCCCGCGACCAAGCCTTGCGCAGCTAAGTCCCGTGGCCGAGCCGCACCGGGCGATGTAAAGTCCCGTGGTCGAGCCGCACCAGCGATGTAAAGCCCCGCGGCCGAGCCGCACCGGGCGATGTAAAGTCCCGTGGTCGAGCCGCACCGGGTGATGTTAAGTCCCGCAGCCGAGCCGCACCAGCGATGAAAAGTCCCACAGCCGAGCTGCACCGGGCAATGTTAAGTCCCGCGGCCGAGCTGCACCGGGCACTGTTAAGTCCCGCGGCCAAGCCGCACCGGGCGATGTAAAGTCCAGCGGCCAAGCCGCACCGGGCGATGTAAAGTCCAGCGGCCAAGCCGCACCGGGTGATGTTAGGCCCCGCAGCCGAGCCGCACCCCGCGCCGTGAGGAAGAGAAAAGTTTCCCCCACCCCCCCCACCCACCAACCCACCCACCCACACCACCACCCCCTCCCACACATACACAACCAAAAAAATATATAAAAACCATCCCAACACCGACACACAACAAAAAAAAAAAAAAAAGGAAAAAAGACGAACAGACTGCTAGCAAGCCGCTGCCGTAACTAAGTGCTTAGTTACAAAGGACAGAATAACTGGAATTTATTTTCCCCTCTTGAGCTTCAATAATGTCTGGCGTTCTTCACCTTGACATCGGTGAAGGTTGAATCATTCAGTATATCCATAAGTCAAAGGAGAATTAGGCCATTAAGCCCATCGAGTCTACTCTGCCATTCAATCGTGGCTGATCTATCTTTCCCTCTCAACATCATTCTCCTGCCTTCTCCCTGTAACTGACATCCTTACTAATCAAGAACCTATCAATCTCTGCTTTAAAAATACCTAATCAATTGGCCTCCACAGCCATTTGTGACAATGAATTCCACAGATTCGCCACCCTCTGACTAAAGAAATTCATCCACATCCTGAAGGTACATCCTTTTATTCTGTAGGGCCTGTTTCCGCGTTGTATCTCTAAAGTCTAAGAGAAAATTAAGAAGGAAGTGAGTAAAATCCTGCAATTTAGCCAGCGTATTTCCCAATGTTTATTGGGCAGGAGGTCCACAGCCAACTCTTGGAATGCCTGGGAGCCCGGCATATTTGCTGGGAATCTCCAGGAATGGGCAGGGATAGGAAGCTGTAACCACTCGCTCCAACAGCGTGCCTTCTGCCAATGTTTCCTATTTGCACTAAAACTGAACACAATAATCCAATAAATTAGACACAAAATGCTGGAGAAACTCAGCGGGACAGGCAGCATCTCTGAAGAGAAGGATAGGGGAGGTTTTGGGTTGAGACCCTTCTTCAGACCCAAAATGTCACCCATTTCTTCTCTCCAGAGATGCTGCCTGTCCCGCTGAGTTACTCCAGCATTATGTTTTTCTGAGGTGTAAACCAGCATCTGCAATCAAATAAATTAGCATTTTGAAAAAAGTAATCGTACAAATACTCGAATTGCAAGTACGTTTAAAGCAGTGGAGTAAAAGCTGGAAGAGGGGTTAACTTTAAGGGGCAGGGTGATTATGGTATGCATAAAGTTTGCACTGTTCATTGCCCGAGGGGGGGGGGTGATTGACAGCGAGCGGGGGGCGGATTCCCGGGACTCTCCACAACTGTCAATCAGAGGCGGCGAGCAGGCGCAGTTTGTAGCGGGTCGGTGCAGCTTTCGCAGCGGAGATTCAGAGCAAGATGAACCGGCGCAAGAGAGGGAGATCCTCCAGCCCCGACACAAGCAGCCCCGAGCGGACAGCTTTGCAGCAGAGTAAATCGAATTACCAGGAATGGGACGTGGAGGATGTCTGCCGCTTCCTGCGGATGCAAGACTTGGGAAAGTTCGAGCAGGTATTTAGAGGCAAGTATACAACCAGAGAACCGTGCAAACCTTTCCCACAGACCATGCAAACCCTTCCCACAGACCGTGCAAACCCTTCCCACAGACCGTGCAAACCCTTCCCACAGACCGTGCAAACCCCTTCCCACAGACCGTGCAAACCCTTTCCTCTTGGGTGGGGGAGGGGGGCTGAACATTTCCTTTTCCTGTTTGAGACCATCAAGTGCACCCACACAAGGCATTTGCAAAGCCTTATCTCCAACACAGTTCTGAATCATTCCAGGGTAATTGACATTTCCCTATGAAAGGCCCGCATGCATCGTGCTCTAAGACGAACATATGCAACGTTAATAAGATTGACTGCATTATGGCGCGGCCGTCTTATTCCACATCATTGTTTCTATTCCCATTTAAGCATCTGGTTAGAGTCATTATGTTTTGCATGTAATGTCCTTTTCTTAAATCGACATGACCAATTCACTATTTAATGGTAATGCAATTTATTGGATGAATTCCCGTGTTAGATTTCCCGTGTTCTAAGAACTACACTGTATCTCATTGTGCATGCTTTGAGATAGAAACATAGAAACATAGGTGCAGGAGTAGGCCATTCGGCCCTTCGAGCCTGCACCGCAATTCAATGTGATCGTGGCTGATCATCCAACTCAGTATCCTGTACCTGCCTTCTCTCCATACCCCCTGATCCCTTTAGCCACAAGGGCCACATCTAACTCCCTCTTAAATATAGCCAATGAACTGGCCTCAACTACCTTCTGTGGCAGAGAATTCCACAGATTCACCACTCTCTGTGTGAAAAAAAACGTTCTCATATCGGTCCTAAAAGACTTCCCCCTTATCCTTAAACTGTGACCCCTTGTTCTGGACTTCCCCAACATCGGGAACAATCTTCCTGCATCTAGCCTGTCCAACCCCTTAAGAATTTCGTAAGTTTCTATAAGATCCCCCCTCAATTTTCTAAATTCCAGCGAGTACAAGCCGAGTCTATCCAGTCTTTCTTCATATGAAAGTCCTGCCATCCCAGGAATCAATCTGGTGAATCTTCTCTGTACTCCCTCTATGGCAGGAATGTCTTTCCTCAGATTAGGAGACCAAAATGGTTCGCAATACTCCAGGTGTGGTCTCACCAATGCCCTGTACAACTGCAGCAGAACCTCCCTGCTCCTATACTCAAATCCCCTCGCTATGAATGCCAACATACCATTCGCTTTCTTCACTGCCTGCTGCACCTGCATGCCTACTTTCAATGACTGGTGTACCACGACACCCAGGTCTCGTTGCATCTCCCCTTTTCCTAATTGGCCACCATTCAGATAATAGTCTGCTTTCCTGTTCTTGCCACCAAAGTGCATAACCTCACATTTATAATAATAATAATAATAATAATACATTACATTTGTATAGCGCTTTTCTACACACTCAGACACTTTACATGGTAAATAAGACATAAAAATAAATAAATAAACGAACAGAAAAGGAAGAATGAGGTGAAGTGACGGTCAGTGGTTGAAGGCAGTGTTGAACAGGTGAGACTTCAGTGATGTTTTGAATGTGGTGAGTGAGGAGGAGTCTGATGGTTTGAGGTAGTGAGTTCCAGAGGGTGGGAGCAGCGATGGAGAAAGCCCTGTCCGCCCAGGATCTGAGTTTGTTCCGGATGGGGGGGACAGGAGGTTAGCAGCAGCAGAGCGGAGGGTACGGGTGGGAGTGTGTCTGTGGAGGAGGTCAGTCAGGTAGGATGGGGCCAGGTTATGGAGGGCTTTGTAGGTCATGAGGAGGATTTTGTACTGGATTCTCTGGGGGATGGGGAGCCAGTGGAGCTTGTAGAGGACGGGGGTGATATGGTCACGGGTCGGGGAGTGGATGAGTAGACGGGCAGCGGAGTTCTGGATGTGTTGGAGTTTGTTGATGATTTTTGAGGGTGAACCATAGAGGAGGCTGTTACAGTAGTCCAGATGGGAGGTGATGAAGGCGTGGATGAGGGTTTCTGCAGCTGTGGAGGAAAGGGATGGACATTATACTGCATCTGCCATGCATTTGCCCACTCACCTAACCTATCCAAGTCACCTTGCAGCCTCCTAGCATCCTCCTCACAGCTAACACTGCCCCCCAGCTTCGTGTCATCCGCAAACTTGGAGATGTTGCATTCAATTCCCTCGTCCAAATCATTAATATATATTGTAAATAGCTGGGGTCCCAGCACTGAGCCTTGCGGTACCCCACTAGTCACTGCCTGCCATTCTGAAAAGGACCCGTTTATTCCTACTCTTTGCTTCCTGTCTGCTAGCCAGTTCTCCATCCACATCAATACTGAACCCACAATACCGTGTGCTTTAAGTTTGCATACTAATCTCTTATGTGGGACCTTGTCGAAAGCCTTCTGGAAGTCCAGATATAACACATCCACTGGTTCTCCCTTATCCACTCTACTAGTTACATCCTCGAAAAATTCTATAAGATTCGTCAGACATGATTTACCTTTCATAAATCCATGCTGACTTTGTCCAATGATTTCACCACTTTCCAAATGTGCTGCTATCCCATCTTTAATAACTGACTCTAGCATTTTCCCCACTACCGATGTTAGACTAACTGGTCTATAATTCCCCGTTTTCTCTCTCCCTCCCTTTTTGAAAAGTGGGGTTACATTAGCTACCCTCCAATCCTCAGGAACTACTCCAGAATCTAAAGAGTTTTGAAAAATTATCACTAATGCATCCACTATTTCTGGGGCTACCTCCTTAAGCACTGGGATGCAGCCTATCTGGCCCTGGGGATTTATCGGCCTTTAATCCATTCAATTTACCTAACACCACTTCCTGACTAACCTGGATTTCACTCAGTTCCTCCATCCCATTTGACCCCCGGTCCACTGCTATTTCAAGCAGATTATTTATGTCTTCCTTAGTGAACACAGAACCAAAGTAGTCATTCAATTGGTCTGCCATGTCCTTGTTCCCCATGATCAATTCACCTGTTTCTGACTGCAAGGGACCTACATTTGTTTTAACTAATCTTTTTCTCTTCACATATCTATAAAAGCTTTTGCAGTCAGTTTTTATGTTCCCTGCCAGTTTTCTTTCATAATCTATGTTCCCTTTCCTAATTAAGCCCTTTGTCCTCTGCTGGACTCTGAATTTCTCCCAGTCCTCTGGTAGGCTGCTTTTTCTTGCTAATTTGTATGCTTCATCTTTTGTTTTGATACTATTCCTAATTTCCCTTGTTAGCCACGGATGCACTACCTTCCCTGATTTATTCTTTCGCCAAACTGGGATGAACAATTATTGTAGTTCATCCATGCAGTCTTTAAATTCCTTCCATTGCATATCCACCGCCAACCCTTTAAGAATCAATTGCCAGTCTATCTTGGCCAATTCACGTCTCATACCCTCAAAGTTACCTTTCTTTAAGTTCAGGACCGTCGTTTCTGAATTAACTATGTCACTCTCCATTCTAATGAAGAACTCAACCATATTATGGTCACTCTTGCCCAAGGGGCCACGCACATCAAGACTGCTAACTAGCCCTTCCTCATTACTCAATACCCAGTCTAGAGTAGTCTGCTCTCTCGTTGGTTCCTCTACGTGTTGGTTTAGAAAACTATCCCGCATACATTCCAAGAAATCCTCTTCCTCAGCACCTCTGTCAATTTGATTCACCCAATCTATATGTAGATTGAAGTCACCCATTATAACTGTTTTACCTTTGTTGCACGCATTTCTAATTTCCTGTTTGATGCCCATCCCCAACTCTACTACTACTGTTAGGTGGCCTGTACACATCTCCCACTAGCGTTTTCTGCCCCTTAGTGTTTCGTAGCTCTACCCATATCGATTCCACATCCTCCAAGCTAATGTCCTTCCTTTCTATTGCGTTAATCTCCTCTCTAACCAGCAACGCTCCCCCACCTCCTTTCCTTTCTGTCTATCCCTCCTGAATATTGAATATCCCTGGATGTTGAGCTCCCAGCCTTGGTCACCCTGGAGCCATGCCTCTGTAATCCCAACTATATCATATTCATTAATAACTATCTGCGCATTCAACTCATCCACCTTATTCCGAATGCTCCTTGCATTGAGACACAAAGCCTTCAGGCTTGTTTTTACAACACTCTTACCGCTTATACAATTATGTTGAAAAGTGGCCCTTTTTGATTTTTGCCCTGGATTTGTCTGCCTGCCACTTTTACTTTTCACCTTGCTACCTATTGCTTCTACCCTCATTTTACACCCCTCTGTCTCTCTGCTCGTGCTCCCATCCCCCAGCCACATTAGTTTAAATCCTCCCCGACAGCACTAGTAAACACTCCCCCAAGGACATTGGTTCCATTCCAGCTCAGGTGCAGACCGTTCTGTTTGAACTGGTCCCACCTCCCCCAGAACTGGTTCCAATGTCCTAGAAATTTGAATCCCTCCCCCTTGCACCATTTTTCAAGCCACGTATTCATCTGAAATATCCTCCTATTTCTACTCTGACTAGCAAGTGGCACTGGTAGTAATACAGAGATTATTACCTTTGAGGTCCTACTTTGAAGTTTATCTTCTAGCTCCCTAAATTCACCTTGTAGGACCTCATCCCTTTTTTTAACCTATATCGTTGGTGCCAATGTGCATCACGACAACTGGCTGTTCACCTTCCCCCTCCAGAATGTTCTGCAACCGCTCAGAGACATCCCTGACCCTTGCACCAGGGAGGCAACATACCATCCTGGAGTCTCGTTTGCGGCCGCAGAAACGCCTATCTATTCCCCTTACAATTGAATCCCCTATTACTATAGAGATAACCTGAGATTGTCCATTTAAAGGACATTTGGGCAGGTACGTGGATAGGAAAGGTTTAGATGGCCAAAACAGGCAGGTAGGACTAGTGTAGATGGGGGATCGTGGTCAGCATAGGCAAGTTATGCGCCGGTGACCTGGGTTTGACCCTGACCAGCGGTGCTGTCCGCACGGCGTTTGTACGTTCTTCCTGTGACTGCGTGGGTTTCCACTGGGTGCGCCAGTTTCCTCCCACATCCCAAAGACGTGTGCGTTTGCAGGTTTATTGGCCCTCTGCCAATTTCCCCTTGTGTGTCGGGAGTGAATGAGATAACATAGAACTACTGTGAACAGGCAATCGATGGCCGGTATGAACTCAGTGGGCCGAAGGGTCTCAACCCGAAATATCACCTATTCCTTTTCTCCAGAGATGCTGCGTGATCCGCTGAGTTACTCCAGCTTTTTGTGTCTTTGGTTTAAACCAGCATCTGTAGTTCCCACCCAAACTACCCCCTCCCCAGGTACTTTCTCCTGCAGCCGCAGGAGATGCAACACCTGTCCCTTTATCTCCCCCCTCGACTCCATCCAAGGACCCCGACAGTCTTTTCACGTGAGGCAGAGGTTCACTTGCACCTCCTCCAACCTCATCCACTGTATCCGCAGATCCAGGTGTCAACTTCTGTACATCAGCGAGACCAAGCGTAGACTCGGCGATTTTTTCGCTGAACACCTCCGCTCAGTCCGCCTTAACTGATCTCCAGGTTGCTCAGCACTTCAACTCCCCCTCCCATTTCCAATTTGGCCTTTCTGGCCTGGGCCTCCTCCATTGTCAGAGTGAGGCCCAGCGCAAATTGGAGGAACAGCACCTCATATTTCGCTTGGGTAGCTTACACCCCAGCGGTAAGAACATTGACTTCTCTAACTTCAAATAGCCCTTGCTTTCCCTCTCTCTCCATCCCCTCCCCCTTCCCAGTTCTCCCACCAATCTTACTGTCTCCGACTACATTCTATCTCTGTCCCGCCCACTTCCCTGACATCAATCTGAAGAAGGGTCTCGACCCGAAATGGCAACCATTCCTTCTCTCCATCTCTGAGAGAGATGCTTCTCTCAGTCTGTCCCGCTGAGTTACTCCAACATTTTGTGTCTGCCGATATAAACCAGCATCTGCAGTTCTTTCCTTCACATCTGTGGTTCTTTTCTACACATGGATATCTAATGGACTAGGAGAGAGATGGTGCAACAAAGGGATGGAAAAGTAATGGTCTTTGCAAAAAGCGGAAAGCTTGATGGTAAAAGATTTTTTTAACAAGTGAAGAGAAAGATAATGATGATCAGATGATTTTACTCAGACATAGGAGTTGTGCATCAGTGACAACACTGCTGTGTAATGCCCAACCCCAAACCCTCGAGAATGTGGTGTGCTGCTCCTTGGAGCATGTTCCAGGTTAGAGATCCAGCATGGAAAGAGTTTCTTCAGCCCACTGAGTCCATGCTGGCCATCTCTCTTACCCATTCACACTAGTTCTATGTTATCTCACTTTCTCAAGCTCTCACTACACACTAGGGGCAATTTTCCAGAGGGCCAATTAAACTGCAACCCTGCACAGGGTTTTGGGATGTGGGAGGAAACCGGTGCAGCCAGAGGAAACCCACACTGTCACAGGGAGAACGTGCAAACTCCATACAGACAGCAACCCGAGGCCAGAATGCAACCCGGGTATCTGGCGCCGTGAGACGGCGTGAGGCTCTTCCAGCTGCGCCACCCTTGCGGTCTGCTATCTGCAGCTCATGCGACGAGAGTTCAGAATATCACTATTCCTTTCCTCCAGAGATGCTGCCTGACCTGCTGTGTTGCTCCAGCATTTTGTGTATATCTTTGGTGTTAGCCAACATCGGCAGTTCCTTTCGACCAGTGAAGCAACAGATATATTTCCATTGCAGAACAATTTTTGACTTGTTTGCATCCTGTGGTCCTTTACTCTTTCACTGGCAGAGATCAAGGAGTTTTGCAGTGCTTTCCGTGAGTTGCTCCAGGGCATCATGAATCTGAACTAACAGTAAGCTATATTAAAGTAGATCGCAAAATGGGTACGTTAATTGCAGGGTGTGGTCCCTTTTTACTTTGAAATATTGAAATGAATGTTTTAGTTTAGCGATACAGCGCACGCATGCGCTTCAGCCTAAACCTGTCCATCTTTGAAGTGAGGAAACTGGAGCACTCGGAGAAAATCCAAACAGTCACGGGGGGAAGGTACAAACTCCGTACAGACAGCAATCGTAGTCAGGATTGAACCAGGTCTCTGGCGCTGTAAGATTGGGGGTGGGGGGGGAGAGTGGGGTGTGGGCAGGGGGTAGGGGGAGGGGAGGGAGGTGGGGTGAGGGGAGGGGGAGGGGGTAATAGAGGTGGGGAGGGGAAATGGGGGTGGAGGCAGGGCTGGGGGGAGTGGGGGTAGGGGAGGGGCAAGTGGGGGAGGAGCAAGTGGCAGTGGGGGCAGGGGAGGGGCAAGTGGGGGTGGGTAGGGGGGATGGAGTGGGTCAGTGGGGGGAGGTGCGGGGATAAGGGGGATTGAGTGGGGGGTTGAGGGTGCTACAATACAGGAGAGGCTTTGGGTCAGGGCTCACTCACTCACACCCTCTCCCCTTCCCTGTCCCCGCTCTAGGAGGAATGGGCCCAATGGGTCCACTTTGTCTACTCATCCCTCTTATTTCTAACTAGACCAAGGGATTTGTTTAGATTAGAGATATAGCATGGAAGCAGGCCTTTCCGCCCACCAAGCCCACGCTGGCCCATCGACCATCCCATCACGCTACTTCTATGTTAGGAGAGGGTAATGTGCTTACACTTGACTCCATGACCGTCACTTGGTCCTTGCTTAGAAGCTGTAGCGAGGGGTTAAATGCAGGCAAAATAAGCTAAGCATTGTACAAAACTGAGGGATCTCCACCAACAACTGCAGATGTAAACAAATAACTTCTCGGGGAGGAGGGACACGTCCTGAAAGATTGCGGTCACACTCAGAGCGCCATCTGTGGCCGCCCAGGGAATATCAAGTGCGCTCTCGAAATTTTGGCCGGATTAAAGGAGGTGCCGGACCATCAGTTATATGGAAAATCGGTGGTGGACCTGTATGGAGAATGTTCAAGGCATTTGGCAGGGCCCAGAAACAATGCATGAGAATATTTTGAGGGACCACAGTTACAAGTATCGACCAGAGAGGCTGGGATTGTTCTATTTGGGGAGAGGACTGTGAAGTCTATCAAACTGCAACCCTGCACAGTTTCTATTGAAGGCTGCTTTCAATATTGTTTCCCTATATTTTTTCTCTCTCCAGATGAAAAGCTATCCGGGGCAGTCCTGCCCTATCTGACAGATCTCGATTTGGACCAACTGGGCGTGAGGTAAGCTCTGAGTTGCTGCATGCGCAGAGTACTTTGTGCACTTCACCTCAGGGTCTCGGCAATGAGCTGACCGGAGGAAAGATGTTAGCATTTCTTTTGAGAGGACTAGAATATAAAACAGGTTTGTAACACCTAGATTAAGGCTTTGTAAAAGGGAGGTCGTGCCGGACAAAACTGTTGGAATTCTTTGAGGGAGTAAATAACAAGATGGTCAAATGAGAGTCAGTTGATGTTGTATACCTGGATTTTCAGAAGGCCTTTCATCAGGTGCTGCACGTGAGGCTGCTAAAGAAGATGAGAGCCCATGGGATCAGAGGGAAGATACTAGCACAGACAGCATGGTGGGCGGATGACAGAAGGCAAAGAGTGGCAATAAAGTGGTCTTTTTCCGGTAGGCTGCCAGTGACTAGTAGTGTTCCGCAGGGGTCGGTGCTGCGGCCGCTAGTTTTCACGATGTATATCAATGATTTGAATGAGGGAATTGAAGCTTTGTGGCCTAGTTTGCTGATGATACGAAGATAGGTGGAGGGGCAGTTAGTGTCGAGAAAGTAGGGGCACAAAGCCTTCAATTCCCCCATCCAAATCATTGATGTACCGTGTGAAGAGTAGCGGCCCCAGCACCGACCCCTGCGGAACCCCGCTAGTCACTGGCAGCCAACCGCAAAAGGCACCCTTTATTGCCACACTTTGCCATCTGCCATCCAGCGAACCTGCTATCCATCTTCCCTCTGATACCATGGGCTCTCATCTTCTTGAGCAGCCTCATGTGCGGCACCTTATCAAAGGCCTTCTGAAAATCCAGGTAAACCACATCCACTGACTCTTTTGTTTATCCTGCTATTTATTTTTTCAAAGTATTCCATCTGGTTCGTCAGTCAAGATCACCCCTTCACAAAACCATGCTGACCAGCCTATTTTTATCATGAGCTTCTATGTACTTAGAAACCACATTCTTTAAACTGGACTCTAAAATCTTACCAACCACTGAAGCCAGGCTAACCGGCCTATAGTTTTCACTCTTCTGGTTCGCTCTCTTCTTGAATAGCAGAGTAATATTTGCTATTTTCCATGTTCTATGTTATCCCTCTTTCCCATCCACTCCCAACACACCAGGGGCAATTAACCTACAAACCTGCACGTCTTTGGGATGTGGGGGGGAACCGGAGCACCCGGATGGAGCACAGACACCTTCCGAGGTTAGGATCGAACCTGGTTCTCCGGTACTGTGAGGCAGCAGCTCAACCAGCCACGCTTCTGTGCTCCCCTTCAATTAATGGGCAGAAGAGAGGCAATAGGTTATTTACAGGGATATAAATTTCTGTTTTATTTTCCATCTAGCCCCCTGGGAGACCGTTTAAAATTGATCAACTGTATTGATACGCTCTGGCAGAACCCTATTGATGCGAAGGTAAGATGATACCTGTGACAGGGCATTGAAACATCTCCTGGTGTCGGTAGATTGTCTCTCAGGCACTGTCACATGAATGTGGGCCTCATATCTGAGGAAGGACGTGCTGGTGTTTGAGAGGGTCCAGAGGAGGTTTACAACAACGATCCCGGGGATGATTGGGTTAATGTAGGACAAGCGTTTGATGGCCTTGGACATGTACTCGCTGGAGTTTAGAGGGACGAATGGGAAACCTACCGAATAATGAAAGGCCGAGATTGAGTGAATGTGGAGAGGATGTTTCCACCAGTGGGAGAGTCAAAGACCAGAGGGCACAGCCTCAGAATAAAAGGACGTACCTTCAGAATGAAGATGAGGAATTTCTTTAGCCAGAGGGTGGTGAATCTGTGGAAGTCATGACATAGCAGCAGAATTTGGCCATTCGGCCCATAGAGTCTGCTCCGTCGTTTGATCATGGCTGATCTATTTTTCCCCTTTCAACCTCTTCTACCTTCTCCCTGTAACTTTTGACGCCCTCACTAATCAAGATCTCTACTTTAAAAATACTCCATGAGTTGACCTCCACAGCCGCCTGTGGCAATAAATTCCACAGTTTGAGCTTATAGAGCAGTTAGAATTCATTACCACAGATGGAGGTTGGGGACAGGTCATTGGGTATTTATAATGTGGAAATTAATAGATTCCTTATTTGTAAGGGCATCGGTTAGAAGGTGGAGGCAGGAGAATGGAGCTGAGAGGGAAAATAGAACAGCCATGATCGAATGGTGGAGTAGACTTGATCGAATGGTGGAGTTAGATGTGGCCCTTGTGGCTAAAGGGATCAGGGGGTATGGAGAGAAGGCAGGTACGGGTTACTGAGTTGGATGATCAGCCATGATCATATTGAATGGCGGTGCAGGCTCGAAGGGCCGAATGGCCTACTCCTGCACCTATTTTCTATGTTTCTATCAGCCAAATGGCCTAATTCTGCTCCTATGTCTTATCAACCTCGTGAATATTCAAGCTTTGAAGATGCTGGGAACTAATAAGGCACAGTGAAAAGTTTTTTTTTGCCTGCTATAACCATCAGTGGAAAGACTATACATGGCTATAATCGTGCCGTCCTCAGTGTGCAGACACAAGATAAAGGGAATAACGTTTAGTGCAAGATAAAGTCCACTTAAAGACAGTCCTAGGTCACCAATGGGGTAGATGGTAGGTCAGGACCGCTCTCTAGCTGGTGATAGGATGGTGTTCAGGTATCAAGGGTTATGGGGAAAAGGTTGGAGAATGGGTTTGAGAGGGAAGATAGATCAGCCATGATTGAACGGTGGAGTAGACCTGATGGGCCGAATGGCCTAATTCTGCTCCTATGCTTTATGAACAGAGAGCTTTGACTTCCCTGCAGGTGTTCAACGACCCGATTCATGGCCACATTGAGATGCACCCAATGCTCGTCCGCATCATCGACACCCCGCAGTTCCAGAGGCTCCGCTTCATTAAACAGCTTGGAGGGATCTACTTCGTCTACCCTGGGGCTTCCCACAACCGCTTTGAGCACTCCATCGGGTAAGGACCGGGCGAGCAATTCTGGAATGTGTTGGATTTTTTGTTTCCAATATTTTCTCCATGTATCCACAAAAACTTGATGGGCCAAATTGCCTAATTCTGCTCCTATAACTTATGAACATCCATATTCTCCAGAGATGCTGCCTGACCCGCTGAGATACTAGCACTTTGTTTTTTGTGAGAGGTGGGGGAAATTAGTCAAATTGGGGGAATCTCCTTGTCGATCTCCTCCTTGCTTGGCCAAGGTGGCATCATGGTCCAGGCAGCGAGCCATCTAGGGTTCTGCCCAAGCCGACCATCTACTGCTCTTCCGAGGAAACATCTGTGGACAGGTGTCCCTGGAAAGGGGGCATTTTTTCTCCACAGTCTATGACCACCAACGGTATTCACTTGAATCAACAATGGGTATTTGGGGTCATCAACATTTTGAAGGTCGCTGTTGAATAAAAGCTTGTGTGTCTTTATTCTATCGTTGTGTCTTTGTCCCACAGTGTGGCACATCTGGCAGGACAGCTGGTCAAAGCTCTGTGTGGTCGGCAACCGGAACTTCGGATTAACCACCGAGACATCCTGTGTGTTCAGATCGCCGGACTCTGCCACGATCTAGGTGAGGGATTGGCCCTGTAGGGGGCATAGGTTCCTCACGGCTGAAGGCAGCACCCGGGCAAAGTAGAGGTTGGTGGGACTGCAGCCACCTTGTTATATTCACAGCTTCCCTGCCCGAGACCGCAAGAGATTGCAAGAATTGTAGATGTTGTCCATTAGGGACGGCACGGTGGCGCAGCACTAGAGCTGCTGCCACACAGCGCCAGGGACCTGAGGGTCTTACCATCTCAACACTGACTTTTTGTTCCCCAGGCCACGGGCCCTTCTCGCATATGTTTGATGGAAAATTTATTCCTCTGACGCGGAAAGATCTGAAATGGAAGGTAATGCTACCTGTAGGTTGGAATCAAAATGCGGGTGAAGGTAGGAGACAGATGGTGTTGGTGCAAGGTTGTTTTCACACTTTGAAGGAGGCCCTTAAATTAAACTGAACAAAGCTTTTAATTTCATTTGTTGTTTGTTTGCCCAGAGTAATATCTCGCTCTCTCTTCTGAATTATTATTGACATAGCATGAAGATGCTTCGCTAACCATGTTTGAGCACCTGATCACCTCCAACGGGCTGGAAGCAGTGCTGCTGAGCTATGGCTTGGTGTTACCTGAAGACCTGAAGTTCATAAAGGAACAGATCCAAGGTCCGCCAACAAAAGGTGACAGAGTGGGGGTCGATCCCAAGGGCTCAGTGGTAAGTGATGCCATGGATCCAAGGAACAAGGAAAGAGGATAGACACAAAATGCTGGAGTCTCTCAGCGGGTCAGGCTGCATCTCTGGAGAAAAGGAATAGGTGACACTTCGGGTTGAGACCCTTCATCAGACTGAGAGTCCCTCTTGGTTTATGCCGTTGTCCAGACACACTTTATGCACTTGTGCACACAGGTGGCACAGCGGTAGAGTTGCTGCCTTGCAGCACTTTCAGAGCCAGAGACCCAGGTTCGTTCCCGACTACAGGTGCTTGTCTGTACGGTGTTTGTACGTTCTCCCCATGACCAAATGGGTTTTCTCCGAGATCTTCGGTTTCCTCCCACACTCCAAAGACGTACATTTTATAGGTTAATTGGCTTGGAATAAATGTAAATTGTCCCTAGTCTGTGTGGGATAGTATTCATATGCGGAGATCGCTGGTCGGCGCGGACTCGGTGGGCCGAAGGGCCTGTTTCTGTGCTGTATCTCTAAACCTAAACAAGGAGAACAGCACAGTCCCAGTCACCGTAATGCTCTAAAATCCTGTCTCGACCCGAAAATGTCACCCATTCCTTCTCTCCAAAGATGCCACCTGTCCCGCTGAGTTTCTACAGCAATTTGTGTCTATCTTTGGTGTAAACTGACATCTGCTGTTCCTTCCTGCATATTGATCAATTGAAATCTTGCGCACTCTCTAATTCCTTATTGCCATTCACAATATGTTTGACAAAAACATTAACTTCTAATAAAAACTGCGTGCTATTTATTCCTTTAAATTAAAAGAATGCCTATCAAGAACCTTGTGCTGCTTGTCAATTGATGTCCAAAGATCCTTGTGCTGTACAGCTATCTGAACCTTTGTTGTACTGAAGCTTCCACAATCCGTTTCTGTCAGCTAGCATCGTCCGTTTCTTGTGTCACTACTCTTGTGTCTATCACTAAGTCTGCTCTCTCTCATCTTTCCAGTGGCCGTACAAAGGCCGTCCCCGGGAGAAAGGCTTTCTGTATGAAATCGTTGCCAATAAGCGGACTGGGATTGATGTCGATAAGTGGGATTACTTTGCCAGGTGAGTCTCCGTGTGATCTTGGTTAGACTTTCCTTGATCCATGACTTTTCTCTGTCGGAGCTCTCTGGGACATGGCAACGTTCGTTTAAACCAAGCCTGACTGCTTCTGCTGGGAGAAGTTTGTGTTCGCTGTTCGAATCCAGAACCTCATGATCTAGTTTTCTCCCTTGCGCTCCAGTCCCTGCTGAGGAAATGGCCCTTCAGCCCATCCAGTCTGTACCGACCAGCGTACACAAGCACTATACCATACCCGAGGGACAATTGACTATTTTTACCAAAGCCAGTCAACCAACAAATCTGCACGTCTTTGGACTGTGGGAGAAAACCGGAGCACCTGGAGAAAAGCCATGCGGTCACAGGGAGAACGTACAAACACCGTACAGACATCACCCAAGGTCAGGATTGAACTGGGGTCTCAGGTGCTGTGAGGCAGCAACTATGCCACTATGCCGCCCATACAGTTCAGTGAAAATATTATTGTACAAAAGCCACAATCATAGTTAAGGCCAAGTGTATGGAACTTGGAGACAGTATATAAGAGTCGCCATACTTCTCGCACATTGTGCATGACTCAAGTCCAAAGTTATTAGATATGAATGAAAGATACTTTTGTGCCTAGATACAGTGAAATTCTTTGTTTTACATACAATACACAAATATACAAAGAGTATAGGGTGCCGGCAAAGTTGGAAAAGTGTTCATTATGGTCCCGATGGTCCCTCTTCATACTCGGTGTTCACCCCCACGTCGAGTCCCTCTTTGTTCTGGCGGCGCATCCTCAACCGACCGCTGGGACTCGCGCGGCCCGGCAACTGATCTCTGGCACTCCCTGGCCCGTCCCCCACCGCCCACAGCCGGGACTCACACGGGGCCGACCTCCGGCTCTCAGGCAACCCCAGTCCATGACCAACCTGTAGGCATGTCGGGTTGTTAAATGGGCAGGGCACGTTCCGTGTGAGTGATCAGCCGGACATGAGGATGCTTTAACACTGGCTGCCGGAGGTCGCCATTGATGTCTCGTCTTGTTTCTGAAGGGACTGTCACCACCTGGGGATCCGGAACAACTTTGACTTTGAACGCTTCCTCAAGTTCGCTCGAGTTTGTGAAGTCGGCAAAATGAAGCACATCTGCACTCGAGATAAGGTGATGAATGTTGTGAGAAGCCGAGGAGCTTCTGGAGTGTGTTTTTGCAAAGCCCTGCTTGATTCATTGAGTTATCCAGTGTGGAAATAAGCCCTTTGGCCCAACGCCCACACCGACCAACATGTCCCATTTACATTAGTCCCACCTGCAGGCTTTTGGGCCATATTCCTCTAAACCTGTCCTATCCACCCGTACACTAGTTCTATCCTGCATGTCTTTGGAATGTGGGAGGAGCACTTGTAGAAAACCCACGCGGTCAGAGAGAACATTGCAAACTCTGTACAGACAGTACCCATAGTCAGGATCGAACCCAGGTCTCTGGCACTGTAAGGCAGCAACTCTAGAGCTGCACCACCCAGTAGGGGAATCAAGAACCACACATAGGTTTAAGGTGAGAGGGGATAGATCTAATAGGAACCTGAGGGGCAACTTTTTCCACATGGAGAGAGGTGGGTGTGTGGAACCAGCTGCCAGAGCAGGTCGTTGAGGCAGGTACTATAACAACATTTAAAAGACATTTGGACGGGTACATGGATAGGACAGGATTAGAGTGATATGGGCTAAACGCAGGCAGGTGGGACTAGTGTAGATGGGGCAGCTTGGGCGGCAAGGATACGATAGGCAGAAGAGTCTGTTTCCGTGCTGTACGACTCCCACACTCCAAAGACCTGCAGGTTTGTAGGTTAATTGGCTTTGATAAGTTGTTATTAAAATTGTCCTTAGTGTGTAGGATAGTGCGAGTGTACTGGGTGATTGCTGGTCGGCGTTTACTTGGGGGGCTGAAGGGCCAATTTCCGCGCTGTATCTCTAAAAAGTGTCAAATAAAAAAGTCTAATCTGCTCCAGGACCGTTGGTCACTTGAGGAGGGTGAAGTGACCTCTCGTTTTCCGTCTGCAGGAGGTTGGTGACCTGTACAACATGTTTCACACACGCAACATGCTACACCGCAGGGCCTATCAACACCGAGTGGGTAACGTCATCGGCTGCATGTGAGTGTGCCTGAACCTCAGCACAGGCATCGTGGGCCGAAGGGCCTGCTCCTGTGCTGTACTCTTCTACCTTCTAAATGTCTGGACAAGTTCTTGAATCACCATGGTACAGAAGCATGTGGACCAAATGCCATAAATCAGAATTTGTATATATGTCAACATGGTGGTTACCATGCACTTGATGGGCTGAAGGGCCTGTTCCTGTGCTGAATGATCTATGTTCTAAACATCTGGACGGGTTCTTGAATCACTGCGGTATAGAAGGATGTGGACCAAATGCTATAAATAATATAGCGGCACGGTGGCGCAGCGGTAGAGTTGCTGCCTTACAGCGAATGCAGCGCCGGAGACTCAGGTTCGATCCTGACTACGGGCGCCATCTGTACGGAGTTTGTACGTTCTCTCCGTGACCTGCGTGGGTTTTCTCTGAGATCTTCGGTTTCCTCCCACACTCCAAAGACGTACAGGTATGTAGGTTAATTGGCTGGGCAAATGTATTAAAAAAAAATTGTCCCTAGTGTGTGTAGGATAGTGTTAATGTGCGGGGATCGCTGGGCGGCGCGGACCCGTTGGGCCGAAGGGCCTGTTTCCGCGCTGTATCTCTACATCTAAAAAAAAATCTAAATCTAAATAAGATTGGTATGTGTAGTTCCATGGTGGCTGCCACAGACCTGGTGGGCTGAATGGCCTGTTCCTGTGCAGAAATGTTGTATCTTTTAAATATCTGGACGTTCTTAAATGGTCTGGGTGGCTATGGACTGAATGCTATAAATCAGATTTGTACATATGATTATAAGGTGGTTCCTGTGGACATGATGCGCTGAAGAGCCTGTTGCTGTGCTGTACCGATCTATGTGTAGGAAGGAACTGCAGATGCAGTTTGACACCAAAGACAGGCACAAAATACTGGAGTAACTCAGTGTGCCAGGCTGCATCTCTGAAGAAAAGGAATAGGTGACGTTTCAGGTCGAGACCCTTCTTCAGATTAACAAGTCAGGGGAGAGGGAAACTAGGGATATGAAAAGTTATAAAGAACAAAATCTGATCTATGTTGTTAAATCACCACGGTACAGAAGGCCACGGATCAAATGCTACAAATTGGATTTGCATGTATGGTTATGTGGTGGTTACCATGGACATGATGGACTGAAGGGCCTGTGTTTGTACTGTACTGATCTATGTTCTAAATATCTGGACAAGTTCTTGGATCAACATGGTACAGACGGCTGATGACCAGATGAACATAAGATCATAAGACACAGGAGCAGAATTAGTCCATTCGGCTCATCGAGTCTACTCCGCCATTCAATCATGGCTGATCTATCTTTCCCTCCTAACCTTTTAATCAGGAATCTATCAATCTCTGCTTTAAAAATCCCCAAGGATTTGGCCTCCATGGCCGTCTGTGGCAATGAATTCCACAGATTCACCAGCCTCCGGCTAAAGACTCATCTCCATTCTAAAAGTACATCCTTTTATTCCTTGCCCCCTGGTCCTAGATGTTTAAGCTATGGATCAGATTTGTATATATGGGTATCTAGTGGTTAGCATGGATGTGCTGGACTGAAGGGCCTGATTTATCATTGAATGAATCCATCTATTACTCTGTGTGTTTACTCCCATCAGGATCACTGAGGCGATGGTGCTGGCAGATCCACACATCCAGATCAGCGGAGCAGGTGGGAAGATCTATACGATCTCCACTGCAATAGATGACATGGAGGCTTACACCAAGCTCACAGGTGATTCAATTCAATGATACTTTATTGTCACGTGCACGGTGAAATTCTTTGTTTTTGCATACAATCTGGGTAGAATGACGGGGGGACGCATTGAAACCTAAGGAATAGTGAAAGGCCTAGATAGAGTGGATGTGGAGAGGATGTTTTCACCGGTGGGAGTGTCTAGGACCAGAGGCCATAGCCTCAGAGTAAAAGAACGTACCTTAAGAAAGGAGATGAGGAGGAATTTATTTTGTCAGAGGGTGGTGAATTTGTGGAATCCATTGCCACAGAAGGTGGTGGAGGCCAAGCCAATGGAGATTGATAGATTCTTGATTCGTACAGGTGTCAGGGCTTATGGGGAGAAGGCAGGAGAATGGGATTGAGAGGGAGAGATAGATCAGCCATGATTGACTGGTGGAGTAGACTTTATGGTCTGAATGGCCTAATTCTACTCCTATAACTCATCAAAATCATACAGCAGACCTCGCCTAGGCAGTACACAAAGGGTCGCCACATTTCTGCCGCCGACAAAGTTTCAAAAGTTCCCAGTCCCCCTCCCCTCGTTCTCGGCGCCCCCCCGCTGGCTCCTCTTTTGTTCTCGTGCGCTTGTCATTTAGTCCGACCTAAGTCTACTGTTCAAACCTTGGGAAAAGTCCACCGAGGAGGAGGTTACTCTGCCATTTAGTTTCGTTTATTATTGTTGTCACTTGTACTGAGGAACGGTGAAAAGCTTTTGTTTGGTAACTATCCAGTCAAAGAAAAGACTTTACATGAATACAATCTAGCCGTTCACAGTTTAATTTCGTTTAGAGATTCAGTGTGGAAACAGGCCCTTCGGCCCTCCGAGTCCATGCCAACCATCAGTCGCCCATTCACATTAGTTCTATGTCTACATACCAGGGGCAATTTACAGAAGCCAATTAACCATCCAACTTGCATGTCTTTGGAATGTGGGAGGAAACCGGAGCACCCAGAGGATACCCACGTGATCACAGGGAGAACATAGGCAATAGGTGCAGGAGTAGGCCATTCGGCCCTTCGAGCCAGCACCACCATTCAATGTGATCATGGCTGATCATTGTCAATCAGTACCCCGTTCCTGCCTTCTCCCCATACCCCCTGACTCCGCTATCCTTAAGAGCTCTATCTATCATACAAACAGCACCTGTAGTCAGGATCGAACTCTGCTATCTGGCACTGTGAGGCTGCAGCTCGACCACTGCGCCATGTTGTTGGCCTAAATTCACAGATAAGATAAAGGGTACGACATTCAGTGCAAGGATATAACGTTGAAGTCCGATTAAAAATAGTACAAAGATCTCCAATGAAGAAGCTGAGAGGTCAGGACTGCACTCTAGCTGATGAGAGGACCATTACCTAAATACATCTGGGAGGAAACTCTCCTTGAATCTGCAGGTGTGCATTTCAAACTTCTGTACCTCGTGCCTGATGGGAAAGGGGAGAGGAGGGATTGTCCAGGGTGAAACTGGTCCTAGATTCTGCTGGTGGCCTTGCCGCGGCAGCGTGAGATGTAAGTGTCGTGAATGGAAGAGAGATTGATTTGTGTAATGGTCCCACTACTCTGCAATTTCTTGCGGTTTTGAATGGAGCTGTTCCCAAACAATCATATCAATACTATCTGTAAAGGCCTTCCAAAAATTCCTACTGCCGTGCTCTCTCCCCATTGCCCCTCACCTTTTTGCTATTCATTTATAAATCCAAGTCCGTTTTGGAAGTTTTCATTCAGGCTGCTTATTGTGAGGAAGGTCATAATAGTTCGTAAGTCATGGGAGCAGAATTAGACCATATTGCCCTTCAGGTTTACTCTGCCATTCAATCGTGGCTGACTATCTTTCCCTCTCAACCCCATTCTCCTGCCTTCTCCCCATAACCTTTGACATCCTTGCTAATCGGGAATCTGTCAATCTCCGCTTTAAAAATACCCAATGACTTCCCTCCACAGCCGTCTGTGGCAATGAATTCCACAGATCCACCACCATCTGACTAAAGAGATTATCATCATCATATCATATATATACAGCCGGAAACAGGCCTTTTCGGCCCTCCAAGTCCGTGCCGCCCAGCGATCCCCGTACATTAACATTATCCTACACCCACTAGGGACAATTTTTACATTTACCCAGCCAATTAACCTACATACCTGTACGTCTTTGGAGTGTGGGAGGAAACCGAAGATCTCGGAGAAAACCCACGCAGGTCACGGGGAGAACGTACAAACTTCTTACAGTACAGCACCCGTAGTCAGGATCGAACCTGAGTCTCCGGCGCTGCATTCGCTGTAAAGCAGCAACTCTACCGCTGCGCTACCGTGCCGCCCATTCTAAAGCTATGTCCTTTTATTCTGAAGCTGTGCCCTCTGGTCCTAGACTCTCCCACTAGTGGAAACATCCTCTCTACAGCCACTCTACCCAGGCCTTTCATTACTTTCTGTCTCAATAATGAGGCTGATAGATTTCTGGATATTAAACCGTGTGCTTTTAGTTTAGATGTGCACGTTTTTTTTTTTTTTTGACCTTGGATTGTTGTTTTTCCAGACAACATCTTTGAACAGATCCTGAATTCCTCTGAGTCTGAGCTGTCGGAGGCCCGAAAAATCCTGAACAATGTGCTTTGCCGCAGGTTGTACAAATGGATCGGGCAGACGCAGCCCGCAGCAGAGGCCATGATCCAACAGGTGAATAGTAGATGGGTTGCCGGTGCCACTGATGATGAATCGGCCCTTTACCAGACCTCCCAACCCGTCCAAATTTGGCGGAAAGTTTCCGCTTTCTTATTTAATTTCCGCCATTCCGATTTCACCTCACATTTTTCCGCAAAACACATGCCTCGCCGCTCGCCTCACCTCGTCGCTGGCCCGGCATTGCCTCGCCGCTAGCCCTGCCCCTCGCCCCACCCCGACGCTCGCCTCACGCCACTGGCCCGGCCTCACCTTGCCGCTGGCCCCGACTTGCCGCTGGGTTCGCCTCACCTTGCCGCTGGCCTCGCTAAATAGCGCGAGGCCCATTGATAATAATAATAATAATAATAATACATTTTATTTATATAGCGCTTTTCATATACTCAAAGACGCTTTACAGAGATTTTGAGAACATAGGGAAATTAATAAATAGATAAATAAGTAAATAAATAAATGAACAGAGAAAGGAGACAGTAGGTGAGGTGACCTTCAGTGGTTGAAGGCAGTACTGAACAGGTGAGACTTCAGCGATGTTTTGAATGTGGTGAGTGTGGGGGAGTCTCTAACGGTTTGGGGTAGTGAGTTCCATAGGGTGGGAGCAGCGATGGAGAAAGCCCTGTCCTCCCAGGATCTGAGTTTAGTCCGGATGTGGGGGGATAGGAGATTGGCAGCGGCAGAGCGGAGGGTGCAGGTGGGAGTGTGCCTGTGGAGGAGGTCGGTCAGGTAGGATGGGGCCAGGTTATGGAGGGCTTTGTAGGTTATGAGGAGGATTTTGTACTGGATTCTCTGGGGGATGGGGAGCCAGTGGAGTTTATAAAGGACGGGGGTGATATGGTCACGGATCGAGGTGTGTGTGAGTAGACGGGCAGCGGAGTTTTGAATGTATTGAAGTTTATTGATGATTTTTGAGGGTGCGCCATAGAGGAGGCTGTTGCAGTAGTCCAGACGGGAGGTGATGAAGGCGTGGTTGAGGGTTTCTGCAGCTGTGGAGGAGAGGGATGGACGGAGACGGGCAATGTTTTTGAGGTGGAAGAAGGCTGTCTTTGTGATGTGAGAGGGGATGGGGGAGGGGAGCAGGGGAGGGGGGAATGGGGGTCGGGGGGTTGGAGTGGGGGTGGGAGGGGAGTGGGAGTGGGGGGAGGATGGGAGCGGGGGGAGGGGGAGTGGAGGTGGGGGAAAAGGTGGGATGGGGGGGAAAGGGGGGAGGGGAGTAGGGGGAGTCGGGAGTGGGGGAAGGTAGTTGGGGGGTGAGGGGGACATGGACGTGATTTGCTGTTGAAGACCACTGGATCAAGTATGTCTTCAATGAAATTAGGTATATGCATTTTTAAATGAAACTCTTTCATAACTTAGTCATACATTTTGTGCAAGGAAAAAGCAAAATAGAGAAAACAAAACAATTTTTTCTTTGTGTTGTAAAAAAGTCTGTTCAATAACCTTTCTATAAATAACAGAATATACTCATGATAGGCCTGACATTGTACATGTAGTCCAAGAACTACAGACTGTTGGAAATAACAGTCGTTTTTCACACATGAATGTAGCGCAACGCGTACACGCATTTGGCGTGCATCCTTTCTTTTGCTGAAAAGTTGCATTACGCGCCATATTATGAATTTTGATGTAAAATTCTGAATTTTAGACATCAAAATTCTGAATTCGTAAAATCAATGGCCTTTACCCAAGTAGTGTTCATGGCCCACACCAGTCTTTTCCTGTTTCCACATTGTATGTCTGAAACTAAAACCGAAACTAAATCGAGGAATCGATCTCACCACCACCTTTCTGATGTGTGGAGGTGCAGGATGCCACTGATATTGGTTTGTCATAGATAACCTTGTCTTAGTCCAACCCATTTTCCTGTGTGTTGTCTTATTCAGGAAGAATTTAACGAGCTGGCTAATCAGATGGCTGCAGCTGTCCCATCAACATCTCTGGAGGTCAAACTTGGTCCAGAAGATTTCATTGTAAATGTGAGTAATGGATGTTCAAGACTGTTCTCCCTGCATTTGAGAGATTGGACCTTGGTAATCGCAATGCTTTCAATCTGTTGGTTAGATACTGTTTACTTTTGATAAGGCACAGTGTGCTGGAGCAACTCGGCAGGACAGGCAGCACCTCTGGAGAAAAAGGATGAGTGATGTTTCAAGTGCCTGCCCCTTCTTTAGACTTACTTTAGTTTATTGTCACGTGTGCCGATGTACAGTGAAAAGCTTTTTTGTTGTTGTGTGCTATCCTGTCAATAGAAAGACTATACATGATTGCCATCAAGCTGTATCTGTCTCCACCACCACCCCTAGCAATGCGTTCCAGGCACCCACCACACTCTGTAAAAAAAAAAAAAAATTGCCTCACACATCTCCTTTAAACTTTATCCCTCTCACCTTAAAAACAGTGCCCTCTAGTCTTTGACACTTCCACCCTGAGCGGGAAAGGGTTCTGACTGTTTATCCTATCCTCCCATATGCCTCTCTCATAGTGTGGCTGAGCGGTATAAGGCGCTGGATTTAAGATTCAGTTTCTATCAAGGCGTGGGTTCAAATCCCACCACTGCCACTAAGGTTAATCTTGCTGTTGTTAGGTTCCAACAACGAGAGAGCAGTCCTGAGCTACTATCTACCTCATTGAAGACCCTTGGACTATCTTTGATCGGACTTTACTGGACTTCATCATGCACTAAACGTTATTAACGTTATTCCCTTTATCATGTACCTCTACACTGTGGATGTCTCAATTGCCATCATGTATTGTCTTTCCACTGACTGATTAGCACGCAACAAAAAAGCTTTTCAATGTACCACAGTCGGTAGACGTGACGTGACTAAACTAAATAATCATATCAGATCTCTCCTCAACCTCTGGTCTCTCC
The DNA here is from genome assembly GCF_053455715.1 of Rhinoraja longicauda. Taxonomy (NCBI): domain Eukaryota; kingdom Metazoa; phylum Chordata; class Chondrichthyes; order Rajiformes; family Arhynchobatidae; genus Rhinoraja; species Rhinoraja longicauda. Next base: position 15,442,479 of record NC_135974.1, read on the forward strand.
AGAGAAAACATTCCAAGTTTGTCAAACCTCTCCTGAGAGCATTCTGATAAACCTCTTTTACACCCTCTCCAAAGCCTCCACACCCTTCCTTTAATGGGGGAACCAGAAGCAGGACTTTGTAATGAGGAGATTTGAATCGTGCAACCAGGAACCCATTTGGCCTAGGTATCATAAAAGCACTTGTTGGTCCAACTACATTCCCTTGTTAGTCTGTGGATCACAATTCAACTGCTCTGCTTATATTACAACATTAAATGACATTAGTTACCATGGCTGTGAGCCAACCTGGAGTTAGACTTTAGAGATACAGCGCAGATACCAGCCCTTCGGCCCATCGAGTCTGTGCCGACCAGCAATCACCCCATACACTAGCACTATCCCACGCACTAGGGACAATTTCACAATTTGACTGAAGCAAATTAACAATAGGTGCAGGAGTAGCCCGGGCCACCCTTCGAGCCAGCACCGCCATTCAATGTGATCATGGCTGATCATTCTCAATCAGTACCCTGTTCCTGCCTTCTCCCCATACCCCCTGACTACGCTATCCTTAAGAGCTCTATCTAGCTCTCTCTTGAATGCATTCAGAGAATTGGCCTCCACTGCCTTCTGAGGCAGAGAATTCCACAGATTCACAACTCTACAACATACAAACATGTATGCCTTTGGAGGGCGGGGGCACCCAGAAAAAATCCACTCGGTCGCAGGGAGACCAACCAAACTCCATACAGACAGCCCCTGTAGTCAGGATCGAGCGTGGGGCTCCAGAGCTGCAAGGCAGCAAGTCTACCGCTGCGCCAAGGTTGTGAAAGATGTCTCAGACGTATGAATCTTTTTTTATGGACCAGCTTGCAGCACGGTTTTCCAGCGTGAATAATAATTATAATTAAAATTCCCTAGGTTGTTCGGATGGACTACGGGATGGCAGAGAAAGATCCCATTAAAAAGGTCCGATTCTACTGCAAGAATAACCCCAACCAGACAGTCAAAATCCGTAAAGACCAGGTAATGTTCTGTGTGAGCATGCCTCCCTCCATCAGTCCACTGACGGACAACAGGGGTGTGGTTGTCACTGTGTCTTGTGGTGGAGCAGTGATGGGCATCCATCTTGGGTCTTTCGATCTGCTTCCCAGCGATGAATTATTTGCCACAGAAGGCTATGGAGGCCAAGTCAATGGATATTTTTAAGGCGGAAATAGATGGATTCTTGATTAGTATGGGCGTCAGAGGTTATAGGGAGAATGCAGGAGAATGGCGGTAAGAGGGAAAGATAGATCAGCCATGATTGAATGGTGGAGTAGACTTGATGGGCCGAACGGCCTATTTCTGCTCCTATCACATGAACAAACAAGGCCATTAAAGTGTCAGGGGTCTATCCAGACCTGGGCTTCGACCCAGCTCTTCATTCTGGTTGACGGAGTTGAATCTTGCTCCATTGCTTCCGAAGGCTCAGTCTATCTAGGTTAAGGTTTATTATTGCCGTGTGTAAGATGGAACCCAGGTCTCTGGCGCTGTGAGACACGGCTCTACGCACCGCAGCACTGTGCGGCTGCGTGTGGTGTCAATTGCTGTTATTTTAGTTTCAGTTTAGATTTGTTTAGAAGTTGCCCCTTAGGATCTAGAACGTCCAAACTCCACACAGACAGCACCCGTAGTCAGGATCGAACCTGGGTCTCTGGCGCAATGCTACCTGCGCCCTGTATACTGCAGCTACGCCCTTCACTCATTCGGGTAATCCAGGGGTAAATCCATCTGCATGTTCACCACATTATGTCCACAAGAGTCTAATTTCCTCTTCAATCACCAGATCAATCCGGTCACTCGCTGGTGCCCTGTGTTGATAAACTCATTGCTAGAAGGTTTAGGTTTATTATTGTCACGTGTGTCGAGGTGCATTGTCTTGCATGCAGTCCAAACAGATCACTACTATCCATGAATACAATGAAGTACAGGTGCTCCCCGGCTTATGATGCTTCGACTTACGATATTTCGACTTTGCGATGGTGCAAACGGCAGCGAGCCATAGCGAGCCTCAGCGACCCGTAGCGAGCCGCAGCTCGCTTCCGGCCACGTGATCAGGTGTATTAAGTGCATTTCGACTTACAATATTTTCGGTTTGCGATGGGTTTCTCGGAACGGAACCCCATGGTAAGCTGAGGAGCACCTGTAAACCAAAGGGGAAGGTACAAGAGTGCAGAATATGGTTCTCAGCATTGTAGCGCATCAGTCCCAGAGATAAGGTCCAATGTCCTCAATGGGGTAGAGGTGAATCGGACAGTACTCTAGCTTATGCAAGGACTGTTCAGAAGCCTGATAACAGAGGGCAAGAAGCTATTCCTGAGTCTGGCGGTGCGCGCTTTCACGATCCTGCACCTTCTGCCAGAGGAAAGCAGGGAGAAGGAGGAATGACCGGGGTGGGACAAGTCTTTGATGATGGTGGCCTTGGTCTTGTATCTGTGGATACCGACCTTCTCTCTCTGCTGCCCCTCTAGGTATCTCAGCTGCTGCCAGAGAGGTTTACAGAGCAGCTGATCCAGGTGTACTGCAAGAAGACCGACGACCAGAGTGTGCAGGCTGCCAGGAAACAATTTGTGCAGTGGTGCATCAACAGGAACTTCACCAAGCCCCGGGTAGGGAGAGGAAGATGCCTCAGTCTACTGTAACAGTTTCTACATTGTTTCTTTGTCTGTGTTATGCTCTGGTGTCATCACTGCTGACATTCACCCGCTGTAGTTGGGTGAGATTCTAAAACTGTAGCTTCGTCCACCTTTAGCTCACTTTACGGATCTTGGTGGTAACGTGGAAGGTCCAGGGGTGAAGATCCAGCACAGAGACCTGTGTCTGTAATGACACTCCCAGAGCTCTTCTTTAGACTTTAGAGATATAGCGCTGAAACAGGCCATTCAGCCCACCGAGTTTGTGCCGGCCGACCAATGATCACCCCTTACTCTAGCACTATCCTACACAATCGGGGCGATTTACAATATTACAGAAGCCAATTACCCGGAGCAAAGCCACGTGGTCATGGAGAACGAGCAAACCCCACACACAGACTGTACTCAAGGTCAGCATCGAACCCGCGTCTGGCTGCTCTACCAGCTGCTTCCCTTTTTCATGAAGGTGTTTCACTGTGCCAAGTTTAAAGAAATTTGCAAAAAGTGGTGAACACCTAGCAGTCCGTCACGGGAACTGACCTCCCCACCATCGAAGGAATCTGCAGGAGTCGCTGCGTTAAAAAGGCAGCCAGCATCGTCAGACCCACACCACCCTGGCCACGCTCTCATTTCACTCCTGTCATCGGGAAGAAGGTACAGGAGCCTGAAAACTGTAACGTCCAGGTTCAGAAGCAGCTTCTCCACAACAGGGCATTGGTGAGACCACACCTGGAGTATTGCGTACAGTTTTGGTCTCCTAATCTGAGGAAAGACATTCTTGCCATAGAGGGAGTACAGAGAAGGTTCACCAGATTGATTCCTGGGATGGCAGGACTTTCATATGAAGAAAGACTGGATAGACTCGGCTTGTACTCGCTGGAATTTAGAAGATTGAGGGGGGATCTTATAGAAACTTACAAAATTCTTAAGGGGTTGGACAGGCTAGATGCGGGAAGATTGTTCCCGATGTTGGGGAAGTCCAGAACAAGGGGTCACAGCTTAAGGATAAGGGGGAAGTCTTTTAGGACCGAGATGAGAACGTTTTTTTTCACACAGAGAGTGGTGAATCTGTGGAATTCTCTGCCACAGAAGGTAGTTGAGGCCAGTTCAAAGGCTATATTTAAGAGGGAGTTATTCACAAAATGCTGGAGTAACTCAGCAGGTCAGGCAGCATCTCGGGAGAGAAGGAATGGGTGACGTTTCGGGTCGAGACCCTTCTTCATATTTAAGAGGGAGTTAGATGTGGCCCTTGTGGCTAAAGGGATCAGGGGGTATGGAGAGAAGGCAGGTACGGGATACTGAGTTGGATGATCAGCCATGATCATGTTGAATGGCGGTGCAGGCTCGAAGGGCCGAATGGCCTACTCCTGCACCTATTTTCTATGTTTCTATCAGGCTATTAAACACCACAACTTCTAAAAAGGCTCTGAACTAGACTTGGGAGCATTATTTTTTTAGATTTTGCACGATTATTGTTTGTTTATTTGTCTGTTTTCTTTTTATATATATTATATAGGTGTTTATGTATGTGTGCGTGTACGTGTGTGTGTGTGTGTACTGTGCTGAATTTGTTTGTTTATTGTGGGTTTTACAGAGTACTATGTGTACTATGTTTACCTATCTGTTGTGCTGCTGCAAGTAAGAATTTCATTTTCCCTTTTTCGGACATCTGACAATAATGCTCTCTTGACTTGATTCTTGAATGACTTTCCTTCCCCCTGAGACCGGTAGTTAACCATGGTGTCTTTGTTCCCACCCACAGGATGGTGATATAGTTGCCCCTGAGCTGACACCACTCAAGCCCGATTGGAACAATACTGACAGTGACAGCGATGACTCCAATCCCTGGGATGAACTTCAGTCTCAACGTCAGGCAAATAGGCACAGAGCCATGGCCAAGGTTTTTGAGTAGGAAGAATTATCTCTGAATCCCAGGATCATTTCTCTCCAGTCCTAATATGTCCATTCATGTATCGTCTGTACAATTCTTTTTGAACCAGTTTCATAATTGCAGCCAGTTCTTGGTTGAATTGATATTGGCAGTCTGTATGTCCATAGCTAACTAGTTTAGTTTAGCATGGAAACAGGCCCTTCGGCCCACTGAGTCCACGGTGACCTCATCACACTAGTGTGTGAGAAAGAACTGCAGATGCTGGTTTAAATCGAAGGTAGACAAAATGCTGGAGTAACTCAGCATCTCTGGAGAGAAGGACTGGGTGACGTTTCGGGTCAAGACCCTTCTTCACACCAGTTCTATGTTATCCCACTTTCTCCCACTCCCTACACGCGAGGGGCGATTTACGGTGGGCCAATTAACCGACAAACCCGCACGTCTTTGGAATGCAGGAGGAAACCCGAGCAAACCCACGCGGTCACAGGGAGAATGTGCAGACTCCACACAGACAGCACCCAAGGTCAGGAACGAATCCGGGTCTCTGGTGTCTCCATCAGAGCAGTTCCATCAGCTGCGCCACCGTGCCACCCTGGGCTCCACGTCCCATCTACGTGCTCGTTGGTAGGTTCATCAGGGCTGTTGTCCTTGAGTGTGCGTGGGTCGCCGGAGATCTGTGGAAGGTTGATGGGCACGTGTGAGAATATAACGAAATTGTGGCGGATCAGGCCACTCCTTGGGTCAGCCCCCTCGTTACGTGACGGACAGGCGTAAGGGGTTAAAAGCCAGCCCATGGGGAGGCGTGGCTCATCCCTAGGTGGACTACGCTGTGGGCAGGAGCTCACAGCCTAATAAAGAACCTTACTTAAAACTGCCTGGCGTCTTGCCTTTTCTCTGGCCTCCGCCAGGCCACTACAATGGTGACCTCGACATACATCACGCGTAGTGATGTCGCGCAATAATGCGCAACCCGGTCCTGCCGACCTCGATGCCGTCTCCCTCAAACTCCCGACCCTGTGGACCGAAGAGCCTGAGGTCTGGTTCCAGCAGGCAGAGGCACAGTTTGCTGTGCGAGGGGTAACCGTTGACTTAACAAAGTATTTTTATGTCGTCGGCGCCCTGGACCACGAGACAGCAAGGCGAATAAAGCCCTACCTAAACGACCCCCCCGCAGATAACAAATATGCGGGCCTTAAAGCACTCCTTATCAGGAGGTTCGGCCTCAGCGACGCCGAGAGGGCAACTCGAATTATGAGCCAGGGAGGGTTCGGGGACCGACAGCCGTCGGCCCTTCTGGAGGACGTGCTCGCCCTTATGGGCAACCACCCGCCCTGTTTTCTATTTAAGCAGGCCTACCTTCGGCAGCTCCCAGTCGACCTCCGTTCTCAGCTCGCTGGGGACCCCTTCACCGACACGCAGGGGCTGGGCGAGCGCGCTGACCAGATATGGATGTCCCGTCGGGAGGACCTGGAAGCCCTAGCCGTCTTTTCCGCGGCGTCGGAAGGCCAACAGCAAGCTGGGGCCGCCGTCGACCCCGTTTCTGGGCGACCCCCGCGGCGAAATCCGGCCGCCATCGGGCACCCCGGTGCCGGCACGCCCTTCTCGCACGGCCCGCCGACAGTTCAGCCAGACGCCACCAGAGGTCGCTGGTGGTCGGCCCAAGCAGCACCACCTCCAATACCGCTGGAGGCCACCGGAGGTCGCTGGTGGGCATCCCAGTCTGCACCACCACCGGACACCAGCAGAGGGGGCTGGTGCTATTATCACCGCCGTTGGGGACCGAATGCCAAGCAATATCGCCTACCTTGTGCCTTTCCAGGAAACGCAAGGGCCGGCCGTCAGTGATCCTTCGGCGGCTGGCCAGATCCATCGCGTGTTCGCTCGGGATCGCCGCACCGGGGGTCGGTTCCTCGTGGACACTGGAGCAGAGGTGAGCGTCCTACCTCCTTCCACCGCCGATATCCATACGGGCAAACGTGGCCCCCTCTTCACTGCGGCGAACGGTAGCCCCATCAATACTTACGGGGTCTGCCAGCTCGCCCTTAACTTCGGCGACAGCTGGTTCACGTGGCGGTTCGTCATTGCCGATGTTTCCCAGCCGCCGCTGGGCGCCGACTTCCTGCGGGCGCATTCCATGCTCGTGGATGTCAGGCGGCAGCACCTGGTGCACTCCAGCACGCTGAGGCCGGTCTCCCCCAACGTCGGACACCTGTCGTCCGTGGATGCGACGTACGCGCGCATCCTGGCGGAATTCCCGGACATTGTGGAAACCCACTTCTCCTCCTCCGCTCCCAAGCACGGGGTGCAGCATCACATCCCCACCACCGGGCCACCCGTGCACGCCCGAGCGCGGCGTCTCGCTCCAGACAAGCTCCGTCTAGCTCGAGAGGAGTCAATGGGCATCGAGCGCCCCTCCGATAGCCCGTGGGCGTCACCACTCCACTTGGTCCCCAAGGCGGACGGGGGCTGGCGACCGTGCGGGGACTATCGGCGCTTAAATGACGCGACCGTTCCCGACAGGTACCCGGTTCCGCACATCCAGGACTTTAATGCCCACCTGGCCGGAGCATCCGTGTTCTCCAAGGTGGACCTGGTGCGTGGGTATAATCAAATCCCGGTCCACCCCGAAGACATCCCCAAGACTGCCATCATCACTCCGTTCGGCCTATTCGAGTTTCTACGGATGCCGTTCGGGTTGAAGAACGCCGCACAGGCCTTCCAACGGCTTATGGACTGTGTGCCGTGGCCTAGAATTCATCTTTGTTTACTTGGACGACGTACTCGTGGCCAGCCGCTCGAGGCAGGAGCACTGCACCCACCTCCGCCAGCTGTGTAAACGCCTCAGCGAGTACGATTTGTCAATTAATACGTCCAAGTGCCGTTTTGGGGTGACGGCCATCGATTTCCTCGGCCATCGGGTGACCCCACAAGGGGTGGTACCTCTTCCGGACAGGGTCGAAGCTGTCCGCCCGTTCCCCCGACCGACCACTGTCAAGGGCCTGCAGGAATTCGCCAGGATGGTTTCGTTCTATCACCGCTTCCTGCCGGCGGTAGCCCGAACTATGCGCCCACTCTTCCACCTCATGGCTGGTCGCCGCAAGGAGGTTGAGTGGGACGACGAAGCAGGAGCGGCGTTTGAGCACGCTAAGGAGGCCCTGGCCAGGGCCACGATGCTCGTCCATCCTAAGGAGGATGCCCCAACCGCCCTGACCGTGGACGCTTCTGAGGTGGCGGTCGGTGCGGTGCTAGAGCAGCACATCGACGGGTGTTGGCGGCCACTCGCCTTCTTTAGCAGGCACCTCAGCGGGGCCCAACGGCATTACAGCGCGTTCGACCGGGAGCTCCTCGCCCTCTACCTCGCGGTACGCCACTTTCGATACTTCCTGGAGGGGAGACCCTTCACCGCGTTCACAGACAACAAGCCACTCACCTTTGCTTTCGCCAAGGTTTCGGATCCGTGGTCTGCGCGGCAACAAAGACAATTGGCGTATGTGTCGGAGTACACCACCTCAATTCGGTTCGTGGAGGGAAAAAACAACAGGGTGGCCGACGCCCTGTCGAGACCCGCGGTCCACGCCGTCCTACAAATGGCCGGGGGGATCGACTATTCCGCCCTAGCAGCCGCACAGCTGGGGGACGAGGAGATGGCCACCTATCGTACAGCCGTGTCCGGCCTGCAGCTGGAGGACATTGTCTGTGGCCCCGGGGATACAACGCTGTTGTGCGACACCTCCACTGGCCTGCCGCGGCCCATCGTCCCTGTCGTCTGGCGTCGCAGGGTATTCGAGGTGCTCCACGGGCTGTCTCACCCCTCCATTCGGGCGACGGTGGCCCTCGTAGCCTCCCACTTCATGTGGCACGGGCTGCGTAAGCAGGTCGCACACTGGGCACGCACCTGCATCCCGTGCCAAACTGCAAAAATCCAGCGACACGTGCGTGCGCCTCTGCAGGAGTTTCGTGTCCCTCGGCAGCGCTTCGACCACATTCATGTGGACATCGTGGGGCCGCTGCCGCCGTCCCGGGGCATGACCCACCTCTTCACTGTGGTCGATCGCTTCACGCGGTGGCCGGAGGCCATTCCGCTGGCGGACACCTCGACGGCCACCTGCGCGCGGGCCTTGGCGGCGCACTGGATCGCCCGGTTCGGGGTGCCACTGGACATTACATCCGACCGGGGGCCACATTTCACTTCGGAACTGTGGTCGGCCATGGCAAGACTCTTGGGTGTCCGCCTACACCACACTACGGCGTACCATCCACAGTCGAACGGGTTGGTGGAACGCTTTCACCGCCAGCTGAAGGCTGCCCTGAAGGCTCGGCTCACGGGCCCAGACTGGGTGGACGCCCTGCCGTGGGTTTTGCTGGGGATCCGCACCGCACCCAAGGAGGACTTGGCCTCCTCCTCCACCGAGTTGGTGTACGGGGCCCCCTTGACGGTTCCCGGGGAGTTCATCCCACCGGCGCAGGGTCGAGTGGAGCAGCCTTCTGACGCCCTGCAACGTCTTCGGCAGACGGTGGGCAGGCTGGCACCTGTGCCCACGTCACGTCATGGGACCTTCCAGCCACACGTCCCTGCCGCTCTGGAGGACTGCCAGTTTGTGTTCCTGCGCAGGGACGCACACCGATTACCTCTCCGGCCGCCGTACGAGGGCCCCTTCCGGGTCCTGCAACACGGCTCGGCCACATTCGTTCTGGACATGGGGGGTCGCAGAGAGACTGTTTTGGTCGCACGGCTGAAGCCGGCACACGTGGACATTGATTGGCCGGTGCCGGTTGCGCAGCCCCGCCCGCGCGGTCGCCCCCCGTCCACGTTACCCCCGCCAGTGTCTGCTACGACCCATCCACCTGTCGGTCAGTCGCCGGTTCCTGCACCGGTCATGGTGCGCACCCGGGCTGGTCGCCTCGTGCGCCCTCCTGTCCGTTTTGTACCTCCGGTTCTTGGGGGGGGGTGGTCCTGTGGCGGATCAGGCCACTCCTTGGGTCAGCCCCCTCGTTACGTGACGGACAGGCGTAAGGGGTTAAAAGCCAGCCCATGGGGAGGCGTGGCTCATCCCTAATAAAGAACCTTACTTAAAACTGCCTGGCGTCTTGCCTTTTCTCTGGCCTCCGCCAGGCCACTACAAAATAATTAGAAATTGCCAAAAGGAAAATAAGTGGGGAGATGGGTGTGACTGCCTTGTAAAGCTGGCATAGACTTGATGGCTGAATGGCTTCTTTCTGCAGTATATGGAAATAATATGGACCTGCTTATTCTTTTAATGTGGAGACACAAGAAACTGCAGCTGCTAAAATCTTGAACAAAATGGAAAGTGCTGGAGGAAATACAGACTAGTCCAGAGATGGGTCCCAGCCGGAATTGTCGTCTGTCCACTCCCTCCACAGATGCTGCCTGACCTGCTGAGTTCCTCCTCCACTTTATTTTTAGTCTTTTAGTTTTAGCCTTGGCGATATCTCGCAGCGGTGGAGTTGCGGTACAGCACCAGAGACCGACCTGGGGTCCATCCTGACTACGGGTGTTGTCTGCACGGAGTTTGTACGTTCTCCCCGTGACCGCGTGGATCTTTGCCGGATGCTTCGGTTTCCTCCCACACTCCAAAGATGTACAAGTTTGTAGGTTAATTGGCTCTGGTAAAATTGTAAATCATCGCTGGTGTGAAGGATAGTGCTAGTGTACGGGGATCGCTGGTTGGCGTAGACTCAGTGCGCCGAAGTGCCTGATTCCGTGCTGTATCTCTAATCTAAACCAAACCAAACATAAATAGACCCTTAGGCCCACCGAGTTCACTGTAATCATCGGTCACCCGTTCACACTAGTTCTATGGATGGGCCGGAGGGCCATGTGGCCAAATGGCCTAATTCTGCTCCTTGAACTTATGAAACCAGAGCACCCGGAGGAAACCCATGCGGTCACAGAATGTACAAACTCTGTACAGACAGCACCCGTAGTCAGGATAGAATCCGGGTCGCTGGCGCTGTAAGGCAGCAACTCTACCGCAGCACCATTGTGCCGCCTCCTGGGTTTTATTCTTATAGTATGACCCAGGCTCTCTACACGATGCTTCATTTGAGCTTTCCGAAATGCAAGATGCATGTCAACAAATGTTCACAAGCATTTTGATTTTGTATGTGCTTTGATCAACCCAGATTAGATAGGTTAGACATTTGCCACTGTCTGCGCTGTAGATAGAGTCATACAGCATGGAAACAGGCCCTTCGGCATCGGTCGGCATAGACTAGGTGGGCCGAAGGGCCTGTTTTCACGGTGTATCTCTAAACTAAACTGCCAACTGTTCCAATAAATCAGGTCATTCCCTGTTGGGGTTGGGAAGGGCCCTTTTTTTGGCCCAGGGCACCTTAGCCTCGCCACCTTATTTGCCTAGGTAGCCCTGGGGCACCTTTTGTCCACTAACTCGATCCTTGCAAATACTTCATGTGAATTTTGTGCCGATAGGAAGAGTAAAGGCCCAACTTTCTGCTCTGTTGGTAGCGGCTTGCATTTACAAACAATTCTCAATTGATGAGAGACTGCAGTCCGTAAACGAAATGCAACCATCCATTGCTGGTTATGTGATATTTAGGAGTCCCAGGAGCATTTTGTAAACTTTAATTATTTTCAGGTGAATATAAAGGAGGAACAATCAAGACAAGTTTTACAGGATTGACTTTGTCAATGTTTGACTTTTGGACTTGGGATAAGAGTTTTAATCAGAGGTGAATGAACAACCTGAAGGACAGGCCATTTCACTGACGGCTTATGCAAGTGGCCCTGCAACAGTTGTGCAGGATTCATTGGGAGAAAGCTCCTTATGCATGCAATTGCATTTCTTCTGTGAGGAAGAATACTGCGCACTTACACAATGTATTTTCGACTGTTATGAATAACTATAATGGCACAGTGGCGTTGCTGGTAGAGCCACTGTCTCACAGCCCCATCGACCCAGGTTCGATCCTGACCTCGGGTGCTGTCTGTGAGGGAAATCTTTCCCCTCCCACTTTAAACCTGTGTCCTCTGGTTTGTGATTCTCCCATGAGAAGCTTGGCACAGTGACACACCGGTAGAGTTGCCACACGGCACCAGAGACCCGGGTTCGAGCCTGACCTCGGGTGCAGTCTGGGTGGGGTTTGTACATTCTCCTTGTAAACCAGTGGTTTTACTCATGGTTTTCCAGTTTCCTCTCACATCCCCAGGACGTGCAGGTTTGTGGCTTAATTGGCCCTCTTGTTGCTGGTGTACAGGGAGCGGATGAGAAAGGTGGATAACGGAACTGGTGTGAACAGCTGATGGATAGTCAGCTTGGACTCGGTGGGATGAAGGGCCTGTTTCCATGCTGTGCCACTAAACTCTAAACTAAACTAAACTAGGTGTTACTTTTGGCGTGAGTAGAATACTTTAAGAAGTCAGAGAGACGCAGGGAACTGCATATGCTGGGATCTTGAGTAGAACACAAAGTGCTGGAGTAACTCAGCGGCTCAGGCAGCATCTCTGGGGAACATTGATAGGCAATGTTTCGGGTCGGGACCCTTCTTCAAACTGAAGGAGGTTTCGAACCAGAAACGTCACCTATTCATGTTCTGCAGAGTTGCTGCCTGACCTGCTGAGTTACTCCTGTATTTTGATTTTCACGAATACAATTCCACCGCCGATTTTCCGTCACTCTTGGTTCCAGAGCCTTTTGGGGTTATCCGTTTTGCCGGACTAACAGGGGTCACGGCCTCCGAGGGGAGTCCAATGGGTCCGGAACGGTACACCTAGGCCTCCGAGGAGCTGAGATACTGACCCGCAAAGTCGGCTCAGAAGTCGGCAATGGGAACCGATTTGACAGCTCCGGCCGGGCCGGAGTTCCAGAGCATCGGCTGCAGGGGGCAAGCACCTGCCGGTCGGCCGTGCAAGTCCAGATGAGGAGATCAGCCGCCTGGCCTAGGCACCAAATGTTCGGAGGGACTTCCAGGTGGGGGGTTTCAAGGGCACTCTCGTAATTTTGTCCGGATTAAAGGAGGCGCCAGGCCATCAGTTGCTGGAAAGTTGGTGGTGGACCTGTACTTCAAGAAGACAGGTGTAGAAGCATCGCACAGAGATTCTGATGTCAAGGCTTAAAGGTTCTTGGAAAGATAACATCTCACTGTAGCAAGTCAAAGCGCTATCAAGAATTCAGACTCAATCTGATGAATATATCAAAGAAACCTTTCAGTATTTACATGTTCGATTAGGGAATAAAACAAAATGCTTACAGTTTTTCGCGTTATTTCAGATCTCGATTTAAAGGCATGAGAGAAGTACTCTGAGTAACATGACCAAGGTCTTTAAAGCACTTTTCTTGCGCTGCAATAGGTACCAGACTCCCTTCACTTTATCTATCAATGTGCAATCTATTGATTCAGAAGCTTATGACAGTTGCCATGGTGCAGTTGGTGGAGCTGCTGCCTCACAATGCCAGAGACCCAGGTTCGATCCTGACCTCAGGTGCTGTCTGTGTGTGGAGTTTGCATGTTCTCCCTGGGACCAGGGAGTGGGTTTTCTCCAGGTGCTCTGGTTTCCTCCCACATCCCAAAGACGTGCAGGTTAATTGGCCCTCTGTAAAATTGCCCTTAATGGATAAGAAAAGGTGGGATAGCATAGAACTAGTGTGAACAGGTGATCTTTGACGTTTCTTTTCCTTTTTGCAATACAGCGTGGAGCCAGGCCCTTCGGCCCACCGAGTCTGCACTGACCAGTGATCCCCTATACTAACACTATACTACACACGAGGGACAATTTACAATTTTGCAAAAGACAATTAACCCACAGACCTACTCGTCTTTGGAATGTGGGAGGAAACCCACGCAGTCTCAGTGCAATGCCCACGCAGAGCATCGATTGCCAGGGTCAAACCCGGGTCTCTGGCACTGAGGCAGCAGCTGCCACCCAGGTTTCCACACTGGGGACAAAGGTTTGGACTTTCTACCTTGTCTGTGCCTCCCATAATTTTATATACTTTTAAACTTTTAAAAAGTTTTATTAGCAAATGGCTCATCCTTCTTTTATCGAGAGGAGTGCTACTCTTCATTGATAATTGTAACCTCTCTCTTCTGGTATTATTATGTGTATAAATCTCTGTCACATCTCCATTCTGTTTACAACATTAGTTTTATAAACTGGTGAACAGAACGGCATGTGCCCCAAGTCTGGCGCTGATCAAACTTCAGTGGAAGTTTAACTGCAAACAGTTTGTTCACTTTTTGTCTTTTTTCCACATCCTCTACATTCTCTGTTCTCTGTTCTCCGTCGACGCGAAATCCCTAATCTTATTCCATGCCTTGCATAATATCGTGGGGAAAAAACATTTTTTTCTCTCGGCACTTTACAACGTTTTGCTGTAATCATGGTTTAAATTAGCCTTCTGATGGTTTTCAGTTGTAATTATGCAATGATTGTCTACATTGCAGCTTTGATACTGAGACAAGGTCAGTTTAATCTGCAGTTAAGCAAGTTGTGTTAAGGTCGGTATCAAAGCATGTGCTCACGTTTGTCAATTGGTGTCTGGTCAATATGACGACTTATTTGGTCAGGAGACTTTTCAGTTTGGAAGTGCTGACTTACTATGATTCCAATTGTCAGAACAGTGAATAGTGTTTCCATTTGGGTTAACAATTCAATCATTTAAAACTGCTTGTATGTCTGCCTACACTCTTCCTCCCTTGTCTGTAATCAAAATTTTGATTTAAAAAAAAAAAATGTTTTACTTTGTATTTGTTTTACTAATGTCAATGTTTATCTCTGCGTCTGGGATGGGGCGTGGGGTGTATCTTCATGCGTATTGTTTGTTCATTGTTGAAATAATTGTAAAAACTAATAAATAGATTTTAAATTTTTTTTTAAAAAAACTTGTATGAGCAAGTGCATTGTGAAAAAGAAATTCTGACACATTAAAGTGGCTTAAAATCTTTTGCATCTTTCAGCCAGTAATTTCCAATTGTTATCCTTTGTAGCCTGCTGTGGCTTAAAGAAAGACTACTGTCGGTGTGTGGAAATGTGTATATATGTGGAGACACCGGGAACTGCAGATGCTGGAATCTGGAGGAAAACACAAAGTGCTGGAGCAACTCAGTGCGTTTCGGATCGTGAACCTCCTTCAGACAGTCTGAAGATGGGTCTCAACCCGAAATATCACCAATTCATGTTCATCAGAGATGCTGCCTGACCCGCTGAGTTACTCCAGCACTTTGTGAAACATCACCAATCCATGTTCACCAGAGATGCTGCCTGACCCACTGAGTTACTCCAGCACTCTGTGAAACATCACCAATCCATGTTCACCAGAGATGCTGCCTGACCCGCTGAGTTACTCCTGCACTTCGTGAAACATCACCAATCCATGTTCACCAGAGATGCTGCCTGACCCGCTGAGTTACTCCTGCACTTCGTGAAACATCGCCAATCCATGTTCACCAGAGATGCTGCCTGACCCGCTGAGTTACTCCAGCACTCTGTGAAACATCACCTATCCATGTTGTCCACAGATGCTGCCTGACCCACTGAGTTACTCCTGCACTTTGAATCCCATTCACCTGTCCAAAATGCAGTAATCTGGCGCAAGAAAACAAAGTGTTGGAGGAAGCATCTGTGGAGACAAATGTGCAAGGACTCAACCGGAAATGCCAACTTGATATCTTTTGCCTCCAAGGATGCATCTTGACCATCTGAGTACTTCCAAAGTTATGTGTAGGAAGGAACTGCAGATCCTGGTTTATACCGAAGATAGGCACAAAGTGCTGGAGTAACTCAGCGGATCAGGCAGCATCTCTGGAGAAAAGGAAAAGGTGACGTTTCGGTTCGGAACCCTCCTTCAGACCAAACATAACTTCCAATGTTAGGTTTAATATTCCAGATTCCTGCATCTGCAGGCTGTTTTTAGTCTTCATACAGCAGGACCTGAATGTCCTGATCCTGTTCCCGTTATGTAACCTTTCTTGACTGTTCAGATATATTGTTTGTCTCCTGTGTGATTATAAATACGAGAGTTGTTTGTACATTGGAAAGTATGCATTTGTTTAATAAAGCCATTCACACATCCAGCAAGTACTGTTCTATGTTCTATATAACAGTGTTTTTAACTTTGTACCAAATGGAATCAGTGGAAGGAAGGTTGGTTTGTGTGATGGTCTAATTACGTCCATAATTCTCTGTAATTTCTTGCGGTCTTGTATGGAGATGCTTCCAAACCATGCAATGGTGCGTGATGCAAGATCAATGGTTGGCGTGGACTCTGGGCCGAAGGGCCTGTTTCCATGTTGTATCTCTAAACTAGACAGAGAAGGAATCTCATCAGATATTTCAACATTAGGTCATTAAATCGTTGGAAATGGTATTACCTTCTTAAACCTGCCTCTTTTGGAATTCTGAGCAAAAAAAACAAAATGCTGGGAGAACAACTGATGACTGAAGAAAGGTCCTGACCTAAAATGCCCACTGCCTGTTCCCTTCCATGAATGCTATCTGACTCGCTGAGTTCCTCCAACAATTATGACAATTCCTAAGTAAACTAGTGGAATTATATCCAATAATTAATGAATAGCATGAAACATTATTATCATTACTTCCTTGAAAAATGTTTTACGGATATTTGGGAGTGTTTGTGTAAAGTTGGATTTTCGTAAGTCAGGTCATTTGTAACCCCGGGAACCTCTGTATTAAGCAAATGAATAAAAACTTGAATGAAGGAGAAAGAAGCACATTTACGCAATGGCAGCAGCTACAGTAAAACTCCAGCAGTCTGCTGTCTACCTCCATGTCCCAGCCTCTCTCTCTCCCTGTCTGAATGTCTGTCTTTCTCTTTGCCTGTCCCTGTCTCTCTCACTCTGTCTCTCTCTCTCGCTCTCTCCCTCCCCCCCCCCCACCCCCCGGGCTAGAGTTAAACAGGCCTTTCAGTCTACCGAGTCGGCGTCCACCAGCTATCTATCACCCCATACATTAGCACTATCCTACACACAAGGGACATTTTTTACCAAAGCCAATTAACCTACAAACCTGAACACCTTTGGGGTGTGGGAGGAAACCGGAGCACCTGGAGAAAACCCACGCGGGTCACAGGGAGAACATACAAACTCTGCAGACAGCACCCATAGTCAGGATTGAACCTGTGGGTCTCTGGCGCTGTGAGGCAGCAAATCTACTGCTGAGGCACCAAAAGCATAAAGGATTGCATCACCATTCTGTGCAAAATAATGAATGAATCAGAAGAGTATTGAGGTATTGATGGAAATAAAGTCCACTGGTCCAGACATTCCACCAAGATCCGTGACCTGCCGGATGATCGGAGTTTTCAAGTGTCCTGATTAAACACAGTGCAGATCTACTCTTGAACGCTCGAGGGAGCTGGTGCAACATTTCCAGAATACTGCCTATTCACTTAAAACTTACTGGATCTCAATTATCTGACCAGTCAAATGTTTCAAAAAGTATATTCCAAGTTTCCTACGTTATTGAAAATGTCTCATTCAAACGATGAGCTGAATTGCAATTTCTTAGGCAGAAGTACAGTCCCAGAAACTGGAAGCTGGATCTGGTGGCTCCAGATTAAAACTGGAGATAGACGATCAATTGGCTTATTAACAATTATTTTACATAAAGCAGTTTGCAAATGGAAGATGAAGGTAAAGGGTCCAGACATGAAACGTCGCCCATCGTTTTTGTCCAGAGGTGCTGCCTGACCCGTTGAGTTACTCCAGCACTTTGTATGTGTTTAAGGTATCTGAATGTCCTTTGTCTAAACTTACAAAATGCACCCTATTCTTATGTTGGGAAAGGCAGCTGGACAGAAGCCAAAGAACAACATGTGGTGGTAGGGTGAGTGTTATTGGACAAGAGAGCGTTCGGGGCTGTGGTTTGGACATGTGCCCAAGTGAACTGGAGCGGAAACAGCCTAGTACTATCGCATTGCACTCCGAATTACACTTAGGGAACTTGAATGGCCATTTCCTTCTGCAAGGTAGGACACTCTGTCATCTTGTCTAAAGGGGAGATCTGAGCACCTTTGTGTGTGTGTAAGCCCCCCAGTCTGTCTCTGTGTGTGTGTGTGTGTGTGTGTGTGTGTGTGTGAATATTGTTCAGAGTACGGGCTTTATGTGAGTGTGTATTCATGGACGAAGAGAGCTTAAAAAGTGATTCCTTGGTTTGATCTTCTTGAAACACTAGAGTTCTTGGAACTTGTGATGTGTGTCAAAAACTTTCAGTAGCAAAAAAAAAGAGTCTTATGTAGTAAGTTTAAGGTAGTAGAGCGTTTAAAAGATGCTTCATGTAAGATGTTACTAAACATATATTAAAACTAAAGCACATTAAGGCAGAAGTAGGTTTTAAGTAGAAGGAGGGAAGGAATGGAGAGGTCAGGGAACAAAGGCATTTGAGTGATGTGGGATATGTCGGTGCGTTTAATTTGTAATTAAAATCACTGCTGCAACAATTAATGGATCAGGATTTTTACATGGCTGCATTTCTCCCTAATAAATTAAAAGCAACATTAGGACTGACCTCTCTCTCTCTCTCCATAAACCTTCTTGTTCATGCAACCTTTTTGCTTATATAAAAACTCCAAACTTCAGTTTTAGTCTTAGATCTAGAGACACAGCATGGTAGCAGGCCATTCAGCCTACTGAATCCACACCAACCCCTACAATCTTTCCGAGGGCGACACAGTGGTGCAGCGGTAGAGTTGCCGCCTTACACACCAGAGACCTGGGTTCAATCCTGGCGATGGGAGCTGTCTGCACAGAGTTTGTACGTTCCCCTGTGACCACGTGGGTTTCCACCTTGTGCTCCGGTTTCCTCCCACATTCCAATGTTTATAGGTTAAATGGCTTCTGTATCCGCACTGTATCTCTAAAGTCCAAAGTAAACTATCGAAGACTTGTTCACACTAGTTTGATTGATTAAAAGTTACAGCATGGAAACAGGTCCTTTGGCCCACCGAGTCTATGCCGACCATCAATTACCCGTTCACACTAATTCTGTTATTCCACTTTCTCATTCACTCCCTACACATTAGTGGCAATTTACAGAGGTCAATTCATTTACATACCCGCAGGCCTTTGGGATATGGGAGGAAACCGGAGCACCTGGAGGAAACCCACACGGTCACAGGGAGACCATGCAAATCCCACACATCTAGCACACGAGGTCAGGATCTAGAACACTACGAACTCCCAACTAAACTCCGAACTATGAACTGCCTTGGCTGCACTAGGAACTTGGGTCTCTCATTTGTTTTGCATTATATTGGTTTAAAAATTTTTTTAATGAACTTTTTATTTTTCTTTGCTGGTCATGTTATCTATTGAGTACCATGTTTACAAAGAGGTTGTGCTGCTGCAAGTGTGAAACCGGAGCACCCGGAATCAACCCACGCGGTCACAGGGAGAACATGCAAACTCCATACGTAGCACCTGTAGTTGGGATTGAACCCGGGTCTCTGGCGCTGTGAGGCTGCAGCTCTACCACCGTGCCACCCTTTGCGCCGCTGAAGATGTGTCCATGGTCAGATTTCTCCATCTCCGTGAATATCCAAAGCAAACACATTTGAAAGGCTCCCGCAGACTCTTTGTAAATCATTTATTTGCTGAGTGTGGTAACAGAATGGCTGTGCTCTGCTGACGTCACCTTTGGAACATGTCGAGGAAGGAGAAAGATTTGGAGGAAATAAAAGGAATGAATAATTAGTTTCACCATAGCAACAGTGGCTTAAAAGGGGCGGGTTACACAGTATCGTGGATAGGACTTCAAATTCAAAGGGCTCATTTTCAGTGGGATTAATGGATGAGGGGTCATGGAGGCACACTGCTGAGTCATACAAGACCAAAACAGGCCCTTCAGCCCACTGATTCTGACCCACCACAGAGTCATACAATTATACAGCATGTAACAAGGCACTTCATCCCAAGTGGAGGGAATGGACAGGCGGCGTTTCCGTTCGGGAACTTTCAGATCCTTCAGAAGACCCTCTGAAGAAGGGTCTCGACCCAAAACATTGTCTGTCCATTCACTCCACAGATGTCGCCTGATCCATTGACTTCTTCCAGCACTTTGTGTTTTGCTCGGGATTCCAACATCTGCAGTTCCTTGCATATTGAGAGCCATTGAGTCATATGGCACAGAAACAGGCCCTTCGGCCCAAATTGCCCATGCCGACCCAAGCTTCCCCCATCCACACCATGCCCATACCCCGCTAAACCTCTCCTGTCCACGTACCAGTCCAACTGTCTTTTAAATGTTGTTATAGTACCTGCCTCAACTACCTCCCCTGAGGTATATACCCTCTGTGTGAAAAAATGACCTCTTAGATTGCCCTCTCACCTTAAACCTATGTCCTCTTGCTAAGTTTGGTTTGGTTTAGTTTAGAGCAGCTTGGAAAGATGCCCTTTGATCTACCAGGTCAACACCGCCCAATGATCACCCATACACTAGTTCGATCCTACACACTGGTGACAATTTACAGAAGCCAATTAATCTACAAACACGCACGTCTTTGGAGTGTGGGAGGAAAGGGGAACACTTGGAGAAACCCCTCATGGTCATAGGAAGAACGTACAAACTCCTTACAGACAACACCCGTAGTCAGAATCGAACCCTGGTCTCTGGTGCTGTGAGGAGGCAACTCTACTGCTGAGCCACCGTGCCGCCTAGATTCATTGATTCTGGTTCTTGAATCCCCTACTCTGGGTAAAACCACCTTGGTGTGGCATGGCATCATGTCTGATGAACTCATTGTTTTCCTTTGATGTTTTCAGGAGAGAGGTCCACCTTTCGGCCATCCATCCTCAGATGCAAGTCCTCGCCGTCGCGTAGACTGAGTTGTCTTGTGCGGCACCATGGCCCTCGCTGTGCATCTACTGGCTTGTATATTCGGCATGGGCTCATGGATCGCCATCAATGGCCTTTGGGTGGAGTTGCCACTCATCGTGAACGTGTTGCCTGAAGGTTGGGACCTACCCTCCTACCTCACCATCATCATCCAGCTGGCCAACGTGGGGCCTCTGTGCGTCACCCTCATGCACAAGTTTGCACCGGGGAAGATGAAGGAGATCATCGCCATTTACGTCATTATCAGCATCGGCCTCTTGGCCAGCTTATTGTTGGTCTTCTTCTGGAGGGAAACGACACTCCTGGCGGGCAAACTCCACAGCACAGCGTTCCTCATATTGACCTTTTTCTTATCCTTGGTGGACTGCACGTCCTCTGTGACCTTCCTCCCCTTCATGATGAGGCTACACGCAACATACATCACCACTTACTTCATTGGGGAGGGCCTGAGTGGTTTTGTGCCGGGTTTGGTGGCAATCGGCCAGGGAGCCGGGATGATAATGTGCGTCAACGTCTCGAAGGCGGACAACGGGACCGCGGGGAACCTCACCGACGGAGCCGGCCTCCACCAGGTGGAAACCCACTATGTGCAGGCCAACTTCACCACCGAGACCTTCCTGGTTTTCCTCACAGTCATGATGGTCTTCTGCTTGGTGGCTTTTGTTCTCCTCACTCGAGTAACCCTGCTACCCTGCAGGAGTCCCAGCGACAAGCGAACCGCCGCTCAAGTAGCGCCCGTCTTCACCATTGAACGGGAAGTGAGTAAATCCATCCCCAAGCGACCAGCTGATGTCCAAGCCCACAGGCTGACTGACCTTCAGAAGCAGGCGGCCAATTCTAAGCTGGTGGTGGAAATGCAAAGCCTGTCAGCTAGAGAGCTCAGTGGGTATTCCAGGCACCAGCTTCTGTTCCTCTACCTTCTGGTGCTCTGGGTGAATTCATTGACCAACGGGTTCCTTCCGTCAGTGCAGAGCTATTCGTGTTTGCCCTATGGTAACACTGCCTACCACCTCTCTGCTGCCTTGAGCTCCATGGCTAATCCCGGCGCCTGTGTCATCGCTTTGATCCTGCCCAACAGGTAGGTCTCACCGTGGGAACATCGTTGTGGTCCTTTCAAGGGGCAGCGATGAGGAGAAAGAATGGGAGATAGGAGGGAAGATAGACCCTGAAGATTTCATTGTAAATATGAGTAATGGATGCTAAAGACTGTCCTCCCCTGCATTTGAGAGATTGTACCTTGGTAATCTCAATGCTTTCAATCTGTTGGTCGGATATTGTTTACTTTAGATAGACATGAAGTGCTAGAGCAACTCAGTGGGTCAGGCAGCATCTCTGGAGAAAAAGGACGGGTGACGTTTCGGGTTGGAACCCTTCGTAAGAGGGGAAATGGGGGGACTCGGGAGTGGGAGATGTGTGTACAAAGAAGGGGAAAGGAGCCGGGTGACTGGGGAGTGGGGGTAGGTTTGGGGAGATGTTGGGAGAAATGGGTAAGCTTTCAGCATCTGCAGTCTCTTGTGTCATGTATAAATGCAAAATATTTTGCAGACATAACAAAATGCAGGGTTGAATCTTGCATTGGACATCATTAGACATAGGACCAGAATTAGGCTTCTCTCCCCATCGAGTCTACACTACCATTCGATCATGGCTGATCTATTTTTCCCTCTCAACCCCACTCCCCTGCCTTTTCTCACCTTTGACTCCCTTACTAATCAAGAACCTGTGAATCTCCACTTTAAAAATACCCAATGACTTGGCCTTCAAGCTATCTGTGGCAATGAATCTACAGATTCATCACACATTCCTTCTCTCCAAAGATGCTGCCCGTCCCGCTGAGTTGCTCCAGGTTTTTGTGTCTATCTACAGAAATTCCTCCTCGTCTCCAGTCTAAAGGTAGATCCTTTTATTCTGCCCGATGGGCTGAATGGCCTCATTCTAATACTATGTTCTTATGATTTTATGATACCATGTTAGTGCATCTCTTGAGCTTGGTTTAGTTTATTAGATAAAGTCCAGTAAAGTCTGATTAAAGATAGGCAGAGGGTCTCCAATGAGGTCGACTGGTCAGGACCGCTCTCCAGCTGGTGACAGGATGGTTCAGTTGCCTGATAACAGCTGGGAAGAAATCCCTGAATCTGGAGGTGTGCGTTTTCAAGCTTCTGAATCTTTTGCCTGATGGGAGAGGGGAGAAGAGGAAGAGACCAGGGTGAGACTGGTCCTTGATTATGCTGGTGGCCTTGCCGAGGCAGCGTGGATGGAGTCAGTGGGTGATTGTCTGGGCTGCCTCCACAACTCTGCAATTTGTTGGGGCCTTGGATGCAGCTGTTCCCAAACCATGCTAATCTGTTGGGACAGCCAGAAATGGGATGCAATGGAATTTGCCTGAGAGCAATTGCGCATTTTAATCAGAATAAATTGTTCTGCTTTGCAGAAAGTTTAATAATAGACCTGTTATTGAGATAGAGGCTTGTTGACCCTGCTATTTCCGAGCCCTGAGGACAATGTTTTATGGATCAGTAAGTATCTGCTTGCGATTACGATTGACAATTTTATTATCAAGAGCAAGAGGGAGTACAATCAGCCCTCCATGACGATTAACTGCAGGGTCTTTGCTGAGTCCAACATCAGCAACACTGGCATTTTTCATTTGTGTCCTTCAGCATCTTCAAACACATTTGCCATCTTTAAGCTCCAGGCTGCCTAGGAAAAGAAAGACACAAAATGCTGGAGTAACTCAGCAGGTCAGGCAGCATCTCTGGAGAAAAGAAATAGGTGATGTTTCGGGTCAGAAGTCGAAACACGAGTCTGAAGAAGGGTCTCGACCCGGAAAGTCACCCATTCCCTCTCTCCAGAGATGCTGTCTGTCCTGTTGAGTTACTCCAACATTTTGTGTCTACCCGAAACACGAACGTTAATATCTCTAATTTCAAGTAACCCCTCCATTCCCTCCCCTCCCCCCACCCCCCTCCACCCAAGTCATCCTGTCAGTCCACTGTTCACATCCTTGTATCTCTGCCCCCTTATTCTACCTCCAGTCCTCCTCCCACTTTCAGTCTGAAGAAGGGTTCCAACCCGTGACGTCACCTATCCCTTTTCTCCAGCAATGCTCCCTGATGCCTCTAACCCCTGATCCCTGCGATGATCCCTCTAAACATTTATTCACAAATGCTGGAGTAACTCAGCAGGTCAGGCAGCATCTCAGGAGAGAAGGAATGGGCGACGTTTTGGGTCGAGACCCTTCTTCAAACTTTTCCTATCTGTGTATCTGTCCAAATGTTTTGTGAATGTTGTGCTAGCACCTGCCTTAACTACCTCCTCTGGCAGCTCGTTCCATACACCCATGTGTGAAAAAGTTATCACATGGGTTCCTATTAAATCTTTCCCCCCTCTCACCTTAAGCCTGTCCTCTGGTTCTTGATTCTCCTACTCTCAACAAAAGACAGTGCATTCACCCTATCCATCCCTCCAATGACTTTATACGCCTCAATAAGATCACTCCTCATCCTCCTGCGCTCCTGCGCTCCAAGGAATAAAGGAAGGGCAATCTTAGGCAATGTTTGGCAATGTTTATAATGTTAAGATTGGCAATGTTTATAATGTTACTTATTTTCTCCTTTCCCCATGGAAACCATTGGCATTTGTTGCCTGAACTCTGCTCTTCGCTCCACTGCTCTTTGCTCTTTCCCTCCAGCAGTGCTTTCATCTACCAGTTTACGATGTTATCCAGGTCACAGTAACCTCACTGACTTTCTCTAGTAAACACAGTAATCTATTTCTCCCCCATTCACTCCCTGGACAGATTTAGAACACAGTGGGTGGCACAGGGTGGAGCAGCGGTAGAGTTGCTGCCTCACAGCGCCAGAGACCCAGGTTCGATCCTGACCACGGGTGCTGTCTGTACGGAGTTTGCACTTTGTCCCTGTGACCGCGTGGGTTTTCTCTGGTTTCCTCCCACACTCAGAGACCTGCAGGTTTGCAGGTTAACTGGCTTCTATAAATTGACCATAGGGTGCAGAATAGAACCAGATCATTGGTTGCAGTGGACTCAGTGGACCAAAGGGCCTTTTTCCATGCTGTATCTCCAAACTAAACTAAAGTAAATACTGGACATTGAAGAATACGGCGCTGCACAGGAACACGCCAAGATAAACTGTGTGTGCACATCATCCGTTTCTCTCCATCCCCTGCACTTCCACGTGCCTATCTAACAGCCTCTTATACCTGTCTCCACCTCCACCCCTGGCAGTGCGTTCCAGACACCCACCACTCTCCGTAAAAAAAACCCTGCTCACCTCGTTTAAACTTTGCCCCCTTGCCCCTCTCACCTTAAAGTTATGCCCTCCATCTTTGACACACAAGGAACTGCAGGTGCTGGTTTATGGGGGGGGGGGAAAGACACAAAGTGCTGGAGTAACTCAACGTGTCAGGCAGCATCTCTGGAGAACATGAATAGATGTGGATGGCTCGATTGTAATCATGTATTGTCTTTCCGCTGACTGGTTAGCACGCAACAAAAGCTTTTCACTGTACCTCGGTACATGTCACAATAAAGTCAACCCCTAAACTAAAGTAGGTGATGTTTCGGGTCTGAACCCTTCTTCAGACTGTTCAACTATCTTGAAGAAGGGTCCCAATCCGGAATACCACCTGTCAATGTTCCCCAGTGATGCTGCCTGACACGCTGAGTTACTCCAGCACTTTGTATCCTTTTCATGGAAAATATTATATGTTATCTGGTACGAGTCAGGTTTTACCAAAGCTGCACATCAAAACGACGGTTCACTCCCTACCCGTCCAAACAGCTGAATAAGGGACATGCATGCCTGGCGTTCTTGCTGCTTGTTACCTGGTGCAAGGTTCGCAGATACGTGAATACAATAAAATGATGACAGGAAGAGTGATTAAGGCAGGGACTGGTTGCAGCTGGCACTGGGGGCTGTAAAAATGGATTGTGGAATCTGAAAGCAGAGGTGTTGTAACTAGTCCAAGAGAACAAAGTTGTTATAGAGAGAACTGGAAAGATTCCACCGCACCATGGCCCTGTAGTCGACACCCGGGGCCAAAGCGTGGATGGCAGTGATGGCGGTGCTGGACCACGCATCTGCGACCCGCTTGCATTTGCCTGCAATGTGCTGGACGCAAGTCGCCGCGATTCCCGCTGTACGCCACTGCAAAGCCCTTACGAGGGACCCTTCCAGGTGCTGCAACACGGTGCCACGACCTTTGTCATCGACGTGGGCCGGCAGGCATGAGACTGTCTCCGTCTTAAGCCGGCACACTTGGACATTGACCAACCAGTGCAGGTGGCACAACCCCACGCAGAGGGCGTCCACCATCCCGACCGCACCCGCCCTCAACTCTGCCACCCGCCCTCAACTCTGCCAGCTGCGACCCCAGACACAGGAGACACGTACATGAGATCAGGCCGCCTCACTCGTCAGCCTAACCGCCCCCATTACTCTGGTTCTGGGGGAGGGGGGGGGGGGGGTGATGTGGCGGGCCGAGCCACTTTGGTATCGAACCTTCGTTTGTCGGGCTCAAACTCTCATGTGGACCGGGCGTGATCCGGGCCACACGGTCAGGGGGGCGGGCATTCGTGTGCCAGGAGAACAAAGGATTTGGCTGTTGGGATTGAAAGTCGGGCATGTATTCGGTTAATGATTAAACAGAGTGCTTACACGATGTGTGGGCCTCCACAATATATATATATATATAAAAATAAAAACACGAACAGAGAGAGAGAGAGAGAGGGATATATATAATAGAATATAAAATGTTCTATGTAATATATAACAAAAATATTTATAAAATAACAATGTGGTTTTAATTCTCATTATACTGTCTCTCTGTCTCTCTGTCTCTCTGTCTCTCTGCCTCTCTGCCTCTCTGCCTCTCTGCCTCTCTGCCTCTCTGCCTCTCTGCCTCTCTGCCTCTCTGCCTCTCTCCCTCTCTGCCTCTCTCCCTCTCTGCCCCCCCTCTCTCCCTCCCCCCTCTCTCCCCCTCCCTCTCTCCCCCCTCTCTCCCCAGTTATCTCATTACAAAAGGGTCTTCTCATTTGGTATTTGTGTCAGAAATGATTTTCAGAACTAGATTTATGACTGAAGGAACAATTTGTTAGCAGCGGTTGCAACAAAACGTTGACGATCTTCTTGCCTTTTCCTTCCCCAGGTCCTTGGTGCTGTTGGCGTTCCTGTCTGTGCTGGGAACGATGTTTGGTGCCTATAACATGGCCATGGCTGCTCTGAGTCCCTGCCCCTTACTCCAGCACTCCTCAGCGGGCTCTGCCCTCATCGTGAGTAGCAACGGTTATGCAGTGAACGTACATATAAAAAGCCTTGGGAATTTCCTTAATCCGACTCACCAATGATATTTCGTGGTCCCTCTTGGTTCTAATCACCTGCTTGTGTTCTTTCCTACTCACTTTATATTCCTCGGGTATTGCTGTACTTGTGGCTGAAGGATTAGAAGTCATAGAAGACATAAATTCATACAGGTCTCGACCCGATATGTTATCTGTCCAGATGCTGCCTGATCCGTTGGGTACTCCAGCACTGTATGAGGTCATACAGCATGGAAACAGGCCCATCAGCCCAACACGTCCACGCCGACCAAGATGCCCCATCTAAGCTGGTCCCAACTGCCCGTTTGACCCGGATCCCTCCATAACTCCTGTCCATATACCTGTCCAAGTGTGTTTTAAATGGTATCATAGTGTCTGCCTCAGCTAACTCCTTCAGTTTTAGTTTTAGAGATACAGACTTGAGGGCATTGTTTCAGTCTTTTTGCACTATTATTGTTTGTTTGTTTTAAGTGTATGTATGTGCTATATATGTGTACATGTATGTAAGAATATACACCGATCAGCCAAAACATTATGACCACTGACAGGCGAAGTGAATAACATTAATTATCTTGTTACAATGGCACCTTTTCAAGGGGTGGGATATATTAGGCAGCAAGTGAACAGTCAGTGCTTGAAGTTGATGTGTTGGATGCAGGAGAAATGGGCAGGAGTAAAGACCTGAGCGACTTTGACAAGGGCCAAATTGTTATGGCCAGATGACTGGGTCAGAGCATCTCTGAAACGGCAAGGCTTGTGGGATGCTCCCAGTCAGCAGTGGTGAGTACTTACCGACAGTGGTCCGAGGAGGGACAAACCACAAACCGGCGACAGGGTGTTGGGCGCCCAAGGCTCATCGATGCGCGAGGGCAGAAGGTCTACTGTGGCACAAGTCACAGAAAATTTTAATGGTGGTCACAGGAGGAATGTGTCACAATACACAGTGCATCGCACCCTGCTGCGTATGGGTCTGCACATGGAGGACCAACAGCATATTAGGCAGGTGGTCATAATGTTTTGGCTCATCAGGTCATAATGTTTTGGCTGATCGGTGTATAAACACATATACACACTTGTGTATGCTGTAACATACTGCAAGTAAGAAGGTCATTGTTCTGTTTGGGGCATATGACAATAAAACACTCTTAACTGACTCCTGGCCAGTCCTGATTCCTGGCCAGTCCTGATTCCCAGACCCGTGTCCGTACATTTGCTGTCTGTAATCCAAATGCTTCCTTCACTTCTCTGGTTCATGTGGGCAGGAGGCCGTGAGAACTGACCTGAGACTTCAACATGTGAGTCAATTGCTTTTGAATTTCTCACTACAATGGGTAAATCAATAATGAGCCCACATTGTGCATTTGACCCTGTCCTTTTACAGTTCAGGAACTGCAAATGCAACCTTAACTCTTTCTGCAGCTCAGTTAATGTGTGGAAGTGGCTCCAGTAAAATCTAAAGGAAGATTTTGCCTTGAACACGAAGTTATCCCAATGCGTCAATCAGTATCTGTGGAGAACGTGGATTGACGGCGTTTTGGGTTGGGTCCATTCTTCAGTATGAAGACGGGGTCCTGACCCGAAACGACACCTGTCCACCTTCAGAGATGCCTCCTGACCCTCTGAATGTAAAGGAGATGAGGAGGGATTTCTTTAGCCAGCGGCTGGTAAATCTGTGGAATTTATTGCCACAATCGGCAGTGGAAGCAAAATAATTAGGTGTTTGTAAAGTGGAGATTGATAGGTTCTTGATTGGTAAAGGTGTCACGATTACGGGGTGAAGGCTGGAGAGAGGGTTGAGAGGGAAAAATAGATTTATTGTTGCAAATACCTCTTTCACAGAGGTGTAGATATTGGCATCAGCAATTTGATGAGATATTTAGGCAGATTATCACAAACATGGGTAAGGAGGTAAATTTTAATCTACATCACAATGATGGAAAGGGGGATGGATGGTGAGGGAGACGGAGAGAGAGAGAGAGAGAGAGAGAGATAGCAAGGCTTAGGAAGGAAATCCCAGGGTTTATCAGAAGTCATAGCTGCTGATTAGGTTCAGGCCTAATCCAGAGGCTAGCATTTCAGTGGCTGGAATTCACAAACATCAAAGTAAGAAAGAAAACAAGTTAAAGCAACAAGAGCATTACATTTTGTCAAATTCCCAAATCAAAGGTCTCTTAACCATAATCTTCTGGGAGTTCCTTGATTGAAGAGGAGGTGCTTAAGGCAGCCAGATACCCTGGTCCGATCCTATCCTCGGGGCGTTGTTTGTGTGGAGTTTGCACCTTCTGCCTGTGATCGCGTAGCTTCAGTCCGGGTGCTCCAGTTTCCTACCACATTCCCAAGACGTGCGGGTTTGCAGGTTAATTGACCTCTAACAAATCTGCCCCTGGTGTGTCAAGACTGGGTGTGGAAGTGGGATAATACGAAGTGAGTGTGAGTGGCGTGGCTGAAGGGTTTGTTCCCATTGCTGTATCTCTAAACTAAAACTAAACGGAATCCTTCCCTATTCCTCCCTTATTATCTGTGTTGTGATCCTCAAAAGATTAATAGACGGTTGAACTCGATCCAGAGAGACTTTTTAATCAGGTTTGTGATTGGGGTTGAGAACCAGCCTTATCCCCTGAGACTAGGTTTGTGCAATGTAGAAATGTTGTTCCAATTAGTTTCAAGCTTAATGTGTTTATACATCAGCACTTTGGTGGTTTAAGGAGGTTTTACTTCTCACCATAAACTAATAATCTATCACCATGTTTGCCATAATTATAGGTTATGTAGACATAATAACATTGTTCATTTTTTTCCTCTGAGTTTTATTGCTGCTAGCAACACACATTTTATCTCCTTGTTTTTGTGACACTATTGTTGTGTCCATGTTTCAGTGACATTTTTCTTATGGGTCTGAAGAAGGGTCTCAACCCAAAATGTAATCTATTCCTTTTCCCCAGAGATGCTGCCTGACCCGTTGAATTACTCAGCATTTTGTTTCTCTCTACGGTTTCTTCCTGCACATTTTTAATGAAATATTTTTGTTGTAATCAGTGCGGCACAGTGGTGTAGCTGGTAGAGCTGCTGCCTCACAGCGCCAGAGACCCGGGTTCGATCATGAGTTGGGTTCCTGTCTGCGTGGACTTTGCACTTTCTCCATGTGTCTGCGTGGGTTTCCTCCGGGTGCTCCGATTTCGTCCCATGTCCCAAAGATGTGCGGGTTTGTAGATTAAGTGGCCCCTGTAAATTGCCCTTTTTGTGTGTGTCGGGACTGGATGCGAAAGTGGGATAACAAACTAAAGAGAGTTTCACACAAAGGGCGGTGGGTGTCGGGAACGAGCTGCTGGAGGAAGTAGTTGAGGCAGGTACTATCACAATGATTAAGAAACATTTAGACAGGTACACGGAGAGTGTAGAGGGATATGGGCCAAAGACAGGCAGGTGGGACTAGTGAAGATGAGACATGCTGGCTGGTGTGGGCAAGTTGGGCCGATGGACCGGTTTCCATGCTGTATAACTCTATGACTGTATGAATTCATGACATGGAACCCATCTACAACCACTTCAGTGCTGGAATAACACAAGGGGTCAGGCAGCATCTTTGGTGAAAAAGGATGGGTGATGTTTCAGGTCCGAATCCTTCTTCAGATTGACCCATCTTTTTTCTCGAGGGATGCTGCCCGACTTGCCGAGCTCCTCCAGCACTTTGTGTCTATCTTCGGTTCCTTTCTACATGCAGCCAGTGATATAATTGTGCCTATTTGCTTAATTCACGGTGTGATTTTGTATAACAAGCGATGTTTCTTGTCTGCACAGGTCCTTTCATGGATTTTATTTACTGGGACCCTGTCCTATGTCAAGGTGATGACTGGAATCATTTTCCGGGATGAGAGCTACAGCGCCCTGGTGTGGTGTGGAGCTGCAGTGCAGCTTGGCTCCATGATTGGAGCATTGACTATGTTTCCGCTTGTGAATGTGTATGAGATTTTCCAACCAGGGGCCAGCTGCACTACAAACTGCCCCCTCTGACCAAAAACACGGAGAGGTCAGCGATTCCGGCGGTGAAGGCAGAGCAGTGAATGATTCCTGCCGCCCACAAGTTGACTGTACCTTCGGGACAACGGACTTTACTGTTTCCGAGAGTCATTTATCGAGCAAAACCTCACCGTCTCTTTTGGATTCACCCGTTGTTTCTTTACTTGTCCAGTTGCTGACCCAGAAGCCAAAGCCGCTGGAAATCTCGGTTAAAAAAAGAAGGGCGGCACAGTGGCGTAGTTGGTAGAGCTGCTGCCTCACAGCGCCAGAGAATCGTGTTTGATCCTGACCTCGGCTGCAGTCACTGTGTGGAGTTTGCATGGTCCACATTCTCCCTGTGACTACGTGGGTTTCGTCCGGGCGCTCCGGTTCCCTCCCACATCCCAAAATATGTAGGGAGTGGATGAGAAAGTGGGATAACGTAGAAATGGTGCGAATGGGTGATCGATGGTTGGTGTGGACTGGGTGGGCCGAAGGGCCTGTTTCCATACTAGCTCTACAAATAAAATGTTGGAAACACTCCGTAGGTCAGGCAGCATCTGTGGAGAGAAAAACTGTGAAGAGTTAAGACTTTCGCTTGGTGAATAAAATCATGAGAACAATGGATCGGGTAGATGCACAGAGTCTCTTGCCCAGAGTAGGGGAATCAAGAACTAGATGACAAAGGTTCAAGGTGAGGGGGGGGGAAAGATTTAATAGGAATCTGAGGGGTAACTTTTTCATGGAAAGGGTGGTGGATGTATAAAATGATCTGCCAGGGGAGGTAGCTGAGGCAGGTACGATCACAACATTTAAGAAACAATTAGACAGGCACATGGATAGGATAGGTTTAGAGGGATATGGGCCAAATGCAGGCAGGTAGGACTAGTGTGGATGGGACATGCTGGTCAGTGTTGGCAAGTTGGGCTGAAGAGTCTGTTTCCACACTCTTTGACTCTGAGTCTGTGACCTCTCACCAGAATGGGGAAGAGTTGGAGCTAAAGCAAAGTAAAGAGAAGACAAAAGGGATGGTCCGTGCTTGGCTGGGGATGAAGCGATGCTAAATGCAGTGAAGCTGGTGCTGACTGAGAGAAGGTGGTGATTATTTGAAGAGGTTAAGCTCTTTGTTAAGGACTGGGGGGCTACGAAAGGTGGAAGATGAGGTAGTGCTACATCCAGTTTAGGCTGGGGTTTGTTGGAAGAGTGCAGAAAGGCACGGGGTGCAGTGTTAGAGTTGCTGCCTTACAATGCAAGAGACCCGGGTTCAATCCTGACTGCGGACGCTGTCTGCGTGGAGTTTGTACGTTCTACCCGTGACCGCGTGGGTTTTCTCCAGGTGCTCCAGTTTCCTCCCACACTCCGTTTGTTAAGTTAATTGGCTGGGGTAAATTGTCCCTAGTGTGTCGGGTAGTGCTCGTGTACGGAGATCGCTGGTCGGCGAGGACTCAGTGGGCCGAAGGGCCTGTTTCCACGCTGTACCTCTAAACTAAACTTTAAAAATGTTGAAGATGGAAAGTTCAGAGTAGGATTGGGTGCGGAGAATTAAGGTGATGGGCAAATGGAGCTCAGGATCAGCTCTGCAGTTTGAACGGGAGTATTTGGTAAAGCAGTCACGTTAGGTAAAGCAGCTGATTTGATCAGCTGAGGAATGGTTGATGGAGTTTAATGTGGAAAAGTGCGAGGCGGTGCACTTTGGCAATGCAACCAGGGCACGATCTTCACAGCGCCAGAGTGTGGAGAAGGGTCTCAACCTGAAATGTCAGCTATGCATGTCCTCCAGAGATGCTGCCTGACCCGCTGAGCTCCTCCAGCACTTTGTGTCTCTTTGCTTTTGAGAATTTCTTATAACTTGTTTCATTTTAGACTTTTACAGTTTTGATCAAAGACCATCAACCATACAGTGCAGCATGGAAACAAGCCGTTCGGCCCAACTTGCCTCCGCCGACCAAGATGCCCCATCGGTACTAGTCTGACCTGCCTGCGTTTGGCCCACATCCCTTTAAATCTATCCTATCCATGTAACATATTGTAATTAAGGTAACATTAACCCTTAATATTAACTGTTTCACTTTGCACAGATACCATCTGACCTAAATATTTCCAACAATTTCTGTTTTTATATCAAATTTCCAGCATTTTGCTTTTCATTTATTAATTTAATTCATTGCGAGGAAGAAAAAAGTAGATTTTAACCTGCAACCTTTGAACTATTGATTTATATTTTGAAACCTCATCTTTATGAAGTTTTAAAGTTCAGGGCATATTGGCAAACGCTGTTCTCTAAACTGTTTGGTTCAATGGTGCTGTTATTGTCACATGTGCAATGTACTAACACAGTGAAATATTTTTTAATTGAAACAGTTCAGTAGGGTTTTGCTATCTCCCCGACCCTCGATTAGCAAGTGTAGAGAAATAGTCCACTGAGCCTGCATACAAATGGTGCCATTTTTAAAGTTCACGCTCTAGTTCTTAAGCGCGGTGCCTGTTCCAGGCAAGTCCCAAGCTGTAGTTCCAGGCAAGTCCAGGCAAGTCCCAAGCTGTGGCGGGTCTCCAGCTATCGCCACCTTGGACACCACGTCCCTCTCCTCGCCCGTCCACCTTAGCTTCCTGCAGCCGACCTCGAGGGAGTGGTGGGCCTCTTCTACCGGTCTCGCTCCTCACCCATAGTGTCCGTCATCGCCGGCCCCCTCCTCACGGTCTCTGGTCTTCGGGGGACGAGCAGGGTCCGGCTCGGTGGGCTTCCCCTCCCAGGCCGGTGGTCCACCGGGTCCAACGAGCAGGGGACCAGCTCGGCGGCTTCCTCCTGCAGGCCGTGACCCCTGGGGTCTTCCGTTCGGTCGCTGGGGACCGGCTCGGCGGGCTCCCCCTGAAGCCGCGATCCGCCAGGTCTTGAGTTTGTAGATAAACAGACGGTTACCTATAATGAAGAAACACAGTGTGATTCACGACTGAGAACTGCTTTCCGTTACACAGAGTTGTGAGGTTCTGAACCATTATTAACAACAATGCTTTGCTTCTTCGAAATGTTTTGGCCTGTTTGCGACTTTAAAGGCCGACCGACAAGAGAGTTTGTTTTTATTGATCGAGAAATCATAATGATTGTTAGAGGTCGGAGTGTGATTTACTAGAAAGCAAAGGAGCTGGTTCGCGGCAAAATAAAACGGGATTAGGATTGCTGCTTGGTTAGATCCTTGCACACTGCGAAAAATCACATTTATAACGAAACACGTTAAAAATAAATTACCCATAAAATTGTTTTTCTTTGCGTTAGAGGTTGCTGTGCGGCCTATATTCTGCTAACTGGTGTCTGGATCATTGGGTTCTAATTGAAAATTTTGTCTAGGGCCTGGATTTTCAAAATTTCCAATTGCCGTTGACAACTTTAGTGTGTAAGAGAACATTCCCATTAGAGATGGTGCCCTGGTGGTTTGTTCATTACAGGGTATGAATATTTCTATTTCTGTTTGATGAAGTGTTTGTTGAAATGCCGTTGTGCAGTTCTTTAGATTTTAGAGATAGAGCACGGTCATAGGCTCTTCGACCCACCGAGTCCGCGCCAACCCCAGCGACCAACCCATGAACGAGCACTATCCCACACTCAGGATCATTTATAATTTTACCTAAGCCAATTAATCTACAAACCTGTACGTCTTTGGAGTGTGGGAGGAAACTGGAGCACCCGGAGAAAACCCACGCAGTCACAGGGAGAACGTGCAAACTCCGTACAGTCAGCACCCGTGGTCAGGATCGAACCCGTGTCTCTATTGCTGTGATGCAGCAACTCTGCCACTGTGCTGCCCAGATTCTTGATTCTTGATTTTGGTTCTTGATCCCCCTACACCATCTTGGTGTGGCAAGGCACCATATCTGGTGAACTCATTGTTTTAGAAACATAGACATAGAAACATAGAAAATAGGTGCATGAGGAGGCCATTCGGCCCTTCGAGCCAGTACCGCCATTCATTGTGATCATGGCTGATCATCCACAATCAGTAACCCGTGCCTGCTTTTCCACCATATCCCTAGATTCCTCTAACCCCTAGAGCTTCTGATGTTTTCAGGTGAGAAGTCCACCTTTCGGCCATCCATCTTCAGATGCAAGTCTTCGCCATCCTGTAGACTGAGCTGTCCCGTAGTCAGGATCAAACCCGGGTCCCTGGCGCTAGAAGGCAGCAACTCTACCGCTGCGCCACTGTGCTCTCCGTGATTGGGGAAGATGCTTTGAGGCATTAACCTTGGTACTGAATTCACCCTGTCCTATTAGCCCTGGTCAATGGCAGATGGTGC
This sequence comes from Rhinoraja longicauda, assembly GCF_053455715.1. Classification (NCBI taxonomy): domain Eukaryota; kingdom Metazoa; phylum Chordata; class Chondrichthyes; order Rajiformes; family Arhynchobatidae; genus Rhinoraja; species Rhinoraja longicauda. Next base: position 15,477,476 of record NC_135974.1, read on the forward strand.
TCGGCAACTTGTTTGGATGCTTTAGGGATACAGCATGGAAACAGGCCCTTCAGCCCATCAAGTCCATTCTAACCATCGATCACCCATTCACACTAGTTCTATGTTATCCCACTTTCCCATCCACAGAGGGCCAATTAACTTACAAACCTGCGCGTCTTTGGGATGTGGGAGGAAACCAGAGCATCCGGAGGAAACCCACACGATCACAGGGAGAATGTGCAAACTCCTCACAGACAGAACCTGAGGTCGGGATTGAACCTGGGTCTGTGGCACGTTGAGGCAGCAACTCTCCCGCTGCTCCACTGTGCTGCACCTGCTTTTCTTCCACAATTGACTGTACTCCATCACCTGTTTATAGTCATAGAGTCACACAGCACAGAAACAGGCCCTTCGGCCCAACTTGCCCATGTCGACCATGATGCCCCATCTATCATAACCCACCTGCCCACATTCGGCCCATATCCCTCTAAACCTTTCCTATCCATGTACGTGTCCAAATACCTTTTAAATGTTGTTATAGTACCTCCTCTGGCATCTTGTTACAATGCTGAAAACTATACTTTGCACTCTGCACCTTCCCCTTTGGTCTATCTATTGGACTTGAGTTTGACTTGATTGTGTTTCGGTATAGTATTATCTGCTTTCATTGGATAGCTTGCAAAACAAAGCTTTCCATGGTACCTTGGTACATGTGGCAATTATAAGCCTAAAATGTACATTTGCAACTTTGTACCTCTGGTTTTAGTCAAACGCATTGTAGCGGCTGAGATAGCCAGCAGGGGGCAGCCATACTCCACTAGATGAGGGAAGGAGGCATGGTTTAGCCCAGCTGTAATAAATAAGAATGACCACAAAATGCTGGAGTAACTCAGTGGGTCAGGCAGAACTGTGGAGAACGTGGATAGGTGACATTTCGGGTCAGGACCCTTCTTCTTTCTTGTGTCCTGTGAGTTAGCTATTCTATGTTATCCCACTCTCTCATCCACTCCCTACACACTAAGGGCGATTTACAGAGGCCAATTAATCTACAAACAATCCCCCTCTTATTTTCCATTCCCCCATCCTCTCTCTCTTCCCTGGGCTAGCACCCATTTCTACCCTCCACCCCCCCCCCCCCCCCTTCCCCTTCTACCTATCCTTCTTCTGGCTTCACAATTTGTATCCCTTCTATCTTTATCTCACACCTTATGTCTTTTCATTTATAGCCTTTGTTCATCCATCTGTCTATCAAAACCCCTCCCCCTCACGTATATCCACCTATCACTCGCCAGGCTTAGTTCTGTTCCCTACCGCTCTTCCAGCTTTCTCTCCACCGCCCAGCGCAATCAGTCTGAAGAAGGGTCCTGACCCGAACTGTCACCTATCCATATTCTCCAGAGATTGTGGCGGCACGGTGGTGCAATGGTAGAGTTGCTGTCTTACAGCGCCAAAGACCCGGGTTCGATACTGACGACTGGCGCTGTCTACGGAGTTTGTACGTTCTCCCTGTGACCGCATGGGTTTTTACTGGGTGTTCTGGCTTCCTCTCACACTGCAAAAAATTGTAATTTGTTCCCAAATGTGTATGATGATGCCAGTGTACATGGTGATCGATGGTCAGCGCGGACTCGGTGGACCGAAGATCTTGTTCCCATGCTGTATGTGTAAAGTAAAGATGCTGCCTGACCCGCTAAGTTATTCCAGCACTGTGTATTTTTGATGTGAAGGATCGGTTGCTACTGATCCTGCCAACACCATCCTCACCAACAATGACCCACACAAAGCCCATCCCCACTTAAAATCTGTCCCAGTCCCATTCCCACACCCATCTCATCCAGGGAGATTGAAACTGCAGGAAGCAAAGAAAACAACTCCTGGAGGAACTCAGTGGGTCGGGCAGCATCTGTGGAGGCAGAGGGATGGTCGACGTTTCCGGTCGAGACCCTGCATCAGTACAGAGAATGTGTAAGGGAGAGAGCCCGATAAAGGGGGGAGGGGCGAGGCAGGGGTAGGCGGACTACAGGTGGACCCAGGTGTGGAGGGAGGTGATGGGAAGATGGTGCAGGTAGGGGAGGGGGGGAGGGTAGCACAAGGTGTCTAGGAAAGGTATAAATAGGAGATGAATGGCACAGAAAAAAAGGGGGTGATGGGGTGGAGAAGAGGAGAGTGAGAGATAGACAGAGGAAGAGATGGAGAGTGTCAAGAGATAGAGGGAGGGGTGAGAAAGATCGACGGAGAGATAAAGAGAGGGGGAGGGATAGAGGGAGGAGAGAGATACAGAGAGGAAAAGAGCAGTAGGAGAGACTGAGAGAGATAGACAGAAGGATAAAAGAGATGGAGGGAGAGAGAAAGACAGAAGGAGAAACAGAGAGAGACAAAGAGATAAAGAGAGAGAGGGAGGGAGATAAAGAGAGGTAGAAGCAGAGAGTGAGAGATAGAGAAAGGGAGAGATAAGGAAGGAGAGAGGCATGACAATAGTTTAGTTTATTGTCATGTGTACCGAGGTACAGTGAAAAGCTTTTGTTGCGTGTTAAACAGTCAGCAGAAAGACTGATTACAATCGAGCTGTCCACAGTGTACAGATAGAGGACAACATTTCACAAGTTCTAGGAGTAGAATTGGGCCATTCGGCCCATTGAATCTACTCCACCATTCAATCATGGCTGATCTCTGCCTCCTACTCCCATTTTCCTGCCTTCTCCCCACAACCCTTGACACTCGTTCTAATCAAGAATTTGTCTATTTCTGCCTTAAAAATATCCACTGACTCGACCTCCACAGCCCTCTGTGGCAATGAGTTCCACAGATTAACTACCCTCTGACTAAAGAAGTTCCTCCTCACCTCCTTTCTAAAAGAGTGCCCTTTAATTCTGAGGCTATGACCTCTGGTCCTAGACTCCCCCATCAGTGGGAACATTCTTTTCACACCCACTCTATGCCTTTCATTATTCTGTATGGATGGCACGGTGGTGCAACAGTAGACCTGCTGCCTGACAGAGCTTGCAGCATCGGGACCCTGACCATGGGTGCTGTCTATGCGGAGTTTGTACGTTCTCCCTGTGACCGCGTGGATTTTCTCTCAGATCTTCAGTTTCCTCCCACACTCCAAAGACGTGCAGGTTTGTAGGTTAATTGGCTTGGTGTAAGTGTAAATTGTCCCTAGTGTGTGTAGGATAGTGTTAATGTGCAGGGGTCGCTGGTGGGCTAAAGGGCCCGTTTCTGCACTGTATCTCTGAACTAAAACATTTAGTGGGAGGAAATTAGGAAGAGCATAGTTAAAGTAAAGAATGTTGCTGTTGGACTAAAGGCTTCAAAGAGTGGAGTGATTGTAATGAATGATTACAGATCTACTTCTGAGACCAGCACGCAGGGAGTCACCTGGCTTGGGTGTCATCTTGGATAGAGGTCACCGCCATCTTAGAGATCCTGAATAAACTAAATGAAACTAAACTCATAGAATAAACTGCTAAACTAAACTTGCAGGATGGCTTTGTCTGTTTCTGTCAGGATTGGGAGGAGGAAAGACGATTCAGTCTTTAGACTTCAAACTTTTAGGCTTTAGAGTTGCAGTGCAAAAACAGGCCCTTCGGCCCACCAAGTCCACTTCAACCCCATACACTGGTTCCATCCTGCACACGAAGGGCAATTTACAGAAGCCAAATAACCTACAAACGTTTACGTCTATGGAGTGTGGGGGGAAACCGGAGCACCCGGATAACACCCACATGGTCACAGGGCGAACGAGCAAACGTTTACAGACAGCACCCATAGGCAGGATCGAAGCTGGGTCTCCAATGCTGCATCCGGAGCAGTCTGCAGCCCCATCGAGGAGACACCGGACGGGGAAGGGTTAAAGATGTCAGCAGATGGAGGACAGGCCCTCTCGCAGAACCTTCCTCGCGGCGCGAACGGGGCTTGTTGGAAGGATCGGGGCCAGCCCGGTGTCACCAGCATCTCCCGATCGGCTGCCCGGCTCTGCCCATCTGACGGAAGAGCTACACCAACGAGCTGCTGCAGTCAGACAAAGAGTCGCAGGCTGAAGAAGGGCCTCGACCCGAAACGTCACCCATTCCTTCTCTCCCGAGATGCTGCCTGACCTGCTGAGTTACTCCAGCATTTTGTGAACAAAGAGTCGCAGGCTGGGCTCAAAGTCTCGCAGCAGGAACAGGTACAGAAGTGGGAAACGTACACCTACAGATTCATAACTTCATGTTCATAAGTTCTTGTAGCAGAATGAGGCCATTAAGTCTACTCCGCCATTCAAACATGACTGATCTATCTTTCCCTCTCAATACCTTTTCTCCTGGCTTCTCCCCATAAGATTCAGGAACAGTTTTTTCCCAGCTGTTATCAGACAACTGAACCATCCCATCACCAACTAGAGAGCGGTCCTGACCTCCCATCTACCTCAATGGAGATCCTCGGACTACCTATAATCAAACTTTACTGGACTTTATCTTGCACTAAACGTTATTCCCTTTCTCCTGTATCTGTACACTGGGTGGCTGGATTGTAATCATGCATTGTCTCTCTGTTGACTGGTTAGCACACAACAAAATGTTTTCCACTGGACCGCAGTACATATGATAATAAACTGAACAAAACGAAAAAGTCATCGCTCTGACCATCCCATCAACAGAGGCAGCAACTCTTAAAGTGACCACACACCGGCTGAGGGAGAGAACATGCGGACGAGGCATGGATTATGTGCGGATACGAGTTGGAGACATGAGAAACTGCAGTGCTGTCGTATGTCAGCGGGCCAGGCAGCATCTCGGTGGAACTTGGATAGTCTGAAGAAGGGGCAGCACGGTGGTGCAGCAGTAGAGTGGCTGATTTACAGTGCCAGACACCCAGGTTCGATCCTGACTACGGGCGCTGTCTGTACGGTTTACATGTTCTCCCTGTGACCACATAGGTTTTCTCCGCATGGTTTGGTTTGCTCACACACTTCAAAGATGTACAGCTTTGTAGGTGAATTGGCTTCTGTAAATTGTCCCTAGTGTGTAGGATAGTGCTATGATATGAGGTAAACGCTAGTCCGTGTGGTCTCGGTGAGACGAAGGGCCTGTTTCCGTACTGTATCTCTAAAGTCTAAAATCTGAGGGGTTCTGATCTGAAACGCGAGATCCTGCCTGACCCGCTCAGTTACTCCAGCACTTTGTGTCTTTTTCAGATAAGAGTTGATCTTGGCATCATGTTCAGCACAGACATTGTAGGTCCTTTCCTGTGTTGTACTGTTCTAAGTTCCAATGGGGTGTGGATTAGATGTGAGAAAAAGAATGAGTTTTAAATGAGTAGAATCTACGTGTTTTTACTTAGATTACTGAGAGAATGAACACGGAAAAGGATGAGAGGGGATCTTATCGAAACGAATAAGATTATTAAGGGGTTGGACACGTTAGAGACAGGAAACATGTTCCCAATGTTGGGGAAGTCCAGAACCAGGGGCCACAGTTTAAGAATAAGGGGTAGGCCATTTAGAATGGAGATGAGGAAAAACGTTTTCAGTCAGAGAGTTGTGAATCTGTGGAATTCTCTGCCTCAGAAGGCAGTGGGGGCCAATTCTGAATGCATTCAGGAGAGAGCTGGATAGAGCTCTTAAGGATAGCGGAGTCAGGGGGTATGGGGAGAAGGCAGGAACAGGGTACTGATTGAGAATGATCAGCCATGATCACATTGAATGGCAGTGCTGGCTCGAAGGGCCGAATGGCCTACTCCTGCACCTATTGTCGATTGCCTTCTTGCATGGCGACATTAAGAATCAAGAGACAAAGGTTATTAATTTATTCACAAAATGCTGGAGTAACTCAGCAGGTCAGGCAGCATCTCGGGAGAGAAGGAATGGGTGACGTTTCGGGTCGAGACCCTTCTTCAGACTGGTTGTTGTATGTACCGGCAATGGAATAGTGAAATTCTTACATGCTGCAGCTTAACAAGCCCTTATTTAAAAGACACTTGGGCAAATACATGAATAGGAAAGATTTAATGTGACAAGCTGTGATGTGGCATCTTGGTTGTCATGGGCGAGATAGATCGAAGGGCCTGTTTCCATGCAGTATGACTAGGACTCTCCAACATTGCAAATGAAAACTGTGCTCAACCAACTAGTCTGCAACATTTTCTTGCATTGATCCAAAAATAATTTCCCCCGCTCCGCCACTGAAGCAGGTGGAAATTCCATTTAAATCATTTAAAAGCAGAATAGAACCGGTCTGAGATTTTCTCTGTTAAATTCAGAACATCTTTATAAATTATATTCCCCATGTGTTACAGATGGTAAGTGTGGAAATCTTCATTAGATTTGACTAGAATTTTAATTAACCTGGAACATATTATTCAAGCATTCTGTCACGTTGTGGCATTGAGAGGGAAGGGGTGATAATGGCCGTAACCTTGCTTTGAATTCTGAGTGTGCCTTTCAGTAAAAAAGCTTGCATCAAAACAAGACTTCAGGGTAATTTACCCCAAGGTTATGACTTCAAGTCATTTAGAGACTTCAGTCCCCTGTTTAGATCCAAACAGAACAATCCCTGCTGGATCAGTCTGGCCTATAAATTTTCATTCACAATGTCTTCGTCTTCATTGAATGTGATCAGTGACATTAGACTTTAGAGTGCAGACAAGTAACATGGAAACAGGCCCTTTAGAGATGGAGATGCATGGTGGAAACAGGCCCTTCGGCCCACTGAGTCTGCACCAACCAGCGATCACCGCATACACTAGCACTATCCTACACACTAGGGACAATTTACAATTTTACCGACGCCAATTAACGTATAAACCTACACGTCTTTGTAGTGAGGGAGGAAACCGGAGCACACGGTCAGAGGGAGAGCGTGCAAACTCCGCACAGACACTGGGGCGGCACAGTGATGCAGCGGTAGAGTTGCTGCCGTACAGCGCCAGACACCTGGGTTCAATCCTGACTACGGGTGCTGACTGTCTGGAGTTTGTATGTTCGCCCTGTGACCAAGTGGGTTTTCTCCGGGTGCTCCGGTTTCCTCCCACACACCAAAGACGTGCAGGTTTGTAGGTTAATTGGCTTTGGTAAAAATTATAAATTGTCCCTAGTGTGTAGGATAGTGTTAGTGTATGGGGAGGTCCTGTTTCCCATGCTGTATTTCGAAACTAAACTAAACTATTCCTGTCTGAAGAAGGGTCTTGATTTGAAAAATCATCTATTCCTTTTCTCCAGAGATGCTGCCTGACCCGTTGAGTTACTCCAGCATTTTCCGTCTATAAACTAAACAACACCCGAGGTCTGACTTGCACTCTGGGTTTCTAGTGCTATGAGTTAGCAGCTCTACACGCTGCACCACCGCACCACCCCGTTGATGAAAGTCTGTTCAAAATTGCCAGTAGAAATACATTGGGCTGAATGGTCTCAATATGAATGACGTTATGCCTTTCTACACTGAGTATGAGCGTGTGTTGAATTGATAAAGTCCCGTCATGGATAAAGTCCCGTCATAATATGAAGTAGAAATGGGCATCAGTTGATCTCTCTTTCTCTCGTAATGACATTGGAAAGGCAACAGCTGTATACAGAGCTGACAGTCCCACCGATAGCAGAGCAAAGCCTTTATCTCTTTGTGTCTCATGCGATTCCCAGTCTATAAACCCACTCTGCCAACCCATAATAAATGGCACGTTTCCTGACACGCATGGCATGATGATCATTGCGATTTTTTGATGAGCAGCATAATAGTCATGTCCTATCTCAGCAGTTAATGTTAACACTGTGACTGTCAAGACCTATCTGTTCTCAGTAAAGGATGACGGTCTCTGGAGTGAATTCGCTCAATACCCCAATTTTACACTTCACTGCAGCGGGGACAATGGATCGCTGTCCTCAACAACTGTGTGTGGGGGGTGGGTTTGCCAAGATAAGGGAGCAGGGTGTCAGTACAGACGGCAGGAAGGATGAGGCAATAGGTCTCGGGCAGCAAAGGGAAATGGAGACAATTCCCTTTAAATAACTCCCTGCTCAGTCAGCGAGATCCTCTTGAAAGGACACAGTGGAAGGGAAAAAGGAAAGTTAGAGAGAGAGTAAGGAAGGAGGAGGGAAAGGAGGAAAGTGAGAAGAAAGAAATAAAGGAGAGGAAGAAAGAAAGAGAACGAGCAAAGCAAAAAAGAAAGATTGAAAGAGCGAAACAAAGAACAAGAGAAAGAAAAATAGGTTAAAGAAAGAAGGTAAAAAGTGAAAGAGGAGAAAGAAAGGAAATAAATAAAAAAAGAAGGAAAGAGAAAGAAAAGGAAAGAAAGAATGAGAGGAAAAGAAAAAGTAGGTGTAAGAGGAAAGAAAGAAAATCTAAGAAATAAAGACCATTATTTCTTCATTTTTTAAATAATTTTATAACTTCACTGATACTTGGAATCTGTGTGTTGCTGACAGTCATTTGATTCATTTCTCTTGGCCCCCTAAACAGCAATATGCACCATTTCAGCATTAGCAACATTCCCAAAGCCAGGGGTCTTAGAGCAACTGGACCAAGTGCAAGTGTCAGTTCCCGAAGACCATGAAATGCCTTATTGAAGTAAATGAGCTTTAGAATCAAATCTAAAAGTTCCTTGGACACCATTACTGACACTAGCTTTATATTCTGCATTATTTACCTATGAATTTAAACTTCCCAGGCTACCATGGCAGGATTTGAACTTATCTTCTCATTAAGGGGAATCAAAGGGTTGCACAATGGAGCAGTGGTAGAGTTGCTGCTTTACAGCGCCAGAGACCCGGATTAATCCTGACTAAGGGTGCTGTCTGTACAGAGTTTGCACGTTCTCCCTGTGACCGCGTGGGTTTTCTCCTGATGCTCCAGTTTCCTCCCACATCCCAAAGACGTGCAGAAATGTTGCGGGGTAATTGGTTTCTGTAAATTGTCCCCAGCGTATTGGATAGAACTAGTGTACGAGGAATCATTGGTCGGCACGGACTCGGTGGGCCGAAGGCATGGTTCCCTACTGTGTCACCAAATGAAACTAAAGTTCCTGTGCTGTAGTTTTCTCTGTTTTAATGGTGGCGAGACAAAGCCCATCATTAGAGCATAGAACTGTACAGAAGAAGTCTGAAGAAGGGTCTTGATCGGAAACATTGCCGTATCCCTTTATACAGACAGACGAACCTGGGAATTTTCTCGTGTAGAATAGAACTAATGTGTTGTACAGCGGTAGAGTTGCTGCCTTACAGCGACCGAGACCCGGGTCCGATCTTGACCATGGGTGCTGTTTGTGCAGACTTTGTACGTTCTTCCTGTGATCGCGTGGGTTTTCTCCGGCTGCTCCGGTTTCCTCCCACACTCCAAAGACGTGCAGATTTGTAGTTTAATTGGCTTCGGTAAAAATTGTAAATTGTCCCTAGTGTGTAGGATAGTGCTAGTGTACGAGGTGAACACTGGTCGGCGCAGACTTGATGGGCCGAAAGGTTTGTTTCCACGCGGTATCTCCAAACTAAACTATAGAAAATAAAGCTGCTTTTGGTTTGTTAGTCCAAACTCGGTGAAAGACTTGCGTCTTAAACTGTGAGAGGAAGACAGGGAGATGTTGGAAGGAAACTCTCGCCAGATTCAGGCTTTTACATAACATGCCCTTAAGCAAGAACCCAGTGTTTTCACGGTATCCATGTGTGTGTTTGTGTGTTGTTATTGTGTGAGGCAGCAGAGTTGTATCTTGCGTCTGCTTCTCACGCACTTTCACAGTTTCACAGACATTCAGCTTGCACCGAGTTTACAGACCCAACACGTAAATAGTGAGTAGGCTGTCTCGCAAATAAGCATTACCTTTTTGAATGTGTGCGCTCTGTGACTCAATGTATTCTGAAAATATTCCAATTTGTTGACAAGAACACTGAAGGTTTTCTTAAAAATTTAACATGTGAAGCGATATTGTTGGAGACTGTTCCGTAATGAGTTTACATAATCTGTTGTTCTCTACGTATTCTGTGGTGCTGCTGCAAGTAAAAAATTCATTGTTCTAACTGGGACATACAACAATAAAACACTCTTGACTCGACTCTTGAGTCTTGAGTCTTGGCACTTCCATTAGGAAGTTTAGCCGGACAAGGTTAACAGAAATTACCGGTGAGGTTTTACATGGGTTAGCACGAATGGAATTCACGGTGTAGGGATACAGAGAGACTTTAGACTTTATTTTAGAGATGCAGCGCGGAAACAGGCACTTTGGCCCAGCGACCAGCGATCCCCGTACACGAGCACTATCCTACACACTAAGGGCAATTTACAATTTTACCAAAGCTAATTAACCTACAAACGTGCGTCTTTGGCGTGTGGCAGGAAACTGGAGCACCTGGAGAAAACCCACGTGGCCACAGAGAAAGCGTACAAACTCTGTACAGACACCACCCATTGTCAGGTTCGAATCCGAGTCTCTGGCACTGTAAGGCAGCAGCTCTCCCTCTGCGCCACCGTGCCGCACAAGTTTAGATTTAGGTTTAGAGTTAGGTTTATTATTGTCGTGTGTACCGAGGTACAGCGCACAGCTTTTTTTACATGCTATCCAAACAGATCCGATATACATACCTAGATACAATCAGTTCTATAAGCAAAGGGGCAAATACACAGTGCAGAATATAGTTCTTAGCATTGTAACACATCAGTTCCTTAGACAAAGTCCAATGTCCGCAATGAGGTAGAGACGAATCGGGCAGTAACCAAGCTCATGGAAGGCCCATTCAGAAGCCTGAGTCTGGTGATACGTGCTTTCAAGCTTCTGTACCTTCTGCCGGATGGGAGCAGGGAGAAAAAGGAATGACTGGGATGGGACAAGTGGCCCCATTATAAGACTATGTGGAGGCTTTCAAACGGTATGGAAGAGGTTTATTGGACTATTGCCTGGATTAACTGTTATTAGTAACAAGGAAAAGTTGGACAGGCTTGGAAGATATTTTCTGACAGCTCAGTGCTGGCAGGAAATGTGTGATCAATGGATTAACTATTGAAGATGATTGCTGGGCATTACTGTGCATTCTAACGACAGCACCTTTGTCCTCTCCCTTCTTTCCCCAACACCACCACCCACCCCATCCCCCCACCCCAATGCCCCTATGCCCCACCTGAACTCACACCTATTTTCCCTTCCCCCACCTGTTCCCCTTTCACCTACATTCCTTCCTCTAGCTTCACAATTCACAACTCTTGAATTATTTTGTCTCACACCTTCTATCTCGAGCTTTGGTCCACCATCTGCCTAATTACAAAAGCCCTCACCCATTACCTGCTAGCTTTGTCCTGACTCTCCTCTCCTCCAGCTTTCTTTCCCCCCCTCCCCAACCCTACAATCAGTCCGAAGAAGTGTCCTGACCCTATCCATGTTCTCCAGAGATGCTGCATGACCCACTGATTTACTCTAGCACTTTGTGTCTGGCCCTGAGATGCTGTTTTCTCCAACTTCAGAGGCTTTGTAGGTGACTTCATTAACCCTGGACAATGCACAAGGGTATAGGGTATCGAGGCTGTGGAGATTCCATTCAAGGTTGTGGAGATTGTAGTTATTTGTAGGCATCCCAGTAGCGCAGCGGTAGAGTTGCTGCCTTGCAGCGCCAGAGAACTGGGTTCGATCCTGACTACAGGTGCTGTCTGTACGGAGTTTGTACGTTCTCCCTGTGACTACGTGGGTTTTCTCCGGGTGCTCCGGTTTGCTCCCACATTCTAAAGACGTGCTGGTTTGTAGGTTAATTGGCCCTCTGTAAATTGTTCCTAGTGAGTTGGATAGTGGTGGTGAATGGGCTGATTGCTGGTCGGTAAGGTCTCGGTGGGCTGAAGTCCCTGTTTCCATGCTGGAAATGAAACTAAACTAAGCTAAATCCCACAAGCAATATGCTGAAAATTGTAATACATTGAAGTGTGCAATTAATGGTAAACTTGTTCATTCATCCCTACCAAATTCCTTTACATGCTGTGTTGCCAAAGGTGCTAGCTGACTGCAGGAATATCACACAGTGCGATCTGAGTTCATTAATTTCAGCACAGCAGGGGGATAGTTATTCATTTCTAACCAGCAAGTTGATTGTCTATTGTTTTTAAGTAAAGTTTATTTTTTATTTTTTTTAGATTTGTATGGTCCACACTAACCATCACCCATTCACCCATTCACAGAAGTTCTATGTTATCCCACTTTGTCATCCACTCCCTACAAAAGTTTGAAAGCATGTATCATGAGACGCAGGAACAGTTTTTTTTCACCCTGTGATACTGAACGTTCCTCCCATAAACTAAGGTGTAGTTCCGATTTACCAAACTACCCCCCTTGCAGACGTTGGACTTTTTCTCTGGAACTGTAATGCTACAATACTGTGAGCCATATTCTGCACTCATTGTGCTATGTGTTGTGCTGGTGTGTGGGTTGATTGTTCTCAGGTATGGCATGACCTGGTATAATTGGATAGCATTTCACTGTGTCTCAGTGCACGTGACAATAGCAATAAAGCTGTCCTGTCCATGTACTGTCCAATGTCTTTTATAGGTTGTAATTGTACACTTCTCAAGATGTTGGTGAGGCCACTCTTGTACAGTTTTGAGTCCCATTTCATTGGGTTTGGCCCATACGCCACAGAGCTCTTGACCAGGAAGCTAAGTGTTACATATACCCCGGTATACATTGATGGCGCTGAAGTAAAGATGGTTGCAAGCTTCAAGTTCCTAGGAGTAAATGTCACCAGCAACATGTCCTGGACCAGCCATATCAAAGCAATGGCCAAGAACAATTAGAGAGGGGTCCTGAGCTACCATCTACCTCAGTGGAGACCCTCGGACTATCTTTGATCAGATATTACTGGACTTTATCTTGCACTAAATATTATTCATGTAATTCCCTTTATCCTGTCTCTGTTCACTGTGGACGGCTCGATTGTAATCGTGTATTGTCTTTCCGCTGACTGGACAGCAAGCAACAAAAGCTTTTCACGGTACCTCGGTACACGTGACAGTAAACTAAACTCAAACCATATTCCCCAGGGATGCTGCCTGACCCATTGAGTTACTCCAGGACTTTGTGGCGTTTTTTGTAAACCAGCATCTGCGGTTCTTTGCATCTACCATAACTTTCACTCCCGTTTTACTGATTAATTACCCAGATTTCTTGAAGGTTTTAGTTCGGAGGAAGCAACAGCAGATGTGATGTTTAGAAGAGGCTCCGCGGAACTATAAATAGATGTAAGGTGATAACGAAAGCAAAACGCAGGGAAGAGATGATAATGGATCAACCAGGCAGTGCGAGCAGCAAATGAAACAGAAAAATAAAAACATATTGGAACAAAAGAAAAACCAACCAAGACTGCAGAGATTATTGAAAGCATCTCAATATTGTTTCAGGAGTTCAGTGCTCAAATTAGAGACATAGAGTCATAGAGCATGGAAGCAGGCCCTTCGGCCCAACTTGCCCACACCGACCAAATGCCCCGTCTCCACTAGTCCCAGCTATTGTCCACATTGTTTCTCTTGAGATCACACCTTCCCTAGCCCACAATGGACCTACCAGCCACCGCCCTGCCTGAGGTCATTTGTGGCCGGTCCTGATTGATCCCGGTCTTGTCTCGCCTCCAGCTCTTCACCTCCTCCCCCTCCTCCACCCCCTACTTTCAGTCCCGTCCCAAAATGTCACCCGCCCTTTTTCTCCAGAGATGCTGCCCGACCTGCTGAGTTATTCCAGCACTTTGTGCCGATGTGTCGATCCACAGCATGGTCGCTGGGCGTCTATTCACAGGATTCCTGTCCATCGCAGGGAGCAACACTGTTGTGGCAATGCAGAAGATTCAGAAGGAGAAGCAAATGTGAGGAACAGTGAGGAACAGAATGGGCAATGGCTTGCCTGGGTGAAACTGCAGAATTCTTTGCTCTGACGCATTCATTCACCTTTAATATGAATATTGAGCGTGACCCTTACACTACCACAGCCTGAGGTTGCATAAATATTCATGCTGCTCTTTAACTAATAAAATCTTCTGGTCCTGTTTGTTTTTCTGTTTGGTGAGAGGGTAACTCAGCTTAAAGATCATTTCCTGAAGGTGCTATCTGCCAGCCATGTCTGACATTCACGACTGCCTAACTCACCCTCACATCAGAGCCCACAGCCCATAGACAGCCTCCAATTAAAGAGGAGGTTTTGTCCTAACTTCTGTCAGGGAAGGTTGCCTGAAATGGGGCGGCACAGTGGCACAGCGGTAGAGTTGCTGCCTTACAGTGCCAGCGACCCGGGTTTGATCCTGACTACGGGTACATCTGCATTGAGTTTGTACGTTCTTCCCGTGATCGTGTGGGTTTTCTCCGGGTGCTCCGGTTTCCTCCCAAGATGTGCAGGTTTGTAGGTCAATTGGCTTCGGTAAAAATTGTAAATTGTCCCTAGTGTGTAGGATGGTGCTGGTGTACGGGGTGATCGATGGTCGGCGTGGACTCGGTGGGCCGAAGGGCCTGTTTCCACGCTGTATCTCTAACGTCAAAAGACTGGCCCGCTCCAGACTGCAGGAGTACGTGCTGAGGGACGCACTGAAGCTCGGTGCAGCCAACGCCAGGGCTCTGTGGGGGAGGGCCACCGTCTAGGGTCTCTCCGCTGCTGGACATTGGGGGGCAGGGTGTGGTGGAGACGCCCCTCAAACAAGGGAAGGGATATCACCCCGGGGGGGGGGGGGGGGGGGGGGGGCACATGAGTGGCAAGGGTGCCGGGTATAAGGATAGATGCGACCACTACTAAATATAACACGAATGAAAACAAACACTGAGATTGTCAGAAGAGTTTAGATTTTCTAGATTTAGAGATACAGCGCAGAAACAGGCCCTTCGGCCCACCAGGTCCGCGCCGCCCAGCGATCCCCGCACATTAACACTATCCTACACCCACTAGGGGCAATTTTTACATTTGCCCAGCCAATTAACCTACAAACCTGTACGTCTTTGGAGTGTGGGAGGAAACCGAAGATCTCGGTGAAAACCCACGCAGGTCACGGGGAGAACGTACAAACTCCTTACAGTGCAGCACCCGTAGTCAGGATCGAACCTGAGTCTCCGGCGCTGCATTCGCTGTAAGGCAGCAACTCTACCGCTGCGCCACCGTGCCGATTTTTGCAATGTTCTCTTGTTTTGTTTATATTTTTTTAAATTCTGAATAAAGTTTATGTTTGGGAAAAACAAACCTGTGTGGCTTCAGCCACTGGTTCCATGTTGAGAAGCCGACATTTGGACAGATCACGTTACATCTAATCTCACTGTCTTGGTTGCTCACTGTCATTGCTTATTGTCCTCCATATCACTCTGTTCCCATATTTCTTATACCGCTTTCGAGGCTCCTGTCATCCAGTCTCGTCCTTGCTTCCTGTTAATTTTCCTTGACTGTTCTTGAAAAATCTCTTGTGGATTTTGTACAGTTCTGACATTTTTACTGGCCCTTGTGTCACAGTAATTTACGTGACCTTCCTACAACACCTCTCTCTGTCACTGCACTGGTGTAGGTTCTTGCTTCGAAAGCAAAATCTTGTGCTGGAGATCCGAAATGAAAAATGGAATAAAGAAATATTGGAAACACTCAATGTGTCAGGCAGCATCTGTGGAGAAAGAAAGTGAGTTAACATTCCTGGCATATAGTACTGCAGAGTGCTGGAGTAGCTCAGCGGGTCAGACATCATCTTAAGAGAACATGGATCGGCGATGTTTCGGGTCGGGACCCTTCTTCAGACATTTAACCTGGAAACATAGTAAATAGGGGCAGGAGTAGGCCATTCAGCCCTTCGAGCCGGCACTGCCATTCAATCTCATCATGGCCGATCATCTAAAATCAGTGCCCCACTCCTGCTTTTTCCCCATATCCCTTGAATCCTTTAGCCCTAAGAGCTAAGTCTAACTCTCTCTTGAAAACATCCAGTGAATTGGCCTCCACTGCCTTCTGTGACAGAGAATTCCACAGATTCACAACTCTCTGGATGAAAAAATGTTTCCTCATCTCAGTCCGAAGTGGCCTACCCCTTATTCTTAATCTGTGACCCCTGGATCTGTACTCCCCCAACATTGGGAACATTTTTCCTGCATCTAGCCTGTCCAATCCTTTCAGAATTTTATGTTTCTATCAGATCTCCTCTCAACCTTCTAAATTCCAGGGAATACATAGAAACATAGAAACATAGAAAATAGGTGCAGGAGTAGGCCATTCAGCCCTTCGAGCCTGCACCGCCAGTCAATATGATCATGGCTGATCATACAAGCTCAGTCGACCCATTCTTTTACCATATGTCAGTCCCGCCATCCCGGGAATTAATTTGTGGCCATTTGTTTTTTCCAATTTCTATCCCAAGTGCGAACAGACTGCAGGACAAATAGAAATGCACAGAAGTCTTTAACTAAAAATACTAATAAAATCTACATCCGATTCATTCCCATTGACCTAATAGTTTTGGTCAGATCCTTTAGACTTTAGAGATACAGCACGTAAACAGGCCCTTTGGCTCACCAAGCCCACACCGACCATCACTCACCCCATGTACTAGCACTATCCTACACACAAGGAACAATTTACAATTTTACCAAAGTCATTTAACCTACAAAATTGTACGCCTTGGGAGTGTGAGAGGAAACTGGAGCACTTGGAGAAAACCCACACGGTCACGGGGAGAACATACAAACTTCGTACAGATAGCACCAGTAATCAGAATCGAACCCAGGTCTTTGGCTCTACTGCTGCACCACTGTGCTGCCCAAGATCCATAGGGAATTATGTGGAATGTCAGTGTTTGTGTGTGTGTGTCTGTGTGTGTCTGGGTGTGAGTGTGTGTATATTTCTATGTTAGTGTGAGTGTGTGTGCCTGTGTGAGTGTGTGTATATTAGTCACTTTGTGTATGTTTCATTGTGAATATGTGTGTCTCTGCCATGTGAGTCTGCATATCTGTGATGTTCTGTGTGTGAGAGAGAGTGTGTGTGAGTGTGTGTATGTGAGTGTGTGTCTGAGTCTGAGAGTGTGTGTCTGTCTCTCCATCTGTGTGTTTGATTCTTAGTGTGTGTGCGAGTGTATGTGCAAGTTCCAGAGACGTAAATGAGTTTGCGGAAGCGGTTACGGACTTCATTGCCACAATAGCCGATACCATCATCCCCACGGTAAGGGTCAGTATCTTCCCTAACCAAAAACCCTGGGTGGACAGGTCTATTCGCGTGGCCTTGAATGCTCGCACCGCTGCTTACAACTCCGGCCTGGCATCCGGCAACATGGACGACTACAAGGGAGAGTCCTACCGACTGCGAAGGGCAGTGAAGGATGCAAAAAAGAGGTACCGGGACAAGATGGAGTCACAGATGGAGCAGCAGGACACCAGGCGCCTTTGGCAGGGGCTACGGACTATAACTAGCTACAGGTCCAGCACCCCCTCAACCGGAAGTGCCGGCTCCTCCTTAGCTGATGACCTGAACTCTTTTTACGCACGGTTTGAGACGGGTAACACCACCAGCTCGCCGTCTAAAAACAGCACCGAAGGGGCGCTGGCTAGCGAGGCTGGAGGGGGATCCACCGCCGGGGATGTGCACACATTCTCGGTGTCCGAGCATGAGGTGAGGTGGGCTCTGACGCGTGTGAACACGAGGAAAGCTGGAGGCCCAGATGGTATATCTGGGCGAGTACTAAAGTCTTGTGCTACTCAGCTTGCTCCAGTGCTCACCACAATATTCAACCTCTCCTTGGCAAAGTCCGTGGTCCCTGCATGCTTCAAAAGATCCATCATTGTACCGGTGCCAAAGAATGCCTCTCCAGCGTGTTTAAATGACTACCGACCGGTGGCCCTCACCTCGGTTGTCATGAAATGCTTGGAGAGGCTAGTCAAGAAGCACATCTGCGCCCTCCTTCCTCGCAACATGGACCCACTACAGTTCGCATACCGTCCGAACAGGTCCACGGATGATGCGGTCTCCCAGGTTCTACACACCGCTCTCTCTCATCTGGACAGCCAGGGGGGCTATGTGAGGATGCTGTTCATTGACTTTAGTTCAGCATTCAACACAATAGTCCCCAGCAGACTGGTTGAGAAGCTGCTGGAACTGGGGCTTAGCACCCCTCTGTGTGCCTGGGTCCTGGACTTTCTCACTGCCAGGCCCCAAGTGGTCAGGATGGGGGAACACACATCTAGCTCCCTCACCCTGAACATAGGATCCCCCCAGGGCTGCGTCCTTAGCCCCCTACTGTACTCCCTGTACACACATGACTGTAGGGCCAGGTTCAGCTCAAACTCCATCATCAAGTTTGCTGATGACACTGTGGTGGTGGGCCGGATCTCCAACAACGATGAGAAGGCCTACCGGGAGGAGGTGGCTGATCTGGCACTCTGGTGTCAGGACAATAGCCTCCTCTTGAATGTCACTAAAACAAAGGAGCTGATTGTGGACTTCAGAAGGGCTAAACATCCAAGGACGTACACGCCACTGGAGATAAATGGGTCTATTGTGGATAGGGTGAGCAGTTTCAAATACTTGGGAGTCCGCATCGCAGAGGATCTGACGTGGGCAATGCACATTGCCGCACTGGTGGGTAAGGCTAAGCAGCGCCTTTACCACCTTAGACAACTGAGGAAATTCAGAGTGTCGCTGAGGATCCTTCATTGCTTCTACTCTGGGGCTGTAGAGAGCATCCTGTCCGGCAACATTACAGTCTGGTTTGGGAACAGCTCTGCCCAGGACAGGATGGCCCTGCAGAGAGTAGTGCGTTCGGCAGAACGCACCATGGGAACTACACTCGTCCCCCTGCAGGACCTATACATCAGGAGGTGCAGATCCAGAGCAAGCAAGATCATGAGGGACCCCTGCCACCCCAGTAACGGACTGTTCCAGATGCTACGGTCAGGCAAACGCCTCCGCTGTCACGCTGTGAAAACGGAGAGGATGAGACGGAGCTTCTTCCCACAGGCCATCAGGACTGTCAACTTTGATAACCCCAGAGACTAAATTTTTGTCGACACTTTTTGTGCTATGTTTAGTAACTTATTAACTTTATTTATATGCTGTAACTGTAATTATTTTTGTGCACAACCCGCAGGCATTGCCACTTTCATTTCACTGCACATCGAGTATGTGTATGTGACAAATAAATTTGACTTGACTTGACTTGACTTGAGCATATGTGTGAGCGTGTGTGTGTATGTGTGTATGTGAGTGTGTGTCTGTCTGTGAGTGTGAGTGTGTGTCTGTCTCTGCACATGTGTGTGCCTATGTTTCTGTGTGAGTGTGTGTGTCAGTGTGTGTAAGTGAGTGCCTGAGTCTGTGAGTGTCTCTGCATCTATGTGTGTGTGTACATTTTGTGAGTGTGCATGTCTGTCTTGATGAATCTGCCTGAGTGTGTGTATCGATATGAGTGTGTCTGAGTTTGTGTGTGCCTTGGTGAGTCTTTGTGTGTGTGAGTGTGTGCATGCACGTGTGTGAGTGTGTTTGCATGTGTGTAGGTGCGTGTGTGCGGGTGCGTGTGTGTCTGTGCTCACAGATCACATCAGGCATCAGGCAGATAGTGAAACAATCTGACAACACTGTGCTGCCTCCCATGGTTGGCTGATTCTGTGGCCACCACAACAAAGGGCTTTATCTCATTAATCTGATTTGGGTCAGTTTTTAAATACTTTAATTGAATTATTCTGTTCAAGGCCAACAGAGAGAGGGTGCCAGAATCAGGGAGCATTGCTAAGGAAATGTCAGGGCAATCCTATTCTCAAGTCTACTGTTTGCACTTTACTCCTTGGGAAACTGATTAGCTTATTTATCAACCATGAGTCAGGGAAAGCTGGCAAACTGCAATTAGGCCGGGATATTTACTCCCACGCTGACAAAAGAATGTCTTTGGAGATACAGCACGGAAACAGGCCCTTTGGCCAACCGAGTCCATGCCAACCAGCGATCACCCCATGTACTAACACTATCACACACATGAGGGACAGTTTAGAATTTTTACCAAAGCCAATTAACCTACAAACCTGTACATCTTTGTACTGTGGGCGGAAACCGGAGCACCCGGAGAAAACCCATGTGGTCATAAGGAGAAGGTACAAACTCCTTTTAGACAGCACCCATGTTTAGGATTGAGCCTGGGTCTTAGGCGCTATAAGGCTTCGGGTCGAAAGCCTTTTTCAGACTGATTGTAGGGGGCTCTTAGGGGCCTGGGCTGGGAAATGAGCAGGGTGATGGGAACAGGAAAAATATAACAGATAATTCACAAGGTCAGAGGTTCTAGGAGCAGAATTAGGCCATTCAGCCCATCAGGTCTACCCAGCCATTCAATCATGGCTGATCTATCATTCTCTCTCAACCCCATTTTCCTGCCTTCTCCCCATTACTCCTGTCGCTACACCAATCAAGAACTTGTCAACCTCCACTTTTAAAATACTGAATAGACAATAGACAATAGGTGCAGGAGGAGGACATTCGGCCCTTCGAGCCAGCACCGCCATTCAATGTGATCATGGCTGATCATTCTTGGCATGAATGACTTGGCCTCCACCTCCGTCACGGCAATGAATTCCATAGATTCACCATTCTCTGACTAAAGAAAATCCCCCTCATCTTTCTAAAGGAACGTCCTTTTATTCTAAGGCTCAGCCCTCTGGTCTTAGACTCTCCCACTAGTGGAAACATCCTCTCCACATCCACTCTATCCAGACCTTTCATTAGTTGGTATGTTTCAATCAAAGATACTAGAGGAGCAAGATAGACCACTCGACCCTAAAAAACATAGTATGTCATGGCACCATTTTAGTAGGCAGAAACTTGCAGAAACTTGCAGAAACATTTTAAAAGAAAAATAACAAAAATCTGTGAATTGATAGATGAGATATATTCTGCATTGTAATGGTATCATCACACATACTGTTCCCCCAAAACACTGATTACCCTGCGAGAGGCATAGCGAACGGCGGGCTTTGCCTACTAAAATGGCAGCTGTTACGCTCCCTTGCGTACTACACTTCAGTATAGGCGATTTCAACAGAGTGGTCCATCTTGTTCCTCTAGTATCTTTGGTTTCAATGAGGTTTCCCCTCATTCCTCTAAACTCCAGGGATTACAGGCCCGGATCCATCAGGCACTCATCATACATTAACCCAACCATTCCTGGGATCGTTCTCATAAACGTCCTCTGGAACCTCTCCAATGGCAGCACATCTCTCCTCAGACATGGGGCCCAATGTTGATTACAATCAAAATTGATGCTGTGTGCTAGTTCAGAAGCCAAAGCAACATCCAAAGCGTAAAAACAAGGAACTGCAGATGCTAGCTAATGCACAAAGGGACAAAAAGTGCTGGAGTAACCCAGCAAATAGGGCAGTCTCTTTGGAGAACAAGTCTGGAGAATGGTCCCGAGCCGAAATATTGCCTATCCGAGTTCTCCCGAGATGCTGCCTGACCCTCTGAGTTACTCCAGCACTTTGTGTCCTTTTCAGCTTACTCAAGTGAACGCTTGTCATGGGAGATCAAACAATTTGACCTTGTGGCATAGAGATCAAAGTTGACCTGGGACGTAATTACATGGGCCAACCTTTCCCAGCAATACCTTCGATCAATAAAATCGATCAACCTCACATCTGAAATCTCACAACTTTGTGGCATTTATGAAAGAGAGCCCAAGGTTCATCCAGTTTGTGTGTGGGAAGGAATTTCCCATCTTGACTTTTGAAAGGCTTGGCTCCCACCTTTAGATTTTGTCCTCAATCCTCATCCCCAACCAACAAAATATTTTCCAGTCTGAAAAAGGGTTTTGATTCGAAATGTTTTTCCATTTTCTCAACATAACACTTGAAGGAACAATCTGTTTATTACCAGTGCAGGCAATTGCATACAGGTAAACTCTCACACTGTAATAAGACAATTTAAGCAAAAAAAGTTATTTGTTTATGTAAAATAACCATAAGACCGGGGTGGGAGCTGCTTTACGTCCTTATCGTCCACCCTGGGTAGGACTACGGTACGCTGAAGCACCAATTGCCACTTTTGATTGTTGTAGTTGACATTCGAAAGAAGAAGACCATAAGACCACAAACATTAAGGGGAGGAATTGTGCAATTGGACCATCGAGTCTGCTCCACCATTCAATCATGGCTGATCTATTTTTCCCTCAAAACCCCATTCTCCTGCTTTCTCCCCATGCCATTTGAAACCCTTACTAATCAAGAACCTATCAACCTCTGCTTTAAAAATACCCAATGGCTTGGCCTCCACAGCCGTCTGTGGCAACGAAGTCCACAAATTCACCATCCCCTGGCTAAATAAATTCCTCCTCATCTCCATTTTAAAGATATGTCCTTTTATTCTGTGGCTTTGCCCTCTGGTCCTAGACTCTCCCACTACTGGAAACATCCTTTCTACATCCACTCTACCTAGGACTTCTTGTAATGAGGAAGGTACAGGAGCCTGAAAACTGTAACGTCTAAGTTCAGGAGCAGCCTATTCCTTACAACCATCAGGCTATTAAACACTACAACCCCGAAATATTCCTAACCATATAGACTTGGGGACATTATTTTTGACTTTGCACTATTATTATCTATTTATTGTCTGTTTTTTTAATATTTACTGAACTTTTTTGTTGTTGTTCATTATGGGTTTTACAGAGTACTATGTTTACATGTCTGTTGTGCTGCTACACGTATGAATTTCATTGTTCTGTTCGGTACATATGACAATAAAACACTTGACTCTTGACTCTTAACTCTATGTGTCTGAAAAAGGGTTCCGACCTGAAACGTATCTCTCCATGGCTTCTGCCTGACGTGCTGAGTTCCTCAAGTACTTTTCAGCTCTATCATCTTTCTTGCTTACTTTAGTTTAGTTTAGTTTTAGAGATACAATGCGGAAACAGGCACCTTCAGCCCGCCGAGTCCAAGCCGACCAGAGGTCCCTGCACATTAACACTATCCTACACACACTAGGGACAATTTACAGTTATACCAAGCCAAATAACCTGAAAACCTCTACGCCTTTGGAGTGTGGGCGGAAACCGGAGATTTCGGAGAAAACTCAGGCAGGTCACGGGGGAACGTACAAACTCTGAACAGACAGCACCCATGGCCAGGATTGAACCCGGGTCGCTGACGCTGTAAGGCAGCAACTCTACCGCTGCACCACAGTGCCCCCCAGGTCTATCACTTTTCAACATTTTGCCAGCTACAATGTATGAAGCAGTTGAGATCCTTGTCAATATTCAGTGGGTGTGAGGATGAGAGGGTTTTGTTTGCTGGCATCAGTTGGAGATGCAGTCATTGGTTTAGATTGGATTTAATGGATTTTGTTCGTCTTCTCCTCTGGGCCTCCGAACTCAAACCAATGTTGTTACAAAGTTACTGGATGCATGAATAAAGGCAATAGATGGCGAAGATGCACACGAGAAGAAGCTGTTCCCAGGTCTGGTGGTCCATGATTTGAAGCTTCTGTATCTTCTGCCCAACGGGAGTGAGGAGGAGAGGGAATGACCAGTCCTTGATTATGTTGGCCACTTTCCCGAGGCAGCATGAAGTGTAGATGGAGTCAGTGGTGGGGGGTCTGTTCTGTGTGGTGGATGGGCTACATCTAGTGCCACTATGGGATGAAATATCATCAACCTGACACCATTGTCAGTTAAGAAATAGGTGCACGTGTGGTCCGACAGTTTCTCCAAATGACTTTAGAGTAGAGATATAGTGCAGAAACAGGCCCTTCGGCCCATTGAATCCATGCCAACCAGCGATCGCCCCTGTACACTAGCACTATCCTCCACACTAGGGACAATTTACTACTTTACCTAAGCCAATTAACCTACAAACTTGTACGTCTTTGGAGTGTGTGAGGAAATCAGAGCATCCAAAGAAAACCCACGCAGTCACGCGGAAAACGTACAAACTCAGTGCAGACAGCAGTCATAGAGAGGATCGAACCCAGGTCTCTGGTGCTGCAAAGCAGCAACTCTACCGCTGCGCCACTGTGCCGCCCTATAATAAGATTATGGCTAATCCTCGTTCTCAACTTGATTTTCTTTGCATGATCTGAAGCATTGCCTTGATGGACGTTGAGAAGCCTGCTGGCTGTCAGCTGTGCCTCAGTTGGTAGCCCTGGTTTGCCCCAGTCCAGACACCAAAGCTTTAAACAATGGAGCTAAAATTCTTGTGTATAACTGAACGATCACTGGCTCTCAGAGGTATGAGTGTTTGATGGAAATGTCAAACTGAGGAAGTGTTTTGTTTATTGTCACGTGCACTGAGGTACAGTGAAAAGCTTTTGTCATGTGCTAACTAGCCAGCGGGAATACAATACATGATTACAATCAAGCCGTCCACAGTGTACAGATACAGGATAACGGGAATAACGTGGATAATCTTTAGTGCAAGATAAAGTCCAGTAAAGTCCGATCAAAGATAGTCCGACGGTCTAAAACAGATACTGTAAACCCACATTTGTACGGAGCTTTTTGTAACAGATTTTGGTTATAGCAGACGGACCTACCTGACTCCACTGCCAGGCTGTGCTGCCGACACCACCCCCTGGCCCACACCGCTTCCTCGGCCACTTCCAGGCCACGCCCGCCGCCACCGCCTGCATTGGTGTATTGAGACCTTGGAGTTTTGTAGCTTAGGGCAGGTAAGGCTTGGCTTTAATGTTTCAGCATTAAATGTCAGTGCAAGTTCTTGCTCAACCTAAATAGCATTGTTGGGTCTCCACACAAGGAGTTTAGGGCGGCACAGTGGCGCAGCGGTAGAGTTGCTGTCTTACAGCTGCCTTACGGTTCCATCCTGACTACGGGTGCTGTCTGTACGGAATTTGTACGTTCTCCCTGTGACCACAAGGGTTTTCTCCGGATGCTCCAGTTTCCTCCCACATTCCAAAGACGTGCAGGTTTGTCGGCTAATTGGCTTCTGTAAATGTTTTCCTAGTGTGCAGGATAGAAATAGTGTACAGGTGATCACAGGTTGGCTTTTACTCGGTGGGTTGGAGGACCTGTTTCCACACTGTATCTCTAAACTAATCATGAAAAACCATTATATTACACTCGGTTACAGTGGACAATCAGCAATAAAGGACACCATCCCCCACCACCAAGGTCCATTATCAGGAGGGTTTTCAGTATAGATTTGTCGGTTTTCAAGAACAGAAGAGTTATCTCCAGTGTCTAAAATATGTCCCTGACTCAGCATCATACGAAACTCATAATGTTCAGGTCCTCTTCATTTTATGAGCACTTACTGTACGCGAAGTGGTTTCCATTTTCTACATTACAACAATAATCTGGTTTCAAATAACTTCATTGTTTTGCAGAGCATTTTTGTGATATTTTTACAGTGCTTTTCATAAACACATCACGGCTTCTCAATGTGGAAACAAGGAGCTGCAGATGCTGGTTTACACAAAAAAAGGACACAGGGCTACTCAGTGGGGCAGCGGTAGAGTTGCTACCGTACAGCACCAGAGACACAGATTATCTGATTATTGTCGTGATTTTGCTTGTGGAAACAAGCTGTGCATAAATTAGCAACTGTGTTTTCTACTTTACAGCAATGATTATACTTCAGGAGTACTTTATTGCTTTTGAAATGTGATTAAAGTAGCCATATAAATGGAAATCCCTTTTAAAAATGCGCATGTTTGATGTATGAATAAATATGAAGCTTACATTTTTTTAAATTCTTGCACCCCTTGTATTAATAAACATATCTATATCTCCTTGTGCTGGAAGGAGCTGCAGATGCTGGTTTATTCCAGAAAATAGACACAAAATGCTGGAGTAACTCAGCGGGTCGGGCAGCATCTCTGGAGCAAATGAATAGGAGACGTTTCAGGTCAGAACTCTTCTTCAGACTGAAAGTAGAAGTGAGAGGGGGAATGGACAGGAGGCAAGAAAAGGCCAGAACCAATCAGATGACTTCAGGAAGGGTGGAGCCCATAATGGCTCATTGATGGCTGGGAAGGTGAGCTAACAAGAGGGACACAAGGATGTGAACAATGGAACTAGTAGGACAACTAGGGAGGGGGAGGGGGAGGGGGATGGGGATGGGGATGCAGGAGCTACTTGAAATTAGAGAAATCAATATTCACATCACTGGGTTTTCAGCTGCCCAGGCAAAATATGAGTGAAATCCTTTACTTTTTCTTTTAACCACTAATTTCTGCCAGATTATGTATTAGAGAGAGAGGGAGGGAGGGAGAGAGGGAGGGAGGGAGAGAGGGAGGGAGGGAGGGAGGGAGAGAGGGAGGGAGGGAGAGAGGGAGAGAGGGAGAGAGGGAGAGAGAGAGAGAAGAGGGGGGGAGGGGGGGAGAGGGAGGGGGAGAGGGAGGGGAGGGGGGGAGAGGGAGGGGAGGGAGGGGAGGGGAGGGAGGGGGGGAGGGGGGGAGGGGAGGGGGGGAGGGGGGGGAGGGGAGGGGGGGAGGGGGGGGGGAGAGGGAGGGGAGGGGGAGTGGGAGGGGGAGTGGGAGAGGGAGAGGGGGAGAGGGAGAGAGAGATGGCCTAGTCTGTGATTGGTTAATTTGCTGTCAATCATATGGAATTCCACAATCTCTCGGTTAAAAGCTCAAGATTATTATTGTTTGAACATCAATATTCATTAGCAACAAAATTGCATTATCAAATATTCCATGTGAGAGCTATTATCTGAAACGTTTAGATTCCAGACACTAAATTATTTTTGCAACTAATCATGGTTTTAAATGCAAGAATTAGGGATAGGCCATTTAGGACTGAGATGAGGAAAAACCTTTTCACCCAGAGAGTTGTGAATCTGTGGAATTCTCTGCCACAGAAGGCAGTGGAGGCCAATTGATGTTTTCAGGAGAGAGTTAGAATTAGCTCTTAGGGCAAAAGGAATCAAGGGATATGGGGAAAAAGCAGCAATGGGGTACTGATTTTAGATAATCAGCCATGATGGCCTACTCCTGCACCTATTTTTCTGTGCTTCGATGCTTCTAATACATTTTTATTTCTGTTAGGAAATGTTTATGAGGATGTTGCCAAGACACTGGGGCCTGAGGTACAGGGAGAGGGTGGGCAGAGTAGGACTTTATTCCTTGGAGAGCATGAGGATGAGGGGTGACCTCACAGAGTATTTTCCCCGTGGTAGGAGAATCAAGAAGAAGAGGACATAGGTTTAAAGTGAGAGGGGTATGGCGAGTCCGAAACTTGCAAGTTGTAGACGAAGTTTATTGCAGCCGCAATACACGAATACAGAATCAAAACAACAAGTTACAGGACAACCAATATAAACTTACAGTCTTCCTTGAAGACTTCGCCGAACTGCCTAAATCGGGCGCCAAACGCGCACCTGACATCGCTGGCCAATCAGCGATGTCGTTTCCTGGACCAATCCCCATGGTCGCGTTCCCACGTGACCTCGCTGGCCAATCCGAGGGTTCGACGACCTGGACCATTCTCTATGGTCGCTACATGACCCCCCCCCCCAGAACCCGAGGTGCGGAACCTAGCAGGGAGCCGGATTTCGCGACCATAACGAGTACGGAGAGGGACAGCCTGAACCACAGGAGCCGGAGGTTCCGGACTTGGTGGAACAGCCGGAACGGGAGGTTCTGGAGGAACTACCGGAACGGGGGGTCCTGGAGGAACTGCCGAAACGGGGGGTCCTAGGGGAACTGCCGAAACTGGGGGTCCCGGAGGAACTGTCGGAATGGGGGTTTGTGGACTGGGCGGAACTAACGGAGGTCGGCCTCTTCTAGGGGTTTGACCGACCAGGACTGGTTGATCCGGGTCCAAATGGGCAGGTTTGAGCCGGGACACCGAGACGAGTTCACTCTTGCCGCCCATGTCTAAGGTGAAAGTAGCCGTTCCCTTACGTAAAACCCGAAACGGCCCTTGATAGACCCTCTGCAACGGGGCGCGATGGGCATCTTTACGCAAAAAAACAAACTCACAGTCCTTCAGGGAAGACGGTTCATGTACCATGGGACACCCATGACGTGAAGTCGGCACTGGAGCCAGGGAGCCCACCCGTTCCCGGAGAGCTGCTAACGCTGATGGGACTGTAGGGAGCAGGGCTGAAGTGTCCGGAAACAGATCTCCAGGTACTCGAAGGGTCGAGCCATATACCAGCTCTGCGGACGACGCACCGAGATCTGGCTTAGGAGCCGTCCGGATGCCCAACAGAACCCAAGGGAGTTGGTCTACCCAGTCTGGGCCTTCAAGCCTTGCACAAAGGGACGCCTTAAGTTGGCGGTGGAACCTTTCTACGAGTCCATTTGCCTGGGGGTGATATGCAGTTGTGGGTTGTAATTTGGACCCGTACAGTTCCGCCAGCGCGGCCCAGAGGGACGAAGTGAACTGTGGTCCTCTGTCAGTTGTAATAACTGCCGGGACCCCGAAACGAGCTACCCAATGAAGGGCCAAAGTCCTAGCACAAGACGCTGACGAGATATCAAACAATGGGAAAGCCTCCGGCCACCGGGTGAACCGATCCACCACCGTGAGGAGGTGGGTGTAGCCCCGGGAGGAAGGCAAAGGCCCGACCAAATCCACGTGGATGTGGAAAAAACGAAAAGCCGGGACTTCGAAATCCTGTACGGGGGGCTGGACGTGGCGCTGGACCTTAGCGGTCTGACAGGGCACGCAGGAACGTGCCCACCCCGCTACCTGTTTCCGCAGGCCATGCCAGACAAACCTCGCTGCCACCAAGGCAGAGGTGGAGCGGATGGACGGGTGCGCCAGCCCATGAATGGCATCGAAAACCCGGCGCTGAAGGGAGGGCGGTACTACCGGCCTGGGGCGAGGAAGAGAAACATCGCACCAGACTTTCGTGCCCTCCGACCCACAAGCTACCTGGGCCAACTTCAATCCCGAAGTGGTGGACTGGTACGTCGAAACGGTATCCGCCAGGAGCTGTGCCTCCGCGAGCTCCTGGGGATCCACCTCGCAGTCCACCGCCGAAATAGGGGGAAAAGCAGGTCTAGACAGGGCGTCAGCAATGGCATTCAGCTTACCCGCGATATGACGGACATCTGTGGTAAATTCTGAGATAGCAGTCAGGTGCCGCTGCTGGCGGGCCGACCATGGGTCAGACAATTTCAAAAAAGCAAATGTTAATGGCTTGTGGTCCGTAAATGCCACAAATGGGCGGCCCTCGAGGAAATACCTGAAATGACGGACAGCTAAATGGAGAGCTAGAAGCTCTCGGTCAAATGCGCTATATTTCAGCTCGGCCGAATTTAGTTGCCGGCTGAAAAACGCTAAAGGCTGCCAACGGCCACCAACCTGCTGCTCCAGAACCCCGCCCACCGCCACGTCCGAGGCGTCAACCGTCAGGGCCGTGGGGGCGGAGGGGCTCGGATGGACCAACATGGTGGCGTCTGCCAAGGCTGCCTTAGCTGCCGTAAAAGCCGACTCTGCGGTCGGGGACCACAACAACTCTACCGGATTACCTGCAAGGCATTGGAAAAGTGGGCGCAGGACTCGCGCCGCTGCCGGAACGAATCTATGGTAGAAATTAACCATGCCTACGAACTCCTGCAGCCCTTTTACTGTGGTGGGCCTGGGGAAAGCCCGGATAGCCTCCACCTTCTCTGGCAAAGGGACAGCGCCGGCAGGGGTAATTCTGTGTCCTAGAAAATCGAGCGCTGGCAGGCCGAATTGACATTTGGAGGGTTGAATAATGAGCCCGTGGTCTTGGAGCCGCTGGAACACGGTCCGCAAATGGGCCTGGTGTTCTTGCACTGAGGGGCTGGCTACCAGGATGTCGTCTAAATAAATAAACACAAAGGGTAAACCCCTGCCCACGCGGTCCATCAGTCGCTGGAAAGCCTGTGCCGCGTTCTTTAAACCGAAAGGCATACGCAACCATTCAAACAACCCGAACGGAGTAATAGTTGCAGTTTTTTGTATGTCCTCCGGTCGCACCGGAATCTGATGGTATCCTCGCACCAAATCGATTTTGGAAAACACCACCGCTCCTTCCAGTCCAGATGAAAAGTCCTGTAGGTGCGGTATGGGGTAGCGATCAGCCGTGGTGACAGCATTGAGACGCCGATAATCGCCACATGGCCTCCACCCCCCAGATGCCTTGGAGACCATGTGTAACGGCGAGGCCCACGGGCTGTCAGACTGACGAACAATTCCCATTTCCTCCATCTTCCTGAACTCCGCCCGTGCCACCACCAGTTTGTCTGGCGGTAGTCTCCTGGCCCGAGCGAAAACGGGAGGGCCTTCGGTGCGGATGTGATGGACCACACCGTGCTTAGCTGAAGGTGCGTCAAAACGTTGGACGAGCAGCTCTGGGAACTCTGCCAGAATCGCAGCATACGAGTCGGGGGCCGCGACGACGGCCTGGACAGTAGGGCTGGGCGAGGAGGCGATTGCCGGAGCGATGTGCTCGTCTTCAGCAGCGGGTCGGAGGTCGTTACCGCGGACATCAGGAACCAGTGAAAAAGCCCAGAGAAAATCTGCGCCCAGGATCGCTTGTTTGACGTCGGCTATGATGAATGGCCATTCGTACGTGCGGAGGCCTAAAGCAAGGGACATCTTCCGTGTGCCGAAAGTGCGAATTGGGCTGCCGTTAACCGCGATGAGGGTGGGACCTGTCTTACCCGATCTGGTTTCGAGGTCGGTCGGCGGCACTATGCTGACGATGGCTCCGGTGTCTACCAAAAATTCTGTGTCCGTGAATCGATCATGGACATAGAGGCGCCGGTTCTGGCCAATCGTAACTGCCCCTATGTACGATCGGCCGAGGCATTTCCCACGAAGGTACAAGGCAAACGACAGTTGCGGGATTCGTTACCCCATCGTAGGTGATAATAGCACCAGCCGCGCTTGTGCGGATCTTTTTGGCGGGCTTTCGGAGAATTGGCGGGAGACGTGGCGCCATCTTGCCGTCGCTGTGGCGTGGTCACCGATGTCGAGACTTTGTTGATGGAATCACTTGCCTTGTTTTTTCCCGCTATGAGCGCGTCCGCTTTCGCTGCATATGCTTCGGGGTCCTTAAAAGAACAATCCGTAAGCAGCAGTCGGACATCCTCGGGAAGTTTCTCGCGGAATGCCTGTTCAAACATCGGGCAATCCGTATGCTCACCGGCTAGCACCATCATTTCGGCCATGCGGACGGAAGGCAGTTGGTCTCCAAGCTCCGGTAGGTGCAGAAGTTTTGCCGCACCACCATGCTTATTTAACCCGAAGGTTCGCAGTAATGCCTTCTTCATGGTTTCATATTTGTCTTCCGCAGGTGAATTTATGATAAACCGCATCATGCGCTTGGTTGTGTCCGGCGATAGAGCGCTGACGAGGTAGAAGTACTTCGTGGAATCGTCCGACACCTTCTTTATGTGGAATTGAGCCTCGGCATGGATAAACCAAGCTTGCGGTGCGTACGTCCAAAATAACGGAAGATGAACGCCTGCCGCGCTTGACTCCGGTGTGCCCTGCTCGGTCATCGTCAACGAGGCGTCGGGTTCCTGCTCAGTTGGTGATCGTCCAGATCACGTTCGGGGTCACCAATATGGCGAGTCCGAAACTTGCTAGTTGTAGACGAAGTTTATTGCAGCCGCAATACACGAATACAGAATCAAAACAACAAGTTACAGGACAACCAATATAAACTTACTGTCTTCCTTGAAGACTTCGCCGAACTGCCTAAATCGGGCGCCAAACGCGCACCTGACATCTCTGGCCAATCAGCGATGTCGTTTCCTGGACCAATCCCCATGGTCGCGTTCCCACGTGACCTCACTGGCCAATCCGAGGGTTCGACGACCTGGACCATTCTCTATGGTCGCTACAGGGGAATGATTTAATCGGGACCTGAGGGGCACCTTTTCACACTGAAGATGATGGGTATATGGAACGGGCTGTCAGAGGAGGTAGTTGAGGCACTTATGAGATCAACAATTAAAAGAAATTTGGACAGATACATGGAAAGGAAAGGTTTAGAGAGATACTAGACCAAGTGGACCCGTTGGACCCAAACCTTTCCTGCATTGGTGCAGCACCCTCCCCTCCCCCCTCCTCCCCTCCCCGCCTCCTCCTCCCCGCTCCAGCCCCTCCCCCCCTCCCCTCCCTCCCCCCCCTACTCCATCCCCCTCAACCCCACCTTATCCTCCTTCCTCCCCCTCCCTCCCTCCCCCCCTGCCTCCACCACCCTCCCTCCCTCCCCCCTCCCCCCTCCCTCGGGGATAGATTTAAACTATAAAATGAGAATAACTAAAAATATAACACCGATTTCAATGAAACTTCTTCCATTAGCACCAAAGGGACGGCGGTGAGTAAGGTGGGCCTAAAATTGTCGCGCTATCGTGTTCCGTTTTGGCTATAGTTCAGGAACAAACAAACAAACAAACTAGAGTCTTAGTATATAAATGGGCCAAACAGGGGCAGGTGGAACTAGTGTAGATGTGGCATCTTGGTCGGCATGGGCAAGTTTGGCTGAAGGGCCTGTTTCCGTACCATGTGAGTCTATGACTATAAAATACAGAAACCAAGTTCAAACTAATTGTAGAAACAAAGATCTGCAGCTGCTGGTTTAGAAACAAAGTGCTGGAGTAACTCAGGCGGTCAGGCAGCATCTCTGGAGAAAAAAGGTGGGTGAAGTTTTGGGTCGGGACCCTTCTTCAGACTTCACCTCCTGCTCTTCACCTCCTCCCCCGCCCACCCCCCTCCCCACCCCCCCACACCCCCGCACCTCCTACGTTCAGTCTGAGGAAGGGTCCCAACCTGAAACATCACCCTTCCTTTTTCTCCAGAGATGCTGCCTGACCCGCTGAGTTTAAAAAAAATCAAAATAAAGTGTATTTAGAATTAAAAATATATACAAAACAAGAACTGTGCAAAAAATTCTTCTGACATTCTCAGTGGCTGTACATATATTCATGAGCGTTGTATTTGATAGTGTTCACAGAAATATCATTACACCCAGCACCCTTGCCTTTCATGTGGCCCCTGGGGTGATATCCTTTCCCTTGTTTGAGGGGTGACCCCACCACACCCTGCCCCCCAATGTCCAGCAGCGGAAGGACCCTAGACTGTGGTCCTCCCCCACAGAGCCTTGGCGTTAGCTGCACCGATCTTCAGTGCGTCCCTCAGCACATACTCCTGCAGTTTGGAGCGGGCCAGTCGGCAACATTCCCCGACGGACATTTCGCACTGCTGGGAGGTCAACAAGGTTCAGGTAGACCAAAGAGCGTCTTTCACCGAGTTGATGACCATCCAGCAGCACTTGACGTCAATCTCTGAATGTGTCCCTGGGAACAGCCCGCAAATCAGAGAGTTCTCAGTAACGTTGTTGTTCGGGATAAACTGTACACCAGCACTTTGAGTCATAAACTCTTACAGTGCGGAAACAGGCCGTTCGGCCTAACTTGCCCATACTGGCCATCATGTCCCATTTACGCTTGTCCCACCCGCCTACATTTGGCTCATACCCCTCTAAACCTGTCCTACCCATGTACCTGTCTAAATGTTTCTTAAATGTTGCGAGAGTACCTGCCTCAACTACCTCCTCCGGCAGCTCGTTCCATACACCCACCTCCCTTTGTGTGAAAAAGGAACCCCTCAGGTCCCTTTTAAATCTCCCCCCCACCCCCCCCCCCCCCCCCCCCTTATGTCCTCTGGTTCTCGATTCCTCTACTCTCGCCAAGGGGACTGCTTGTGTGATTGCCACTTTGCCTATTGACAGCTTTCTCTGAAGTACTGCTCCAGTGATCAGAATGCTCGGGGGGGGGGGGGGGGGGGGGGGGGGGGGGGGGGGGGAGACAACATAACCTCTTTGATTCTTATTTTAAATAGTTGTTTGTTGAGCAGCGACTCTGCTGTGTTTGGTTACGTTTTTAATTTGAGGTGGGGATCTGCGAATGTTATTGGGGTCAGAGGATGACAACGGTAGGAGGGGGAAGCCAGGTGCTGCCTCTCTCTCCCGGGGACAGGCCTCCCAGCCTCACGTGTCTGTGATAATGATACAGTCGCCAGTGACAGAGACGCCAATAGACTACCCAACACCTGATCTCATCCTTGCACTAAAGCTGAGCCTCCTGTGAACTGCTTTTAGGAATAATTAATCCAGGTTGTTGCCAATGATTCAAGGCCTTTAGTGTGCAAACAGCTTGATCTCAAAACAACAACAGAAGAGTCTAATATACCATGTGTATCACCTCAAGGTACCACCTCCCTTGTTGTTCCAATTAGTCTGCACTTTGAAGAGGCGGCATGAGTTTCACAGCTTCGAACTCCACCCGAGGTGTTTTTTTTGTTGTTTAAAGCCAAAGTCAAATGCATGCTTTCTCAAAGGAAGAGTGGAGCAGTCAGACAAACCCCCCTCCTCACGCGGCAGAGTGTTTGTGCCTGCTTCCTTTGCACAAGCTGCCACTAGTCTTGCTGGCGTCGTGCCAGTCTGGCACTTGCCGAGCAGTGAGAGAAAGTGCAAAAAAAAAATCCCAGGGACAAGTCTGTTGGGCTCCCGACTCAAAGAAACCTGCAGACACAAGCAACTGCAGATAGAGTCGTAGAGTGATACAGGATGGAAACAGGCCCTTTGGCCCAACTTGCCCACACCAACCAACATGTACTATCCACTCTAGCTTCACCTGCCTGCGTTTGGCCCATCTATATACTAAAACTCTCGTTTGTTTGTTTGTTCCTGAACTACAGCCAAAACGGCACATGATAGCACGACAATGTTAGGCCCACCTTACTCACTGTCATCCCTTTGGTGCTAATGGAAGAAGTTTCATTGAAATCGGTGCTATATTTTTAAAGTTATTCACATTTTAAAGTTTATTTTAAAAGCGCATGCGCTGTTGGGGCCTTGTTGATCTGGTACTTATGTAAGATGACCGCTGCATCCGCAGTTGGGGTCTGTTGAGCAGGGCTCAGCCGCCTGTCTCTTGGGGGCGGGTTTGCCGGCTCCATAGCGGTGGGGGAGCCAGGCCTGGTGCCGGGGGAAACAGCCGGAGCCTCGGCCAGTCCAAGAATGAAGGAACTTTTCCCCTCGGTCTCTCTCCTAAACCAAAGAGATGGGACATTCTGCAGGAAGGTTTCGCCCTAGCTGAGCTTTCCCTTTTGATGTAAAATGTCCATCCTTATTATCAACATTCGATCTTCTCCAGCTCCACAACCTTCTCTCTGTGGAATGCCCAATATGGGCTTTTACGGACCCCAATATCAATGACTAGAATTCCCTACTGAAACCTCTTTGTAAACCAAAGTCTTTCCCTCCCTCACCTCCTTTAAGATACACGTCAGAACCCATTTATTTGGCCAAAGCATTCCTCAACTCCCCTAACGGTTCTCGGTCTCAATTTCCGTTCAATAGCTCCTCTATGAAGCACCTTTAAGCAATCTCAAAAGTACTATGTAAATGCCAGTTGTTGCTTTTGTGATAAAAAGCCTTTCAAGCCATTTTACCAGCTCTGTAGTGAATAATTGCATCACTAATCAAGTGTGCCTCTCCAAATATTACTCCTCGTTGAAACTGTATTTAAAATGAAGGCAGCCGTGAATTCCAGCATTTCCTAGTCTTGCAGAGTAATTGTGGGGATTGTCCACATTGACCTCCCAGCAGAGTGAGGCGTCCGTCAGGGAATGTTGCCGACTGGCCCGCTCCAGACTGCAGGAGTACGTGCTGAGGGACGCACTGAAGCTCGGTGCAGCCAACGCCGAGGCTCTGTGGGGGAGCACCACAGTCTAGGGTCCTTCTGCTGTTGGACATTAGGGGGGGGGGGCAGGGTCTGGTGGGGACACCCCTCAAACAAGGGAAGGAGTACCACTCCATGGGGCCACATGAGTGGCAATAGTAGGCACAAAATGGTTGAGTAACTCATCGGGTCAGGCAGCATCCCTGGAGAAAAAGAAAAGGTGACATTTTGGGTCAATTGGGTTTCAACCCGAAAGGTCACCTATTTTTTTTTCTCTAGAGATGCTGCCTGACCCGTTACGTTACTCCCAGCATTTTGTTTCTCTCTTTGATATAAGCCAGCATCTGCGGTTCATTCTTACACACTGAGTGGAGAGGGCGCCTGGTATAATGATAGTTTTGTGAACACCACCAAATACAACACTAATGAATGTACATGTAGCCGCTGAGAATTCGTTTTTGCATTGTTCTTGTTTTTTATATGTTTTTTATTACTCTTATTAAAGTTTATTTTTGAAGGGAAAAAAACCCTCCTTCAGAGGCACGGTGGTGCAGCAGTAGAGTTGCTGCCTCACAGCGAGCGCTAGAGACCAGAGGGTTCGATCCTGACTACGGGTGCTGTCTGTACGGAGTTTGTACGTTCTTCCTGAGACCTGCGTGGGTTTTCTCCGGGTACTCCAGTTTCCTCCCACAGGTGCAAGTTTGTAGGGTAATTGGCTTCGTTAAAATTGTAAATTGTCCCGAGTGTGTAGGATAATGCTAGTGTACGGGGATCACCGGTCAGCACGGACTTGGAGGGCCGAAGGGACTGTTCCCGTGCTGTATCTCTAAAGTCTAAAGTCTAAAGAAGCTTGGTACAAAATATGTTGGTGTTTAAGACAGATGAACACATACTGCCGGACAATGCAATTGGCTTTCTCCTATTTTGTTTACTCGTCCTTTTCAAGATCCTCTGTCGGACCCATTTAGTTAATGAAAATGACTAAAATTGTCACACTCAAGGGTTAGAGTAGTGAGTCTAATCTTTAATTTTCTTGGATTTATGATATTCCCTGCCTCTGAACTGTGGTTGATGTGTTGACCTGAATCTCAACCCCGGCTTTTAAACTATTCATTCTCAGACTTCCCAGTGGAATGTTTACTGTGATGATCAAGAAAGCACTTGATTTAATCAAGAGATCCAGGATAGAAATTAATCTTCATGAGCATTCAAAGAAATGGTGCAGCACCATAAGTGATAGATGAGTTTATGAGGGCCATCAACAGGGTAGGGAGTGGGAAATGTTTCCCTATTTCTCAAACTGAATTGGGGCCAAAGGGTCTCTTTCTGCACAAGAAACATAACAGTAAGTACAGGCAACTGAGCCATCCTACGTACAACAGGAGAGCAATCCTGAACTTTTGTCTACCTCATTGGAGACCCTCGGGCTATCTTTCATCGGACTTTACTGGACTTTATCTTGCATTAAACGTTATTCACGTTATTTCCTATTTATTCTCCCTTCACTGTTCTTTGGCTCGATTGTAATCATGTATTGTCTTTCCGCTGACTGATTAGAACGTAAAAAAAGCTTTTCACTGTACCTCGGTACACGTGACAATAAGCTAAACCAAATTAAATAAACTAAACTAAACTAAACTACATAAATTTAAACTTAACTAACTAGAGGGAACAGATGTAAGGACTTTGAATATAAGGTTTATAAGTGTATCCGGGGAAGAATGTTTTCACCCAGAGGATAGTTGGAATCGGGAACGCACTGCCTGAGAGAATGGTGGAGACAGAGATTCTCACAACATTTAAGAAGTGCTTAGATAAGAATTTACACTTTACTTTAGACA
The DNA here is from genome assembly GCF_053455715.1 of Rhinoraja longicauda. Lineage (NCBI taxonomy): Eukaryota > Metazoa > Chordata > Chondrichthyes > Rajiformes > Arhynchobatidae > Rhinoraja > Rhinoraja longicauda. Next base: position 15,514,834 of record NC_135974.1, read on the forward strand.
TTAGCATTTAGAGTTACAGCGCAGAAACAGGCCCTTTGGCCCACCGAATCTGCACCTACCCGGGGTCACCCGTACACTAAGACTATTCTGCACGCTCGGGACAATTTACAATTTTACCTAAGCCATTTAACCTACAAACCTGCACGTCTTTCGAGTGTGGGAGGAGACCAGAGCACCCAGAGAAAACCCATGTGGTCACAGCTGATCTGTTTGCACATATTACCTGTCACTGCGGGGGTTTCCTCCAGGTTCTGCAATTTCCTCCCACATCCCAAAGACATGCGGGTTTGCAGGTTAGTTGACCTCTGTAAATAGTCCCTAATGTTTCGAGAGTGGATGAGAAAGTGGGATAACATAGAATAGTTATCATTTGTACATTCCCTCACAACCTCTTAAAACACCTCATTACAATGGGGAGTCCTTTTGAAATGTAGTCAGTGTTGAAATACAGGAAAGCAGGTACACAGCAATAAAGTGTGCACCTCTATAGTAATCCATTGACTATGTAGTGCTGAGGAAGTCAAAAACACTGCAGAAATTCAAGTATTTAGTTTTCTCTTTGTGAGGATTTGTGTATTCAAATGATTGGATAATGATTCTATTAATAACTCAACACTTCAAATTCACTTCAGCGAACTGGCAGCACGGTGGCGCGGCGGTAGAGTTGCTGCCTTGCAGCGTCAGACACCTGGGTTCGATCCCAACTCTGGGACTCTGTACGGACTTTGTACGGTAGAACATGTGGGTTTTGTAGGTTAATTAGCTTCTATAAAAATTGTAAATTGTCTCCAGTGTGTGGAATAGTGCTAGTGTACAGGGTGATCACTGGTCGGCGCAGACTTGGTGGGCCGAAGAGCCTGTTTCCATGCTGTATCTCTAAAGCGTAAAGTCTAAAGATGCTGGCTGACCAACTGAATGACTCCATCACTGTATTCTGCTCAGTTTCCGTGGTCCAGACCACCTAGGGTGGCACAGTGGCGCAGCTGGTAGAGCTGCTGTCTCATAGCGCCGGAGACACAGGTTTAATCCTCACCCCGGGTGCTGTCTGTGTGGAGTTTTAATTTGTGACCGCGGCCTCCTTGTGACTGCATGGGTTTCCTCCAGCTGCTCAGATTTCCTACCACATCCCAAAGATGTATGGGTTTGTAGCTTAATTGCCCCTCTGTAAATTGCCTCTAGTGTATCGGTAGCGGATGAGAAAGTGGGATAACATTGAACTAGTATGAAGGGGTGATCGATGGTCGGCGTGGACACGGTGGGCCTGCTTCCATGCTATATCTGATAGAATCATAGAGACATAGAGTCATATCGCGTGGAAACACATGCCCACACCGACCAACATGCCCATCTACACTGGACCAAACCTCTAAACTAAATTAAACACACACTGACCTCTTCCAATCTGGTAATTGTATCTTGTCTGGAGTGGTTCAGGTGTGTTTGATAATACAGTTGCACATTCCCAGTCCCATCACTGGGGTTCATGTTGTCGACCTCCCCAAGGTGAGCCCTGTCAACTGACCTCAGTCAGGCGAACGACAACAAACAGAGACAGCAGAAGCAGAAGCAGCTTCATAACTTCTGCTGCCTCAAAGGCAAGAAGAAGAAGACAAGTCCCATCACGGGTCTTGTCAGTAAAGATGAAGCACTCTGGCTTCTAATCCCACTGTTAAGAGAATTATTTTTTCTTTGGCCAACTCCTGTTATGAATCTGTGGGGTAGCATTTTGCCTCGCTGAGCTGCTGAAGAGACTTCAAACATCATAAGCACACATTGCGATACCCGGGTACTGAGTCAACCAGTCTTCATGTTAATGCACTGTAGAGCAGAAGGGAATTGGGAAGTCCTATCTGCAAACCCAATGTACCTCCTTGCAAATGACGTCCCAGTTAATATTACAAGCACATTGCTCTTCTTGCTAGTTGTGGTAGGATCAGTAAGCTCTATAATAAGTAGAACCACAGAACTACAGATGCTGGTTTACACAAAGTGCTGGAGTAACTCAGTTTAGTTTTTGTGTACAGGATAACAGGAATAACGTAAAGGGCAAGATAAAGCCTGATACAAGATAGACCGAGGGTCTCCAATGAGGTTGATGGTAGGCCAGGACCGCTCTCTAGTTGTCTCTTGACTAAACTGCTCAGTCATTTCAGAGGCCTGTTGAGAGTCAGCCACATTGCAACCACATGGAGCCAACATGATCTAGATAGGACAAGCACAGAAGACTTACTTCATTGGTGAATCGGCCAGTATCCTAGCTTGAAGGACCGTTCAGAAACCTGTTTCTGCGTTGAATCTCTAAACCAAACTAAACTCCTGGGAACCCTCTTCATCAACCGGCAGTTATTGGCTGTGCCCTCTATTTAATTGACGGACGAGTGGGTTGGTGCTGATAACCTCGGCGAGACAAAACCAGGGAGAAACAAAGGCTGAAGTATCTAAATCTGTAGTTTGCACAGGCGATTTTGTTTTTGCCCGTCCCTTCCCCCGCCCCGCAACCCCTCCTTCCCTAGGGTGCTGCAAAGTTGATTTGACAGATGCACAGGACAAAGAAAGACCCTGTTGTCTCCAGATATCATCACTGAGGCAGGCTGCGATCTCTCTGCTCCGTCTCCACTGCAGCCACTGGGTTTAGCAGACAAGCCGTCCTTATCAGTATTGGCAGACGCCTCCTGCCTATTACAATCACATGCAGCAGCCCTGGCAGCCGAATGAAATCACTTCTCAGCCAGCATCAATATAACTTCCCCCTTTTCATTGCCCACTCTCCCCCTTCAACCATTTGAGATTAATAGTGCAGCCAACTGACATATGGCCCTTCTGAAAGAAAAGCCCTTCATCTGGGAAGCCGACAGTGTCCTCTTCATCAATAATCGACTGTGCAAAAAGGTTCATTTGTCCATTGAGTCAATATTTATGATGGTCTTATAATAAAGTTTGTTTTAGCGGGCTAATTAAAAGCATTGCACTCCATTAAACAGGGCAGATCTGACATTATTCGCCTTTGCTAAACATCTACTCAATGTCCCTCCATTCCCTTGCCTATCCAAGAGTCTCATGAATGCCACCACCGTATCTGCCTCAACCACCACCCAACAGTACATTACAGGGGCTCTCCACCCTCTGTGTAACAACCTTGCTCTGCTCAGCTCCTTTAATTCCTCTTGCTGTCTTTTAGTTTTGTTTACTTTAGAGATACAGCGCGAAAACAGGTCCTTCGACCCATCGGGTCCGCGCTGACCATCGATCACCCCTTCACACTAGTTCTACGTTGTCCCACTTTCGCATCCTATCCCTACACAGTAATACATTTTACAGAGGACCAATTAACCTGCAAATCCTCAGAGAAAATGCAGGCATCATTCTGGTAAACTTCCTCTCCAAAGCCTCAACATCTTCCCTGTAATGGGACGGCCGGAACTGCACATAATACTCTAAATGCGGCCTAACCAAATACCTAACCAAAGAACCAGCCCTTCGGCCCACAATGTTTCTGCCGAACATGATGCCATGTTGAACTGATCTCAGCTGCCTGCACATGATCCATATCCCTCTATTCCCTCATAAACACCACTATCACATCTGCCCCCACCAACCTTGACAATGCGTTCTATGCCCCCGCATCTGTGTAAAACAACCTGCTCCACCCATCTCCATGAATCTTTCCCCCTCTCACCTTATAGCTGTGCGCTCTATTGTTGTACATTTCCACCCTGGGGAAAAAAAGATTCTGACTGTCTACCCTGTCTATGCATAATTTTATATATTTCTTTTGTTTCCCCTCGACCCCAGGGAAAACGATCTCAGTCTATCCAACCTCTTCCTGTAGCTGAAACCTTCTAATCCAGGCAGAATTCTGGTAAACCTCCGCACTCTTTCCGAGGCCTCCACATCCTTCTTATAAGGGGATGGCCAGAACTGCACACGATACTCCAAATACTCCGTGACGTGTGGTGGTGCTGCCCAGCAGCTGCGACTCACCTGCAGTCCATTTGTCTTTTGGTGTTTTTTTGGTCTTAATTGTAGTGTTTGGATGTGATGTAGTATTTTTTGTGGTTGTGTACTATGTGTGAGGGGGGGGAACTATAAAAAATTGTCTCTTCCGAACGGAGATGCGACCTTTTTTTCTGGGTGGTGTCTCCGTCCCGCTGTGGCCTACCATCGGTCAAACACCTGGAGCTGGCGGCCTCCAGCTGGGACCACCTGGGGCTCTGGTTCGCAGAGCCCGTGGACTGTACTCACCACCTGCGGAGCTGGCTGTCTTCGGAGGCTGTGGTGGCACTGTGAGTGCGGCTGCGACTCGCCTTCGGAGGCTTCGGCCGCGGGCCGCAGGCCCTGTGGACGTCGGAAGCCCACAGGTCCCTGGGTGGGGGCCGACTTCGGGTGCTCCGGCAGCGGCAGCGATTTCGTCCGCCCCGAATCGCGGGGCTTGGGTCGGCCCGCTGTGGACCTTTCACCATCTGGCGCGGCCTGGAATAGGCCACGGGATTTTCCACCGCCCGGCGGGGGCTTCAATGTCGGGAGCCCCGACCGCCCCGAGGTGGCAATTTCGACTGCCTGACCACGGGAGAAGACGGCAGGGAAGAGAAAAGGCATTCTGTCCTTCCATCACAGTGAGGAGGTGACTGGAGGAGACTCACTGTGATGGATGTTTTTTTTGTTTTATGTTGGTTTTGTGATTGTGTGCTTTATTGCTTTCTTTTTATTGCCTTTCATTGTTGGCTGTGGGTAACAGATTTACGTCCAAAAACATGTTTTTGGATGACAATAAAGGCCATTCTATTCTATTCTATTCTATTCTATTCTATTCTAAATGCAACCTGACCAAAGTCCTATAAAGTTGCATCATGACTTCCTGACTCTTGTCCTCAATGCCCCGACCTATGAAAGCAAGCATGCCTTCTTTACCACTCTATCTATTGGTGTTGCAACTTTCAGGGAGTTATGGACTGGGACCCCACGATCTCTCTATACATTCCTAAAATGTGATTTTTCCATCCTGGTTAAAAGATTCTGACCGTCCATCCTATCTCTGCCTCTCATCATTCTATATACTTCCATCAGGTCATCCCCATAACCTCCGGCGTTCCATGTAAATGCATAATATTTACCACTATGCCTCTTAAGTTTTAGAAGGGCCTGTGATTATGCATCGTGGAGTTGCAAGGGGTACGTTTGTTTTTTGTTATCAGCTATACCAGTTTTCATGGCACAGATTACTCAAGGGGATCAGAAAAGAGGGCAAGACTGCCTCAGGCAAGATCCACAACCTTCTGCTGCATTATGCCAGCAGATTGCGCCTTTTATCCTGAAGTGAGAATGTTCATTTCCTGCTGTTCTCTCATTCAGACCTCTGAACTGATTCAAAACCAATATTTAAATTTATTTAGTGGCGTTTTTCAGCTCCTCTGCGGAATTGCGGATGCAACATAGATTGTTAATGTGAGAGGAATTAACTGCTCACACACTCTTCAGGTAATGCCATAAGTTCCAGGGGCTTAGTAGTAAAATTAGGAATCTTTTAATTGGTTTAGTTTAGAGACACAGCGTGGAAACAAGCCCTTTAGCCCACGCCGACCGTTAATCACCTCCACACTTGTTCTATGTCTTAAACAGTTTCAAACTTGTATTTGTCACCTTATTATGTATTTACTAGTTTATTATGAAATTAACCTAACACTGATTGAATAATTGATTGAAAGATACAGCATGTAAACAAGCCATTCAGCCCACAGAATCCATGCCAACCATCCATCACCCGTTCACACTAGTTCTATGTTATCCCACTTTCTCATCCAATCCCTACACACTAGAGGCAATTTATAGAGGGCCAATTAACCTTCAAACTTGCACGTTGGGATCTGGGAGGAAATTGGAGCACCAGAAGGAAACCCACGTGGTCACGGGGAGAATATTGGGGATTGGGGTCATTATTTCACCAACATTTTGTGGGGTGTGAAAGCTATGAGAAAATGGGTTTTTTTAAGGTGGAGATTGACAGATAGTTGATTGGAAAGGGTGTCAAGGGTTATGGGGAGAAAGCAGGAGAATGGGGCTGAGAAGAAAAATCAGCCATGATTGAATGGTGGAATAGACTCGATGGGCCGATGGGCCTACATCTGCTCCTATGATGTACAAGCATGAACTTATGAGGTTGCCAACAACATCTGGCATGAAGATAGTGTCTGGGACGTGGAAAAATGTCCAATAACATCCTAAAACAGATTATCACGTCATTTATCTCATCATTCTTTGTGGGAGCAATCCTGGACATGCTTGGGTTAACAGATGATGAACATTTGACGTCACTGGGCCTGGACTTGCTGGAGTTTAGAGGGATGAGGGGGGACCTCATTGAAACCTACCGGATAATGAAAGACCTGGATAGAGTGGATGTGAAGAGGATGTTTCCACTAGTGGGAGAGTCTAGGACAAGAAGGCACAGCCTCAGAACAAAGAAGGTACCTTTAGAAAGGAGATGAGGAGGAATTTCTTTAGTCAGAGGATTGTGAATCTGTGGAATTAATTGCCACACATGGCTGTGGAGGCCAAGTCATTGGATATTTTTAAAGTGGAGGTTGACCAGTTCTTGATTTGTAAGGGTGTCAAAGGTGACGGGGAAAAGGCAGGAGAATGGGGTTGAGAGGGAAAGATAGATCGGCCATGATTGAATGTCAGAATAGACTGGATGGGTCGAATGGCCTAATTCTGCTCCTGTGATTTATAAACCTATGAAACTGAAAATGCAGGAATTACTCAGTGGGTCAGAAATTCAGAAAGAGTCAAGAGTGTCATTGTCATATGCACCAGCAATGGAACAATTACATTCTTACTTGATGCAACATAACAGGCCCCTTTATTCAATGAACATAGATGAAATATAATAATCCAAGAGATTTCAATAAATTAAGAACCATAAAAGCCATAACTGTGCAGAAACGGAGGCCCATAGTGCGAACAAAGAGACTGACTAAAGAAGTTCATTGTTGCTGAGGTTAGAGTAGTGTGGTGTTCAAGAGCTATGATCAAATGGCGGAGCAGACTTGATGAGCCCAATGGCCTAATTCTGCTCCATGGTCTAGAAAAAAATGAACTACTCTTGAACCTGGTGCTTACAGTTATCAGGCTCCTGTACCTTCTTCCTGCTGGTCGGAGCGAAATGAGAGTGCGGCCTGTGTGGCGTGGGTCTTTGATGATGCTGGCTGTCTTTTTGAGGCAGTGACTCCTCTAGATCTCTGCAATGGTGGGGATGTGAGTACCCGTGATGAACCGGGCAGTGCCTACCACTCTCCGTAATCTCCTTTGTTCCTAGTTACTGAAACTAGTCAGTGTGCTCAATGCCATAAACCTATCGGAATTTAAAGTGTGGAAGCTTTGGAGAGGGTGCAGAGGAGGTTTACTGGACCACTGCCTGGATTAGAGGTTTTCAGCTAGAGGGGGAAGTTGGACAGACTTGGATCTTTTTTCCCTGGAATGTCTGGGGTTGAAAGTATATAAAATGATGAGAGGCATAGACAGGGTAAACACTCAGAACCTTTTTCCCAGAGTGGAAATTTACAGCATTGGATGCTATAAAGTGAGTGGGGGAAAGTTTGCTGGAGATGTCAGGGCATGTTTTTTACACAGAGGCTGGTGGGGGCCTGGACAGTATTGTCAGCAGTGGAGTCAGATATAATAGTGGTGTTTACGAGGGCCAAGAGGGATATGGATCAGGTGCAGGCAGATGAGTTCAGTTTAACTTTGCATTATGTTCAGCACAAGCATTGTGGGCCAAAGGGCCGTTCCTGTGCTGTTCTGTACTGTTCTATGTTCTATGTTCAATATTCTATGACACAGTTAGCAACATACTCCGCCTCTGAAAGGCTGCTTATGAATGAAAGATGCTAATTTCTTCTTTCAATTAATGCTTTAAAGGACAGTATCAATTTTATGGTCAACTGGTGTAATCTTTGTTTTAGATTTTTCAACCTGGTTGAATTTTTCAATAGGGGCAGCACAGTGGCGCAGCGGTGGTGTTGCAGCACCAGAGACCGGGGTTCGATCCTGACTATGGGTGCTGTCTGTACGGAGTTTGTACATTTTTCCTGTGACCGTGTGCATTTCTCCGGAGGCTCTGCTTCCCTCCCGCACTCCGAAGACCTACAGGTTTGTACGCTAATTGGCTTTGGTAAAAAAATATTGTAAACTGCCCTTAATGTGTAGAATAGTGCTCGTGTGCAGGTGATCATTGGTCGGCGTGGACTCGGTGGGCCAAAGGGCTGCATTTCAGTTTAGTTTAGTTTAGAGATACAGTGCGGAAACAGTACACTAGCACTATCCTACATGCTAGGAACAATTTACAATCTTTACCGAAGCCAATTAAGCTACAAACCTGTACGTCTTTGAAGTGTGGGAGGAAACCGGAGCACCAGTGCTCACAATAATGTAATTATTCACAGGGATAACATACAAACCTGTAGTCAGGATCGAACCTGGGTCTCTGGCGCTGTAAGGCAGCAACTCCATCGCCGCGCCACTGTGCCGCCCCTCATCTCTAAATTCTAAAGCTCAGACCTTTTTTAGGCTTCAGTTGCTTCTCAAATCCTCAAGCTATGTTTGGACACGGACTGTCCCATGCCAGCTTCCATCCCGTCCCCTCTCTTGTCAACCCTCCAGCATGCATGGCAGACCCGAACATTTAGAGCAGCTCTTTGTTCTGGTGTGTGAGCACATTAAACATGGTCACAAACAAGGTAAACTCACGCCAGGATATCAGTGCTGCTGGGATAATCAGACTTATCAATATAGGAGGGACGCACACGCATTTTGTGTTCAGGTTTATTTTTGTCATGTGTACCGAGGTACAGTGAAAAGGTTTGTTTTGCATTCTATCCAAACATATCCGATATGCCATACATAAACACAATCAAGTCAAACTGAAGTAGAATAGGTAAAGCAAAGACACAGAGTGCAGAATATAGTTCTCAGTATTGTTCCATGGATAAAGGCCAAAGTCCTCAATGGGGTTGAGGTGAATCGGACAGTACCGTAGCTTATGAAAGGATGGTTAAGAAGCCTGATAACAGATGGCAAGAAGCTGTTCCTGAGACTGATGGTGCGCGCTTTCAACTTTCTATACCTTCTGCCGGACGGGAGAAGGCAGAAGAGGGGATGACCGAGGTAGGACAAGTCTTTGATTAGGCTGGCTCCTTTTCCGAAGCAACGTGAAGTGTAGATGGAGTCAGTGTGGTGGGGAGTCTGGACTGTGTGAGACTGTGCTACATCTACAACTCCCTGCATAGAGACACAAAATTCTGGAGTAACTCAGTGGTCAGGCAGCATTTCTGGAGAAAAAGAATAGGTGACGTTTCAGCCTTCTTCAGACTGCTGTAACTCCCTGCAGTTTCTTGCGGTCTTGGGCAGATCTATTTCCCAAACCAAACTGTGATTCAACCTGAAGATAGACACAAAATGCTGGGGTAACTCAGCGGGTCAGGCAGCATCTCTGGAGAAAATGGATAGATGACGTTTGGCTGACAGTCTGCTTTCTATGTGTTGGATGGAACTGCAGATGCTGGTTTAAATTGAAGATAGACACAAAAAGCTGGAGTAACTCAGCATCTCTGGAGAGAAGGAATGGGTGACGTTTTGGGTCGAGACCCTTCTTCAGACTGCTTTCTATGGCCTACAGTTTTGGAGAACTTATCCTATGCCTTCATTATTCTATACATTAACCATCAACATTGTCACCACGTTTTGTCATCAAAGGCAACTGAACTTAAAAAACAATCCTTTATTCCCATTTTTTTTTCATCTGTCCATTGACACTCTCCAATCTTTAATTATGAGCTGAACAAATCCAAGCTTGCACATGGTCTTTATTACGTTAATGGAGGGGAGAAGATTAAACATCTGTCTGGTAGCTCAGCCTCGTGACATGGGTGGTAAACGGGGTTACCTGCTTTTCTTCTTCAGTGGGGCTGTGGATAAAAGTAGCTGGTGGTTATTATTTGTTCCTCCTGGCTGGAGGGGAATGTTAACACCAAAGCAGCTTTCACTGCTGATTGCCCGTAATTGAAGGTGGAGTGGTGCTTTGCGGCTGAAGTGGAGGTGGGGAAAGAAAAGAGAGAAAGGGGGCTTTAGCAGTACTTTATCAGGGAGTGTGATTGAAAGCTGCTTGAATTATGTTCACAGATAAACCAAAGGCAGTCTCACCATCTATATACTGAATCTCTTTGAATTGCAGGCCATTAGAACATAGAACTGTATAGTGTGGGAAGGAACTACAGGAGAGCACAAGGGCACAGCGGTAGAGTTGCTGCCTTATAATGCCAGAGACCCGGGTTAAATCCTGACTACGGGTGCGGTCTGTAAGGAGTTTGCACGTTCTCCCTCTGACCGCGTGGGTTTTCTCCGTGTGCTCGGGTTACCTCCCAAACTCCAAAGACGTACAGGCTTGTAGGTTAATTGGCTTCGGTAAAAACTGTAAATTGTCCCTCGTGTGTGTAGGATACCACTGGCCGGCGTGGACTCGGTGGACCGAAGGACCTGTTTCCGCGCTGTGTCTCTAAACTAAACTAAACCAAAATTCCCAACTTAGTCCCCACAAGCAGCCTGGGTAGGTCCCAAATTTCAGCCAACCCTTGAACAGCCTGTTGTTATTCTGCCGACATCATCACTTGCTGTTGATTAGCTGGGAGCGGGATTGCCTTCACTTTGGGCAAACGTGAAGGGGACGAAGCATCTTTAAACCCTAACGATTCCCACAAGGAAGTTGCTGCTTCTCTTTTTGCCCGAGAAGAGGTTTAGCGGCGAGCCGAACCCAAAAGTGCTTTAATTGATAGTTGCCGTCTCAGTCTCCAATTATTATTCCGAGGGTTTGTGCATGATGGGGGATGATGTCAACAGCTGAGATCTGGAGGCCGGCTCTCCCCAGGGAGCTGGACAGACCAGGCTCCAGCAGTGCTGCTGCAATGCGGACCGGACCGACGTCTTTGATTGATGATGGTTTAAGTTGAAGAGAAGCAGTGGAGGGGTTGAGTCCTTCAAGTGTGACCATGAAACCCTGGATAATCCACAATTCTCCAGCCTACGCTGTAATCAGATTCCCTCTCCGACAATTTACACGTCGTTACTTTACGCTTTACGCAAGTGTTCTTGAAGCTCACACAGCAATACCCCGGCAGCACAACACATACTCACATTTCTACAGCTAATTCCTCTCAAATTAAGCTGTTAATATCTAATACTTCTCTAATAAGCAACTGAACCAACAACCAGAGAGCAGTCCTGAACTACTATCCACTTCATTGGAGACCCTCGGACTATCTTTAATCAGACTTTACTGGACTTTCTTTTTGCCTAAACGTTATTCCCTTTATCATGTATGTGCACACTGTGGACGACTCGATTGTAATCATGTGTTGTCAGTCCGCCGACTGGTTAGCACACATAAAATGCCTTTCACTGCTCCTTGGTATACATGGCAATAAACTAAATTCAAACTAGTTAGACTAGTTAGAGATCTTATCGAAACGTATAAGATTATTAAGGGGTTGGACACGTTAGAGGCAGGAAACATGTTCCCAATGTTGGGGGAGTCCAGAACAAGGGGCCACAGTTTAAGAATAAGGGATAGGCCATTTAGAACGGAGATGAGGAAAAACTTTTTCAGTCAGAGAGTTGTGAATCTGTGGAATTCTCTGCCTCGGAAGGCAGTGGAGGCCAATTCTCTGAATGCATTCTAGAGAGAGCGAGATAGAGCTCTTAAGGATAGCGGAGTCAGGCAGGGCCGTTTTTACAGCATTATGGGCCCCCGGGCAAAGCAGTGTACTGGGGCCCCTACCGTTACTCTCCCCCACCCCCCTTTCCCTACCAGCCCCCCCCTGTCGTGCCGGCGAAAAGCACTCACCAAAAAGCACTTAGCGATGGACTTAGGGTGCTACATTGTTGCGAAAAGCACTTACAGATCGCTGTGAGAAGCACTTAGTGACCGAAAATGTTGCGAAAAAAGCACTTATTGAACCTACATTTTTAAAGTAGTATTTATTTATTGCAAGTCACTTAACATACACAGATCAGCATGGGGCCCCTATGCTCGTGGGCCCCCGGGCAAGTGCCCATCAGGCCCATGCGTTAAGACGGCCCTGGAGTCAGGGGGTATGGGGAGAAGGCAGGAACGGGGTACTCAGGGCATTCAGCCAAAGCGGAAGTGGCGGCACCTAATGGCTGCGGCTCGCTAGCAGTCTGTTCGTCTTTTTTCTTTTTTTTTTTGTTGTGTGTCGGTGTTGGGATGGTTTTTGGTTTTTTTTGGTTGTGTATGTGTGGGGGGTGGGGGGGGTGGTGGTGTGGGTGGGTGGGGGGGGTGGGGGAAACCTTTCTCTTTAGGTCTCTTCCTCACGGCGCGGGGTGCGGCTCGGCGGTGGGGCCTAACATCGCCCGGCGCGGCTCGGCCGCTGGACTTAACATCACCCGGCGCGGCTTGGCCGCTGGACTTAACAGTGCCTGGTGCGGCTCGGCCGCGGGGCCTAACATCGCTGGTGAGGCTCGGCCGCTGGACTTAACAGTGCCCGGGCCGCAGGGCCTAACATCGCCCGGCACGGCTTGGCCGCTGGACTTAACAGTGCCCGGTGCGGCTTGGCCGCGGGGCCTTCCATCGCCCGGTGCGGCTCGGCCGCTGGACTTAACAGTGCCCGGTGCGGCTTGGCCGCGGGGCCTTCCATCGCCCGGTGCGGCTCGGCCGCGGGGCCTAACATCGCCCGGTGCAGCTCGGCCGCGGGACTTAGCTGTGCAAGGCTCGGTCGCGGGGCCTTCCATCGCCCGGCTCGGCCGCGAGACGTTTCAGCGCCCGGTGCGACTCGGCCGCAGGGACTCCCATCCCCTTGCGGGGACTGTGCGGGTCGGTCGGGGACGAGCTGTCTGTCCGTGGGCGTGGGGAAGAGAGTGGAAGTTTTGTTGCCTCCATCACAGTGAGGGGGTGTTTGGAGTCACTGTGATGGACGTTATGTGTTGGGGTCATGTGTCTTATGTTCTTTTTTGTGTGTGACTGCTATGTAGTTTCGTTCGGTACCTTGGTACCGAATGACAAATAAAGCTCTGTTGAACTGTTGAACTGTTGTTGATTGAGAATGATCAGCCATGATCACATTGAATGGCGGTGCTGGCTCGAAGGGCCGAATGGCCTCCTCCTGCACCTATTGTCTATTGACCCAGAGAGTCTGTGCCGACCAGTGATGACCATGTACACTAGCCCTATCCTACACACTAGGGGCAATTTACAATATACAGAAGTCAATTAACCTACAAACCTGCACGTCTTTGGAGTGTGGGAGGAAACCGGAGCACCTGGAGAAAACCCAAGCGGTCACAGGGAGAACATACTAACTCCGTACAGACAGCACCCATAGTCAAGATTGAACTCAGGTCACTGGTGCTGTAAGGCAGCAACTCTACCGATGCACCATTGTACTGCCCACTAGTTACTCCAGCACTTTATGTTTTTTTCTATTTGTGGGAGCTTTCCCTGTGTAACGTGTTTGCTGTTTTTCCTTTATCTAGATACTGATTTTGATCGGAAAGTATTTGAGGGATGGATAATGGCCAAACACGGACAGATGGGACTAGTGTAGATGGGGCAACTTGGTCGGCGTGGGCAAGTTGGGCCTAAGGGCCTGTTGCTGTGCTGTATGTCTCTATTGTACTTAAGTAATAGCTTATAATAGCTTCTGATAATAGCAGAATGATGTTCTGCACTGTGTATCTTCCACTTTGCCCTATCTATTGAGAGGGGCAAGATTTAACAGGAAACTGAGGGGTAACATACAGAGGATGGTGGGTAAATGGAATGAGCAGCCAGAGGAGGTAGTTGAGGCAGATACTATAACAACATTTAAAAGGCATTTGGTAGAGGGATGTATAAGATCATGAAGGGAATGTATATGGTGAATTTTGCCCAGGGTAGGTGAATCAAGAACTGGAGGACATAGGTTTAATGTGAAACGGGAAATATTGAATAGGAACCTGAGGGATACGGTCTTCACACAGAGGGTGGTGGGTGTATGGAATGAACTGCCAGAGGATGTAGTCGAGGCAGATACTATAACAGCATTTAAAGCACACTTGGACAGGTACATGGATAGGAAAAGTTTAGAGGGATTTCGGCCAAACATTGCAGGTGGGACTAGTGTAGATGGGGCATCTTGTTCAGCATGGACAAGTTGGGCTGAAGGGCCTGACTCCGTGCTGTATGACTCTATTGTACTTGAATTTGACTTGATGTATAGTATTATCAGATCTGATTGGATATCAGGCAAAACAAAGCTTTTTATTGCACCTTGGTACACGTGACAATACTAAAACAAAATCTAAACCTAAAGCTTGATAACCTCTTTGAGGTGATGAGCAAAATATCATGTCCTTTTAGTTAAAGAATGGATATGCAGGGAATGGTGGGATATGGATTATGTACAGGCAGAGAAGATTAGTTTAACCTGACAATGTTTCCACTAGTGGGAGTCTAGGACCAGAGGCCACAGGATGTACCTTTAGAAAGGAGATGAGGAGGAATTTCTTGAGTCAGTGGGTGGTGAATCTGTGGAATTCATTGCCACAGAAGGCTGTGGTGGCCAAGTCAATGGCGATTGATAGATTCTTAATTTGTACGGGTGTCAGGGGTTACGGGAGAAGGCAGGAGAATGGGATTGAGAGGGAAAGATAGATCAGCCATGATTGGATGTCAGACGAGTGGCCTAATTCTGCTCCTACAAATTATGAATTTATGAACTTATGAAATCTGCTCGGCATGGACATTGTGGGCCGAAGGGCCTGTTCCTGTGCTGTACTGTACCGTTCTCTGTTCAATGCACAGCTAGTATCGTATTCCATTCCTTCCAAAAGATAATGACACTAACATGAATGACATATGTATTGTCCACCATTCCCAACAAGAAGCAACAGGTAATTACATTTTGCTTTTGTTCATTTCTTCACCAGGATAAAAGCATCACCTCGTGCAGTATGTGCGAGCATAACAATCCTCTGTTGGTGAAATGAAACCTTCTTCAAATCACCAGCTTGAAGTCCAGTGGCTTCCGTAAGATTGGAACGTATGAATTTGAATGTACAACATTAAAACACATGAAATAGAAGCAGGATGTAGACCATTCAGCCCTTTGTGACTGCTATCCCATTCAATAGGTTGATCCACTACCCCAGTGCCACTTTCTTGCAGTAACCCCATAAACCTTGAACATGAGTCAAGAGTGTTTAATTGGGCGGCACAGTGGCACAGCGGGTAGAGCTGCTGCCTCAGCGCCAGAGACCCGGCTTTGATCCTGACTTCGACTGCTGTCTGTGTGGAGTTTGCACCTTTTCCCTGTGACCACAATTTTACCAAATTTTACTAAAGCCATTAACCTACAAACTTGCATGTCTTTGGAGTGTGGGAGGAAACCAGAGCACCCAGATGAAACCCACACGGTCATAAGGAGAACATGCAAACTCCACATGAACAGCACCCAAAATTAGTATCAAGCTCGGGTCTCTGAGGCAGCAGCTCTACCAGCTACACTATTGTGCTGCCCCTATTCTGCAGATACTCTTTTATAACTAGAAATATTTTGGCTACGTTCATCCATGCTGTATATTTGAATATATATTTGTCTCTGGCGTAGAACACTAGTGCACCACTTCTGACTGAATTGCACCACTCCAGAGATTTAACCAGGAAATACATGTTGCAAATCACCCGCAAACATCTGCTGTGATTTTGATGTTGGATGCATATCAAATGATATCTTCGCCAATTCATGTTTACTAGAGTCTTATCCAGCTGCAGAAATATTTTTTTACTCTTGTACTCTCATTGCCTTGCAATAAGGACCAATAAACAATTTATCTTCCTAATTGCTTCCTGAACTAGAAAGTAACTTTCTGCCTTTCCTGTACTAGTTAGCAAATCCCATGATACGCCAGCAATGAATAATTGAAAGTCATTGAGTTAAACAACATGGAAGCATGCCCTTTTGCTCAACTTGGCCACGCCGACCAACATGTCCCATTTACACTAGTCCCACTTACCTGTGTTTGGCCCATATCCCTCTAAACCTGTCCTATCTATGTACCAGTCTAAATGCTTCTTAAATGTTGCGATAGTACCTGCCTCAACTATCTC
This sequence comes from Rhinoraja longicauda, assembly GCF_053455715.1. Taxonomy (NCBI): domain Eukaryota; kingdom Metazoa; phylum Chordata; class Chondrichthyes; order Rajiformes; family Arhynchobatidae; genus Rhinoraja; species Rhinoraja longicauda. The sequence continues at coordinate 15,530,984 of NC_135974.1, forward strand.
CTCCGGCAGCTCATTCCATACACCCACCACCCTTTGTGTGAAAAAGTAACCCATCAGGTTCCTATTAAATCTTCCCACCACCCCACCCCACCCTCATCTTAAACATATGACCTCTGGTTCTTGATTCCCTTACTCTGTGTAAAGGACTGTGCATTCACCCAATCTATTCCTCTCGTGATCTGATACACCTCTATAAGATCACCCCTCATCACCCTGCGCTCCAAGGAATAAAGTCCGAGCTTGCTCAACCTCTCCCTATAGTTCAGGCCCTTGAGTTCTGGCAACATCTTCGTAAACCTTCTCTGCACCTTAAACCTATGCCCTCTGATTCTCGATTCCCCTACTCTGGGCAAGAGACTCTACGTATCTAACCCAATCTATGCCTCTCCTGATTATGGGTGCTGTCACTTTGGAGCTTGTACGTTCTCCCTGTGACCACGTGGGTTTTCTCTGGGTACTCCGGATTCCTCCCATACTCCAAAGACATTTGTATATATATTTTTAAAATATACACACACACACATATATATACAACCAATGAGCCAAAACATTATGACCACCTGCCTAATATGCTGTTGGTCCTCTGTATGCCGCCATAACAACGCCGACCCACCGAGGCATGGACTCTACAAGAGCCCTGAAGGTGTCCTGTGGTATCTGGCAAAAACATTAGCAGCAGATCCTTCAAGTCCTATAAGTTGTGAGGTGGAGCTGCCGTAGATCGGACTTGTCGATCCAACACATCCCACAGATGCTCAATCGGATTGTGATCTGGAGAATGTGGAGGCCAGGGCAATACCGTGAACACTTCATCATGTTCCACAAACCATTCCCGAACAATGTGTGCAGTGTGGCAGTGCGCATTATCCTGCTGAAAGAGCCATCCGGGAATACCATTGCCATGAAGGGGTGTACCTGGTTTGCAATGATGTTTAGGTAGGTGACACGTGTCAAATTTATGTCCACATGAATGGCCGGACCCCGGGTTTCCCAGCAGAACATTGCCCAGAGCATCACACTCCCTCCACCGGCTTGTCATCTTCCCACAATGCATCCTGGTGCCATCACTTCCCCAGGTAAACAGCGCATACGTACACGGCCATCCACATGATCCAAAAGGAAAACGGGACTCAGGCGACCTTCTTCCACTGCTTCAAGGTCCAGTTCTGAGGCTCGCATACCCAATGTAGGTGCTTTTAATGGTAGACAGGGGTCATCATGGACACTCTGACCGGTCTGCGGCTACGCAGCCCCATACGCAGCAGGGTGCGATGCACTGTGTATTGTGACACATTCCTCCTGTGACCACCATTAAAATTTTCTGTGAATTGTGCTACAGTAGACCTTCTGTTGGTTCGGATCAGATGGGATAGCCTTCATTGCCTTCGCACATCGATGAGCCTTGAGCGCCTAACACCCTGTCGCCGGTTTGTGGTTTGTCCCTCCTCGGACCACTGTCGGTCGGTACTCACCACTGCTGACTGGGAGCACCCCACAAGCCTTGCCGTTTCAGAGATGCGCTGACCCAGTCATCTGCCCATAACAATTTGGCCCTTGTCAAAGTCGCTCAGGTCTTTACTCCTGCCCATTTCTCCTGCATCCAACACATCAACGTCAAGAACTGACTGTTCACTTGCTGCCTAATATATCCCACCCCTTGACAGGTGCCATTGTAGCAAGATAATCAATGTTATTCACTTCACCAGTCAGTGGTCATAATGTTTTGGCTCATCGGTGTACATATATATATATATGTGTGTGTGTATTATATAAATGTATATATATATATATATTCTAAGCTTTTTTTGTTTATTATATTGTGTACAGAGTACTATGTTTACATATTCAGTTGTAATGCTGCAAGTAAGAATTTCATTGTTCTGTTTCGACAGAAATTCCGACAGAAGACGTCTTGTGCCAGCCAGAGATGGAGGTTCATCTGAACAGTAACCACACAACAGCGTCACTGATGCCCAGTGAGAGAGGGTGGCACATGAGTGCCCCGGTCTCTGCTGTGGTATTTGAATCCTCGACCTGTCTGACACAGAGGCCAGACTATGTCATTTCCTGTCATTTGCTGTGGGACATGAGGTTTAATTGATTGAACGATACGGTATGGAAACAGGCCCTTCGGCCCACCGAGTCTGCTCCAATCAACGCTCACCCGTTCACACAGGTTCTATGTTATCCCACTTTATCATCCACTCTCTGCACACCAGGGACAATTTACAGAGGGGCAATTAGCCTACAAACCTGCACATACACTAACACTATCCTACACACTAGAGACTACAATTTTATCGCAGCCAATTACCCTACAAACCTGTACATCTTTGGAGTGTGGGAGAAAACTGGAGCACCCAGAGAAGACCCACACAGTCACAGGGAGAACGTGCAAACACTGCACAGACTGCTCTCGTAGTCAGGATCGAACTCGGGTCTCTGGTTTGATTGATTGAAAGATGCAGCATGGAACCAGGCCCATCAGTCCACCGTGTACAAGATAGGCATCCTTCACCCACTCGCACTAGTTCAATGTTATCCCACTTTCTCATCCACTCCCGACACATTAGCGGCAATTTACAGAAGGCTAACTAACCGACAAAGCTGCACGTCTTTGGGATGTGGGAGGAAACCGGAGCACCCGGAGATAACCAACGTGGTCACCAATGCGGAGAGAGCCTGCAACCTCCACACAGACAGCACCTGAGGTCAGGATGGAACTTTGCTCTCCGGCGCTGTGAGGCAGCAGCTCGATCAGCGGTGCAACTGTGCCGCAGGTATTGAAGGCAGTTTCCTTCACGGAACAAATGCGGATAGAAATACATTTTCAGGAAAGTAAATTAAAGGCAAACTAAGAATGCAAATATCTAACAATGGTAAAGCAATGGCCACCAAGGTGATAATGACAATTCTGCAGAGAGATACTGGGCTGCAGTTTTTGTTTGACAATACAATTGCACTGTCAGTCCATGTAGCTTTGTCCACCTTGTCTCTTGTTGGTAATAGATTTAACCTTATCATCCAAGAACACATGCTGCTTCCTTTGTCGTTAGAACTCATCAGGTTTTGTCTGCGTAGCTCAGAAGGGATTGAATCCAAAGCAATCTCGCTGGGAGAACGGCATTGCCTACGAACATAGAGACCTCCACATGTTACATTTACCAGAATTTTTCAAATTCATTTTTCAGGATTAGAGCTAGAATGTACTGCCTATTTTTAACTGCTCCAATACAGACTATCTTATTTATGTATTGTCTTTCCGCTGACTGGTTAGCATGCAACAAAAGCTTTACACTGCACCTCAGTACACGTGACAATAAACTAAACTCAACTAAAAAAAACTCAACTCAACTCAATTTCGGAGGGCATTTAAAAATTTGGAGTATTGTGAGCAGTTTTGTGCCTCATATCTGAGGAAGGATGTGCTGGCGTTGGAGAGGGTCCAGAGGAGTTTTACAAGACTGATCCCAGGAATGATTGGGCTGACGTATGATGAGCGTTTGACGGCACGAGGCCTGTACTCGCTGGAATTTAGAAAGATGAGAGGGGACCTGATTGAAACTTACCGAATAGTGAATGGCCTGGATAGAGTGGATGCGGTGAGTACATTTCGACTATTGGGAGAGTCTGGGACCAGAATCCACAGCCTCAGAATAAAAGGACATACCTTTAGAAAGGAAGTGAGGAGTCGACCAGCGATCACCCATATACTAGTTCTATCCTACACGAGGAACAATTTACAGAGGCCAATTAACCTATAAATCTGCACGTCCTTGGACTGTGGGAGGAAACTGGAGCACCTGGAGAAAACCCATGTGGTCACAGGGAGAACTCAGGACAGACAACACCCATAGTCAGGATCGAACCCAGGTCTCTTGCACTGTAAGGCAGCAACTTTACGGCTGTGCCACTGTGCCACCCTGCTGTTACTCACGGAAAATCAACTGGAATGGAAAGATAGAGCAAACGGGAAGATATAGTGTGCAGGAGATAGTTCTTAGCATTATAATACACCACATCAATTCCCGAACCCGGGTCTCTGGCGCTGTCAGGCAGCAACTCTACCTCTGTGCCACTGTGCCGTCCAAAGTACCTTTATGAAGAACAAGAATCCTTTCAGAAATTGGCTGCACCATTTCGGGAGACAAAAATTCTGACCCGGTGCAAAAAAGCACCAAGTAAATAAAACGGAGGTATCAGGGGTACTTTAAATAATTGTCCTGTGCTGTTTCCCTGGCTGTTTGCACTGCATATGCTGGTGCTTCCTACAATGGGCTTGTTTGCTGAACTTGCCCAGAGGTCCCGGAATACAGGTGCTGTATTAACCCAGACTCAATATTACTGCAGATGCGCAAACACCACAAGGAGGGTGCTCAATTAGCGGGGAAGGCAGATCATCACCGAGTCTCTCCTCCCTTGACAGTAAAGAGAGACGGCCACAATTTATCACCCACACCGGTGGCATCTTGCGCATCTGGGCCCAAGGACTGACCATTAAACATAACTGCACAGAGTCTGAGTTCCACATGTGACCACGGGCCTGGGCCTGGGCCTAAGCTGATCTGTCATGCCGCACAGCAGGAGTATTGATCGATAGCCGTTTATTTCAACTTTCTGGAATTAATCTTGCATTACCAAGCCGAGCGTCCTTCCCCTAAACATTCTTTTTTAACATACAGTTAGTCGGAACAGATGAGTCGCAGGTGCTGTGCTGATGACAAGACCACGTGGCCTGTGTCTGAGGCACATTAATTTCACGGACATTAAAAGATAAAGAACAGGCTTCAATAAAGTCATTTGTAATTGTGTGCTCTGTCCTTGGTTTTATATGTTCATCGCTAGCTCTTAAACCTTTGCATTAACCCCTTCAAAGGCTTTGGTAACATTGCTTTATATTTGCAGGAATTAATGCAGTGATCACTTGTACACAGGCTTGCTCTGCTTTAGACTTCAGACTTCAGACTGGCTTGATGCGCCTTGGAGGACATTTGGAATTAAGTGCATTGTAATGGGTGTGGTCACAAATATCCCAGGCCAGTTAAGGGTATATCAGTCGCCTATTATGTAAGTTATAGTTTTTAGTTTTAGAGATACTGCCCGGAAACAGGCCCTTTGGCCCACCCAGTCCACTTCGACTAGTGATCACCCCATACACTAGCACTATCCTGCACTCCTACAATGTTTACTGAAGCCAATTAACCTACAAACCCGCACATCTTTGGAGTGTGGGGGGAAACTGGAGCACCCATAGGAAACCCATGCGGTTATAGGGAGAATGTACAAACTCCATACAGACAGCACCCCTGGTTAGGCTCAAACCCGGGTCTCTGGCGCTATAAGGCAGCAGCTCTACCACTACACCACTGTGCCGTCCTTCTGTGTGCTCTTGATACTGTCTCTCCTTAGGCCGCAAGCCGCATTGTACCAGGGTATTGGCATTCATTGTCATAGTCATAGAGTCATACAGTGTGCAAACAGGCACTTGGGCCCAACTTGTCCATGCCGACAAACATGCCCCATCTACACGAGTTCCACCTGCCTGCATTTGGCCCCGATCCTTCTAACCCTTTCCTATCCATGTAACCTGTCCAAATGTTCTTTACATTTTATAGTAGTACCTGCCTCAACTACCCCCTCCTTCTCCCCGCTCCCATCCAGCGGAAAGTACAGAAGCGTGAAAGCACACACCACCAGACTAAGGAACAGCTGCTTCCCCTCTCTCATCAGGCTTCTGACTGATACTTCCATAAGCTAGGATACTGTCCAATTCACCTCTACCCCATTGCAGATATTGGACTTTGTGTATGGCACATTAAACTTTAGAGATATAGCACAGAAACAGGCCCTTCGGCCCACTGATTCTACACTGACTATCGTACAAGTCCACCCCATACACTAGCACTATCCTACACACGAGGGGCAATTTACAATTTTACTGAAGCCAATTAACCTACAAACCTGTAAATCTTTGGAGCTTGTGAGGATTTGCTGCCTCACAATGCCCGAGACCCAGGTTCAATCCCAACTATGGGTGCTGTCTGTATGGAGTTTGTAGGTTCTCCCCGTGACCTGTGTAGGTTTTCTTCAGGTGCTTCGTTTCCTCCCACATTCCAAAGACGTACAGGTTTGTGGGTTAATTGCCTTCTGTAAATGATTCCTGGTGTGTAAGATAGTGCTAGTGTACAGGGATCGCTGTTCGGCATGGGCGACACGCCAATGGGCCTGTTGCTGCACTGGATCTTGAAACTAAACTAAAATTCCCTTTATCCTGTATCTGTACACTGTGGATGCTCGATTGTAATCATATATTGTCTTTCCGCTGACTGGATAGCTCGGAACAGAAAAGCTTATCACTGTACCTCGGTACACATGACAATAATAAACTAGACTAAAACTAAACTAACTTCAGCCGAAATTCAGAGTCTCCAACATCATAGAGGTGACACAGTGACGCAGCAGTAGAGTTGCTACCTTGCAGCGTGAGAGACCCAGGTTCAATCCTGACTCCGGGTGTTGTCTGTATGGAGTTTGTACGTTCTCCCTATGCCAGCGTCGGTTTTCCCTGGGTACTTTGGTTTCCTCCCACACTCTGAAGACCTACAGGTTTGTAGGTTAATTGGCTTCGGTGTAAGGGGATCACTGTGTGATGCAGACTCAGTGGGCCAAAGGGCCTGTGTCTGTGAATTGTCCCTGGTGTGTACGATAGAATCAGTGTACGGGTGATTGTTGGTCAGTGCAGACTCAGTGGGCTAAAGGGCCTGCTGCTGCACTGCATCACTAAACTAGACTAAACTAAACTAAACTAAACCACATCGCTCCATCACCACCACACTGGGAAGGGGGTAATTGAGATTGGAATTGCAGGAGGGGAGATAATGAGATGTTGCTCCAAGTTTATCCTGAGCGGCAGTCCCTCCTCGTGCTGTCTGTCCCACACCAGATGCACCATTTGGTCAGGCTAGTCGTTGAACAGGTGACGCTCACTGGGCCAGCCTGTGACTGTACCGCCCTTGGTAATAAAGCAAAACTTATGCTCTCAATAAAAATGCAAATCTTGCACGTTGCCACAGTGCAGCCCAGTGCATGGCAGTCTTAATGACTTGCAGATTTGCAGAATAGTGTCTGGAGCTCACAGCTGTGATGTCGAACCAAGTAGTCCCTAGCTGCAGCTCTCTCTGATCCAGCCCAATCTCTCACACACATTGCACACATCCTCTTGGAAGTTCCCTTTGTCCAAACAGTCCTCATTATAGCGGTTAACATACCATGAACTGTGACACAATGTATTAGACGTCCTCAACAGTATACACCCATGTATGAGACCCAACAGATATGTAAACATAGCACTCTGTAAACACTATAATAAACAACTAAAAAGTTCAGAATATATATATATATATATGTATATGGTATGTGCATATGTGTGTGTGTATATGTATATATATGTGTGTATGTACATGTGTATATATATATATTCACAAAATGCTGGAGTAATTCAGCAGGTCAGGCAGCATCTCAGGAGAGAAGGAATGGGTGATGTTTCGGTTCGAGACCCTTCTTCAGACTGATGAATCGGACACTGATATATATATATATATATATACACACATACACACACACACACATATATATATAGTGTTTACAGCGTGCTGCTTACATACCTTATACATATGTATATGACATGTGCGTATATATACATGTGTGTTTTGTTGTATATATATGGTGTTTACAGAGTACTGTGTTTACACATCTTATATATATATATATATAGATATACACTGTGTCGGTGTATATAAAAATATATCTGGAAGCTACTCCTGAACCTGGACATTACAGTTTTCTGACTTCCATACCCGTTTCCCGGTGGCAGGAGTGAGTGTGGCCAGGGTGGTGTGGGTCTCTGACGACACTGGCTGCCATCTTGAGGCAGCGACTCCAGTAGATCCCTTGGATGGTGGGGAGGTCAGTACCAGTGATGGACCAGGCAGTGTTTCACTACTTTTTTGGCAATCTTCTTTGTTCCTGGGCATTTGAGTTGTTAAACCAGGCCGTGATGCAACCAGTCAATATGCTCTCCACTGTACATTGCAGAAATTCAAGAGAGCATCCTTTGACACACTGAATCTGCTCAAAGGAAGTAGAGGCGTTGATGGGCTTTCTTTATGATTGTATCAATGTGGTGGGTCCAGGAGAGATCTTTAGAGATATGCATGCCCAGGAGTTGGGCCGAAGGCCCTGTTTCCATGCTGTATGACCCTATGACTATGACTCTATGACACAGAGGAGGTGTAAATGGGGACAAGGGGAAGTAATAATAAGCAAAGGCCCACTCAAGAACCAACACGAAAGGGTCAACTTTCCAGTCAATTGTCCCTGTGTTCTTTTAAAGTGTAAATCCACTGAGTTCAGTCTGACTGACCATTCCTTAATCCTCCTTGATCTTCATGGTGTCTGTTTTACTCGTTGCAAGCCAATTACATCAGATGATAAACTCCTGTCCAATTCCCAAAAGTGATCCCACACTGGGGACGCTGGGACTGAAGCAGGAGATCTCTGATACTGAAAACCTGTGGAGCAGTGCCGGGATGAGGTCTCAAATCACAAATGAGCTTGAGAGGACAGCTGATGATCGAGTGTGGCAGCACAGTGGCATGTCTCCTAAACATGGGTTCAAATCCCACGAGCGCAGTTTGTGATTTTTAACTCAGTTACTCTTAATTAAATAAAAACCTAGAATAAAGAGCTGACATCAAAAATTTGTTTAGTTTAGCTTAGCTTAGTTTAGTTTACTTTGGTTTTTCTGGTTTAGTTTAGTTTAGATTAGTTTAATTTAGAGATCCAGCATGGAAGCTAGCCCTTCGTGCCACCGAGTTCACGCCGACATTGGTCACACTAGTTCTATGCCATCCCACTTTTGCATCCACTCCCTGTACGCTAGGTGTAATCAACCTACGAACCTGAAGGTCTTTGGGATGTGGGAGGAAACTGGAGCAATGAAACCCACGAGGTCACAAGGGGAACGTGCAAACTCCACACAGACAGTACCCGACGTTGGGATCGAACCCGGGTCTCTGGCGCTGTGAGACAGCAGCTCTACCAGCTGCCTACAAAATCATAGAATTTTGTTGTAAGCTTATCTGTTCCTCATTGCATTTTATGGAATTTAATCTCATTCTGTTCCGCCGAAGACTGTCATGGTGAGTGGTCGAGGTGTCGATGGACTGGGCCGCTGGAGGCCCTGCAGCACCTGCGGGGTACCGAGGAGGGGTTGGCAGGGCGCTCAATGGCACAGCTGCCTCATGGCACCAGGGACCCGAGTTCGATCCTGACCTCGGGTGCTCTCTGTGTGGAGTTTGCACGTTCTCCCTGTGACCGCAAGGGTTTTCTCCGGGTGCTCAGTTTCCTGCAAAATTCCAAAGACGAGCAGGTTTGTAAAGAAAATGACACTAAAGTAGTTGGTATTGTAGAAAGTAAAGATGTGCAGGTTTGTAAATTAACTGTCTCTCTGTAAAATTGCCCCTCGTGTGTAGGGAGTGGATGAGAAAGTGGGATAATGTAGAACGGGAGTGAACGGGTGATTGATGGTTGGAGTAAACTCAGTGGAACAAATGGCCTGTTCCAAAGCTGTAAAGCTAAAAGATAATTGGATTAAATGTCGCTGAAGGCCCCACAGAAGTTGGACGAGTGTGCAGATTGTATATGGCAGAGAGGCAGTGGAAACCACTCTCCGCATCGCCAGACATGGCCAACCCCTACATCACCAACTTTAGAAAGATGAGGGCAGACCTCATTGAAACTTACCGAATAGTGAAAGGCCTGGATAGAGTGGACGTGGAAGATGTTACCACAAGTGGGAGAGTCTTGGACGAGAGGTCACAGCCTCAGAATAAAAGGATGTAACTTTAGAAATGAGGTGAGAAGGAATTTCTTTAGTCAGAGGGTGGTGAATCTGTGGAATTCATTGCCACAGACGGCTGTGGAGGCCAAGTTACGGGATATTTTAAAGGCAAAGATTGACAGATTCTTGGATAGTACATGTGTCAGGGGTTTTGGGAAGAAGGCAGGCGAATGTGGTTGAGACGGGAAGATAGATCATCCGTGATGGGCCGAATGGCTTAATTCTGCTCCTAGAACTTATAAACGTATGAACTTATAACCCAGTGTTGCCGCCAAGACCAAGAGAAGGCCTGACATTTCCAAGAACTCGAAACTTGAAAGGTACAAAATGGCACCAGAAATGCAGCAACTCTTTGGATGAATTGACAATAGACAATAGGTGCAGGAGGAGGCCATTCGGCTCTTCGAGCCAGCACCGCCATTCAATGTGATCATGGCTGATCATTCTCAATCAGTACCCCGTTCCTGCCTTCTCCCCATACCCCCTGACTCCGCTATCCTTAAGAGCTCTATCTAGCTCTCTCTTGAATGCAGTCAGAGAATTGGCCTCCACTGCCTTCTGAGGCTGAGGCTTCAGAAAAAATCGACTATTTTTTAAAATACTACGATCGATGCACTATTTTACTTAGAGTCATAGTCATACGGCATGGAAACAGGCCTTTCAGCCCAACATGCCCACACTGAACAACATGCCCCAACTACATTAGTCCCACCTGCCTGCAGTTGGGCCACACTCCTCTAAACCTGCCCTATCCATGTAAGTGCCTAAATGTTTCTTAAACGTTGCTATAATACCTGCAAATGTATGATTTTACTGGACTGTATGCAAAACAAAGCATTTTACTGTATCTTGGTTGATGTGTCAATAAAGTAACTATTGATCTATTGTGTAGGAAGGAACTGCAGATGGTGGCTTACACCAAAGATAGACACAAAGTGCTGGAGTAACTCAGCGGCTCAGGCAGCATCTCTGAAGAAAAGGAATAGGTGATGTTTCGGGTTGAGGCCCTTGTTCAGACCAGGTCTGAAGAAGGTTCTTGACCCGAAACGTCACCTATTCCTTTTCTCCGGTGACACTGCCTGAGCCGCTGAGTTACTCCATCATTTTGTAGCTGTTATTGATCTGTTGTATAATACAACAATTTGGCTGCACAGTCTTTGTCATGAGATTGAATGTTAACCGACCTCTGGGCTGGCTTAGCTCAAGGGCTTGGTAATAAATGTTGAACTCTATGAATGAATAAAGAAGCTTTTATTTCTGGCTCTTCAGTTCGTAAGAGTGAGCTGGAGTGAACACTATGAATGATTCAATGATTAGTTTGAGTTTAGAGATACAGCCCGCGTGGACCAGCGATCCCCGCACATTAACACTATCCTACACAAACTAGATTTTTTGCCAAAGCCAATTAGCCTACAAACCCGTAGGAGTGTGGAGTGTGGGAGGTAACCGCTGCTGTCGGAGACAACCTACACACAGGTCACACAGAGAACGTACAAACGGCACCCGTGGTCAGCATCGAACCCAAGGCAGCAACTCTACCGCTGCGCCACCGTGCCACCAATGATTCAAAGGTGCAATGGTTCTTTATTGTCACGCATGCAGTAGCACAGTGAAATGCTTTTGCACAACTCACAAATGTGCAGTCGCCATATTGTGGCGCCGTTTACAAAGAAAAAGTCCAAAGTCCGGTGCATGTGTTGGAAGTAATGGGGCGCCCCTGATGCAGGTAAGTCCCAGGCTGCTGCAGGCTCGCCACCCGACCGCCCCCTCGCTCTCTCCTCGCCCGGCCGCTCTGTGACCTTGCAGGCGCTGGAGGCAACACCACGCACGGTCCCTCTCTCTCCTACCGGCCCATCCCTCACGTCCAGCGGCTCCCTCCTCGACTCTCCGGTCTTCAGTGCTTCCTCGACTCTCCGGTCTTCAGTGCTTCCCCCCCCCACCCCGGTCTTCAGTGCTTCCGAGCTCCCACCACCCCTCCTCTCCCCTCCTCTTCTCTCCTCCCTCCTCTTCTCTCCTCCCTCCTCTCCTCTCCTCCCTCCTCTCCTCTCCTCTCCTCTCCTCTCCTCCCTCCCCCCCTCTCCTCTCTTGGCAGCGGCCCGTCGCTAAAGGAACCAAATTAACAAACGCAGTTTGAAGCTGAATTGGTGCTGAGATAATGACTGTATCTGTGCTGATGTTAATTCAGCTTCATCACACTATCAGTCAGGCTCAATAATTCTTCCCCAGCCCTCTCACAGCTCCCCAGCCCCTCCCCCTCCCCCTCCCAATGAAAACAAGAGACAAAGTAGGCGTTCAATCCAGGTTCTTGTGTTGTGATCCAACGCATCACGATGCCATCAATTAAACCCAGAAGGACACAAAAGTAACCGAAAAGTGTGTCAGGCAGCATCTGTGGAGAAAAGGGATAGGTAGCCTTTTGGGTCTGGGGTCTTCTTCAGGCTGAAAGTGGGAGCGGGGAACGCGGTGGCCAACAAGACCAGGACAACCTGGGCCGGGCACAACCCACCTGGGACAGGGTGGCGCGCTGGTTGGGTCATTGTTGGCCAGGGCAGGTGTGAACAAGAGTGGACACAATGTGGGGAGCTGAGAAACTGGTTCAACGACTAGGGGGGAGGGGGAAACGGGGCAAGGGGGGAGGGCAGAGGAGTGTAGGAAGAGGCTACCGAACATGAAGGAATTTAGCGTCAATACCGCTGGGTGTCAGCTACCTGAACAAAATATGAGGTGCTGTTCCTCCAGTTTGCACGTGGCCCAATGTTCCCATGATGCTGCCTCTGCAAAAACATCTTCCCCGAAGTCAAAGATAGACACAAAATGCTGGAGTAACTCAGTTGGGTCAGTCAGCATCTCGGGAGAGATGGAATGGGTGGCGTTTCGGGTCGAGACCCTTCTTCAGACTGATGTCAGGGGAGGGGGGGGGGGACAGAACAGAGATAGAATGTAGTCGGAGACAGGGTCTCCACCCGAAACCTCACCCATTCCTTCTCTCCCGAGAAGCTGCCTGACCCGCTGAGCTACTCCTCCAGTTTCTTGCATCTATCAATTAAACCCACACTGGAATCATTAGGATGACTGCACGGACGGAAGCCATTTGGCCCATCAGTTCCGTGCCAGCTCCTTGCAAGATCAATCCAGCTAGCCCCGCTCCCTTGCTCTCTCTCCATTAATCCACCTTGTTCTGTGTCTATTCACAAAATGCTGGAGTAACTCAGCAGGTCAGGCAGCATCTCAGGAGAGAAGGAATGGGTGACGTTTCGGGTCGAGACCCTTCTTCAGACTGATGTCAGGGGGGTGGGACAAAGGAAGGATATAGATGGAGACAGGAAGATAGAGGGAGGGGAAGAGAGGGACAGATAACTATCTAAATAGACAATAGACAATAGGTGCAGGAGGAGGCCATTTGGCCCTTCGAGCCAGCACCGCCATTCAATGTGATCATGGCTCATCATTCTCAATCAGGCAACATCTCAGGAGATGCAAGCTGCCCAGGGCTGTAAGCTGCCCAGGCGAAATATGAGGTGCTGTTCCTCCAATTTCCGGTGGGCCTCACTATGGCACTGGAGGAGGCCCATGACAGAAAGGTCAGACTGGGAATGGGAGGGGGAGTTGAAGTGCTCGGCCACCGGGAGATCAGTTTGGCCAACGCGGACCGAGCACAGGTGTTGAGCGAAGCGATCGCCGAGCCTGCGTTTGGTTTCGCCGATGTAAATAAGTTGACATCTGGAGCAGCGCATGCAATAGATGAGGTTGGAGGAGGTGCTGGTGAACCTCTGTCTCACCTGGAAAGACTGTTTGGGTCCTTGGATGGAGTTGAGGGGGGAGGTAAAGGGACAGGTGTTGCATCTCGTGCGGTTGCAGGGGAAAGTGCCCGGGGATGGGGTGGTTTGAGTAGGAAGGGACGAGTGGACCAGGGAGTTACGGAGGGAACGGTCTCTGCGGAACGCAGGGAGGGGAGGGGATGGGAAGATATGGCCAGTGGTGGGGTCCCGTTGTAGGTGACGGAAATGTTGGTGGATGATTTGTTGGATCCGCTGGCTGGTGGGGTGGAAGGTGAGAACAAGGGGGATTCTGTCCTAGTTGTGAGTGGGGGGAGGGGGAGCAAGAGCGGAGCTGCGGGATGTAGAAGAGACCCTAGTGAGAGCCTCATCTATAATGGAAGAGGGGAAGCCCTGTTTCCTGAAGAATGAGGACATCTCTGACGCCCTAGTGTGAAACACCTCATCCCGGGCGCAGATGCAGCGTAGACGGAGGAATTGGGAGTAGGGGATAGACTTTTTGCAGGAGACCGGGTGGGAAGAAGTGTAGTCCAGATAGCTGTGCGAGTCAGTGGGTTTATAGTAGATGTCAGTCACTAGTCTGTCTCCTGTGATGGAAATGGTGAGGTCCAGAAACGGGAGGGAGATGTCGGAGATAGTCCAGGTATATTTAAGGGCAGGATGGAAATTGGAAGTGAAGTGTATGAAGTCAGTGAGTTCTGCATGGGTACAAGAGGTAGCACCAATGCAGTCGACGATGTAGCGGAGGTAGAGTTCGGGGATGGGGCCAGTGTACGTCTGGAACAGGGATTGTTCGACGTACCCGACAAAGAGGCAGGCGTAGCTAGGGCCCATGCGAGTGCCCATAGCTACGTCTCTGGTTTGGAGGAAGTGGGAGGAGTCAAAGGAGAAGTTGTTATGGGTAAGAACCAGCTCTGCTAGGCGGAGGAGAGTGTTGGTCGATGGGGATTGGCTGGTTCTACGGTCGGGTAAGAAACGGAGGGCTTCGAGACCATCCTTGTGGGGGATGGAAGTATAGAGTGACTGGACATCCATGGTAAAGATGAGGGAATGGGGTCCTGGGAACCGGAAGTTATCGAGGAGATGGAGAGTGTGTGAGGTGTCTTGGACGTAGGTGGGGAGGGATTTGACCAGGGGGGATAGGATGGAGTCGAGGTAGGTGGAAATAAGTTCGGTGGGACATGAGCAGGCAGAGACAATGGGTCTGCCGGGACAGTTCTGTTTATGGATTTTAGGTAGGAGGTAGAATCGGGCCGTGCGGGGCTGGGGAACTATAAGTTTGGAGGCATTGGAGGGTAGATCGCCGGAAATGGTGAGGTCCGTGATGGTGCTGATGATGAAGGTCTGGTGTTTGTCGGTGGGGTCATGGTCCAGGGATAAGTAGGAAGAGGTGTCTGAGAGTTGTCGTCTGGCCTCGGTCCGGTAGAGGTCAGCAGGCCAGACTACCACAGCACCTCCCTTGTCAGCGGGTTTGATGATTAAGTCCGGGTGCAACACCTGTCCCTTTACCTCCCCCCTCAACTCCATCCAAGGACCCAAACAGTCTTTCCAGGTGAGACAGAGGTTCACCAGCACCTCCTCCAACCTCATCTATTGCATGCGCTGCTCCAGATCTCAATTGATTTACATCGGCGAAACCAAACGCAGGCTCGGCGAACGCTTCGCTCAACACTTGCGCTCGGTCCGCATTGGCTAAACTGATCTCCCGTTGGCCGAGCACTTCAATTCCCCCTCCCATTCACAGTCTGACCTTTCTTTCATGGGCCTCCTCCAGTGCCATAGTGAGGCCCACCGGAAATTGGAGGAGCAGCACCTCAATTTTCGCCTGGGCAGCTTGCAGCCCAGTGATATGAACATCGACTTCTCCAACTTTAGATAGTTCCTCTGTCCCTCTCCTCCCCTCCCCCTTCCCAGATCTCCCACTGTCTTCCTGTCTCCATCTATATCCTTCCTTTGTCCCGCCTCCCTGACATCAGTCTGAAGAAGGATCTCGACCCGAAACGTCGCCCATTCCTTCTCTCCTAAGATGCTGCCTGGCCTGCTGAGTTACTCCAGCATTTTGTGAATAAATACCTTTGATTTGTACCAGCATCTGCAGTTATTTTCTTATACTATTGTTCTGTGTCTAAGTGCTTATGTACAGTGATACTCGTGATACTCGTCTAACAACCGTGCTGCGGTACCACCCTATGTGTGCTGTTCCCGGAGCGTTGGTGACATGAATCTTGCATTAGTTATTCGCTTGGTTTTAAATTAGTTTTGATACAGCGTGGAAACAGGCCCTTCGGCCCACCGAGCTCATGCCGACCAGCGATCACCCGTTCACACTAGTTGTATCTTATCTCACTTTCTCATCCGCTCCCTACACACTAGGAGCAATTTTACAGAAGCCAATTAACCTACAAACCCGCACGCCTTTGGGGAACCCGGAGCACCCGGAGAAAACTCGCGTGGGCACAAGGAGAACGTGCAAACTCCGTACAGACAGCACTCATAGTCAGGAATGAACCCGGGTCTCTGGTGCTGTGAGGCAGTGGCTCTACCAGTGGGTTCCACAGCAGGGAACAACTACTACTGTAAATCACTAATTATTCTGGCCTTTACTCAGGATAGCCAAGTTAAGCAGACGTGAAAAACCCATGTTACGGATTGCGACCGGCATTTTAATAGGCACGACATTTATCTTTAGAAAAAAGCATCCCTGTCCTTCACCAGGTTAATCAAGAGCCCTCGTGAGTTACCATCCCCTCAGTAAGAAGCCAGAGGAAGGCGTCTTTCTCTCCCCTACTACAATCAGATTCAACCCGACCTGAAACGTCCCCTCTCCATGTCCTCTGGAGAACAAGCTGCCTAACCCGCTGAGTTATTCCAGCACTTTGTGTTCTACAGAGGAAGGTGTGAGACTGATGGGGGGGCGGGGGAGGGGTAGGGTTCATGTTATGGGGGAGGGGGAAGGAGAGAGTGAGAGTGAGAGAGAGTGTGAGAAAGAGAGAAAGAACGACAGAGAGAGAGAGAGAGGGGGAGAGCGACCAAGATATTGAGAGTGTGAGTGAGGGAAAGAAATGAAGAGTGTGGGGAGAGTGTGTAAAAGAGGGAGAGAGTGGGGGAGAGGGAGAGGGAGAGAGAGCATGTGTGTGGGGGGAGAGAAAAGGAATGGGAGAGGGAGAGGGAGGGAGGGAGAGGGGGGGGGGAGAGAGCGAGAGAGAGAGAGAGAGAGAGAGAGAGAGAGAGAGAGAGAGAGAGAGAGAGAGAGAGAGAGAGAGAGGTGGGGGTAGGGTTGTGAGTAAGGGTGTGGAAAATGAGAAAAGGGAAAAAAGCAAGGTTTATTCATTTCCATACAGCTGGTCAGATGAAAGAGCATGCTTAGGGAACAAGATAAAAGGGCACTGGGATTTCAAAAAGAGCAATCTCTTCTTCATTTTTTTTGAGAAAAGGCTGAACCCACAATCATTATTAGCCTTGCAGTGCAAGTGTGATTGTGAGTTATTAGCATAAATTATCTCGCCCCCCTGGTCCTGAAAAGAACACATTAGGTTCCCCTTACTTCACACTTAATTACTGTAGTTACTCAGCTGTTGCCAGAGGATAGAACAGGGACGGTCGACAAGCAGTCCTGAGCCAAATAGGGCATAAGTAATGCATAATCTGTTAGCGGCAATGAAGAGAGCAACAGTGCATTTGGATGTGGAGCTATCGATAATTGTAATTACAGATTCTCCCTTCTGAAAGAGAAAGTAAAACCTACTGCATATCCACGCTGGTGACTGGGCAGCTCTGTAGAGAATGGCAACCTGGACCAGAGGTCCCGGTAAAGTAATACATCGATAAAGGGACGACGTAATCGTGAAAAAGAAAATTGTAAGATTGTGAAGGAGTGTAATAGAATGGAATCAGGGATGAAGATGGCATATTGGTATTGGTCGTGGTTTATTATTGTCACGTGTGCTGAGGAGATACATTGAAAATGAAAAGCTTTACAAATGCAGGTCTTGTTTTTCTGGTGATGTCAGCCCCCCTTGCTCGTCCACAGCTCAACTTAAAGCTTTGCCCTCTACTCTTTGGAATTTCCCCTCTGGGGGAAAAGGTTCTGACTGTCTACCCTGTCTACGCCGCTCATAATTTTATAAGCTTTGATCAGGACTTTCCTCCACTTGTGGTGTTCCAGAAAAAACCCAATCCAAGTTTGTCCAATCTCATCTGCTAGCTAATACCCCTTAATCCAGGTAGCATTCTGCTAAACCTCCTCTGCACCCTTTCTAAAATTCCATATCCTTTTGGTAATGGGCCAGAACTGCATGCAATAAATACCATGCCATGTAAGCCAATTAACCTACAATACTGTGCGTCTTTGAAATGTGGTAGGAAACCAGTGCACCCACAGAAAACCCACATGGTCACAGGCTAAACACACAAACACTACAGACAGCACCCATCGTCAGGATCGATCCCGGGTCTCTGGCGCTGTGAGGTAGCAACTCTGCCGCTGTGACGCCATTTATTTTGAATTATTTTTCATTGCTCGCCCAATGATTCAGTAAGTAAATGCACTAGTTATACTGCCATTTTAATTACAGAGACCAAGAAGGCTCAAGTTATATCACAGGCCTGTGTTAGTGTGATGACCACCTGGATTGTCTATAAAACCATAGCGATTAAATAGTGTTCCTGTCCTTTATCGTTGTCTATCGAGCTTTGAACCGAAAGATTAGGTTGGGAGTGCCTCGATGCCAATCTCACCTGCGCCACCTGACCATCTGGTAGATTCACCATGTCCCATACATGAAATAAATATTTCTTATTTTACTCCGGACTATCTATATACTAAAACTCTCATTTGTTATCTTGTTTGTGACTGAACTTCAGCCAAAACCGTACATGATAGAGCGACAATTTTAGGCCCACCTTACTCACCATTGTCACTTTAGTGATAATGCAAGTAGTTTTATTGAAATCGGTATTATATTTTTAAAGTTATTCACATTTTTAGGTTTAAAAGGAGGGGAGGGGAGGGGAGGAGGGAGGGAGGGAGGGAGGGTGGAGGTGGGGGGGAGAAGGGAGAGGGGGGGTTGAGGAGAGAGGGGAGGGGGGGGACAGGGTGCTGCACCAATGCAGGAGAGGTTTGGGCCCAACGGGTCCACTTGGTCTAGTCTATTATAAAACTGAGCGACTGCATTTATTGACAAAATGCTGGAATAATTCAACAGGTCAAGCAGCATCTGAGGAGAGAAGAATGGGTGACGTTCGGGTCGAGACCTTCCTTCAGACTGCATGTATTGTATCTGTTGGCAACGTACTGACAAGTTTCCGTTTATGTTTGGTTCTTGTGGACCACTCTCTAGGTCAATATATTAATGAGGATAAATGACGTTCCACTGTCACGGTTAGGAATTCCTTTTCAAGCGATGTTTGTGTCTGACACCACGTTACTGCTTTACTTCTGAATAGCAAAATATGTCCCTCCCAATGTAATCATACTCTTTGTGCATTAAGAATCGGATGCTTCTCAATACCACCCACAGCGTCCAACCCTAACACCGCACAGAACTGCTTTTAATTTGCATTTGGATGTGAACATGGATGGAGGGCAAACAAGAACTGTGAGGATGCTGCATCAAATAAGGCTTTGATGACAGACTGCTTCTCTGCTCTGTTTTCAGATGTACCAAGGGCTCCTGGGGGACTGGCGAGGAGCAAGGTGGAGGGGAGGGGATGCGGGGGGAGGTGAGGGGGAGGGGGGTGAAGGGGAGGATTGGGAGCTGTGTCTTGGCGTTGGTTCGTCTCATCATTTGGCTGGGGGGGTGGGGGGGTGGGGGGGGGGGGGTGGGGGTGGGGGGGGGGGGGGGGGGGTGGGGGGTGGGGGGGGGTGGGGGTGGGGGGGGGGGGGGGGGGGAGGGAAACCCTTGATCACACATCCCTAAGTTATCTGTCACCACAACCTCGGTCGTTTTCATGACCATGCATTATGCAAGATTCACAAATCAAAGTGTTGCAGACCCCAGTGACACTTCGGAAAATTCACAGTTCACGCCCGCCCCGCACAATTCATCGTATCTTCAAATCCATGTGTGAAGAAACGCAGTAATTATTTGACAGCCAAAAACCTGCAGATGCCTGAAAATCTGAATTAAAAACAGGAAAAAAATAGCAATAGAAAAGAATTTGACTTTTGACTTTTGACTTTTGACTTTGTTTTTGCATGCTTTCCAATCAAATTGGAACCTGCAGGTTCCTATTAAATCTCTTCACCTTAAAACCTACGTCTTCTGGTTCTCGATTCCCCTTTTCTGGGTAAAAGACTGTGCATTCACAATATCTTTTTCCCTCCTGATTTTATACACCTCTATGAAATCACCCCTCGCCTCTTGTGCTCCAAGAAATAAAGTCCTAGCCTGCCAATCCCTTCCTATAGTGTTGTCGAGTAATGATTTTCAGGATTTATATTAGATTTATATTGGAGACCCTTGGACTATCTTTTAATCGGACTTTACTGACCTTTTTCTAGCGCTAAACGTTATTCACTTTATCGTGTATCTGCACACTGTGGATGGCTCAATTGTAATCATGTATAGTCTTTCTGCTGACTGGTTATCAAGCAACAAAAAACTTTTCACTGTGCATCAGTACACATGACAGCAACCTAAACTAAACTAAACTAACGCGGCAATGATAAAGAAACAGTGAAATATTTTCAAGCTAGCATAGTGTCAGGAGGGTGATATAGCTGGTACTCTTGCCCTCTTGTAGTTACAGGTGGTAGTTTGATGTGGATTAAACTTTAGACTTTAGCGATACAGCACGGAAACAGGCCCATTGGACCACTGAGCACTGCCTCAAATAGCTGACATGTTTGAAGGTTAAGCTCACATTGTATCTGGTATCTTTCAACATTTATCTTCAATGTCATGATTACTTTCCTAAAGGAATTTATTTAGACTTTACTTTGGACTTTTGAGATAGAGCTGGAAGCAGGGCTTTCGCCTATCAAGACCTTGCCGATCACCAGTCACCACACTAGCACTATCGTACACACGAGGACAATTACAATTTAACAGAAGCCAATTAACCTACAAACCTGCGCTAGACACAAAATGCTGGAGTAACTCAGCAGGACAGACAGCATCTCTGGAGAGAAGGAATGTGTGACGTTTCAGGTCGAGACCCTTCTTCAGACTAGAGTCAGGGAGAGGGAAACAAGGAATATAGATGGTGAAGTAGAGAGATATAGAACAAATAAATGAAAGATATGCAAAAAAGTAATGATGATAAAGGAAACAGGTCATTGTTAGCTGTTTGCTAAGTGAGAATGAGAAGCTGGTGCGACTTGGGTGGGGGAGAGAGAGAGAGAGAGAGGGAATACCACTGGATTGTGAGCTGCCAGTTGTGGTACGAGTTGAGAACGTACAAACTCCATTGGGGTTGTTGGAGAGGCCTTGGCAAATAACGCAGTGCATTTGTAGACAGTACATTCTGAAGCCACGCGGGCGGCACAGTGATGCAGTGGTAGAGTTGCTGTTTCACTGCACCAGAGACCTGGGTTCAATCCTGGCTACAGGTGCTGTCTACCGAGTTTGTACGTTCTCCCCATGACCGTGTGGGTTTTCTCCGGGTGCTCTGGTTTCCTCCCACACTCCAAAGATGTACAGGTGTGTAGGTTAATTGGCTTCGGTAAATAATTGTAAATAGTACCTAGTGTGTAGGATGGTGCTGGTGTACAGGGTGATCACAGGTTGGCGGGGCGAAGGGCCTCTTTCTATGCTGTACCTCTAAAGAATCGAGTAACTATGCTTCAGTGGTTGAGGGAATAAATGTTCAGGGTGATGGATGGGTCTCAATCAATGCGCTGCTTTGCCTTGGAGAAAGCAATTCTGGGGAAGGAAAGGAACAAAAAATACGGCAGCAAATTGAATGCAACTGTAGTAGAGTGCTCTTTGACTTCCTAAAACTATCAAAGAGGCCCTTGATACATCACAGTCTAAACCATCCATCCTCCATCACTGATCATATTCTCTTCTCTTGTGAACTTGTCAAGTTACTTTCGAGAGGATGTTTACATCTCTGAGCTCATGTCACATCTTGGCAGCTTGTTCCAGGCAGTGATAGTACTGTGAAAAGAAATACTTCCTTGGATTTAACCCAAGGCTATTCACAGCAACTTTATCTGACCTCCATATAGTCATAGAGTCATAGGGCTTGGAAACAGGTTATTCAGCCCAACGTGCCCACACCGGCCAACATGTCCCATCTACACTAGTCCCACCTGCCAGCATTTGGCCCATATCCTTCTAAATCTATCCTATCCATGTACCTTTCTAAATGTTTCTTAAACATTGCAACAGTACCTGCTTCAACTACCTCCTCCAGCAGCTTGTTCCATACATCCACCACCCTTTGTGTGAAAAAGTTACACCTCAGGTTCATATTAAATCTTCCCCCCCTCACCTTAAACCTATGTCCTCTGGTTCTTGATTCCCCAACTTTGGCCTGGAGACTCCCTGCGTCTATGCGATCTATTCCTCTCATGATTTTGTCCACCTCTATAAGATCATCCTCTTGCACTGGCAGTAATAAAGTCCTAGCCTGCTCAACCTTTCTCTATAGCTCTGGCCCTCGAGTCCTGGCAACATTCTCGTAAATCTCTGCACCCTTTGCAGTTTGACAACATCTTCCCTATAACATGCTGCCAAAAACTGAACGCACTATTTTAAATGTGGCCTCACCAACATCTTATATAACTGCAACATGACCTCCCAACTTCTATACTCAAATTTACCCGTACTTAGTCCATTACCTAGTCTGCCTTGATAATTCCACCCCTTATCCGGTTGCTTCTGAAATGCGGTGGAAGTACCTGCCTCCATCACCTTCTAGGCAGTGTGTTATATTGCATCTTAAATGATAGAGAGTGAGCCGGATGCAGAGATTTGGGGAATGCACACCAGACTGAGGAAGGATTGAAGTTGACTTCCTTGTAAGTCTTCTCTGCACCCTTTCCAGCTTGAGAGTGTGGAACTGGGTGAGTGTAATTGGAGCCAGTGCTGGGAATGTTGGCCTGGTAGAGGATGCTATGACTTTGGTCTTCTTTTGCCAAAGGATTTGGAAGATTTTGTGGAGGGAGTATAGGTGCTACTTCTCCAGTGACAGGAGATGCCTACCGCAGGGACTTGGAACCTCGACAATTCAAGGCAGATTTGACATTGTATGGAAAGCCAAGACGATCAAGAAGCCAGAACGCGGAGGCACAGCGGTAGAGTTGCTGCCTTACAGCACCAGAGACGGGGGTTCAATCCTGACTACAGGTGTTGTCGGTACGGAGCTCGTACATTATCCCTGTTACCATATGGGTTTTCTCTGGGTGCTCCGGTTTCATCCCACATTCCAAAGACATACAGGTTTGTAAGTTATTTGGCTTCGGTAAAAATTATAAATTGTCCGTAGTGTGTGCTAGTGCAATGGGGATCACTAGTCAGCGTGGACTCAGTGT
The DNA here is from genome assembly GCF_053455715.1 of Rhinoraja longicauda. Taxonomy (NCBI): domain Eukaryota; kingdom Metazoa; phylum Chordata; class Chondrichthyes; order Rajiformes; family Arhynchobatidae; genus Rhinoraja; species Rhinoraja longicauda. Next base: position 15,554,142 of record NC_135974.1, read on the forward strand.
GCTGAAGGGCCTGTTTCTGTGCTGTATTTTTAAACTAAACTAACAGCCATAACTTGAGAAATGTAGAATCCTCTGAAAGTGATAGGGTTGACACCCCAAACATTGTTCAAACTGAAACAGCTCACTAATAAAGAGGGAAGGAGATTGGACTTCATTGCCTTCCTTCACAGTGAGGAATGTGGGGAATCCATTGTGGTGGATGTTTATGTTAACTTTCATGTAGTTGTGTGTCTTGTTCCTTTTTTTTAGTATGGCTGTATGGTCATTTGAATATCACTGTACCTTAATTGGTACACGTGACAATAAAAGACCTTGAAACCTTGAACAAAAGAACTGACTGAAAACATTGTGCTTTCTGCCTAAATGTGTTCAATGGACCTATTTTTATAACCAGCCTGGTTTCAGAAGATGGCAAGAGCTTTGCTGTCTGCAGGAGTGGCACAGTGGTGCAGCAGTAGAGTTGTAAAGTAGCAGTAGAGCCTTACAGCAACCCTACAGAGACCCGGGTACGATCCTGACTGTGGGTGCTGTCTGTACAGAGTTTGTACGTTCTCCCAGTGACCTCATGGGTTTCTCTTGGAGCTCCGGTTTCCTCCCATGCTCCAAAGATGTACAAGTTTGCAGGTTAATTGGCTTCTGTAAAATAATTGTGAATTGTCCCTAGTGTGTAGGATAATGCTAGTGTACGAGGTGATCGCTGGTCGGCGCAGATTTCAGTGGGCCGAATGGCCTGTTTCCACACTGTGTCTAGAAAGTCTAACGGTACAGTAATTAAAGGATGGACAATGTGCCATCACTTCAATGGTTGGTTAAAATCTCTTCTTAAAGAGAAATAGATTTTCAGCTCAGTCCAGTTGTGTACACCAGTGCGCTCAGTTTCACAGTGGTTGCTCTATATTCGCCAATGGAGTGGATAATTTGCTGATGTTTGCAAGAAATTGTAATAGAGAGAAAATCAATAGGTTTCAGGCTGATTCAAAAACATTGGGTGAATGAGACCATGTGCAGACGATGCAATTAAACTAGCCAATGTACATATGGGACCAGAAGGGGTCGAACATCTGTAGAGGTGTCTGTCAGGGACAAGTCTAAGGATTAGTAACACGCTTTCTTAAAGGTACAAATAAGGCACAGAGAAAAAAGCTTTTCACTGCACCTCGCAACATGTGACAATAATAACTAAACTAAACTAAATAATATTTTACACTTTTGGCAAGTATTATCAAGTTTGAATAACAAGTGCTCTAGTTAAGAAAATCTAGCTGTGGGCAGCGCGGTGGCATGTAGAGTTGTTGTCTCCTAGCACCAGAGACTCGGGTTGGACCTTGACTACGGGTGCTGTCTGTACGAAGCTTGTACGTTCTCCCTGTGACATTGAGATTTCCATGAGATGTTCAGGCGGCACATTGGTGCAGCTGGTAGAGCAGCTGGTAGAGCCGCTGCCTCACAGCGGCAGACACCCGGGTTCGATCCTGACCTTGGGTGCTGTCTGTGTGGAGTTTGTGTGATCCAGAGATGTATCATCTCTGCTGGCCCACTATTCTTCCATCAATATCACTCGAAAAAGATTGCCCAGCCATTAGTCGAGTCCGTTCCACCTCTAATGTCTCTCATAGGCTATACATTGACTTCTCATTATCCACATGACCTTATTGTCCTGCACCCACCTCATCTTTCCGATTCCTGCTGGCTACATTAAATGAACACTATCAGGTTACCATAGCAGAATCAAGGTTTGAGGATGCACAGTGGCGCAGCAAGTAGAGCTGCTGCCTTACATTGCCTGAGACCCAGGTTCGATCCTGACCTCAGGTGATGCCAATGTGGAGTTTTCACATTCGCTCTGTGACCACATGGGTTTCCGCTGGGTGCTCCGGTTTCCTCCCGTGTAGGGTTTGTAGGTTAATTGGCCACTGTATATTGCCCCTTGTGTGGATGCAATAGTGGCATAACATAGAATTAGTGTGAAAGGGTGAACAATGATTGACATAGACTTGGTGGGCTGAATGTCCTGCATCCATGCTGTATCTTTCAATCAATCGATCAAAACCCCTTGGTGAAACAGGGGAGGTCTTGCAGGCTTAGGTTTGTGCTCAGGTTTATTATTGTCACATGTACCAAGGCATGGTGAAAAGCTTGTTTCGCATCTTATCCAAATGGATCAGATACACTTTAGTTTAGTTTAGCTTAGAGATACAGAGTGGAAATAGGCCCTTCAGCCCTCCCAGTCCGCACCAACCATTGCTCATCCATTCCCACTAGTTCTACATTATCCCACTTTCTCATCTGCTCCCAACACACGAGGGGCAATTTACAGAGGCCAATTAACCTACAAACTCGCACGTCTTTGGGATGTGGGACAAAACCGAAGTGCCTGGAGGAAGCACACGCAATCACAGGGAGAACATGCAAACTCTGCACAGACAGCACTCGAGGTCAGCATCGAACCTGGATCTCTGGCGCTACGAGGCAGCAACTCCACCAGCTGTGTCACTACGCTGCCCCTCTGGAGAACCTTAGGCTGAAAGGTGATGTGATGGATGAATCTAAAATGCGGGGAAGGCTTAGCACAATGTGGTTTGATCGGTAAATTAAGATGAATAAGGATGGTGGGGTTGGAATAGATCAGATAGATGCACAGAGTCTCTTACCCAGAATAGGGGAATCAAGAACCAGAGGACATAGGTTTAAGGTGAGGGGGTAAAGATTTAATAGGAACCTGAGGGGTAACATTTTCACACAATGGGTGGGTTGGGGGATAGAGGAGGGAGGCGGGGGGGAGAGAGGTAGGTCTTGGGGCTTGAAATTCAGCGTATGAAGAAGAAGGAAGAAAAAAAATAAGGGGGCTGCATTCTGGAAATAATACCATAGCTGAATATTTGTACTTACATCCCTGTAATAGCTATGTGATGGGTCATGCAATAGCAGATAGTGGAGCAATCAGGGAAATGTCTTTTAATGGTGTTCTGGAGGAGATGTAATCTATGTTAGCACCTTTGGTTAGCAGCTGTTAAAAGAATGCCGAGCTGCTGAATATGCTCTGATTTCAGAAATGGTTCCTTTAACAGGTGTTATGTTCTTAATTTACCAATTTATTCAGCGTATTAAGTGTCTGGTTTAGATGTAGAAACAAAGGGTCTCCTGGTTGCACAGATTGAACACTGTTTGGCCTTACACTAAATTGGGTTACAGTACTATGGTGGTTAAGTTACTGGATGAGTAATCAATGGCCCAGACCTTTGATCCTGAGGCACGAGTACAATCTCTAACATAACAGCTGGGGAACTTAAATTCAAGTAATTAAATAAATCAGGAATAAAGAGCCTGCATCAGTATTGGTCGCGATGAAACCACTAGACTTTACTCAAACCCATCTGGTTCATTAATTTTCTTCAGGCCAAGATGTTTGAAAGCGCGCCTCACCAGTCTCAGGAACAGCTTCTTCCCCTCTGTTGACTTTATACTTTAGAGATACAGCTCCTTGGCCCACCGAGTCTGTGCCGATTGGTCATCACCCATTCACACTAGTTCTATCCTTCACTCGAGGGACAATTTACAGAAGCCAATTAGCCGACAGACCTGCACGTCTTTGGAATGTGGGAGGAAACCGAAGCACCCGGAGATAACCCACGCGGTCACGGGGAGAACGTACAAACTCTGTACACACAGCACCCGTAGTCAGGATTGAACCTGGGTCTCTGGCACTGTAAGGCAGCAACTCTAGCACTGCGAAACTGTGCCACCTATTGTGTTATCAGATTCTTGAATGATGTTTCCATAAACTAGGATACTATCCAATTCACCTCTACCCCATTGCGGACTCTTATCTCTGGAACTGATGTGCTACCATGCTCTGAACTATATTCTGAACTCTGTATCTTCCCCTTTGCTGTACCTATTGAACTTGCATTAACGCAACTGATCTCCCGGTGGCCCAGCACTTTAACTCCCCCTCCCATTCCCAGTCTGACCTCTCTGTCATGGGCCTCCTCCAGTGCCATAGTGAGGCCCGCCGGAAATTGGAGGAGCAGCACCTCATATTTCGCCTGGGCAGTTTGCAGCCCGGTGGTATGAACGTCGACTTCTCCAACTTCAGATAGCTCCTCTGTCCCTCCCTTCCCCTACTCCTTCCCAGATCTCCCTCTATCTTCCTGTCTCCACCTATATCCTTCCTTTGTCCCACCCCCGACATCAGTCTGAGGAAGGGTCTCGACCCGAAGCGTCACCCATTCCTTCTCTCCCGAGATGCTGCCTGACCTGCTGAGTTACTCCAGCATTTTGTGAATAAACCTATTGAACTTGAGTTTGACTTGATTGTAGTTATGTATGGGTAGTATGCAAAACAAAGCTTTCCGCTGGACATGACAACAATAAACCTAAATCCAAACCTAATCCAAAATCTGACATCCTTACTTAGTCTGTAAATGACTCCCAACCAGTTAAATTGCCCTCTGATTTGACCTTGCAAGTTCTGAGGGCTACGAGCAATGGATTATAACTGCTGGTTTTACCACCGCCATCCACAGGCCAAGTATTAATGCATAAAACCTTTCACACCTAAAAACAATAGGTGTGACACAATGCTATATTTGTTGAGTTTAGTTTATTGTCACGTGTATCAAGGTACAGTGAAAAGCTTTCTTGTGCGCTATCCAATCAGCGGAAAGACTATACATGATTACAATCAAGGTGTATCATTATACAGATACAGGATAAAGGGATTAACATTTAGTGCAAGATACCCAAAATGAATTTTTACTCAAAATGAGTTTTCATACAAACTATGTTGCTCTTTTTACACTGTGTCCTGTTGAGTATGAGGGAGCAAAATCCTGAATTCAGTTGGGTGAACAACAGGCTAAAATGTCTCCAATAACCCTGGCTGGCTGGAGCAAGGTTTTCAGAGCAATATCCTCTGGGACTGGCCGGGGTGGCCTTTGTAAACAGGTGGTCTATTGATACAGATTTGAGACTAATTGTTTGGTGTGTCATTAAATTGACAGCAAGACCACTGATCTTTTCAACCAGCGAATCCCGCATGACCTCATTAGATCTGGGAGGGTTAGATTTCTTTTTCTTTTCTTACTTTTTTTTTGTCCTCTTGTGCAACTGTTCATTCTTTTCATTGAAGAAGCAGGGCCGGCGATAAAGTGGCACCTTCCGATGTCTGACCCATGAGGCCCATTATTCATTGATGCTGGATGCTTCGGTGAGAACAACGCTAGCAGGCTGTGTGATAGCAAAGGACGTCATGGCTGACCCACAAATCTCTCCCCATCAAACATCCATTGACCCAGACTTCCAACAGGGGTCAATATGTTGAAGGGGGGGTGGGGGTGGGATCTCAAAGCTAATTTTCGTCCTTTGAACTGAGGGCGGCGAGACCAGTTGCAAGAGCCCCAGCTGTTCGGAGCTGAGATCTGCTAATTTAGCACAGACTAAGGGCCAGGTCTGGACTTCTATCCCTAAAGATGCCGGTAAATTTGTTCTCACCTCACAGCCATCTGAGCAGGAAGCTTTAAATCTTGCAGGGTTTTACTAAATACTATGCACCCTGGTGGAACGATTTTTGCTTTATTTCATGCACCCCTCTATCTTTCGGTGCCTGATATAATCCTACAGGACAGTTTAAAATCCTAGGGGGAAACGTTGTTACCATATCAGACAACACATTAATAATTAATTGTGATTATTAATTATGTTTACAGCTCTCAAAAATTAATGCGAGGCTCTTTTAATCGGCAGTTCTTCGAAACGACGTTGTTTTGTGTTGACTACCCAAAGTGCAAATTTATTCACCGAAGACTTTTTTTTTGTAAAGCAAAAAGTGCAAAGAAAAGATACTCGCGTTGAAGATGTGTTGGGAACAAGGCATACACACACACACACACACACACAACGTGTGGCACATTACGCACGAGGAAGGGACAGGGAAATCTTTTAATCCACAACTCAGCCGGAAATATATATTTTTAAGTGCACATTTTTTTTGTTGTTGCAATTTTGGGATTCTCCTTTCAACCGCCAAGCGGTGTTGCACAAGGACTATTTTTTTTCTCCATAAAGCGCACTTGTCTGATTGTGTGTGTGTGTGTGTGTGTGTGTAACGCGTAGACCGCTCGGTTGTAATTTGATGTGCGTCTCTGGAGATATTTGATGGATTAAAGTTCAGTAATTCCATTTCCGTGGACCACCTGATTTCGAAGGCTGCACTCCATATAAATGCTGTGTGGTTGCTGATCTCAGCTTCTCTTGACAACCCCTCCTCCTCTCTCCCTCCCTCCCTCCCTCCTCCCCTGCAGACTGCCTCAGTAACATCACAGAGGAGCTGTCCTAGTGCTGAATCCAGAACAAGGAATAACACTGACGAGGGTTTTTCGAACATCATTTTGGATTTTATTTTTTGTTTTTTGTTTTTTTTAAATAATTTCCAATATATTTTAAAAATGCCTCGATCTTTCCTCGTTAAGAAGGTGAAATTAAATCATTTCCACTCATCCTCTGCAGTCTCAGCCTCGGAACATCACATTGATAACGCGTATGCACTAACCAAGTCTATCACCGACTCTGTAGAGAGCTTCGGGCTCCGGGTCACTGAGAACGGTGAGTTTCACTGATCAATTTGATATTTTTATGCATTGAAACAACATGCATTAAATGCACGCTCCCTGAATTCTCCTCTGTGTTAACCTTGTATGTGCAGGCAAATTTTTTTTTAAAAATCTCTTTATCCTCTCCCGCCGTTCTCTGTACCTTACATAATGCAATATGCCACGCTATCAGGACAGAGAAGGATTCTTCCTTCTGCACAATAATAACTCTTGTTTGGGCGTCGAAACTTGTGCAGCAAAGAGTTGTAACGGTGGAGAGAAGGGGTGCGGGGATCACGGGCTGTTTTGTGTGTATGTGTGTGCGTTTTTTTTGACACGGGACCAGGGCAGGTTAGCGGCCGGAGTCCTCCGCCTCTGATCAATCGTGTAGATCAGTCAGAAAGTTGTGGCTCCTTCAGTCATTGCCATTGTCAACAATATGACCCGCCGCGAGTGCGTTCTCTCTCCGCTAGACAAAGGGGCAGCGGTTCCCTTTAAATTTAGGTGAGGCACGGTCGTGTTTGCTGACTCTTAGCATTTAATGCATGCTCATATGTGAATATTTTGCTTGATGAAGGCAATGCCCAGGCATTTCACAGCCCAGGCGTAACAATTGCGTTTGCAACCTTTAAAAAAAAAAAAATCTAAAATATTTAAAACAAATTGGAATTCACCAATGAGGATTTTTTTTCAGCGCCGGTATCTCTGTTATGTGAACAATGATTTATATTAATATTACATTTGAACCGCACAGTTCCCACCTCTCTCGTCTCTATTGGTGCAAACTCCCAACGCATTTGTGGTTCTCCAGGAAGCGAAATACTTTCAAAGGAATTTAAACCATGACACGGGTTTAATTCAACTGTAGATTGGGTCCCTGAATCAGATTTTAGAGTCGTAGAGTCGCACAGCTCGGAAATAGGCCCTGCGGTCCAACCTGCCCATGCCGTCCAAGGTGCCCCATCTACGCTAATCTCACCTGCCCGCGTTTGCCCCATATCCCTCTAAACAGGTTGAACAGGCTAGGACTCTATTCCTTGGAGCGCATGATGATGAGGTGTACAAAATAGAGGTGTACAAAATCACGAGAGGAATAGATCGGGTAGAGGCACAGAAATACTTGCTCAGAGTAGGGGAATCAAGAACTGGAGGACATAGCTTACGAGGAACCGGAGTGGTAGCTTTTTCACACAAAGGGCGGTGGGTGTATGGAACCAGTTGCCGGAGGAGATAGTTGAGGCCGGTACTATCGCAACATTTAAGAAACATTTAGACAGGTACATGGATAGGACAGGATGAGAGGGAAATGGGTCAAACGCAGGCAGGAGGGATTAATGGAGATGGGACATGTTGCCCAGTGTGGGCAAGTTGGGCCGAACATCCTATTTCCACGCTGTATGACTCTATGACAATGACTATATCCATGTAGATCAAGAACAAGTTATTGTTTAAGCAGCTTAAAGAATCTTCAATATTTACTTCCTCATTTTTTTCCTCCCCAATTTCTTCAATGGTTATTAATGGTTTACTCTGTCAATCGATTAACCTAAGATGTAACTATTCGTACCATTGTCATTGAATTGGTATGCCTGAGGGAAAATCACAGGATTTATTGGTGTGTTTGACATTCACTCTCCCCTCTCCCCCCCCCCCACCCAAACCTTCCATACTTTGATTCCCACTTCCCTAAGGAAGCAACACCAGCCTTTTCTCTAATCATTACTTTCCTGGACATTTTAGGTGAGATCGGGTTATACTTTCTTATTGCCTTGGAGTCCAATCAGTCTATTGAGTCTATGCCTATTCTCAGAACACAAACAATCCCATTCAGACACAAAATGCTGGAATAACTGGTCTCGACCTGAAACATCACCTATCCATGTTCTCCAGAGGTGCTGCCTCACTGCTGAGTTATTCAAGCACTTTGTGTCCTTTTGTATATTAATCAACATCTGCAATTCCCTGTTTCTACCCTAATCAATCTAATTTCCCTATCTAGCTCACCCCAAAGAGTATAGAAGTTGGGAGGCCACCTTACAGTTGTATAAGGCATTAGTGAAGCCATAGTTAGAGAATTGTGCACTGTTTTGTCTAGCTTGTTATAGGAAAGATGTTAAACTGGAAAGGGTGCAGAGAAGATTTATGAGGATGTTGCCAGGACTCAACGGCTGGAGCTTTCGGTAGAGGTTGAGCAGACTAGGATTTTTATTTCTTGTAGCACAGGAATCTTATGGAGGTGGATTAGACAATGAGGAATGGGTAGTGTAAATGCACAAAGCCTTTTACCCAGAGTAGGAGAATTGAGAACCAGAGGACATAGGATGGTGAGGAGGGAAAGATTCAATTTTTTACACAAAGGATGGTAGATATATAGAACGAGCTGCCAGAGACGATAGTTGAGGCAGGTAACATCATGATATTAAAAAAAACATTTGGACATATTCATGGATAGGACAGGTTTAGAGAGATAAGACCAAACTCAGATGGGTGAACAAGGTCAAGATGGGGCATCTTGGTTGACATGGGCCTGTTTGCACGCTGCGTAGCTCTATGACTATAATTCTACATCAGGATTGAACTTGGGATGCTGCAGATGCATGTTTGCAGCATCCACGTCATCTGTTGCACCATGCTGCAATACTCATCACTCCTTGACAAAGCCATGTGCATCCTATTAGCTCAGGAAGTGAGAAACTGGAAGAGTTGTGATGCTTGGGATGTGAGCGTCAGCACACACTGTCCAGACCTCCACAGGCTCCTGTACTCTCTCCTGGAAAATCAGTCTTAATATTTGCCCTCTTGACCCCGAGCTTCTAGTCACATGTCTTGCTTTTAGCCACATGTCCTGGTACTCTCCAATGTGTATCAGTGAACTGTCGGCATGCATCACGGCTTGGTTTGCGAACATTTCTTTTCCCCAAGAGCACAAGAAATTGCAGAGAGTTGCAGATGTAGCCCAGTCCATCACACAATCCAGACTTCCCACCATTTGCTCTATCTACATTTCATGCTGCCTCGGAAAAGCAACCAACACAATCAAAGACTTGTCCCAGCAGGGTCATTCTTTATTCTCCTTGCTCATGAATGGCAAAAGGTACAGAAGCTTGAAAGCACACACCACCAGACTCAGGAACAGCTTCTTGCCCTCTGTGAACAGCTTCTGAATGGTACTTCCATAAGCTAGGGTACTGTGAGATAGGGTTCACCTTTATTTAGAAGGATGAGAGGGGATCTTATCGAAACGTATAAGATTATTAAGGGGTTGGACACGTTAGAGGCAGGAAACATGTTCCCAATGTTGGGGGAATCCAGAACCAGGGGCCACAGTTTAAGAATAAGGGGTAGGCCATTTAGAACAGAGATGAGGAAAAACTTTTTCAGTCAGAGAGTTGTGAATCTGTGGAATTCTCTGCCTCAGAGGGCAGTGGAGGCCAATTCTCTGAATACATTCAAGAGAGAGCTAGATAGAGCTCTTAAGGATAGCGGAGTCAGGGGGTATGGGGAGAAAGCAGGAACGGGGTACTGATTGAGAATGATCAGCCATGATCACATTGAATGGCGGTGCTGGCTCGAAGGGCCGAATGGCCTACTCCTGCACCTATTGTCTATTGTCTATTCATCCCATTGTGGACATTGGACTTTGTCTATGGGACAGATGTGCTCAAATGCTGAGAACTATATTCTGCACTCTTTGCTCTACCTATTGACTTGATTGTATCTATGTATGGTGCATCTGATCTGGCAGGATAGCATACAAAACAAAACCTTTCACTGTACTTCAGTACATGACACTAGTAAGCCTAAACCTGAACCTAAATTTTACACAGCAATTCCTTTAGTGAAGCATCTATTTTAGGAAAGGTTTAGAGGGATATTGGCCAAACGCGGGTAGGTGTGACTAGAGTAGGTGGGGCATCTTGGTCAGCATGGGTAAGATGGCCCGCACTGTATGATTCTATGAACATCTGGGCATTTTTCTGTGTAGAAGGTGCCAGGTTGTAGAAGGTGCCACGTTTTCTGTGTAGAAGGCTCATTGTTGTCGTTGTCACTGAGCCTGTGGATCTCAGTGTGAAATCCCAGTCAGTGGGGAACCAGCCACAACTGTTGGCTCCCATTCACTTAATGGAGATGGATAAAATAATTCATGGTTCCTGTTGACTTGTTGCCTCGCGATGAGAAGTGTGGGAAACTTGGGTGAATATTGACCGTGACTCCTGGCCATTGACACAAAGGGAGTCAGTACAGGTTAGTACAAGTGTCAGGGGTTATGGGGCGAATGCAGGAGAATGGGGTTAGAGGAAAAGATAGACCAGCCTTGATTGAATGGCGGAGTAGACCTGATGGGCCAAATGGCCTAATGCTGCTCCTAGAAGTTATGAACGTATGCAGTAAAATGTGGCCATCGTTCAAAATGGCTCATAACTAACCATCTGAATGATAGTTTATACCGAAGATGGACAGAAAATGCTGGAGTAACTCAGCGGGTCAGGCAGCATCTCTGGAGAAAAGGAATAGGTGATGTTTCGGGTTGGAATCCTTCTTCAGATGGATTCTTGAGTCCGAATAAGTGTTCCGACCTGAAATGTCACCTATACCTGTTCTCCAGAGATGCTGCCTGACCTGCTAAGTTACTCCAGGATTTTCTGCCTATTTTCTGTATAAATCAGCATTTGCAGTTCCTTCCTACAGTGACCTTCAGACCTATTTGATACCCAAGATAGACACAAAAAGCTGGAGTAACTCAGCGGGTCAGACAGCATCTCTGGAGAAAAGGAATAGGTGATGTTTCGGGTCGAGACCCTTCTTCAGACTGATACCCAACCCTTATTCCTTGTTCTGCCCATTACATAGCTGAACTTAACATACACAAAACCTACATGAGCAATTCAGTATTAATCCCTTGCTCCTCAGTGCACACACCAACAATGGCCCCTTTCCTTACCCCCATCTGCTAAACAACACGAACATGGTGGGTGTTGTAAATTTTTTATGATTTGCAAACTGTACTATGGGGATTAATGATTCTGAGTGATTGTGTCATAGACCCCTTGGTGAATTCCACTCTTTGCACCACCCACCAGTCTCCACATCCACACATAAGCTCTGCAAATTAGAATCCCGGCTGTACCTATGCAACCCATCCACAAGGGGGGGGGGGGGGAGGGGGAGGAGGGGCAGGGAGATGGGGGATGGGGGTGGGGGTGGGGGGGAGGAGGAGAAGACCGGAGAACAAAAGAAGAGCAGAACTGGAACAATATAATCGAGCTTTCAACTTTGATTTGCTCCTATTGATTTGGACAACAAAACAAAAAACCAGGATGGTTCTTTGCAGACTGCTTGAGGTAACCTGTGGCCTTGTGGAAGCCGATAACTGTGACACAAAGCAGGATGCTATAGATAGTTGCTTTAGTTGTGATGTGTAATTACGCTGTACAAGGCAGTGTGGATGCTGCTTTACCCTCTGGAATGTAACGTTTATGACGCAGCATAACAGGATGGGGTGAGGTTTTCCAGTTACATAGGCTGTTTGGCATACCTTTTGTGCTGTTTTATTCTGCTCTCACTCAACCTTCAGCTATTATTTCTGCTCTTATTGTTCATGGTTCTATTATATTCATTCACCAAGGCCCCATTTGAACTGTAAGGATAACAATAAAAAGTCTTCATTCTCCCCCGTCTCTTATTCATTTTGAATGTGTAGTCCATTACAGAGTGATCGCAGTGCACACAAGACCGACAGCATGAATCCCCCACTCCTCGACACACACCCCATAATAGCCCCTTCCATTACCAACACCTTTTAAGCAGCAGTGACAGAATGGCTATTGTACATTTTCTGCGATAATTCAGCAGCTCGTTATTCAATAAACGGTCAGAGTGGAGCTATCCAACATACTTTCTACCAGAGCCCTCTTGTTAATATAATGATGCATGCAGCAAATTCATAATCTGGTCTCCGTATTTCTAAAAACATATTTGACATACAGGTGGGTTGAAGGGCACGAACAAGCGACTGGGAGAAGCAGTGAAATGTGCTTTCCAATAATCATCAAAATTGACAAGGAGTTTGAGGACATTTAAAGTCCTGCGCACAATATATTCTTTTGAGTTTGAGTTTAGTTTATTGTCATGTGCACCAAGGTACAGTGTAAAGCTTTTGTTGCATGCTAATCAGCCAGCGGACAGACAATACATGATTACAATCCAGCCGTCCACAGCGTGCAGATACATGATAAAGGGAATAACGTGAGTAATGCTTAGTGCAAGATAAAGTCCAGTGAAGTCCGATCAAAGATCATCCGAGGGTCTCCAATGAGGTAGATAGTAGCTCAGGACTGCTCTCTCGTTGTTGGTAGGATGGTTCAGTTGCTTGATAACAACTGGGAAGAAACTGTCCCTGAATCTTGAGGTGTGCGTTTTCAAACTTCTATGCCTTTTACCCGATGGGAGATGGGAGAAGAGGGAGTTTTAAAGCAGTGCCTTTTTCATCCATGGCCCAAAATTGATCAAACATTTGGACCTGTAGCCCATATTTAAAAACAGAGTCAGAGAGTCATACATTGCGGAAAAAGGCCCCTTCGGCCCTACCTGCCCACGCCGACCAACATGCCCCATTTACACTAGCTCTGCCTGCCTGTGTTTGGCCCATATCCCTCAAAACCTATACTATTCATGTACCTGCCTAAATCCTTCTTAAACGTTGTGATATTACCTGGCTCAACTACCTCCTCCGGCAGCTTGTTGTAGCTACCCCCCACCCTTTGTATCAAAAAGTTATCCAATGGGTTCCTATTAAGTCTTTCCCCCTTCATCTTAAACCTACTTCCTCTGGTTCTCGATTCCCCTACTCTGGACAAAAAGCTCTGCGTCTACCCGATCTATTCCTCTCATGATTTTGTGCACATCTACAGAAATAACCCCTCATCCTCCTGCGCTCCAAGGAATAAAGTCCTAGCCTGCTCAACCTCTCCCTATAGCTTAGGCCCACAAGTCCTGGCAACATCCTCGTAAATCCTCTCAGCACTCTTTCCAGCTTAACAACATCTTTCCTATAACATGGTGGCCAAAACAAGATAGCATGATCGATGAATTGATAATTCTATCAAAATGATTCGAGCTTTCAAAACATTTCATTTTGGCTTTTACTGATTATTAATCACAAAATTAAAGTATTAAATTAAATTCAAATTAAATCATAGTCATAGATCACGGAATTAGGCCCTTCGGCCCAACTTGTCCGAGCCTGCCAAGATGTCCCATCATCGAAAACAATATTAAAGGATGAAATGAAATTCAAATCCAAATTTTTGGAAACCCTCAAATCCCAGTTTTAATCCCAAATTTGGGCCATGGCTTGTGTTTGGGAACCAGCAATTAAAGGAATTTACTCCTTTACATCGGTGAGACCGAATGTAGTCTAGGCGACCATTTCGCAAAAAAACTCGCATCCAGTCCACTGAGGCCTGCTGGATCACCTAGTTGCTAACCAATTGAACTCCCCTTCTCAGTCCCACACTGACCTTCCTGCCCTGGGCCTCCTCCATTGCCAGAGCGAGGCCATACGCAAACCGGAGGAACAACACCCATGCCTTGGGTAGTCTACAATCCAATGGTATGAACGTTGAATTCTCTAATTATAGGAAACTTACCTACAAAATCCCCATCACCCCCCCCCCCATTTTCATCTACCTATTTATTTGTTTACGTTCCCTTTCTCTTCCATGTGTCCCAGCTAAATTTGCACCCTGTCCCCTTCCACCCATATTCCTTCCTCTGGCTTCACAATTCTCACCTCTTTTATCCTTTTTTCACACTTTTTGTCTTTTCATCCTTGGCTTTAGTCTAGCCATCTGACTATCAAACCCTCCCCCCCCCCCCCCCCCACCTGTATCCACCTATCACTCTCCAGCGGTCCTGCCCCCACTGCTCTTCCAGCTTTCTCCCTCACCTCCCACAACCACAATCAGTCTGAAGAAGGATCACGACTCATAATGTCATCTATCCATGTTCTCTAGAGATGCTGCCTGACCCGCTGAGTTACCCCAGCACTTTGTCTGTATTCGTATAAGCCAGCATCTGCTGTCCCTTGTTTCTCCTTTCTCCTGTGGGTTCTGTATAAATGATACATTCTTGGTTTGTCATCTAATCAGGCTGTGCCTGACCTCTGAGGTGCATGTAAAAGATGCGACGTCACCATTGTTAGAAGCTGTGCATTTCTGCATGCAGCATAAATGTTATATAGGATAACACAAAGAAGGAACGTGTGCCTGTGTGTCTATGTGTCTGTCAGCAGGTGGGAAACCTAGTGAAAGTCAGCACAAATTGTAATGACAGTGACTTGATGCCAACACGCACAGAAAATGAGTTCATAGTGTACAGTCCACTGTAATATGCTTTAGAACTCTTGTTAAAACTGTTGCTTACAGTGCCAGAGACCCGGGTTTAATCCCAACAATACCCGATCTATTCCTCTCATGATTTTGTACACCACTATAAGATCACCCCTCAACCTCCTGCGCTCCAAGGAGTAAAGTCCGAGCCTGCTCAACCTCTCCCTATAGCTCAGGCCCTTGAATCATGGCAACATCCTCGTAAAGCTTGAATTTTGTTTGAACATATTTTGTTTTGTGACATTTCTGAGTTCAGGACATTCCACAGAGATTAGCAGGCAATGAGGTTTTTAGGAAGTGGAGTCCTGTTGAAATATATGAAACGTGGCAGCCAATTTGTGCACTGCAAGGATCTGTGACAATAATTACTCTTTTGTTTAGTGATGTTTGTTGTGAGCATGGACATGTGCAGAGTTCCAAACAGGCATGAACCCCTCTAATAATCATTAAACACGAAAAAGTTTAGTTTAGCTTAGTTTAGTTTAATTTATTATTGTCACATGTACCAAGGTACAGTGAAAAGCTTTTGTTTGCATGCTATCCAGTCAGAGAAAAGACTATCCATGAATGATTTTGAGCTTTATTTGGGCAGCACAGTGGCTGCCTTACAGTACCAAGACCCAGGTTTGATCCTGACTATGGGTGCTGTCTGTACAGAATTTGTATGTTCTCCCTGTGACCGTGTTTACTCCGGGTGTTCCGGTTTCCTCCCACATCCCAAAGGCATGTGGGTTTGTAGGTTACTTGGCTTCTGGTGTGTAGGGAGAGGATGAGAAAGTAGGATGACATAGGACTAGCATGAACAGGTGATCGATGGTTGGCATGGTCTTGGTGGGGCAAATGGCCTATTTTCACGCTGTATCTTTTAATCAATCAATCAACATAGGTTTATTTCACAATAAACTAGTAGATACATAACATGATGACCAATACCAGATTAAAAAGAGCACTTCTGTGCCAACGACCCATAATTATCACCACTACTCAAATTTATTTATTGTTAATTTTGCTCAATTTTAATCCCCATCCCCCCACAATCTCACTGTTGATTGAACATTGCACTGAACTGAACTATGGTACTATAAAATCTGATACAATAAGCTGTATCTATGTGATGATGTAGCAGATTTATTTAGAGTTTAGAGATACAGTTAATTGAAAGATATAGTTTCCATTTATAAATCACGTTATTTCCCGCTTTCCTTATAATATTAATTAAATGATTGATTGAAGGATACAGCATTGAAACATGCCCTTCGGCCCACTGAGTCCATGCCAGCCATTGATCACCCGTACATTAGTTCTATGTTATCCCACATGCATCCTACACACTAGCGGCAATTCTCAGAGGGTCAATTAACCAACAAACCCGCACGCCTTTGGGATGTGGGAGGAAACTGGAGTATCCGGAGAAAAGCCACCATGCCGCCCTGAGTTCCTTTGGACTCTGCAACCGCACAAGATGCGGCATTAGCACACTTGCATCCGTGTCAACACAGCAAACGTGAACATAAACTGGATTCAATGTCATTGTCTAAATACCTTTGGCAAAGTTCCCAGGTTACTTGGAAAGGTATTTCAGTGGCTTATTGATCTCTCTGCTATGAATTACCATTATCAAATAATCAATGTTTAGTTATTTTTTTCCTCTGTGGCTGCCTGACACAGTAAAATTTGTTTTCTTTGGCCTTATGACATTAAGGTCACCTCTTGCTGTCTTCATGCTGCAGTCCTTCCTCACTGGACCCAAACCCCCACCACCCCAAAACAAAGTGACATTGTGTTCCTTCAGACTGCAAGACTATAAGATGTAGGAGCAGAGATAGGCCATTCAGCCCATCGAGTCCAGTCCTTCATTCAACCATCTTTGTATCCTTGACTGGGTTAACTCGTGACCTCTGTTGCACTGAGGAAGACATTCCTACTTTTCCAGCCTCGTGGTCAGTATGGGTCATGGTCATTGAGTCATACAGTGCAGAAATAGACCACTTGGCCCAACTCGTCCTTGCCAACCAAGATGCCACTTCTCAGATAGTCTCATTAGCCAGCATTTGGTCCACATCCCTCTAAACCTTTCTTATCTATAAAGGTCTCTCATCCTTGGGACCATCCTGGCAATTGTGCTTCTGATCATTCAGCCAATCCTTTCACCACTTTGCAATCAACAAACTTTCAAAAGCAACAGGAGCAGCAGAGTGGTGCAGCGGTAGAGTTGCTGCCTCCCAGTGCCAGAGACCTGGGACCGATCCTGATTACGGGTGCTGACTCTACGGAGTTTGCATGTTCTGCCTGTGACCGCACAGGTTTTCTCCGGGTGCTCCGGTTTCCTCCCACATTCCAAAGACATGCAGGTTTGTAGGTTAATTGTCTTTGGTAAAATTGTAAATTGTCCCTGGTGTGTAGAATAGTGCTAGCGTATGAGGTGATCACTGGTTGGCACGGACTCGGTGGACTGAAGGGTCTGTATATCTAAAGTCTTAGGAACAGGCTCCCTATGGAGCTGGTAGGAGCTGATAGTGTTGATTCATTCAATTGCAAATTAGGGGGGTTTCTGTAATATCTTGAGATGCATTTGGTGAGTAATTTGAACAGAATGTGTGATAAATGTTGTGCGGCGTGAAATGGTTTCCAGACATCCCCATCACATGCATCCCAGTGTTAATTAGTTTAGAATCATCGAGTCATACAGCATGGAAACAGGCCCTTCGGCCCAACTTGCTCACACCGACCAACATGTCCCATCTACTCTGGTCCCATCTGCCTGCATTTGGCCCATATCCCTCTAAACCTATCCTATCCATGTACCGATCCAAATGTTTTTTAAACATTGTGACAGTGCCTGCCTTATCTGCCTCCTCTGGCAGCTTGTTCCATACTCCAACCACACTTCGTGTAAAAACGTTTTCCATCAGGTCCTACTAAATCTTAAACCCTCACCTTAAACCCATGTCCTCTGGTTCTTGATCCCCCTACTCTGGGTAAAAGACAGCATTTACCCCATCTATCCCTCTCATGATCTTATAAACCTCTGTAAGATCGCCCCGCATCCTCCTGTGAATAGAGTCCTCGCCTGCTCAACCGCTCCCCATAGCTCAGGTCCTCGAGTCCTGGCAACATCCTCGTAAATCTTCTCTGCACCTTTTACAGCTTAACAGAGATAGAGATACAGCAATGAAGGAAGCCCTACAGACCAAAAGGTCCACGCCGACAATCGATCACCTATCCATACCAGTTCTATGGTATACCACTCTCGTAACCACTCCCCACATACTCGGGGCAATTTCCAGAGGGCACACTAGCCTACTAACTTGCAAGTCTTTGGGATTTGAGAGGAAACCAGAGTACCCACAGGGAGAACATGCAAAATCCACACAGGTAGCACCTGAGGTTAGGATTGAACATTGATGTTTGACACTGTGAAGCAGCAGCTCGACCTGCTCTTCCTTGTGTTGGTCTCTTGTTAGTTAGTTCGTTTATTACTGTCACGTGGACCGAGATACAGTGGAAATCTTGTTGTTCATGCTGTCCAAGTAAATCATAATATATATAGTACATTAGATTTCTGGAATATCACGCAGAAAGTGGCCACGTTCCAGCGCCATCTTGTAGCATCCAAGTCTCTGAAAAGTCCGATCTTGGCCCAAGGAGATGTCCAATTTATTATATTCTCGCTTTAAGGCTCGATGTCCTGGTGGCACTGGATCGATGAAGTAGGGGTCGGCCTGGCCCAGTGCGATGCCGACTGCTCCTACAACATAGAACAGTGGAGCACTGCAACATGCCCTTCTGCCCACAATGTTTGTGCCGAACATGATGCCAAGTTAGACTAATCTCATCTGCCTGCACATGTTCCATATCCCTCTATTCGCTGCACTTCCATGTGCCTGTCCAAAAAACACCACTATCACATCGGCCTCCACCACCACCCCTAGCAGAATGTCCAAGGCCCCCACCATCTACAGCTTCATGAATCCCCAACCTCAATCCTGAGTGCTGTCTCTTTCCCCCTCTGTCCACTCTTTGGTTGCGTTCTTTCTGATTATTGGTTTATCACCCAGTCAGACCCCCAACCTGTATTGACTATGGGCGGCACAATGGCAAAGCGGTAGAGCTGCTGTTTTACAGCGATCTTGACCTCGGGTGCTGTCTGCACAGAGTTAGTACATTGCCTTTGTGATCGCATGGGATTCCTCCAGGTGCTCCAGTTACCTCTCATGTCGCAATGACGTACAGGTGTATAGGTTACCTGGCTTCTGTAAATTCACCCTCGTGTGTAGGGAGGGATGGGAAAGTGGGATAACATAGAACTCGTGAGAACAGGTGATTGATGGTCAGTGCAGACTCGGTGGGGTGACTAACCTGTTTTCCTCACTGTATCTCTAAACTAAACTAAGAAAATGTGGATGGCTCGATGGTAATCATGTATAGTCTTTCCACTGATGGTTGGCATGAAACAAAAGCTTTCCTCTGCACCTCGGTACACGTGACAATAAACTAAATTAAACTAAAGTAAAATAAACTAAACTTAACTAAAGTAAACTATTTCCTACACGTTCTACACCACACTTCTTGCAGCCTGCAGACCTAACAGTCTGGGGGTCTGACTGATCAAGCCATGCTGATTATCCACAAACAGTAACTAGTTCACAGCGGCAGATTCCACGTCCCGGATCTGCTCTTGTCCGTTGATCTTTAGACAGCTTTATACAGCTTACTGTATTCAAGTGTCTCTGCTGACCGGTGAATGGATTGAGATGATTTTACAAAATAACAAGATTCAGGGACAGTCCTCCAGATCCAGGGAAGCTTCTTCTCAGCTGTTATCAGGCAACTAAACTGCCCTCTCACCATCTGGGGCATATTGAATGGCAGGGCAGGGTTGAGAGACCAACAGTTAGGGTTGGGACTGAAATCTGAAGAAGGGTCCCAACCCGAAATGTCATCTCCAGATTCAGGAACAGTTCCTTCCCAGCTGCTACCAGGCAACTGAACCGTCTTCTCACCAACTAGAGAGCGGTCCTGGCCTCCCATCTACTTCATTGGAGACCTTTGAACTCTCTTTAATCAGACTTTACTGGACTTTATAGTGCAGTAAACATTATTTCCTTTATCCTGTACACTGTGGGTGGCTTGATTGTAATCATGTATGGCCTTTTCTCTGACTGGATAGCAGGCAACAAAAAGCTTTTCACTGCACCTTGGTACACGGAACAATAATAAACTAAACTACAATTATTAAAAATAATACAATTAGAAACAATTTCAGTGCTAGAAATTCATGTTTTAGAATCATAGAGTCATATAATACAGAAACAGGTCTTTCGACCCACCTCGTCCCACCTTGATCTGTTGCTCCCCTTCCTCTCTATACACCAACTAGTCCAGCACTTAATCAGAGGTCATTTGAATCTGGGCATTGGTTCACTGTCTGGATTCACTGTTATAGAGACAGCTGCTTCCCGAGGCTTCCATAGCTAGCACCATGGGGTCAGTGAGTCATACAGCACGGAAACAGGCCCTTAGGCCCATGCCGACCAAGATGCCCTACCTAAGCAAGTCCCATTTGCCCACGTTTGGCCCATATCCCTCACCATTCTTCCTATCCATGTACCTGTCCAAGCGTCTTTTACATGCTGTAATTTGTACCTGCTCCAACTACTTCCTCCGGCAGCTCGTTCCATATACCCACTATCCTCTGTGTTCAAACGTTGCCCTTCAGGTTCCTATTAATTCTTTCCCTTCTCACCTTAAACCTATGTCCTCTGTTTTTTGATTTCCTTACTCTTGGTAAAAAACTGTATTCACCCTGGCTAAGTATTTAAACAAGGCACATTTCTTATAAGAAGGGTACAGCTTTCCAAAAAAATATTATCTATATACTAAAACTCGTTTGTTTGTTTGTTCCTGAACTACAGCCAAAACAGTACACGATAGCGCGACAATGTTAGGCCCACCTTACTCACCGTCGTCCTTTTGGTGCTAATGGAAGAAGTTTCATTGAAATCGGTGTTCTATTTTTAAAGTTATTCACATTTAAAAGTTTAAATCTATCTCCTAGGGAGGGAGGGGGGAGAGAGGGAGGGAGGGGGGAGGAGGGATAAGGGGGGTTGAGGGGGATGCAGTGGGAGGAGGGAGGGGGAGGAGGGAGGGTGAAGGGAGGGGAGGGGGAGGTGGGGGAGGGAGGGGGAGAGGGGAGGAGGGAGGGGGGAAAGAGGGGAGGAGGGAGGGGGGAAAGAGGGGAGGAGGGAGGGGGGAAAGGGGGGAGGGGGGAGGAGGGAGGGGGTGGAGGATTGTGGGGGAAGGGAGGAGGGGGAGGGGAGGAGGGGAGGAGGGGAGGAGGGGAGGAGGGGAGGAGGGGAGGAGAGGGAGGGAAGGGGTGGGGGAATAAGGGGGAGGGAGGGAAGGAGGTGGAGGGGAGGGAAGAGGGAAGGGGAGGGAGGGGGGAGGGGGGGGAGGGTGAGAGGGGAGGGGGAGGTGGGAGGGGGGATGGGTGAGAGGGGAGGGGGAGGGGGGGAGAGGGGAGGGGGGGGAGAGGGGAGGGGGGGGAGTGGGGGAGGAGAGGGTGCTGCACCAATGCAGGAGAGGTTTGGGCCCAATGGGTCCACTTGGTCTAGTTTAATATAAAAAAACAAGTAATACTCACATTGTAGATTGTAGGAGGAAGTTGTGCGTGTTTTTTTCACTGAAGAAAGATTTCCTTTGGATGACACCTTTCACACACTCAGAATACTTTATTTTTTTCAGTCATTGATAAGCTTCGTTTCCTGAGGCTTCATAGCGAGCACCATTGAGTCAGTGAGTCATACAGCATGGAAACAGGCCCTTCGGCCCAACCTGTCCACGCTGACCAATGCCTCATCTACACTGGTCCCACCTCCCTGCGATTGACCCATATCCCTCTGAACCTTTCCTATCCCCATGTACCTGTCCAAATGTTTCTTAAACGTTGTGATAGTCCCTGCCTCAACTACATCCTCTGGCAGCCCGTTCCATACACTTACCATCCTTTGTGTAAAAGTTGCCCCTCGGGTTCCTATGAAATCTTCCCCCCCCCCCCCCCCCCCCCCTCGCCCCCTCGACAGGTTGGTGGGTTAATTGCCCCTGGTGTGAATCTGAAGCTCGGGGGAGTTGATGGGGAGAGTAAAATGGAATATGTCAACACTGTGGCATTGACACGACAGACTGAAGGGTCTCAGGTGCCAGATTCTAAGGCCCTGATCTTATCATCATCAATCTTTCCACAGCCTGCTGTTATCAAAGGTCTTTGCACTTTTCTCAAATATCTGTGCTGATCGATAGAATGGATTTAGATAATTTAAAAAATATATATATTTAAAAATAATATAATCACAAACACGCTTAAGTGCCAGAAAATAACTTTAAAAAAAAACTTTGTTGGCACCAGAAACATGGTGACTCTTTGTGTATAAGAAGATAACTGCAGATGCTGGTACAAATCGAAGGTATTTATTCACAAAATGCTGGAGTAACTCAGCAGGTCAGACAGCATCTCGGGAGAGAAGGAATGGGTGACGTTTCGGGTCGAGACCCTTCTTCAGACTGATGTCAGGGGGGCGGGACAAACGAAGGATATAGGTGGAGACAGGAAGATAGAGGGAGATCTGGGAAGGAGGAGGGGAAGGGAGGGACAGACACAGTGACTCTGTGTACTGCCCAGGTGAGGTCTGCTATATGATTTTACCTGTTGTGTGCAAAAATAAAGAATTTCACGGTTTTACACAAAGAATTATACATGTGACAATAAAGTATTATTGAATCATTGAATAGATTAGTACATTCTCTCACATTTTTTTTTTTAACAAAGCATCTTTCTTATATAAAGACCACAATATATAGAGCTTAATTTGAAAACCATGGAATACTAACACTGCGTTATTGATGTGAGAAGTTTTCTTTCTCACAAGCACAACCCAAAAGGTCTGAACTGAGACATAACAAAGAGGAACTCTTATGACAGAGCAATAACACAAAATTATTCTAAATAATTAATAAACTGCTCAGACGCATCCTGTCATCATTAATATGTGTTTATTAACCAAGAGGATAAACCAGATTTAAAGTTGGGAAAGTTATGGTTATGTGAACACCCCTCATCCTCCTGCACTCCAAGGAATAACGTCTCGGTCTGCCCAACCTCTCCCTAGAGCTCATGCCCTCGAGCCCTGGCCACGTCTTCGTAAATCTTTTCTGGATTCTTTCCTCTCTAACGATATGGATTTTTTTTTTCCAACTGGGACAACCCTGGACCCAGTAACAAAAGGTATATTAAGTGGGGTCTCTGTACCCAAACACAATGTAATTTAGCAAAAATATCAGCCATTGATTGCAAAATTCTGCATAGACGAATTTTAAAACATTGGTTCTAATGAGAGGTTTACAGCAATGATGTTCTGGGCCTCCTCTACAGTCAAAGGGAGACCACGAGCAAATTGGAAGAACAGCACCTCATATTTCGCTTGGGCAGCTTACAACACAGCGGTATGACTTTTGATTTCTCTGATATCAAGCAAACCTCTGCAATCCCTCTCTCTCTTTCTCAATAGTTTAAAGTTCAAAGACCGCCCCTCCCCCACCCTAGTCATCCTACCAGTTCCACTGTTCAATCCTGGTATCCCTGTCATTATTCCATCTTCCCCAGCCAACAATGGGCCATTATTGTCCCCACTCTTCTAGGTTCAGAACAAATCAGGGTCTCAACCTGAAACGCCACCTATTCCTTTTCTCCAGAGATGCTGCCTGACCTGTTGAGTTACTCCAGCATTTTGTGTCTATCTTCAATGATAATTCCTCCTCTTCCTTCGAAGGTAGACACAAAATGCTGGAGTAACTCAGCGGGACAGGCAGCACCTCTGGAGAGAAGGAATGGGTGACGTTTCGGGTCGAGACCCTTCTTCAGACCCCATACATACTTCATGCTGCCTCGGCAAGGCCACCAGCAGAACCAAGCACAAGTCTTTCTAAACTAAAATCTCTAACCGAAACTAAAATAAACTTAAGAGTCTGAAGAAGGGTTCCGACCCGAACCATCATGTATTCCTTTTTTTCCAGAGATGGTGCTTGGCCCACTGAGTTACTCCAACATTTTATGTCTGTGTAAAATAAATGTATGAAGGAAGGACGATATAGTTCCAAGTCAACACATACTTAGAAGAAAACGTGTACATGCTGACTTTCCCCATATGCCTACTGTCCTTATCCATCTGTTGGAGGTCATGGATTTGGGACGTGCTGTCAAAGAGGCCTTGGCAAGCAACAGTGGAGCAATTTACAAAGTGCACATACTGTAACTATGGTGCACTGACAGTGAAAGGAATGGTAAATGGCGGAACTTGAATAGATCAGAAGGGAAAGAGACAGAGGAGAAATTAGTTACCTGAAGTTGGAACATTAAATATTTCATAAGAACATAAGTTCTAGGAGCAGAATTAGGCCATTCGGCCCATCAGGTCCATGGCGCCATTAAATCATGTTTGATCTATTTTTCCCTCTCAACCCCATTCTCCTACCTCTCCCCATAACCCCTGACACCCTAACTAATCAAGAATCTGCCAATCTCCACCTGAAAAATATCCATTGACATGGCCACCACAGCTGTCTGTGTCAATGAATACCACAGATTCACCACCTTCTGACTAAACAAACTCCTCCTTATCTCCTTTCTAAAGGTACGTCCTTTTATTCTGAGGCTACGGCCTCTGGTCCGAGACACTCCCACTAGTGGAAACATCCTCTCCACATTCACCAATCCAGGCCTTTCACTATTCAGTAAGTTTCAATGAGGTCATCTATCTAAACTCCAGTGATTGGAGACCCAGTGGCTTCCAAAGCTCATCATATTTTAACCCAATCATTCCTGGGATCATTCTTGTAAACCTTATAATATTTGTACTAAGCACGAAATGCTGGAGGAACTCACAGCGTCAGGCAGCATCTGTGGAGGTAAAGGACAGGTTGATATTTCGGGTTCAAACCCTTCTTTGGACGGATCGCAACCCTAAATATTGCCTGTCCATTCCCTCCTCAGATAGAGTCATACAGTATGTAAACAGGCACTTTTGCCCAACTTGCCCATGCCGACCAAAATGCCCCCATCTTAGTTAGTCCCACCTGCCCACATTCAGCCCATATCCCTTTAAATCTCTCCTATCCATGTACCTGTCCAAATGTCTTTTAAATGGTGTTCTAGTACCTACCTCAACTATGTCCTCTGGCTGATGTTTGACCCAGAGTCACTCCAGCACTTAGGGATTTGCTTAAGATTCCAACATCTGCAGTTCCTTGTGCGTCATAAAGTTTATGCTGTTGGGTTGTAGATGACTCAGATGGAATATGTATATCTAGTTTGTGTTTGGCCTCACCCTGGTAGAGGTGGAGGTCAATGACAGATGCACTCACCCAATCTATTCCTCTCATGATCTTACACACCTCTACAAGATCACCCCTCATCCTCCTGTGCTCCAAGGCATAATGTCCTAGCCTGCTCCACCTCTCCCTATAGATTGGGCCCTTGAGTCTGTTGTGATATTGCAAGGACTACTTTGTTGTATCACAAGGACTATTTTGTTTGCCCGCGTAGCAACATGTATATATGAGAATGACGTAATATTGGCGGGCACTCTGGTTCCAGGTGGCTGTGAAATAAATAGCCTGGATTTAAGCTCCAGCTTTCAAACCTTTAAACACGTGTACTTGTGGTCAGTCCAGAGTCATAACAACAGTTTAACAGATAACGGACCACGAAGTACAACATGGTGGCAGCGGTGGGATACGAACCCACGACTCCGAAGAGACTGCCTCCCCACCGCTGCCACCATGTTGTACTTCGTGGTCTGGTATCTGTTATACCGTTGTTAGGACTCTGGACTCACCACAAGTACACGTGTTTAAAGGTTTGAAAGCTGGAGCTTAAATCCAAGCTGTTTATTTCACGGCCACCTGGAACCAGAGTGCCCGCCAAGATCACGTAATTCTCATATATACATGTTGCTACGCGGGAAAACAAAATAGTCCTTGTGATACAACAAAGTAGTCCTTGCAATATCACAACAGAGTCCTTTCTCATATGTTAGATTCTCCCTTGAATACAGTAAACCACAGGACCCTTAGGAGCATAGAGATCTTGGGGTGTATGTCAATAGCTCCAAGAAGGTGGCAATACGAGTAGATAGAATGGTAAAGAAGGTATACTTCATCGGTCGGGGCATTGCATATAAAAATCATGTTGTATAAACCTTTGTTTTGGTTACATTTGGAGTGGTGACACAAGTTGATAGAGTGGTAAAGAAGGCATATACAATGCTTGCCTTCATTGGTTGAAGCATTGAGTATAAGAAACAAGAAGTCGTGATGCAATGTTAAAGGATTTTGTCCAAGTTGCATTTGGAGTATTGCGTACAGTTCCGGTCACCCCATGCAGTCAGCACGAGGGTGCAGAGGAGGTTTACCAGCATGTTGTCTGGATTAGAGGGTATTATCTGTAAAGAGAGGTTGGATTGTTTTCTCTAGATCATCAGAGATTGAGTGGAGACAGATAGAATTATATAAAATTGTGAGAAGCATGGATAGGATGGACAGTCAGAACCTTTTTCCCCAAGATGGATATTAAAAATATATCAGAGGGCATAGCTTTAAGATGAGAGGGGCAATGTTTAAAGGAGATGTGTGGGGCAGGTTTTTTTTTCACACAGAGTGGTGGTGACTAGAATGTGCTGTCAGGGGTGGTGGTGGAGGTAGATATGATGGTGATATTTAAGAGGCTTTTAGATAGGTACATGGATATGCAGGGAATGGAGGGATATAGATTATGTGCAGGTCGGTAAGATTTGGTCTTGGTATCATGTTCGGCATAGACGTTGTGGGCTGAAGGGCCTGTTGCTGTGCTGGACATTGATGTGGGTTTGAAGTAACATAAACCAGACTAGGTAAGGATATGAAGAAGGGTCCCGACCTGCAACGTCACCCATCCGTTTTCCCCAGCGATGCTGCCTGACGTACTGAATTACTCCAGCACTTTGTGTCTACCTTAGGTAAGGATGGTAGATTTCAATTCCGTAAAGACCATCAGTGAAAGAAGAGGGTTTTAATAACAATCTCGTAGTATCCTGATCATTATTAATCTCGCTAGCTCTATATTTCAGCTTCATTATTAATTGAAATAAATTACTTGGCTGCATTGTGGGATTTGAACTCCAGAGACCACAAAAGATGCTGCAAAAATGAATATTTTCATTTAGATTATGTAATGTGGCGATATCAACTCTGACTTAGCCCTGTGCTTTAAAAAGTACATTTGCTCCCTCCACTGCGGTACATTAGTGTCCTAAATATACATTGCACATCCCTGACTGCAAAACAAGCTGGGATATATCCCTGGTTAGTAGTTGGCATGTAACAAGGATACATTGCCCTGTAAAGCCAAACAAAATGGGGTGGCACGGCAGTGCAACGCTGCCTCACAGCGCCAGAGACCCGATTTTGAACCTGACTATGGGTGCTGTCTGTGCGGAGTTTGTATGTTCTCCCAGTGACTGCGTGGGTATTTTCCAGGTACTCCGGTTTCCTCCCATGTTCCAAAGATGTGCAGGTTTGTAGGTTACTTGGCTTCCGTAAATTGTCCCTTGAGTGTAGGATAGAACTAGTGCATAGGGTGATCGCTGGTCGGCACACACTCTGTGGGCCGAAGGGCCTGTTCCAACGCTGTATCTTTAAACAAAACTAAACTAAAACCAGTGACTAATCTGGGATGTAACCAGTGGGAGAAATGGTCACCCTATAGTCCCAGCGATGCTACATATTTCTTCCCACAGTTTATACAGGTCTTCCCTGGGTTATAAATACAAGACTTATGGACATCTGTACGTACTGCCAAGCTCCCATAACATTTTTTAAAATTCGGAAGTCAGATGCATATGGGGATTGCTGGTCAGCATTGGAGTCGGTGGGCCGAAGGGCCTGTCTCCACACTGTATCGCTAAACTATCTCCAACCTAAACTAAGTCACTGCTGCTTGGTTAATGTTGCTTGTTAGCGATGCCGCCTGTCCTGCTGAGTTACTCCAGCATTTTGTGTCTACCTTCGATTTAAACCAGCATCTGCAGTTCTTTCCCACACATGTTAATGTTATAGTTCCGTGTGGAGATTTTTACTGAGAAGTAAAGGTAGAGAGTTGACAACATTTTTGCAAGACTTTTAGATTTTTGGTTTTGTTTTAGAGATGCAGCGCAGAAACGGGCCCTTTGGCCCACCAAGTCCGAACTGACCAGCGATCACCCGGTACGCTAACACTATCCCACACACTAGTGATCATTTACAATTTTTTTTACCAAACCCAATTAACCTACAAAGATCTATGGCTTTGGAATGTTCGAGGAAACAGGAGCACCCGGAGAAAACCCACGAGGTCACGGGGAGAACGTACAAACTCCGTACAGACAGCACTTGTTGTCAGGATCAAACCCAAGTATCTAGCGCTGTAAGGCAGCAATTCCTTAAATTCCTGTGCCACCATGCTGCCCCTCCCATGGGATCCATTCCAATTTATCTTATATACCCAACTAGGAATCTGAATATCTCAAGACTCAAAAGATTGCAGATGCTGAAATCGTGAAAAAAAAAACATACTGTTGGTGGAACTCAGTGGGTCAGGCAGCATCTCTGGAGGGAAATGGACAGTCAATGTTGGATTGGGACCCTTCTTCAGACCTGAACATGTAATCCAGGCTGGATAATTAATGCAGAACTGAAGGTTTAGGTTTATTATTGTCACTGAGGTACAGCGAAAAGCTTTGTTTTGCGTGCTCTCGACTCATCAGCCTATCAAAGCCCCCTCACCTTTATCAGCCCGTGACCTGCCATGCTTCGTCCTGCCTCTCCTCTCTTCCAGCTGCCTGCCTGAAATTTTGAAGGAGGGTCCCGACTTGAAACATCACTGTCCATGTTCTCCAGAGATGCTGCCTGACCCGCTGAGTTACTCCAGCAACACGTCTTTTAGGGAGAAGGAAGGGCAGGAGCAAATGGAAAGGGAGAGCAACAAAGGCAGGGAGGGGGGAGTGATCGACCAGGAGAGGGAATGAGGGAATGGTAGGAAGAAGGATGTACTCCAAAGACGTAGAGGTTTGTAGGTTAATTGACTGGGTAAATGTAAAAATTGTCCCTAGTGTGTGTAGGATAGTGTTAATGTGCAGGGATCGCTGGGCGGCGCGGACTCGGTGGGCCGAAGGGCCTGTTTCCGCGCTGTATCTATAAAAAAATGGATGGGATGGAGAGGTAGAGTGGAGGAGATAACGAGAAAATGGGCTACATAGCAGAGAGAGAGGACACTAAGAAAATAAAAGGCAAACAGAATTAACGAGAGAGGGAGAGAAAGTGTCACACATATTTTTACAATACAATAAGTTTAGCCCCTTTTACTGATGCCAACATCTTTTAAAATGAGTTAAATTCTTTTACTGCTGTGGTGGGATTAGAATTCACATTCTTTGGATTTACTGGAAGCACAAGCACTAGATCACAACAATCCTCTTCACATCTCAGAGCAGCAGTGCAGCAGGAGGGGAATGGAGGGAATGCACAGCTTGACATAGCATGCAAGCTAAAAATAAAAATAATTCATCCTGATGCCAAAAGTATTGCAGGTTCTGCATTAATAGTTTGCTAAATAGAGTCTAAGGACCTGAAATCACACTGTTAGTAACAAGGTTGTGAGATGTGTTTGTCTGGTGCTTTCACCGATTACTCCACCTAACAGCGATCATTGCACCCGAAGGCAATTCCCTCCAGACCAGGTGATGTGAGTGAATGAAGGCCACTTTATTGTAATGTGTATCGAGGTACAGTGAAAATCTTTGTTTCTGCACACAATCTGGTTAAATCATACAGCAGACTTCACCCAGGCAGTGGACAAAAGTCGCCGCGTTTCTTGTGTCGACAAAGTTTCAAAAAGTTCTTCGTTACAGTCGTATCTTCTTGCAGCGGCGAACCAGGACACAGATGGCCTGCCGTCGTTCTCAGTGCCCCCCCACCCCCCTCTTTGTTCTCGGCGGCCTCTCCTGCCGGGTCCCCCCAACGCCCGGTCCCCCTCTATTCTCGGCAGCCCCTCACCGGAACCCCCTCTGTTCTCGGTGCCCCCCACCGGCCCCTCTTTGTTCTCGGCAGCCCCCTGCCAGGTCCCTCATTGTTCTCGGCGACCCCCCCCGCCCCCACGCTGGGTCCTCCTCTGTTCTTGCCGGCCCGTCCGCCGTTCAGCTCCACAGCACATCCCGGGAGTCTTCTCAATTTGGTACATTGAACGATATGATAATATAAAGCAAGTCTTGGACACAGTGCTGGAGTAACTCAGCGGATCAGGCAGCAACTCTGGTGAACATGGATAGGTGATGATTCGGGTTGAGACCATTCTCAGACCCTTCTTCAGGCCCCAACCTGAAACCTCACCTATCCAGGTTCTCCAGAGATGCTGCCTCACCCACTGAGTTGCTCCAGCACTTTGTGTCCTTTTCTGTCAACCAGCATCTGCAGTTCCTTTTTCCTGTATAAAGCAAATTGTCCTGTTTACAGCACATGTTAAACCCTTATTTAAATATTGGATGGTGTGGTACAAATGTATCTATGGAACTGCAGAGCCACAATGCAGAGAACTATATTCTGCACCTTATATCTTCCCCTTTGCTCCATCTATTGTTCGTGAGTTTGACTTGATTGTATTTATAGATTGTATTATCTGACATGTTTGGATAGCATGCAAAACAAAGCTTTTCACTGTACATGTGCCAATAATAAACCTCTCCTAACCTAACAAAACCTTCACACACAAAATTAATAATTAGAGCTTGTTTTTTTACATTTATATTTTTAAATCAGTTGGGGGAAGTTTAGTCACCTTTTATTGGGTTATTAAAAAGCAGGTGTATCAATATTTTAAAGTGCAGCCAGATAGTTAATGATAACACGCGAATATTCAAGGATATATTAGAATTTAGACTTTTAGAGATACAGTGCAGAAACAGGCCCTTTGACCCACCGAGTCCGCGCCGACCAGCGATCATCCATACATTTGCACTATCCTCCAAACTAGGGACAATTTACAATTTTTTTACCACAGTCTATTAACCTACTAACCTATACATCTTTGGAGTGTGGGAGGAAACTGGAGCACTTGGAGAAAACGCACGCGGTCACAGGCGGAATGTACAAACATGTACAGACAGCACCCTTAGTCAAGATCGAACCCGGAACTCAGGTGCTGTAAGGCAGCAACTCTAACGCTGTGCCACCGTGCCACCCCTTCATCAACTACCAAAAACAAAAATCACCAGCACTTTTCACAAATCTGTTGTGTTTTGAAAAAGGAGATGAATAAAAGTATAATTTCCATATTGTGGGATTGTAGATCAAACAACACGGAAACAGGCCTTTTGGCCCAACATGTCCATGCTGAGCAAGTTACATAACTCAGCTCGTTCCACTTGCCTATGTCTGGCCATATCCCTTCAAACCTTCTCTAACTACCTACCTACCTATTCAAATGTCTTTTAAATGGTGTTATTGTACCTGTCTCCACCACTACCACCTTCAATATATACACCGCCATCTGTGTGAAAAGGTTGCCCCTCAGCTCCCTTTTAAATCATTCCCCCCCTCACCTTAACCCTACGCATCTGGTCAACTCTCCTACCCTGGGGGAAAGACTGTGGCTATTCACCTTATCTCTGCCTGTCATGATTTTATATACTATGCAACTTCCGTGGGCTCTGGTTGGGCTGTTTCTTGATTAATTGTTCAAGTTGGGTTCGTTTTGGCAGGTACATCACAACATTTAAAAGGCATTTGGACAGGTACATGGATCAATGGACAGGTTTAGAGGGACATGGGTGAAATGAAGGCAGGTGGGACTAGAGTAGATGGGACATGTTGGCCGGGTGGACAAGTTTGGTCGAAGGGCCAGTTTCCACTCTGTATGACTCTGTGAATTATGGCCAGCCTGGTTCAGTATTTTAACCAGCACAGGATGATTTGCGTATTCACTAATGCACTTTCTCTGCGCTTTATCACGATGTGTTGTTTAATTCTCAAACTGACCGAGGGTATGTTTGAAATTGCCATTGGCACAGCGAAGGGTGGGTTTGATAGGGGTAAAATGGGTAAAAATGATATGCCCAGTGGTTTGTGTTGGGATTAGCTATGGTCTGCTCAGGATAAGGTTGGATTTAATTTTGTATCAAAATATATACCTCTACAAGGTCACCACTGAGCCTCCCACACTTCAGAGTGATCTGTACAGCACAAAACAGGCCAATCGGCCCACCTTGCCTACACCTCAGGAAGAAAGACTCAGCATATCCAGCCTCTCCTTGTGGGCATGAATCATGGGGGAAATAGGGTGAACGCACAGTGTCTTTACCCAGAGGAGTAACCAAAGTAGTGGCCAAAAATGTTGATGAGGTCAGGGCTGTTGATGTTGTATATATGACTGGATCCTGGACTTCCTGCTGGAACGACCGCAGGCAGTGAGAATGGGCCCGCACCTGTCCTCCACTATCACCCTGAGTACCGGCACACCACAGGGCTGTGTTCTGAGCCCCATGCTCTACTCCCTCTTCACACACGACTGTGTTCCTGCATTCGACACCAACACCATTGTCAAGTTTGCAGATGACACAACGGTGATCGGGCTGATCACCAACGGGGATGAAACAAACTATAGAGCGGAGGTGCAGAACCTGGCGGACTGGTGCTCGGATAACAACCTGTCCCTAAATACCACCAAGACCAAGGAGCTGATCATCAACTTCCGTAGGTCACATAACGGGGAATATGCCCCGATCTCTATCAACGGGGTCAGTGTGGAGAGAGTGTCCAGCTTCAAGTTTCTGGGCACTCACATTTCGGAGGACCTAACATGGTCCAATAACACTGCTGCGCTGGTCAAGAAGGCACAACAAAGACTGTTCTACTTAAGAACACTGAAAAAGTCTGGTCTACCCCAACAGCTGCTGACGACCTTCTACCGCTGCACCATAGAGAGCATCCTAACGCATGGAATCCCTGTGTGGTACCTCAGCTGCACGGAGGCAGAAAGGAAAGCTCTACAGCGGGTAGTCCATAGAGCTCAGAGGGCCATCGGAACACAGCTACCAGACTTGGAGGGCATCTACAACACACGATGCCTCAGAAAAGCCACCAGCATCCACAAAGACCCTTCACACCCCTGCAACAGTCTGTTCGAACTCCTTCCATCGGGCAGACGATACAAGGCCTTCTATGCCCGCACCTCCAGACTCAGGAACAGCTTCATCCCCAGGGCCATAGCTGCTATGAACCGGTCCTGCTGAGCCGGATGGCCACAACGCATAGATCAACTTGCACTTTACCCTGTCCAAAACTGTTACAACTGTTCGTTTCGTTGGGTTGCTGCTGTCTAAATTACCTAAATTATTGCATCGTATGGGAGGCGCATTCCCAATCTCGTTGTACCCCTGGGTACAATGACAATAAAGATATATTGTATTGTATTGTATTGTATTGTATGGACTGCAGCAAGACATTTGACAAGGTTCAGCTTGGTAGGTTGCTCTGTGACCTACACAGTGAATGGCATGGCTCTGGGGAGTGTTGTAGAGCAGAGGGATCTAGGAGTGCAGGTACATCGTTTCTTGAAAGTGGCGTCACAGGTAGATAGGGTGGTGAAGACGGCTTATTGGCCATCATCAATCAGTGTATTGAGGATAGAAGTTGGGAGGTTGTGTTACAGTTACACAAGACATTAGTGAGGCCACATTTAGAGTAATGTGTTCAGTTTTGGTCACCTTATTGTCGGAAATATGTTGTTAAGCTGGAAAGAGTGCAGAAACGTTTTACGAGGATGTTGAGGGCCTATAGGGAGAGGTTGAGCATGCTAGGACTTTATTCCTTGGAGCACAAGAGGATGAGGGGTGATCATAGAGGTGTACAAAATCATGAGAGGAATGGATAGGATAAATGCGAAGAGTTTTTTACTCAAAGTGGAAGAATCGAGAACCAGAGGACATAGGTTAAAGGTGAGGGCGGAAAGGTTTGACAGGAACTTGAGGGGCAACTTTATTACACAAAGGTTGGTAGGTGTATGGAACGAGCTGCCGGAGTGGTAGTTGAGGCAGGTACTATCACAATGTTTAAGAAACCTTTAGATAGATACATGGATAGGATAGGTTTAGAGGGATATGGGCCAAACGCTGGCAGGTGGGACTAATGTAGATGGGGCATGTTGGTCGGCGTGGGAAAGTTATGCCGAAGGGCTGTATGACTATGATTCTATGACTGTACCTGTAACCATCTCACAGATTCAACCGATCCACCCAAGTAATATGACACAGGCGAGTGGTAAAATAATAGTCTGCCACATTGACTTATAGGGTAAAGTAAAAAGGGCTGTCATTTATCATCAGCCCAATACAGTACTCTTGGGTAAACCAGTTCACTTAAATTGAGTTTGGTTTTGCAGACAGCACAAAGTGCTGGAGTAACTCAGCGGGTCAGGCAGTATCTCTGGAGAACGCGGTCTTGCAGATTCTGAAACAGGCCCTCAAGTTGAATTTATAGTAATTTGTATAAGTACGCTGAGGTACTGGTACAATGAAGACATGGCTTGTGTCATCATCTCAGACACATAGAAATACAGCCTCAAAAAGGCACCTACTTTAAATTAAGGAAATTACCATTAAATTAATGATTGTCTTACTTTTGGATCTGGGCCAAGGATGTCATTCAGAGAAGAAAATCTATTCATGGCTGAGGTATGACTCCAGACAAACTTCCAAACCAGGAAAGATCAAAGTCTAGTTTAGTTTATTGTCACATGTATCGAGGTACAGTGAAAAGCATTTATTGCGTGCTAACCAGTCAGCGGAAAGACAATACATGATTACAATCGAGCCATCCACAGTGTACAGATGCAGGATAAAGGGAATAACGTTTAGTACAAGATAAAGTCCAGTAAAGTTTAATCACAGATAGTCCGAGGGTCTCCAATGAGGTAGCTAGTAGCTCAGGGCTGTTCTCTAGTTGTTGGTAGGGTGGTTCAGTTGCCTGATAACAGTTGGGAGGAAACTGCCCCTGAATCTGGAGGTGTGCGTTTTCACACTTCTATAACTTTTGCCCGATGGGAGAGGGGAGAAGAGGAAGTGGCCGGGGTGCGACTCGTCCTTGACTGGTGGCCTTGCTGAGGCAGCGCGAGGTATAAATCAAGTCAATGGAAGGGAGGTTGGTTTGTGTGGTGGTCTGGGCTGCATCCACAATACTCTGCAATTTCTTGGAATTGGAAAGAAGGAACTTTCCATCTTGGAAAGATGGAGCTGTTCCCAATCCATGCTGTGGTGTATCCTGATCAAATGCTTTCTTGGGCGCGCTAGGGATAGGGATAGGGATAGGGATAGGGATAGGGATAGCTGACGTTTTGGGTCATGACCCTTCTTGACGCTAGGGATAGGGATAGCTGACATTTTGGGTCATGACCCTACTTGACGCTAGGGATAGGGATAGCTGACGTTTTGGGTCATGAGCCTTCTTCAGACTGAAGAATCAGTAAAAATTTGAAGAAGGGTCTCGACCTGAAACGCCATCTATTCATGTTCTCCAGAGATGCTGCCTGACTCGTTGATGTTACTCCAGCACTTTGTGTCCTTTTGAGTATTAACCAGCAATTGTAATTCCTTTTTTCGACGAGATGAAAGGGTTTGTAGGTTAATTGGCATCTGTAAATTGACACTAGTGCGTAGGGAGTGGATGAAAATGTAGGATGATGTAGAACTAGTGTGAATGGGTGATCGATGGTTGGCATGGACTTGGTGGGCTGAAGGGCCTGTTTCCATGCAGTCTCTCTACACTATACTGTTTATGCAGTTCTTTCAGGAAAGGTGTAGCAAATGGCAGACTCTCTCAAAAGACAGTGGTATAACTGGTAGAGCTGCTGACCCATAGTAGGAGAAACCCAGATTCATTCCTTTCCTTGGGGGCCGTTTAGTTTTGTTTAGTTTGCTTTAAAGATACAACGAAAACAGGCCCTCTGGCCCACGGAGTCCGTGCCGACCAGCAATCCCCGTACACTAGCATTATCCTACACACTAGGGTCAATTTACAACTTTATCGAAGCCAATGAACCTACAAACCTGCACGTCTTTGGAATGTGGGAGGAAACTGGAGCACCCGGAGAAAACCCATGCGATCACAGGGAGAACGTACAAACTCCGTACAGGCAGCACCCATGGTCAGAATCGAACCCGGGTGTCTGGCGCTGTAAGGCAGCAGCTCTACTGCTGCACCACCGTTCCGTCAGGGGCTGTCTGTGTGCAGTTTGCACGTTCTCCCTCCAGATACTTCGGTTTCCTCCGCCATCCCAAAGATGTTTTGGTCAATTGGCTATTGTAAATTGCCCAAAAGAGTAGGTGAGTGGTGGAAACTGGGAGGAAGTTGATGAGAATTTTTTTAAATGGCATTAATGTGGGATGTGTAAATGGGAAATTGATGGTCAGCATGGACTCAGTGGGCTGAAGGGCCTGTTTGTGTGTTGTATCTCTCTGTGCCAGTCACACACACGCACACACAATGGGTTAATACTCTTACAGTTCAGTCCAGCAAACTACCTGGCTTTAACAGCGACAACAATGGCAGATTACTCATTTATACAGCATCGTTAAAGAATGTCACAATGCACAACAAAGTAATCAGACAAAAGGTGATGGTGAACTACACTAGAAATTATTGTGACTGATGAGTTTGGTCAAAGAAATCAGCATCTGAAAAATGCGAGAGTGGATTCCAGAGCTAGGATCTTGGTAGCTGTAGGCAAAAGCATCAGCTACAGAGCAGCTCAATCTATTGAAATAATGGTGAATCTGTGGAATTCATTGGCACAGATGGCTTTAGACTTTAAAGATACAGTGTGGAAACTGGACCTTCGGCCCACTGAGTCGGCTCCAACCTGTAATCCCCTTACACTAGCATAATCCTACACACTGGGGACAATTTTACCAAAGCCAATTAACCTATAAACTCGTACGTCTTTGGGGTGTGGGAGGAAACCGGAGCACCCAGAGAAAACCCACGCAGCCATAGAGAGAACGTGCAAACGCTGCACAGACAGCACCTGTAGTCAGGATCGAACCCGGGTCTCTGGAGCTGTAAGGCAGCAACTCTAATGCTGCACCATTGTGCTGCCCTGGTGGTGAATCTGGTGAATTCATTGCCACAGACAGCGGTGGAGGCCACGTCTTTGGATATTTTTAAAGCAGATATACGAGTAGGAAAGGTTTAGAGTGCAGAGGGACACACTCTAATTAATAAGGGTGTCAAAGGTTATGGGGAAAAGGCAGGAGAGTGGGGAAGATACATCAGCCATGATTGAATGGTGGAGTAGACTCGATGGGCCAAATGGGCGAATTCTGCTCCTATGACTTATGAAGTTCATAGAGTTAGAGAGCACAAACACAAAGGCCCTTCAACCCACTTTGTACATGCCGACCAGTGGGCTAGTCCTATTTGCTTGCATGTGTCCCTCTGCACTCTAAACCTTTCCTACCCATATACAGTGCATTCAGACCCCTTCACTTTTTCCACATTTTGCTACACTAGAGCCTTATTTTAAAATGGATTACATTTTTTTTTTAATCATCTATCTGCACACAATACCCCATAATAAAAAAGCAAAAACTGGTGTTTAGAAATTTTTGCAAACTAATTAAATAGAAATAACTGAAATATCATATTTACATAAGTATTCAGACCCTTTACTCAGTACTTTGTTGAGGCACCTTTGGCAGCGATTACAGCCTCAAGTCTTCTTGGGTATGACGCTACAAGCTTGGCACACCTGTATTTGGGTAATTTCTCCCATTCTTCTCTGCAGATCCTCTCAAGCTCTGTCAGGTTGGATGGGGAGCATCGATGCACAACTATTTTCAGGTCCCTCCAGAGATGTTCGATTGGGTTCAAGTCCGGGCTCTGGCTGGGCCACTCAAGGACATTCACAGACTTGTCACGAAGCCACTCCTGCGTTGTCTTGGCTATGTGCTTAGGGTCGTTGTCCTGTTGGAAGGTGAACCTCCGCCCCAGTCTGTGGCCCAGAACGCTCTGGAACAGGTTTTCATGCAGGGTCTCTCTGTACTTTGCTCCGTTCATCTTTCTCTCAATCCTGACTAATCTCCCAGTTTCTGCTGCTGAAAAACATCCCCACAGCATGATGCTGCCACCACCATGCTTCACCGTAGTAAGTATGGTATTGACCAGATGATGAGCAGTGCCGCTTGGCATTCAGGCCAAAGAATTCAATCTTGGTTTCATCAGACCAGAGAATTTTGTTTCTCATGTGCCTTTTACCGAGGAGTGGTTTCCATCTGGCCACTCTACCATAAAGGCCTGATTGTTGGAGTGCTGCAGATATAGTTGGCCTTCTGGAAGGTTCTCCCATCTTCACAGAGGAACTCTGGAGCTCTGTCAGAGTGACCATCAGGTTCTCGGTCACCTTCCTGACCAAGGCCCTTCTCCCCCGATTGCTCAGTTTGGCCGGGCGGCCAGCTCTATGAAGAGTCCTGGTGGTTCCAAAGCTCTTCCATTTAAAAATGACGGAGGCCACTGTGCTCTTCGGGACCTGCAATGCTGCAGAAATTGTTTTATACCCTTCCTCAGAATTGTGTCTTGACAAAATCCTGTCTCGGAGGTCTACAGACAATTCCTTCGTCTTCATGGGTTGGTTTTTGCTCTGACATGCACTGTCAACTGTGGGACCTTATATAGACAGGTGTGTGCCTTTCCAAATCATTCAATGAATTTAATTTACCACTGGTGGACTCCAATCAAGTTGTAGAAACATCTCAAGGATAATCAGTGGAAACAGGATGAACCTAAGCTCAATTTTGAGTGTCATAGCAAAGTGTCTGAATACTTATGTAAATGTGATATTTCAGTTATTTCTTTTTAATTACTTTGCAAAAATTTCTAAACACCTGTTTTCACTTTTTTATTATGGGGTATTGTGTGTAGATTGATGATAAAAAAAAAGAATTTAATCCATTTTAAAATAAGTCTGTAGCATAGCAAAATGTGGAAAAGGTGAAGGGGTCTGAATACTTTCTGAATGCACTGTATCTATAAAAAGAACAAAGTGTTGGAGGATCTCAGCATCTGCAGCTCCTTGTGTCTTTCTTTGGATTGCTCTCTTCTCGTGAAGGGTCATCTACTTAAAAAGTCAACCCATGGTTCCATGGTACTTTATTTGCCACATTGCAACGAGGTACAGTGAAATTCATTTTTGTATACAGTTCAGTACAAGTATCATTATACATAAGCACTTAGATAAGCTTCTCAGATACAGTACAAGTGTATAGCAATAGTAGATGGACACAAAATGCTGTAGTGGGTGGACAATTGTCAAATGGCTACCTGTCCTGCTGAGTTACTCCAGCATTTTATGTCTATCTTTGGTGTAAACCAGCATTTGCTGTTCCTTCCTACACTGTGTAGCAGTAGCACACAGAGGCTGTATTCAGAGTCGCCAGTTTGGCACCATTTTCATTCGAAGATAGACACAAAAAGCTGGAGTAACTCAGCGGGACAGGCAGCATCTCTGGAGAGAAGGAACGGGTGACGTTTCGGGTTGAGACCCTTCTCAGACATTCCACTGCCTCAGTCTGGAGTCGGACGACAGATCCCGACCTGAAAATCACCTGTCCAGTCCCTCCACAGATGCTGCCTGACCCGCTGAGTTCCTCCATCACTGTATTTTGCCCAAGATCCCAACAGCTGCAGGTCCTTGTGTCTCTCTTTGTTTTCCCTCTTCTGGTGAAAGGACTCTGACCTGAAACGTTAACCTTTCCTCTTTGTTCAGGTTCTGCCTCACTTGGTGTTTGTTGATTATTGATTTGTGTATAAAATCATGAGGAGAATAGATAAGGTGAATGCACAGTCTTTTACCCAGAGAAGAGGAATCAGGAATTAGAGGGAGTAGGTTTAAGGTGAGAGGGGAAAGATTTAATAAGAACCTGAGGGCAACTTTTTCACTCAGAGGGTGGTAGGTGCATGCCAGAAGAGGTAGTTGAGGCAGGTTCTATTAGAGTATTTAAAAGACATTTGGACAGGTACATGGATAGGAAAGGTTTATAGGGACATGGGCCAAATGTGGGTAAACGGGACTAGCGTAGATGGGGCATCTTGGTTGGCATTGACAAGTTGGGACCAGTGTAGATGGTGCATCTAGGTCAGAATGGGCAAGTTAGGATTAGTGTAGATGGGGGTCGCATTGGGTAAATTGGGAAGAGTATAGTGGGGGCATTTTGGTCAGGTTGGGCAAATTGGGACTAGCATAGTTGGGATATCTTGGTCTCCAAGAGCTAGTTGGAACTATCTTGGTCGACATAGTTGGGATATCTTGGTCACCAAGAGCTAGTTGGGGCATCTTGGTCGACATGGGAAAATTGGGACTGGCTTAAATGGGATATCTTGGTCAGCATAGGTTATTTGGGATGAGAGTAGATAGGGCATTTTGATCGGCATGGGCAGATACGGATTAGTGTAGATGGGGCATGTTGGCAAGCATGGGCAAATTGGGACTGGCATCAAGGGGGCATCTTGGCCGGATTAGGCAAATTGGAAGTAGCTTTGATGGGGCATTTTGGTTGGCATGGTCAGGTTGGGACAAGCGTAGATGGGGCATCTTGGTTGGCATGGGCAGATTGGGCAGAAGGGCCTCTTCCCATGCTGTCTGATTCTATCACTCTGTATCCCTCTGTGTCCAGGGTACATTCACAGCTACATCAGCCCGTCGGTGTATGACAGCGGAGCGGAGAGGCAGGGGGGAGCCGGGACCCCAAGCCCCATCTATACCAAAGTCAATGAGGTTTACAGTGACCCCGAGGCCCTGGAGCCCGACAGCCCGCAGTCAGAGTTCACCGCCGGCTACTTCAACGGCGAGGCAGCCGTCAGCGAGGGCTACAGCATGGACGCGTTCTTTATCACGGACGGGAGGTCGAGGAAGCGGCCGGAGAGCGCTGCCCGCACCGCCCAGCGGCACAGCTGCAGCGAGTGCGGCAAGACTTACGCCACCTCGTCCAACCTGAGCCGGCACAAGCAGACCCACCGCAGCCTGGACAGCAAGCTGGCCCGCAAGTGTCCCACCTGCTCCAAGGTCTACGTGTCCATGCCCGCCCTGGCCATGCACGTGCTGACCCACGACCTCAAGCACAAGTGTGAGACGTGCGGCAAGGCCTTCAGCCGGCCCTGGCTGCTCCAGGGACACGTCCGATCCCACACCGGTGAGAAACCCTTCGGCTGTGCCCACTGTGGCAAGGCATTCGCTGACCGCTCCAACCTCCGCGCCCACATGCAAACCCACTCCGCCTTCAAACACTTCCGCTGCAAGCGCTGCAACAAGACGTTCGCCCTCAAATCCTACCTGAACAAGCACTACGAGTCCGCCTGCTTCAAGGGGTCACAGGATGGAGATTCCTGAATGCCTGGGCTTCAAATGAAGGGGGGCAGGGGAGAGGGAGGGGGAACAGAATGCAAAAAAAAAAACACACGCACACACACACACAGTAGAATGAGAAAAAAGGATTTAAACAAAGCACCTTTCACCTCAAAGCAATACTTCCTGAGATTACTCTTTAAAAAAAAAACTATGCTGGATCTTTGATGAAAAGTTGAAAATAAAACCTCCAATAAGTTCAGCTTGCAAAGCTGAGGGCCGATACAAAATGCAAGCAAGGACTACTCTCGTCTCCTCTTCTCTTCTGCCTTTCCTTTGAACAAAGGACGGAAGAAATAGGATAGAAAGCACTGGGATATATTTGTGACAGTCAAAGCACATACGTGTGCCCAGAGCACACGTGGACACATTCACACGTACAAACAGGCATGTGCAGGTGCACAGACGCACACACGCGCACACACACACACACACACACACACACACAACTACACGTCCACACACACGCCCATGCATACACACACCGGTTACATTTGCTCTCCCAGAACATGCCAACGACACACATTGCTTGCATGCACGCACGCACGCACATGCAAAGATGACCTCTGTATTTTCGATGCTGCTTTTTTGCTAAAGGAGGGGGGAAAATATTTATTGCATCTTCCAAGATGATTGAATTGTAGTCGACATTTTAAAAACTGTTCACTTACGGGATGTTTATTGTTTCTGTTGATCTGCAGACGAGGAAATGTTTTTGAGTGTGTTGCTTGGTCAATGTGGAGCGTGACTGGAGGCAAATCTGTTTTTATTTTTACACAACGAGAACTGTTTGTGCCATTGCACTGAATTACTCTACAGTAGAATCCAGAGATTTGGCTGCTGACATGAACCTCTTACTTCAGCTTTAGGCTTTAGAGATACAGAGTGGAAACATGCCCTTCGGCCCACTGAGTCCGCGCCAACCAGTGACCCCCCGTACACTAGCACTATCCTACACACTAGGGACAATTTACAGAAGCCAATTAACCTTCAAACCCACACGTCTCTTGGAGTGTGGTAGGAAACCGGAGCACCCGGAGAATACTGACGTGGGTCACAGGCAGAATGTACAAACTCCATACAGTCAGCACCAGTGGTGCAGTGCTGCCAGAGCTCACCGGAGCACCACTCTGGCACCTCTGTAACCAGCGAGGAATTTAACAGCGGCCACTCCGGCACCAGTGACAGCTCTGGCACCTAAAAAATGAGCACTGCAACACTGGACAGCACCCGTAGTCATGATCGAACCTGAGTCTCTGGCGCCGAGGTAGCAACCACTGGACCGCCCCCAGTGTGTCCATGCGATGTGACACGATACTGTTGTAACCTTCTGGCAGCTAACAACCTAGGTAGCTGATTAATCAGTAATGTAGAACATAGACGGGTGAGGAATATAATTTCTGCATGATACATTCACCTGACTATAAGAGGTACAGAACTTACACAGCGTGGACAGGCCCGTAGTCTTTACCATATCTACATCACACACAGAACAGCACAGCACATGAACAGGCTCTTCTGCCCACAATGCCTGTGTTGAACATGATCCCAAGACCAACTCTTACCTGCCTGCACATAATCCATATCCCCACATTCCCTACATATTCATGTGTCTTTCCAAAAGCCCCTTAAATGTGACTATTGTATCTGCCTCCATCCACCACCACCACTGGCAGTGTGTTCCGGGCACTCACCACCCTATGTGTAAAAAGGTTGCCCAGCACATCTCCTTTAAACATTGCCCCTCTCACCTTAAAGCTATGCCCTCGCGTAGTTGATATTTACATCCTGGGAAAAAGGTTCTGACTGTCTACCCTATCTATGTCTCTCATCATTTTATACACTTCTATCAGGTCTCCCCTCAACCTCCAATGTACCAGAGAAAACAATCCAAGTCTGTCCAATCTCTACCTCTAGCCTCTGATCCAGGTATTTATGATCCATGCAAAC
The DNA here is from genome assembly GCF_053455715.1 of Rhinoraja longicauda. Lineage (NCBI taxonomy): Eukaryota > Metazoa > Chordata > Chondrichthyes > Rajiformes > Arhynchobatidae > Rhinoraja > Rhinoraja longicauda. The sequence goes on from NC_135974.1 coordinate 15,597,581, forward strand.
CTTTCCCGCACTGCATTACCTCACCTTTATCACAATAAACAGCAGCCTCTACATTTTGCTCATCTGAACAGCCGGTTCCTCCGTGCTTTCTGATTTACAGCTCACTAGTTACCCATTCTGACTCTTGTCCTTGGGATCCACAATCTCCTATCTGTGTCACAAGTCCATGATGAGGTACTTCAATAGAGTCATAGAATCATACAGCATGGAAACAGCCTTTCAGCCCAACATGTTGGTCAAGATGCCCCATAGCCCTCTAAACGTTTCCTATCCATGTACCTGTCCAAGTGTCTTTTAAATATTGTTATAGTACCTGCCTTAACTAACCCCTCTGGCAGCTCGTTCCATGTACCCACCACCCTCTGTGAAAAAGTTGCCCCTCAGGTTCCAATTAAATCTTGTCTCTCTCACCTTGAACCTGTGACCTCTGGTTCTTGATTCCCTTATGCTAGAGTCATAGGTTCATACAGCCCGGAAACAGGTCCTTCGGCTCAACTTGCCCACACGTCCCATCTACACTAGTCCCACCTGTCTGCATTTGGACCATATCCCTCTAAACCTGTCCATTAATCCACGTATTCTGGGTAAAAGACTGTGGATTCACCGTATCTGTTCCCCTCGTGATTTTATGCACCACTGTAATATCTCTCCTCAGCCAAGGAATAAAGTCCTAGTCTGCTCAACAGTTCCCTAAAGCTCAGGCCGTTGAATCCAGGCAACATCCTTATAAATGTTCTCTGCACTCTTTCCAGCTTAATGACCTCCTTAATGTCGACAGTTTTACTGATTAAGCAGTAGCCCCCTTGAATCCAGTTCATTGAAGCAGTTGTTAACGTCAGGATCAAAATGTCTTCTGCAGGTATGCACTGTTTAAAGCCCCTACGATATATATTTTGCATCAGTGCTGAACTTGCGATATCCATAAGGAAGTTCATGTCATAGGAGGACAATTAGGCCATTCATCCCCTCAAATCTACTCTGCCATTCAATCATGACTGATCTATCCTTCCCTCTCAACTCCATTCTCCTGCCTTCTCCCCCTAACCCCTGACACCCTTACCAATCAAGAACCTGTTAATCTCTGCCTTAAAAATGTCTATTCACTTGGCCTCCATAGCCTTCTGTGGCAACAAGTCGCTTGGCCAAAAGGACACAAAGTGCTGGAGTAACTCAGCCAGTCAGGCAACATCTCTGGAGCACATGGATAGGCGATGTTTCAGATCGAGACCCTTCTTCAGAAGTACCTTGAAGATGGATCTTGACCCCAGCACTTTGTGTCCATTTTGTGTATAAACCAGTATCTGCTGTTTAGAGATAGAGTGGAAACAGGCCCTTCGGCCCACCAAGTCCGCGCCGACCAGCGATCCCCACACATTTACTCGATCTACACTCACTAGGAACAATTTACAATTATACCAAGCCAATTAGTCTACAAACCAGTATGTCTGGAGTGTGGGAGAAAACTGGAGCACCTGAAAAAAACACATGCAGGTCACGGGGAGAATGCACAATATCCATACAGGCAGCACCGGTAGTCAGGATCGAAGCTGGGTCTCTAACACTGTAAGGCAGCAACTCTACCGCTGCGCCACCCTTTAATTTCTTGGTCTTCCGTTCTTTGTTTCTACGGTTTGCTTGGCCAATTATAGTGTTCGCTGCATGTCAAGATGGAGTTAATCTTTGGTTACCTGCCAACACCCAACTGGTTGACCATGAAGCCTTTCAAAATGTCCAGCGGATGTGAAAGGCACTATGTAAATTATTTTTTCACAGGCCAAATTAAGCAAGTCAAATCAACTGGATTCTACTGTACATGAGCGTTGTAAAGTATTGTCATGGTTATTTTTTATTGCCAGGAAAGGGGAAAAACTGCTTCCACTGAACAGTGCAGAAGAAAATCCTTTATCTAAATTTTCCCCTTGCGTTCATATCACAAAGAAAAGTGATTGACTGATGCATATTACTGCCATCTACACTGCAAGCTGAAAGTGCCAACATACTACTTCTCCTGTGGTACATTGCCCCTTTATATTTATTGAACTAATCGTTTTTTGAGCCATGGATCATGAACACTTATGTTGTTGCCAAAGCGCTTGCCACTTTTGAAGAATAAAAGTATTTCTTTTCATTTAATTTTATGCAACTATTTATGTATTTAACTATTTATTTATTTATTTATGTCGCTTATTTATGAGGTGCACATGTCACCAAAAAGACCAGGAGTTTGTGTCAAGTTCCTGACAGCTGTGAACAAATTCTTTTTAAAATATTTAAGTGGTTTATTTTTCTTGTTGTTGAAATGCATAGGTCACTTGAGAAAAGGCAATTTTGGTGAAATGAGTGAATGTTGATATTGTAAATAAGGCACTACGCTGTATTCCAGCAATAATTCCATGATGCATGGCTTCCTTTCTTCTTTCTAGTTTATGGTATCGTTAAAAAAAGAGAATCCAGGTATTGACTGCAGTATTAATTAGCAATGGAAATCAGGGATCTTGCAGGGGTTCGCAAAGTGCTTTTGCTGATGAAATGTTAACCAGACTTCCAATGGTAGGATCTGTGTGTGGCTGTTTGTTGTTCTGCCTTCTCCCTTGGGTCAAGTCATGGGCACCTAAAGCTTGGCATCGACTCAATGGTCCCGAGACCAGTTTTCTTGCTGCTGGCTCTATGGATCGATGATTCAATGATAATTTATTGTCACATGTACCTAGGTACAATGAAATGCTGTGCTTTCTATACAACCAGGTAAAATCATACAGCAGACCTCACCTAGGCAGTACACAAGAGTCGCCATGTTTCTGGCGCCGACAAAGTTACAAAAAATTCATTGAACAGTTTTATCTTCTGCTCGCAGTGGTGAACCTGGCCTCCCACCACACGTGGCAGCAGACGATCCCCCCCCCCCCCCGCCGGGTCCCCCCTTCATTCTCGTCGGCCCTATGATGCTGTTCATAAGATCATAAGACAGAGGAGCAGAATTAGGCCATTCAGCCCGTCGAGTCTGCTCCGCCATTCAATCATGGCTGATCTGTCTTTCCCTCTCAACCCCATTCTCCTGCCTCTCAGTCATAACCTTTGACCCTTGACCAATCACTCTCCATGACTGGATAGCATGCAACAAAAATGCTTTTCACTGTACCTCAGTACACGTGACAATAAACAAACTAAATTATACTAAACAAATACACAATGACTTGGCCTCCACCGCTGTCTGTGGCAATGAATTCCACACATTCGCTACCCTCTGGCTAAAGAAATACCTCCTCCTCTCCATTCTCAAGGTACGTCCTGTTATTCAAAAGCTGTGCTGTCTGGTCCAAGACTCTGCCACTACTGGAAACATCCTCTCCATATCCACTCTATTCATGCCTTTCATTATTCGGTAGGTTTCACTGAGATACCTCCTCCGAGAAGATCTTAGTTACCATTTTCAATAATTCCACACTTTTAGTCTAAAGACCTAATTCCTGCTTTTCCATGGAGGGAGGATAGTTTGGCCCATGCCACCCCATGCCACCCCATTGATCAACCCCATTCCTCATTAGCAAACACTGGGCCCTCACAGCAAAACCTGGAATGTTCTGGAAAAGACAGGATTTTCCCCACACGGGCCTACATCACAAGGCCTCAGAAACTTGCCCAATATCTGAAGGCACGCCCATTCTGGAAGGAATTGAAATACAGATGGTGGGGTCGAGGGAGTCAATACAGCTACACTTCCCCTTTTATGATCGTGAAATTATGATTCATAAATTGTGATAATGAAAAATCATCCAATAATCAGCAACTGTAACAAATTGCTGAGTAAACCATAACCCATGATCAATGCTGGTTAACACATTAACAGCAGCCGGTCACAGACCCTGCATTAAAGGATATTTTCCTATCTCCTGTTGTATGTAACAACCACCAATCATTTTATAGATTATAATCTCAAAAACTATTTAAAATATATGATCGCAAATAATAGCATTCAGTCTAGAATTCTGAGTACGATTCGGGTGTTGTCATGAATGTCCTCTCTCCTTTCTTCTTGCTTCTTGCTCTTCTCTCTCTCCCCACCCTCTTTTCTCTTTCTGTCTTTCTCCTTCTCCACCCCCCCCCCCCCATAATTTTCCCTTTCCATTCTCTGTCTCTTTTTCACGGCCATCCCTCTATCCCCATTCTTTCTTTCTCTGATCCTACCCTCCTCATTCTCTCCTTTCCCCCCTTCACTTTCTATTATCTATTATCTACCGCTCCACATTTTATCCATTCTCTCTTACTCTTCTTTCTTCTCCCTCCTTCCTTTCTCTCCCCCCTCTCTCTCTTTCTCTCCCTTTCTTCGTTGGTCTCCCACCTCTCTCTGTCTTTCTTCTTTGGTCACTGTCCCCTTTCCTTCTCCCTCTCCCTCTCCCTCTCCCTCTCCCTCTCCCTCTCCCTCTCCCTCTCCCTCTCCCTCTCCCTCTCCCTCTCCCTCTCCCTCTCCCTCTCCCTCTCCATCCCCCTCTCCCTCTCCCTCTCCCTCTCCCTCTCCCTCTCCCTCTCCGTGAAATTCCCACTGTTTCTCTCCTCTCCCTCTCTCTGTTCCCTCATTCCTTCCTGTCCCTGTAATCTTTAAATAACACAAATAGCTAGCATTATACTTAGATTTAGAGAAAATAATTTTGTATATAAAGCAAAAATGTATATTCTGCTGCATCAATTTATACTTGCACTGGGTTTTTATTGTACACTTCATTGTGTACAAGATGTACACAGTTTCGGGAATTTTCCATACTATTTTATTCTTTATAAAGAAAACAGAATTTGAACACACAACTGTAGAAAGCACAATTGTACCAAACCTCTTTGCCAAACTTCAAGGAGATTAAATGATATAAATATCTCTGCCGCTTGTCTTTATTTGGTATTTCTTACAGAAATTCAGATGAATGAAGCTGTCCTTTATAATGACCTGAAGATTTTAATGTACAGGCCCGAGTTCATTCATTGTGTGGCGATTCCCTCGACTGGTGACTCTTTAGACTTCAGAGATACAGTGCGGAAACAGGACCATCTGCCTACCAATTCTGCACTGACCAGCGATCACTCCATACACCAGCACTATCCTACACACTAGGGGCAATTTATAATTTACCAAAGCCAATTAACCAACAATTCCTGCATGTCTTTGGAGTGTGAGGAAACCGGAGCATCCAGAGAAAACCCACGCGGTCATGGGAGATTGTGCAAACTCCATAAAGAGAGCACCATAGTCAGGATCAAACCCTGGTCTCTACTGCTGTGCCACTGTGCCTCCCTAAGTGATACATTTTAACTGCTCGGACAAAGACTATTGATAGAATGCATTATCTTAGCATCAATGTAATATATAAAAGATCCAAAGGAGGGAGACCATCATCCTCATTCGGGCTCAGAACAAATTTTCAACCCTTCCCATCCATTTCTCTGCTCTAGGTTCCCCAATCTCCTGTCACTAGAACATAGAACATAAAACAGTGCAGCACAGACTCACAATATCCAAATGTTCACGCCGAACACAATGCCAAGTTTAACTAATCAACTAATCTCTCAGCCTGCATGTATTCCGTATCCCTCCATTGCCTGGACAGTGTTTCAGGTTGAGGCTCTGAAAAAGGGTCCCGAGCCGAATTACTCTCTGTTTGTTTCCCTCCATGGACTCTGCCTGACCCACTGAGTTCCTCCAGCATTCAAGATTCCACCATTTGGAGTCCCTTGCGTGTCTAAACAGCAATATTTTTGAATAAATTCGTCATGGAAAAGGAGCAAATTGAAGAGTGTGTTATTTGCCTCTGTCACCTATTTGATGGGGGTCTATATTGTAAAACAAAGCCAATTATTGTTCCATACCAAACCAATTATAACCCAGTGCTGCCACCTACAGGCTATGGAGAGGATGGATTCCATCTCCACTACCAGAAAGAGTGTACCCAGGGGTTTGATTTAGGCTGAGGACATTGGATAAGGGGTTACAATGGGGCTACATTGGGAATATTAAATGCAGTAGATGAGGTTAGAAGAGGTGCATGTCTAACCTGGATGGCCTGCTGAGGTTCCTGGATAGAGGTTGGCACGGTGGTAGAGTTGCTGCCTTACACTGCCAGAGACCCGATTCAATACTGACTAAGGGTGCTGCCTGTAAGTAGTTTGTACATTCTCTCTGTGACTGCATGGGTTTTCTCCAGATGCTCCGGTTTCGTCCCACACTACAAAGACGTACAGGTTTGTAGGTTAATTGGCGTCTGTAAATTGTAAATTGTCCCTAGTGTGTAGGATAGTGTTAGTGTGTGTGGTGGTCGCTGGTTGGTGCTGACTCAGTGAGCCGAAGGGCTTGAATTCGAGCTGTATCTTTAAATTCTAAAGTCTAAAGTAAAAGGTGAGGGAGGAGGTATAGGGACACGTATTACACCTCCTGAGGTTGCAAGGGAAGGTAACTGTGGAGGGGGTGGTTTGGATGGGAAGGGATGAGTGAACCAAACAGTCGCAGAGGGAGTGTCTCTACAGAAGATGAAAAAGGGGTGGGGAGGGGAAGGTGTGATTGGCGGTGGATCACATTGAAGATGGCAGGATGTTTGGAGAATGATGTGTTGGATGCGGAGCTTGGTTGGGTGAAAGGTAAGGACCAGGGAAACTCTATCTTTGTTCTGACTGGAGGGAGGGGAGTGAGAGAAAAAATGCCACTTCCTTTTTTGCAGCTCTCTTACCCCCCCCCCCCCCCCCCCCCCCAAGTCTGAAGAAGGGTTCCAACCCAAGACATCACCTATCCATGTCCTCCAGAGATACTGCCTTTAGACTTTAGAGATACAGCACGGAAACAGGCCCTTCGGCCCGCCGAGTCCGTGCCGACCAGCAATCACCCCATATATTAGTACTATCCGACATACTAGGGACAATTTACACTTTTACCGAAGCTAATTAACCTACAAACCTGTACGTCTTTGGAATGTGGGAGGAAACTGGAGCACCCAGAGAAAACATACATGGTCACAGGGAGAACGTGCAAACTCCATACAGGCAGCACCCTTAGTCAGGATCAAACCCGGATCACTGGCGTTGTGAGACTGAAACTCTACCGCTGCCCGTTGTGCCACCACTGTGTCACCCTAACCCATTGAGTTACTCCAGCATTTTGCATTTTAATTCTAAACCAGCATCTGCAGTTCCTTGATAGGCACAAAGTGCTGGAGTAACTCAACGGGTCAGGCAGCATGTCTAGAGAAAAAGAATAGGTGACATTTTGGGTTGGGACTCTTCTTCGGACACTGAAGGGTTCCGACTCGAAACGTCATCTATTCTTTTTCGCCAGAGATTTTGCCGGACCCGCTGAGTTACTCCAGCATATTGTGTCTATCTTCGGTATATACTAGCATCTATAGTTCCTTCCTACACATTTTGTTTACAATTCCTTGTGTTTCCCATTGACAAAGCGATAAAATCCAATTATTCTGCTGTAGTAATTTAGAGTCTGAAGGAAAGACCCGACCCAAAACGTTGTCTGTCCGTTTCTCTCCACAGATGCTGCCTGATCCACTGAATTCCTCCAGCACCTTGTGCTTTTGTCAAGATTCCAGCATCTGCAGTTCCTCGTGTCTCTGATTTTCATCTTCATTTTTAACACAGCGCCCTCTTCACTCACTAGATGGCGATGATGCCCTATGTCAGATAACTAGGCCCAAAAATAGTCCAAACAAAAAAATGCTGGAAACACACATCAGGTCAGGCAGCATCTATGGGAAGAGAAACGGGTTAATGTTTCAGGTGTGTTTCAATGCCCACAGTCCTGCTGAGTTTCAATGCTGTATTTCTAAACTCTGAATTCTAAAACAAAGTGCTGGAGTAATTCAGCAGGCCAGGCAACATCCCTGGAGAACAAGGTTTTGGGTCGGGACCCTTACGTGTGCTGTCTGTATGGAGTTTATATGTTGTCCCTGTGACCCCATGGGTTTTCTCTGGATGCTCTGGTTTCCTCCCACTTTCCAAAGACATGCAGGTTAGTAGGTTAATTGGCCCTCTGTAAAATTCCCCCCTAGTGTGTAGGGTAGAACTAATGTATGGTTGATTGCTGGTCGGTGCGGACTCAGTGGGCTGAAGGGCCTTTCTCCAGACTGTATCTCTAAACTAAACTATGCTTCCCTGTTCCTTACCCTTCACCCAAGAAAAGTCTGCATCCAACACACCATTCTCCAACTATCCTGCCACCTTTAAATTTCTTTGATGTCCACAGCTCAGAAATTATTCGGCAACAGTTTGTTTTGCTAGTGATACAGCATGCAAACAGGCCCTTTGGCCCAGCGTCCACTCCCTACACACTAGGGGGAATTTACCAGGACAGGACTGTCCTGGACAGCGATAGCAACATTGGTTGACGCAGGAATAGAATAGGGCGTGTAAGGGTAGGGATAGGTGTGCAGAGATAGGAGTAGGGATCGGGATATGTTTAAGGATAGGGGAGGAATAGGGGTGTGTTTTCAGGCTAGCGATAAGTGTGTAAAGATAGGGGTAGATGTAGAGGCAGTGGTAGGAACAGGGGTGTGTAAGGTGTGTAGAGATAAGGCTAGGAATAGCGGAAAGTGTAGACATAGGGGGTGGGGAGGGGGGGGGGGGGGGATGGCATTGGAGATGGGGGTCATGTAGTAACTGATTCCTATTTAAGGTTCCACATTTACATGGTCGTTCCTGTGAAGAGGTATTTCCTGTCAGCAACCCTGAGCAACTCAATGTCTCATTTCACATCCCCCTCGATCTGTTTTCTCTCATTAAACGATCAAATCCTTCCAACGCCTTGACCACCTGAATGAGATCACCCCTAATTACCCCTCAGATGAGGGAACATGGGCCATGCAACGTGTGTATTTCCATTATCTTGAAACAATCTCCAGTTCTACTTTATGATATATATGTGGGAAGAAAAGAATTCCGTGGTTCCAGGACATCTGTTCGACATGAACGTTCGGTGTTCCCTGAAGATTAATCCAGATTTCAGTGGAGTTCACGAAACTGCACTCATTAAAAGTAACTTGTGCAGCTCTGGACTCTGGCCAAGAACAGCACTCTCCGAGCCTGCAAGAGCACTGAACACAGGAACCCGTCCAAAATAAATCCTCGCTTGTTGCAAAAGGAGCAAATGATGCACCAGGGGAAGCACGAACTACGTTTACTGAAGCAGAAAACCTTTTCCGTCTGAAGAATGAAGACTTCACTCTGAAGGTTCTCAAACTCAAAAAGTCGCCTGTCCATTTCCCTCCACAGGTGCTGCCTGACCCACTGGGTTTCTCCACCACTTTGTGTGTTGTTCAAGAATCCAGCACCTGCAGTTTCTTGTGTCTCTGGAAAACTTTTTCCCATTGTTAAAGTTGCCATAGTTTTCGTTTTTGGGTTTCAGAGACACATCGCGGAAACAGGCCCTTCGGCCCACTGAGTCTGTGCCGACCAGCGATCACTCAAAGATTCAATGATACTTTATTGTCACATGCACCAAGGTACAGCTTTGTTTTACATACACCCCTGGTTCCCCCTTCATTCTTGGTTCCCACCCCACCCCCCCCACCCCCCCCCCCCCACTGCCGGTCCCCCATTTGTTCTCGGCGGCCTCGTTCCATCCTACACACTGGGGACAATTTACAGAAACCAATTAACCTGCAAACCCACACATCTTTGAAAAGTTGGAGGAGACCGGAGCACCCGGAGGTAAACCACGCGGTCACAGGGAGAACGTACAAACTCCGTACAGACACCGCCTGAGGTCAGAATCGAGTGAGTTGGTGAATGGTGAGTCCGCTATTATGGTCATAGGAGCTCTCATAATTTTGTCCGGATTAAAGGAGGTGCCAGACCACCAGTTGCCGGAAAATCGATGGTGGACCTGTATCACGAAGCATCATCCCATCTCTGAAGGAAGATCTGAAGACATTAGTTCATGATTCCACCATCCAGAAATTCATTGACTGGTGTGGAAAAAGAATCGTGACTGTGTAGATAAGTGTTGAAAGCTACCAGATACAATGTGAGTTTAACCTTCCAAACAAGTCAGTTATTTGAAAAAAACTGGGCACAGGACAAACGTTTTGATTCCCAGATTGTTCACTGACCTTGGTTTGGTTCCAAATCGCTGCCAGTAGAAGGTTTAAGAAAACAAATGGAACCCTCGAAGCTGTCCAATTTTAATCAGTATTAGAACCATAAAATCAACAGCAGGGAAATGCGAGAGCTGGTTTATTTAATGGAGTAAATCAGGAGGTTAATGGCACTTCCTAGAATAGACCTCACTAACATATTGAACAGGAGGTTAAATGAAATCAGTAACAGATTGGAATCTCACTATTGGATTATGTGGAGAGTCTTTAGACTTTAGAGATACAGCATGGAAACAGACCCTTCGGTCCACTGAGTCCATACCGACCAGCGATCACCCTGTTCACTAGCACTGTTCAACACACTATGGATGATTTACAATGTATGGAAGCCTATTATCCTACAAACCTGTATGTTTTTAGAATATGGGAGGAAACTGGAGCACCCAGAGAAAATCCACACGGTCACAGGGAGAACGCACAAACTCCACAGAGACAGCACCCAAAGTCAGGATCGATCCCGGATCTCTGGCGCTGAAAGGCGGCAATTCTACTGCTGCGCCAGTGTGCCGCCCACCAGTCATCTGACTTTTTCTAATGTTATTTCACGGTCAGCACTGGTTATCAGCCAGAAATTTGGGGATCAAATCCCATCCCAGCCCCAAGGGCTAACAATCCAGGTAGATATTCCTAATGTAGGCAGAAGGGACTGCAGGTGTTGGAATCTTGAGCAAAACTGGAAAAGTACTGGAGAAATTCAGCGGGCAGACAGCTTCTACGGAGGGAATGGAGAGATGACGTTTCAGGTCAGTGGGAGGTGGGAGAGAAAGCTGAAAATAGAGGTGGAGGCAGGACAAAGCTTGGCAAGTGATAGGTGGATACAGGAGGCGAAGGAGGTTTTGAAAGGCAGATGGGTGGAGTAGGTGACACTGGGTAGAGATGAAACGGAGACAAAAGGTGTCAGATACGGAGAGAAAGGAATGAAATGTAAAGCCGAATGGCCTAATTCTGCTTCAATGTCTTATGATATAGGTGCAAGGTATAAGCGAAAGAGCGGGGATAAAAAAGGAATGAGGGACTCTTAATGCATTACTGAAAGTGTGCTACATTGTTGGATGTATTACATTGTAAGGAGCGTCACGGTGGTGCAGCGGTAGAGTTGCTGCTTCACAGAGACAGAGACCCGGGTTCAATCCTGTCTACGGGTGCTGTCTGTACAGAGTTTGTATGTTCTCCCTGTGACCACGTGGGTTTACTCCGGGTGCTCCGGTTTCCTCCCATATCCCAAAGACGTGCAGGTTTGTCAGCTAATTGGTTTCTGTAAATTGTCCCTTGTGTGCAGGATAGAACTGGTATATGAATGGTCGTTGGTCAGTGCAGTCTCAGTGGGCCAAATGGCCTGTTTCCATGCTGTATCTCTAAACTAAAACTAAAACGAAAACTATTATCTTCTAGGTGAGATTTTTAGTTTAGTTTAGAGATACAGCGCGGAACCAAGCCTTTCGGCCCACCGAGTCCGCACCGACCAGCAATCCTCGCACATTACCACTATCCTACATACACGAGGGACAGTTTACACTAATACCAAGCCAATTAACCTAAAATCCAGTACATCTTTGGAGTGTGGGAGAAAACAGAAGATCTTGGAGAAAACCCACACGGTCACAGGGAGAACGTAGAAACTCCATAGAGACAGCATCCATAGTCGGGATGGAACCCGGGTCTCTGGTGCTACAAGCGCTGTAAGGCAGCAACTCTACCGCTGCACTGACTTCCTCTGCCCTTCTGGTGGGTGTGAAAGCTCCCAATGTTCTGCTGGGGGAGTTTTGGCTTGTCGATGTTTAAAACTTACCAACAAACTGGAAAAAAAAAGTCAAATTAAGTCGTTCACCCATTAATCTTTGAGGAGTTGGTTGTGCAAAAATTAGTGCCTCAATTCCCATAGACGCCATACTACATAATTGGTCGTAAAGCACTTTGGGGAGTTTTGGAGGGGATAATGTCAATACAGCATGGAAACAGGCCCATCGGCCCAACTAACCCACACTGACCAACATGTCCCATCTACACTAGTCCTCGCTTTCGACACATTTCCTTCTAAACCTATCCATGATCTTATACACCTACAGAAGATCTACAGAAGATCGCTCCCTTGTGAGAGGTAAATGCACAGTATCTTGCCCAGAGTTGGGGAATGGAGAACCAGAGGACATAGGTTTAAGGTGAGAGGCGAAAGATTTAATAGGAACCTGAGGGGTAACTTTTTCACACACAGCATGGTAGGTGTATGGAACGAGCTGTTGGAGGAGACAGTTGAGGCACGTACTATTACAACGTTTAAGAAACATTTAGGCTGGTGCATGGATGGGACAGGTTTAGAAGGATATGGGCCAAACGCAGGCAGGTGGGACTAGTGCAGATGGGACATAAGACAATAACTGCAGATGCTGGTACAAATCGAAGGTATTTATTCACAAAATGCTGGAGTAACTCAGCAGGTCAGGCAGCATCTCAGGAGAGAAGGAATGGGTGACGTTTCGGGTCGAGACCCTTCTTCAGACTGGGACATGTTGGTCGGTATGGGGAAGTTGGACTGAAGGGCCTGTTTCCACGTTGTATGACTCTATGGCTCTGAGATCACCTCTCATAAGCTTACTATGGCATTTTTCTCTGCAAAGCCAGTCTCTCTGGCAGGGTCCAAACTGAACACTATCGCAGCAACAGGGCAGTTGGCCACGTGATATCGTCCTTAAAGGAGGTATGGTCCAAGGTGCCGCAGTTTGCAAGCAACAAGCAAGACGGCCATCGCGTCGAGGAGAACCTTTCAAAAGAGGGAAGTACATTATGCACCGCCTTAGTGATGAGATGATCCACCCTTAACTGAAAGGCTGAAACTAACATTATTCAACGTGGCGGCCACAAAAGAAACCTACCTTCCATATTGGGGAGGGCAGTTATTTGTTTTTGAATTTAGATTCACTAATTATTTGAGTGAGTGATTGCACTGTTGCCACTGGAGGGCACGCCGTGCACTGCGGCTCAATGTTGCGGCCACACTTTGCTCCCATTTGGCTGGTCTTCTCCCATCAGCACATCTCCGGCTCCCCCCCCCCCCCGACGCTCCTCGCGTCCCGACACCTCTCCCCGTCCCTGCGCTCCTCGCTCCTCCAGGCTCCGGCCGGACTCTGCTTCCTGCGGCTCTTCGGCCCCTCGCCACTCCTGCTGGCCCTCCAGCCCCATCTCCATCAGCCGGTGCTCAACACCTCGAGGCTGGGGCCGCCGAGCAGAGCCGTGTCCTGGTCCCTCGGCTCCCAGTGCCCGGCCCAGCCCAGCTCTCGCTGCCACTCGGCCTCTCCCCGGCTCCTCTCCCTCTCCGGGCTCGACACTCCTCTCCTCCTCCTCCTCCCCCTCCAAGGTCGTTGAGCCTTTCCTCCCTGGACCCTTCGTCCTCAGGCGGGTCGCCGACCTCCAGCGCTCGCTGCTTCTGCCCCTGCAGATCCTCCAGGCCCCTCGGCCCAGGTTCTTCCTGCTGCTCCTCTCCCAGCTCACTCAACCCCCCCCCCCTCCTCCTCCTTCCCCCCCCCCCCCCCCCCGCCCCCGGCCCTCTGCTTCTCAGCCTTGCTCTCCTGCCTCCCTTCCCGGCCAGCATCCCCCCTTCTCCCGCCGGTTGGCCAGACGTCTTCCCAGCTGCTTCTTCCAGCCCTTCTCCTGGTTCCTCTTCCTCCGCCAGATCCTCCAGCTTCTTCCTCGTCGTTTACAGCACAAACATTGTGCCCTTTGGCGGCTTTTTTAAAGGTAAGAGTGTACCTGTCGCATGAGTTGGTCGTGTCTGCTGTCAGCTGCCATGTCCATGTCCTCCAGATGGCTTGAGCGACTCTGTGCGTCACGACCTGACGTGCAATCACCTAATAGAAACATAATTACACGCCGAGGGTTAAAAATATAAATGGGTGAATTTTTCCCGGTCAGGTATCCGATTGGAAACGAGTCCCTGTTGTGTGTGTGTGGGTGTGTGTGTGTGTGTGTGTGTGGGTGTGTGTGTGGGTGGGTGTGTGTGTGGGTGGGTGTGGGTGGGTGTGTTTCATGTACGTGTGTGTGAACTGGAAATGATACGATGTACTCACGCCAGCTGATCGCAAGCAAACTTCAAGCCTTGCTCCGGCGCTTTGTAACTTCACCCACACTTTGCAACATGCACGGAGACAGATACATTCAGAGCGCCGGAGCACCGCACAACAACAGTCCCCGCGGGGAGCGAGCAGGCGGAATACAGAGCATCCACTCTGATAATATCCCGGAGACTCACAATGTACCCATGAGGATCCTCATCAGACCCTTCCCGCCCGTGTTGGACGAAGATAAAGTCAGGAGTTTAATGGAATCCATCCAGGTATGTAACGTATAGTTTACATCTAGTATTGAAGTGTTGAAGATGGGATACAATTCAGTGGACAAGAAGGGTCCCGACCCAAAGCGTCACACATTCATGTGTAGGAAGGAACTGCAGATGCCGGTTTAAATATCTAAGACAGACACAAAGTGCTGGAGTAACTCAATGGGTCAGGCAGCATCTCTGAGGGAAAAGAATAGGTGACGTTTGGGGCCGAGACCCTTCTTTAGAACTTTAGACCCGTCTGAAGAAGGGTCTCGATCCGAAACGTCACCTATTCCTTTTCCCCAGAGATGCTGCCTGACCCGTTCAGTTACTCCAGCACTTTGTGTCTTTTTGTAAACCATCATCTACAATTCCTCGTATCCACAATTCAGTGGCTGTTTGCGAACGATACTGAACTAATAATCCTTACTGTCAACACTGAACTGGACGTGGGGCTTGCTTGACTGCCAGTTAAAATCTAACATTTTCATTTTCTGCACTGTAGTCATTTTTTAAAGTTGACAGGAACCTGGTAAGGTGATAATATTTATACAGGTTGTTTCGTTTGCAGTCTGCGGCGTTGATGGTTATTGTTAATTGAGTTGTGATATTACCAATGTGAAACTTCCTGCTTTCAATATCTTCCGGTTCAAGAAAGGGGATGAATAAATCTCGAAGATAGATACACAAAATGCTGGAGCAACTCAGCGGGTCAAGCAGCATCTCTGGAGAAAAGGAATAGGCGATGTTTCGGGTCGAGACCCTTCCTCAGACTGAGAGTCAGGCGGGGGGGGGGGGGGGGGAGAGGGAAACTATAGACATGAGAAGGTACATAACAGATCAGAGCCAGCACCATGACCAAAGAGCCCACAACGGTCCATTGTCGGCTGTGGAGGAGGTGATAGCAAAGAGATACGAACAGTGAATCTAGCAGGTCGCCCAGGTGTAGGGGGGATCGGAGAGAGAAGGAATGTAGGGTTACCTGAAGTTAGAGAAATCAATATTCATACTGCTGTCCAAGCAAAATATGAAAATTCCCCAGGGAATCCAGAAAAATAAATTATATAAATGGCTAATATTTATATAGGACCTTGTCCAATCCTAATATACTACACCTTAAGTAACTAATCCCCTAATAGTTGCCAACAACACACGACACAAACTTCAACTTTGATGATGACACTTTATCATTACTTGTACCTGTGTACTCAGGTACAGTGAAATTCTTAGTATTGCATACAATCCAGTAAAAATCATACTATACATAAGCACAATCATAGATAAGTATAAAAGTGCAACTATTGTAGTGTAGTAGTAGACCTCACCGAGACAGTACACAAGGAGTCGCTGTGTTTCTGGCACCCACAAAGCTTCAAAGTTCTTAAAAGTATCGGTGCGAATGCTATTATCGTATCTGCCTCCACCACCCACCCCCCCCCCCCCCCCCCCGGGCAGCAAGTTCACCGCCCTCTGAGTGAAAAAAAGCTTGCCCCGCACATCCCCTTCCAACTTTGCCCTTCTCACCTTAAAGCCATGCCCTCTAATATTTGTCCTTTCCTAAATGTTCTGACTGTCTACCCTATCTTATCTTATCTTATCTTATCCTAGTCTTATCTTGGCCTTTAAGGCCCATTGTCCTGGCAGCACCGCTCCACTCCTGTGTCCGCCACCAACTTGAAAACGGCCCTTTGTCCAGCGTCCGCTGCCATCGTCTCTTCCCCGGTTCCTGGTCTTCGGGGTGAAGCAGGAGATGAGCCTCGGACGACTCTAGGTGGGTTCTCAGCACCATGCTGTGTGAGCCAGGCCTGTGGTCACGGTGTGGCCACGGCTCACCGGGAGCTTCTGCTGGTCGAGAATGAACCTCTCTGGACTGTCTTTGGTTGCACTAAGGTTATGTTTGCACTAGTATTGTCATAGAGTCATTGAGCGTGGGAACAGGCCCTTCAGCCCAACATATCCACACCGACCAACATGTCCCATCTACATTAGTCCCACCTGCCTGCGTTTGGCCCAAATCCCTCTAAACTCGTTCTATCCATGTATCTGTCGAATTGTTTCTTAAATGTTGCGATAGTCCCTGCCTCAACTACCACCTCGGCAGCTCGTTCCAAACACCCACCTACCTTTGCGTGAAAAAGTTACCCCTCCTATTAAATTTTTCCCCTTCACCTAAAACCTATGTACTCTGGTTCTGTGATTCTGTGCGTCGACCTAATCTATCCTTCTCATGATTTTATATACCTCTCTAAGATCAAATATTGTGGTTATTAAAGTCATGTTTTTTTTTGTTTAATATATATTATCTAAGTTATCTTATTATCTAACTTATATAATTTTGTTTGTTACATATTATATTATATGTTGTCTGTGTTTATTATGTTTACAGCCCTGTTATGCTGCTGCAAGTGAGAATTTAATTGTTCCACTGTCGGTACATATGACAATTAAACGCACTTGACTCAATGTAGAACTAGAACAATACAGCACAGGAACAGGCCCTTTGGCCCAAATGCCTGCACTGAACATGATGCCAAATTAAATTAATCTCTTTTCCCCTCCATTCCCTGCATATCCATCTGTAAAGGCCTCTTAAATGCCACTATTGTATCTGCCTTCACCACCACCCGGACAGCGAGTTCCAAGCATTCGCCACCCTCTCTGTGAAAAAAAACTTGCCCCACACATTTCCTTTAAACTTTGCCCCTCTCACCTTAAAGCTATGCCCTCTAATATTTGACATTTCCACCGAGGATAAAGGTTCTGGCTGTCTACCCTATCGATGCCATATAATTTTATCTGCATTCATCAGGCTTCCCACTAGCCTTCGATGCTCCAGAGAAAATAATCCAAGTCTGTCCATCCTCTTGTGTGGCACAGTGGCACAGCAGTAGAGTTGCTGCCTTACAGCGCCAGAGACCTGGGTTTCTATCCTGACTGCAGGTGCTGTCTTTACGGAGTTTGTACGTTCTCCCTGTGGCCACCTGGGTTTTCTCCTGGTGATCCAGTTTCTTCCCGCCAAAGACGTGCAAGTTTGTAGATTAATTGGCTTTTGTAAAATTGTAAATTGTCCCTAATGTGTAGGATAGTGTTTGTGGGGATTGCTGGTCAGCATGGACTCGACGGGCTGAAGGGCCTGTTTCCGCACTGTATCTCTAAACTGTATCTATGTGGAGGGCCCCACACGTGAGAAGGCAATACTGGATCTAGTATTGGGAAATCGGGAAGGGCAAGTTAATGAAGTGTGTGTGGAGGAGCCTTTTGGGACCAGTGACTACAGTTCGATTAGGTTTAAGATAGTTATGGGTAGGGTCGGAGAGGGTCCATGTGTTAAAATCACTGGGGTAAGGCCAATTTTGAGGGTATGAGAGAAGGTCTCGCTCAAGTTGACTGGAACAGGTTATTAGAGGGAAAAGGAACATCAGCCAAGTGGGATGTTTTTAAAAGTGTACTGAAGCTCAAGATGTGTACGTTTGCATCAGAGTGAAGGGCAAAGCAGGCAAACGTAAGGAAGCTTGGCTGACGAGGGAAATTGAGACGTTAGTCAAAAACAAGAGGATGCATGGGACAGGTATAGACAGCTGGGATCAAGTGCATCCATGGAGTTTCGGGAACTAAGGAGTAAGCTAAAAAAGGAAATCAGAAGGGCAAAAAGGGGCCAGGAGATAGCTCTGGCGGGTAGCATTAAGGACAATCCCAAAAGATTTTATAAATGCATAAGGGGGAAAAGGGTAACTAGAGAGAGAGTGGGATCTCTCAGGAATCAAAGCGGTCACCTCTGTGTGGAGCCACAGGAGATGGGCAAGGTCCAAAATGAGTATTTCTCCTCTGTATTTACTGAGGAGAAAGACAGTAGGACGGAGGAAATTGGAGCAGTCACTGGAAGTGTCGAGAGCAGTCAGGGTTACTGTCGAAGAAGTACTGAAGGTACTGTCGTGTTTGAAGGTAGACAAAACTCCAGGGCCTGATCAGACATATCCGAGGATATTGTGGGGAAACTAGAGAGGAAATGGCGGGAGCCCTGGTTGAAATTTATGAGTTGTCCTTAAATACAGGAGAGGTGCTGGAAGACTGAAGGGTGGCAAATGTTGTACCTCTTTTTCAAGAAGGGCTGCAGGGAAAATGCTGGGAACAGCTTAACATCTGTAGTTGGTAAGTTACTGGAGAGTATTCTGAGGGATCGGTTATACATTTGGATGGGCAAGGGCTGATTAGGGATAGTCAGCATGGTTTTGTACGTGGGAGGTCGTGTCTCACAAATCTGATTGATTTTTTTGAAGACAATAGACAATAGACAAGACGTGACCAAAAAGGTTCATGAGGGCAGAGCTGTAGATGTTGTGTACATAGACTTCAGTAAGGCATTCGACAAGGTTCCGCATGGTAGGCTGCTCTGGTACGTTAGATCGCATGGGATCCAAGGAGAGATAGCTGAATGGATAGCAAATTGGCTCCATGGAAGGAAGCAGAGGGTGATGGTGGAAGGTTGCTTCTCGGACTGGATGTCTGTGACTAGTGGTGTGCCTCAGGGTTCGGTGCTGGGCCCATTAGTTTGTTATCTACATCAATGATTTGGATGAGAACATACAGGGCAAGATTAGCAAGTTTGCTGATGATATAAAAGTTAGTGGTTTTGCAGATAGTGAAGATGGTTGTGAATGATTGCAGCAGGATCTGGATCGTTTGGCCAGGTGGGTGGAGGAATGGTTGATGGAATTTAATGCAGAGAAGTTTGAGGTGTTGCATTTTGGGATGTTGAACAAGGGCAGGACCTACACTAAATGGGAGGCCTCTGGGTAGTGTTGTAGAGCAGAGGGATCTAGGAGTACAGGTGCATGGTTCCTTGAAGGTCGAGTCGCAGGTAGATAAGGTGGTCAAAAAGGCTTTTGGCACTTTGGCCTTCATCAGTCAGAGTACTGAGTATAGAAGTTGGGACGTTGCTGAGACCGCATTTAGTTTACTGTGTTCAGTTCTGGGCACCATGTTATAGGAAAGATATTGTCAAGCTTGAAAGGGTTCAGAAAAGATTCACGAGGATGTTGCCAGGACTAGAGGGTATGAGCTATAGGGAGAGGTTGAGTAGGCTGGGTCTCTATTCCATGGAGTGCAGGAGGATGAGGGGAGATCTTATAGAGGTATACAAAATCATGAGAGGAATGGATCGGGTAGATGCACAGTCTTTTGCCCAGAGTAGGGGAATCAAGGACCAGAGGACATAGGTTCAAGGTGATGGGGAAAAGATTTAATAGGAATCTGAGGGGTACCTTTTTCACACAAAGGGTGGTGGGTGTATGGAACAAGCTGCCAGAAGAGGTAGTTGAGGCTGGGACTGTCCCAACATTTAAGAAACAGTTAGACAGGTACATGGATAAGAGAGGTTTGGAGGGCTATGGACCAAGCGCAGGCAAGTGGGACAAGCTGGGACATTGTTGACCAGTGTGGTCGAGTTGGGCCGAAGGGCCTGTTTCCACACTGTATCACTCTATAACTCTGTGACTCTGACTAAACTCTCCTTATTGGTAATGCCCTGTAATCCAGGCAGCATTCTGGGTGAACTCCTGTGCACCCTCTCCAAATCCTCCTCATTCTCCTCGTAATGGGCAATCGGAACTGAACGCAAATGTATCCAAATGTATCCTAACCCAAGGTTTATGCAGCTGCAACGTGACTTCCTGACTCTTATACTCAACCAGTTTCCTGACTCCTATCATACTGAAGGGTCGGTCTAGATTTTTGTGCTCCATTGTCTCCAGGAGATCCTAAAACAATAAACAAGAACAAGGAGTCTCTTGATGATACGGGGTGATGGAGTGAGCGCCTCAATGACTAATGCAAAAATATAGACCATACAAACATAATGCAAAGCTTTGAAGTCTGCCTCTGGTAAGGACAGGATACGTTATCCATCCATCGAAAGCCATTTCTGATAGATGCTCTTTGGTCTGCATGAAACTTGCTGGTCTCCCAGCAAAGCGAGATTGTCCATCAGGGAATATTGCCGACTAGTGGGGAGGTCAGTACCTGTGATGGACCGGAAATTATTTGAAAACAAGGATGAGGATTCTGTAATCAATTCACTTTTAACCTTGAGCCCGAGTCACTCTGGTCCAATGTAAACATCCCTAGTCTTTCTTCATAACTCAGGTGTCTAATTCCATTTGTTAACTTTACTTGTTCGTCTTTGTATTCCTTCCAAGGTCAGGATATCCCCCCTTTGGTACAGTGCCCAGAACAGTAAACAATACTCAACATGGGATGGGTCAGTGCTTTGTATGAGTTAACTATCAACTTCCTGGATTTGTGCCCAATCCATTTAAGATACACATCTTAAGAATCTATTTGGCTAGTTTGTTACCACTGCCCATTGTGCTGATTGTGTAAAGGTGTTTTCCCCTGTAACCTCCTGTAAATTCCTTGTCCGTTTCCTGACTCGTTTAATTTGTCGCCATTGTTTTCTCCTCTTTGACCTCCGCTGCCTAATTATTTTTTTTCTCGCTGGACTAAATGTTGGAGCAGATCTTGGAGCCGATGCCAGCGCATGTTCCGGGATGTCCCTGCTGGGGTACCTTTTCACATTCAGAGACGGACGTCAAGTGCTGCTGGAATGTGTAGGAAGGAACTGAAGGAGGGTCTCGACCCGAAACGATACTCTTTCCTTCTCTCCAGAGATGCCGCCTGTCCCACTGAGTTACTCCAGCTTTTTGTGTCTCTCTTAAGTGCTGCTGGAAGGTCACCAACTCGGTGAAAGACGCTCTTTGGTCTGCCCGAACCTTGTTGACCTCCCAGCAGAGCGAGATGTCCGTCGGGGAATGTTGCCGACTGGCCCGCTCCAGACTGCAGGAGTACGTGCTGAGGGACGCACTGAAGCTCGGTGCAGCCAATGCCAAGGCTCTGTGGGGGAGGACCACAGTCTAGGGTCCTTCCGCTGTTGGACATTGGGGGGCAGGGAGTGGTGGAGACGCCCCTCAAACAAGGGAAGGGATATCACCTCAGGGGGCCGCACGAATGGTAAGGGTGCTGAGTACAATGATATTTCTGTGAACACTACTAAGTTCAATCCTCGTGAATATATGTGCAGCCGCTGAGAATGTCGGAGGAATTTTGCACAGTTTTTGGTTTGTATATATTTTAAGATTTCGAATAAAGATTAGTTTGGTTAAAAAAAAATTCCCAACAGCCAGTCCAAACTTTGGGCCTTGGTGCCAATTACTGTGGCACCACCTCTGCTGCTCGGAAACAGGGAGAATGCCACAACCGTCACCGTCGGCACCAGGGCACCATCTGCACCAGGGCACCATCTGCACCAGGGCACCATCTGCACCAGGGCACCATCTGCACCAAGGCACCACGGCACCACGTCACCGTCTGCACCAGGGCACCATCTGCACCAGGGCACCATGTCACCATCTGCACCAGGGCACCACGTCACCATCTGCACCAGGGCGCCATCTGCACCAGGGCACCACGGCGCCATCTGCACCACGGCACCACGTCACTGTCTGCACCAGGGCACCATCTGCACCAGGGCACCATGTCACCATCTGCACCAGGGCACCACGGCGCCATCTGCACCAGGGCACCACGTCACCGTCTGCACCACGGCACCATCTGCACCAGGGCACCATCTGCACCAGGGCACCACGGCACCAGGGCACCACGGCACCATGTCACCATCTGCACCACGGCATCAGCGCACCATGTCACCATCTGCACCAGGGCACCATCTGCACCAGGGCACCATGGCAACTGAAGAAAAAAGTCACAAAGTGCTGGAGTAACTCAGCGGGTCAGGCAGCATCTCTGGAAAACATGGATAGGTTTTAAGTTGTAGTTTTAGTTTAATTTATTGTTACTTGCACTGAGGTAGAATGAAAAGCTGTCTGCAGAAAGGGCTCCGACCCGAAAGGTCACCTCATCCTTTTCTCCAGAGATGCTGCTCTGACCCGCGGAGTTACATCAGCATTTTGTATCTATCCTTGGTATAAACCAGCACCTGCAGTTCCTTCCTGTGAAAAGGTGTTTTGTTGCATGCTCTCAAGCCAGCAGAAAGACTATACATGATTACAATCAAGTCGTTACACAATGTACAGATACATGATAAAGGGAATTACATTGAGTGCAAGATAAAGTCCAGTAAAGTTCAATTAAAGATAATCCGAGGGTCTCCACTGAGGTAGATGGTAAGTCAGGTCTGCTCTCTAGTTGGTGATAGGATGGTTCAGTTGCCTGATAGCATCTGGGAAAAAACTCTCCATGAATTAGGAGGTGACATTTTGGGTCAGGACCCTTCTTCGGATGTCAGTCCTAACCCTAACTCTTGGCCTATCAACCCTGCTCTGCCATTCAATGGGCTCCGGATGTCATCTCCTCATTCATGCCAGTTCCCCATGGACCTCCGTTTCCCCAAAGAAGGAACGTCACCTATCCATGTTGTCCAGAAATGTTGCCAGACTTGCTAAGTTACTCCAGCACATTGTGTCTTTTTTTGTAAATCACCATTTGCAGTTCCTTGTGTCTCCATTCTATAGCAACTGAGGCTGTCTGGTGTGCTAGCATGGTAGAAAATATATCAATATCATTCATAGGAATGAGAGATGCCAGCTAACATCAGATAGGTAAGTAAGTATTTTTTATTGTAGAAACTAGAAACACTGCAGATGCTGGTTTCCATAAAAAGACACAAAGTGCTGTAGTACCCAGAGGGTCAGGAAACATCCCTCGAGAACATGGATAGATGAGGTTTCAGGTCGGGACCCTTCTTCAGACTGAATAGGTGACGTTTCAAGTTGGGACCCTTCCATAGGTGATGTTTCGGTTCAGGACCCCTCATGTTATTTATTACTTATTTTAGCTTTGACTTTTTGATTCTTCTTCTAACTTTTAGCATTAGTGTGTTTTTAATGTTTTAAATGTATAATTTTATGAATATTTTAAGCATCACTGCTTATCTCTTTACCCATCTACACTAATCCCATTTGCCCACTGTGGTAGTCTGTGTCCTGCCTGTTTAAGTATCTGTCTACAATTCCTCTTAAACATAGTGATTGTGTGTGTATGTACCTTAAATCTTCCACCTTTGTCCTTATACCATGTTCTCTTGTTTTTGATACAACCTGTGGAAGTGAGAAAAAAAACAAGAATAATTGCTTTCCTAGTATATTATTTACCGAAGAAGGGTCTTGACCCGAAACGTCACTTATTCCTTTTCTCCAGAGATGCTGCCTGACCCGCTGAGTTATTCCAGCTTTCTGTGTCTATCTTCAGTTTAAACCAGCATCTGCAGTTCCTTCCTACACATATTATTTATTTTGTTTTCCTGCTTGTGAGTAGAAAGGCCAATTCAGGCTGATGAAGGGGCCTGACCCGAAACGTTCTCCAGAGCCTCAGACACCTCCACAGGCAATCAGTTAGGGCAGCACAATGGCGCAGTGGTAAAGTTCCTGCCTTACAGCGCCAGACACCCGGTTTCGATCCTGACTACAGGTGCTGTCTGTATGGAGTTTGTATATTCTCCCTGTGACTGTGTGGGTTTTCTCCGGGTGCTCCGGTTTCCTCCCACGTTCCAAAGACATACTAGGTTTGTAGGTTAGTTGGCTTCAGTGAAAATTATAAATTGTCCCTAGTGTATGGGATGGTACTAGTGTACGGGGATCGCTGGTCGGCGCAGACTCAGTGGACCAAAGGGCCTGTGTCTGCGCTGTATTTCTAAAACTAAGACTAAATTGAGGAAGGGTCTCGACCCGAAATGTCACCTATTCTTTTTCTCCAGAGATGCTGTCTGACCTGCTGAGTTACCCCAGCTTTTTTGTGTCTATCTAAACTAAAGGTAAGGCTGGTTAATGGTTGATATTCCTTTCTATCCTTGGCTGAAAATGAACCAACTGCAACTTTTTCTTCCGTCGGCAGAACTCAGAGCAGCTCCACAACGTACCTCCGATCGACGTTTTGTGGATTAAGGGTCAACAAGGTGGTGATTATTTCTATTCCTTCGGAGGGTGTCATCGATATGCAGCATATCAGCGATTGGACATGGAAACCATTCCCGCCAAGATTGTCAGTTCCACCATCGCCGACCTACGAATGTATCTGGGATCTTCAACCCCTGATCTCCAGTGATGAGAACCAGGGAATGTCCTGACTGAAGCAACTATCTGTCTCCTGATTCCAATGCCAATGTTTCGTTTGCTAATTGGAGCAGTCAATATAACTATTTTAGATAATTTCAAGAAAGATCAGAAATGAGTTAGAGCCATACAGCGTGGAAACCGGCCCTTCAGCCCACACTGTCCAACATGCCCATCTACACAAGTCCCATCTGCCTGCATTTGGCCCATATCCCTCCAAACCTGTCCTATCCATGTACCTGTCCAAATGTATCTTAAATGTTGTGACAGTACCTGCCTCAACTATCTCCTCCGGCAGCTCGGTCCAAACACCCACCATCTTTTTGTGAAAAAGTCGCCACTCAGATTCCTATTACATCTTTCCCCTCTCACCGTAAACCTATGTCCTCCGGTTCTCAATTCCCCTTCTCTGGGTAAAAGACTCTGTGAATTTACTTTATCTGGTCCTCTCATATTAACTCTCATACTCAATATTTTACACTCAATATTTTTTAATCAGGTTAATGCCATGATTTATCTAATAATGCTCCTGTGAAGATTCTTTGAGCACGTCACTGTATTAAAGAAATCATATAAATCCTGGTTTTACCAGAGGGTGGCAAAAAAAAAATGTAATTGTACTTAGGTCCATATGAGAATAAAATACCATTGAATCGTTGGTTTCCTTGTCCATTGATGACTGTCGCAAGTATCAACATCACCACCAGAGGGCAACGTGTCACACATTTAAATCTGGGAAATACTTAAGCAGAGAACTAAGTGATCAGGAGGAAACAAAACTTAGACTGCTGGAGGAAGCATGGAACAAAATTATACAATAAAAAAATAGAACGGGACAGCACAGGAACAGGCCCTTTGGCCTACAGTGATGCACCGTCGTGGATGAAGGTTCCCGAGATGCGCCATGGAACAGATCAAAGAAAGTCCCGGCATGCCCCCCGCGCCCATGTGCAGCAACAGGCCCGGCTCGTTGCCGCGAAGAATGACCCTGTGGGCCGCTGCCTGCATGGGGGAGTTCGAAAGCTGCCGTGGTCGGCCCCAAAGACCGGAGATCCGAAGAGGAGGGGACCGCTGGCGACGACGGGCCAAGGAATGGGCCCGGTAGGAGAGGAGAGGAGAGGGTATTGCCTCCAGCGCCTTCAATGTCCGCTGCAGAAGGCATCCACAAGACGCAGAGGCGATCGGGCGAGGAGAGGGATGTCAGTTCACAGGCTGAGCCGGTCGAGGGTGACGGAGGAAGCCATGCAGTAGCCGAGGGCTTACCTAGATCAAGCACGTGAACCGGAGTTTGGACTTTCTTTTTGTGAAATGGTGCCAAAATATGGCGACTCATGCATGTGTGATCCATGCAAAACAAATACCACTGTGCACTGCAGACATGACAATAAAGCACCATTGGAAGTTGACTCTTTAAGCATTGATGTTTCAGTCAAACTGTCCCCGAATAACCGTTGAAATGTCAGTCAGTCTCTTAAGTGTTGAGAGGGTTGGCATGTTGAGCTGCACAAACCTTGCAGTTATAGAAAATAGGACATTGAACATGGAATAGTACAGCACAGGAATGGGCCACAATGTCTATGCCGAACCTGACACCAAGTTAAACTGGTCCCATCTGCCTGTACATGATCCGTATTCCTCCATTCCCTGCACACTTCCATGTGCTCATCTAAAAGCCTCTTAAACACCACTATCGTTTCTGCCTCCACCACCACTCTGGGCAATATGTTCCAGGCCCCCATCACTCTCTATAAAAAACTTGTTCTGTACATCTCCATTAAACGTTCTCCCTCTCATCTTGCACCTATTGTGGGCATTTCCACCCTGGAAAGAAGGTTCTGACTGTCTACCTTGTCTACACCTCTCATCATTTTATGTTCTTCTATCAAGTCTCCCCTCAACCTCCAACGTTCCAGAGAAAACAATCCAAATTTATCCAACCTCTCCTTGTAGCTGAAACCCTGTAATCCAAGCATCATTCCGGTAAAACTCCTCTGCACCCTTTCCAGAGCCTCCACACCCTATCTGTAATGGGGTGACCAGAACTGCACGTAATACACCAAATGCGGCCTAACCAAAGTCTTATAGAGCTGCATCACGACTTCCTGACTCTTATACTCAATGCCCATAGCAATGAGGGCAAGCATGCCAAAGGTCTTCTTCACCACCCTATATATTTGTGCTGCCACCTTCAGCGAGCTATGAACTTGGACTCCAAGATCCCTCTGCACATCAGTGGTGTTAAGGGTCTTGCTTACATTCCCATACATTCAACCTTCCCAAAGCACAAGACCTCAAACTTGCTCAGATTAAACTCTGCAAGTTATGTGCGACAATACTCAGTGGTACATAGGCAGTTCATGGCAGTAGCTGGCTCTGTACTTCGGAAAGAAATATATCACCTCAAAAATGAGGCAGAAAATTATATAGCTTAAAATCGTGTATGCTCTGAACTCCTGAGAAATGAGTGGAATTTTCTGAAAAAACAGTTTAGTTGCTGCACAGGAAGCAAGTGTGTTACAGTTATACGGAAAATCACATTTACAGATGTTACATGGAAGAAAAGAGGCGTCCAGCGTTCACTGGACTGAAGGTAAATGACAAACGTCTCTCTGCAGAATGTGCATCAACAGAATGAGCAGGTTATTTTCGAATGTTTCTATTATTAAAAGGAAGAACTCTGAACCTCCCTGCGTACAACAATGGGAGCTCAGTGTTTAATTAACTGCAGGGAAGGGAATGTGGAGCAGGTTATGGTCACCAGGGGATAAGTGGAACTTGCAGCAAGGTGTGGCATTCTGTTTACTGGGTATTTTGGCCTGGAAGGCCATTAAACGCAGAAGCAAACACAAAGCAACGAGGTGACCTGAAGAGGAGGTTAAGCTGGCCACTAAACTGACCCTGGACTGTGTGGCACTCGTAGTGCAAGAGACCCGGGTTCAATCCTGACCTCGGGTGCCGTTTGAACGGGGCAAGTTTTTTACACAGAGAGTGAGAGGGGCCTGGAACGCACAGTGGCGCAGCGGTAGAGTTGCTGCCTCACAGCGCCAGAGACCTGGGTTCGATCCTGACTACGGGTGCAGCCTGTATAGAGTTTGTACGCTATCCCTGTTACCGCGTGGGTTTTCTCCAGGTGCTCTGGTTTCCTCCCACATTCCAAAGACGTGCGGGTTTCTAGGTTAATTGGCATCTGTAAATTGTCCCAAGTATATAGGATATCATACCGAAAGTGTGATGTCATAGAACTAGTTTGAACAGGTTATCACCGGTCAGTGTGGACTCGGTGGGACGAAAGGCCTGTTTCCACACTGTATCTCTACACTCAACTAAACTAATGTATACAATACAATACAATACAATACAATACAATATATCTTTATTGTCATTGTACCCAGGGGTACAACGAGATTGGGAATGCGCCTCCCATACGATGCAATAATTTAGGTAATTTAGACAGCAGCAACCCAACGAAACGAAACAGTTCTAACAGTTTTGGACAGGGTAAAGTGCAATTTGATCTATGCGTTGTGGCCATCCGGCTCAGCAGGACCGGTTCATAGCAGCTATGGCCCTGGGGATGAAGCTGTTCCTGAGTCTGGAGGTGCGGGCATAGGTTCCAATTAAATCTTTCCCCCCCCTCACCTTAAACCTATGTCCTCTGGTTCTTGATTCCCCTACTCTGGGTAAAAGTCTCTGTGCATTTACCCTTTCTAATCCTCTTGATTTTGTACACTTCGATAAGATCACCCTCATCCTCCTATGTTCCAAGGAATAAAGTAAAGCCTGCTCAACCTCTCCCTATAGATCAGACCCTCGATTTCTGGTAATATTTAATAGACTATGACTCCAAATACAAGAACAGAGGGATATAGATCATGTACAGAAGGATTAGATCAGTCTAACTTGGCATCATGTTCGGCACAAATATTGTGGACAGAAGAGCCCATTCCTGAGCTGTTACTGTACTGGTTGTCAAACACTTTAACTCCCCTTCCCATTCCCCTACTGACCTTTCTGTCCTAGGCCGCCCCCATTGTCAGAGTGAGGCCAAATGCAAATTGGAGGAACAGCATCTCATATTTCGCTTGGGCAGCTTATATTCCATTGGTATGAATTTTGATTTCTCTAACTTCAAGTAAAACCCCTGCATTCCCTCTCTCTCTCTCTCTCTCCATCCCTCCCCCACTCCAGTCACACCAGCTTCTCGTTCTCACCTAGCAAACAGCTAACAATAGCCTGTTTCCATTATCATCGTTACGTTTTTGCATACCTTCCATTCATTTGTTCTATACCACTCTTCATCCCCGTCCTGACCCTAAAAGTCCCCCATCCTTTTTCTCCAGGGATGCCGCCTGACTCACTGAGTTACTCCAACACTTTGTGTCTATCTTTAATATAAATCAGCGTCTGCAGTTCTTTGTTTCTGCGTGCACAAGTATCACAGGTGGTGCAAAGAGAAGAATATAGTGTGTAGAATGTAGTGTTGCAGTATGACAAATGTAGAGAAAACGTCCAAGTTTTGCAGTGAAGTAGGTTGAAAGATGGAGACTACTCCCTCGCTTACAGGCAAGACATTTCACTAGTCTGATAACAGCGGGGATGAAGCTACGCTTGAATCTGGCGGTACGTGCTTTAAAGCTTTTGTATCCTCTGCCCCTGAGATGGAAAAAGAGGGATTGACTGGAGTGAGTAATGGGCTTATGTTGGCTGCTCTCCCAGGACAATGTGAAGTGAAGATGGAGTCGATGAGGGGGAAGCTGGATTGTGTGATTGGCTAGGCTATATCTACAACTCTCCGAAATTTCTTGCGGTCTTGGGTAGAGCTGTTGCCAAACCAAACTGTGATGCAACCTGATAGGATGGATTCTACGGCGCATCTGCAGAAGTTGGTAAGAGTTGTCGGAGACTTGACAAATTTCTTTGGTCTCCTGAGGAGGTAGAGGTATTAGTGTGCTTTTATTTGGCCCTAGCTTGAATGTCATTGGTCTTGGACGAGAGCAGAATTAGGCCATTTGGCCCATCGTCTACTCTGCCATTCAATCATGGCTGATCTATCTTTCCCTCTCAACCCCATTCTCCTGCCTTCTCCTTCTTCTTCTTCTGTCGTATGTCTTTTAGACCTGCAGCTCCGTTGAGGCGAGCCAGGCCAAGGTGTCATCGTCCAGGTCAATCAGACCTCGTTCACCATTCGGTGGGCGGTATTTGGGGCAACTGGTGACTATGTGCTCCACTGTCTGTGTTGGGTCCCCACACTCACAGGAGGCACTGTCCACGAGACCCCACCTCTTCCTCGCTACTCCATAGTGACCGACGCCTGTCCTCAAGCGATTGAGGGTTATCCACTGCTTTCGCGGCAGGTCCTGGCCAGGGACGCCCATGGGTTCACCGATGTAGTGGTGTAGCCTAGATGGTTCCGCTGACTTCCACTGGTCTCTCCATCTTGTCTTGACCCAGGTGGCCTTGGACGTGTCGACCGGTGTTGTACAGAGCAGCTCGTGGGCTTGCACGGCAAAGGGGCGCCGTGATTTGAGGAGCACATGTCGTGGTGTCTCTGTGACGATCTGATGGAGAAGGTGGAAATCACTGGTCTGTGCCTTTCGAGAAAGGGCCAGCGTGGCTGCTTCTCGTCTGATGTTGGCCGGGGCGATGCCGGCAGGGACGGGCAGTTGGTTTACTGGGGTAGCTCGTAGGCATCCGGAGACAGTCTGCAGGGCGCTGTTGATGGCAGCATCCAGCTTCTTAGCTTGAGGGCTACAGCACCGGACCGGGGCGCAGTACTCAGCGGCTGAGAACACCAGGGCCACTGTGGACATGCGCAGTGTCTTCTTGGTGGCTCCCCATGTGGTGCCGGCTAGGCGACGTATCAGTGCGGCACCTTCCAGGTGTTGTTTAAATGACAGCGTTATGTCGAGCTTCATTCCGAGGTACGTGGGGACGGGATGGGACTGTAGCCGGGCGTTATCCACCATGACGTTCATCTCACGAGTCGCTTCCCTGTTGTTAAGATGGAACATTGGGGAAGCGACTCGCGAGATGAACGTCATGGTTCCCCTTCTCCCATAACCCTTGACGCCCTAACTAATCAAGAAGCTATCAAACTCCACCTTAAAACTATCCATTGACGGCCTCCATAAATTTCTGAGGCAACACATTCCACAGATTCACAACCCTCTGACTAAAGAAATTCCTTTTCATCACCTTTCTAAAGTTACGTCCCTTTATTCTGAAGCTATGGCCTCTGGTTCTAGACTCTCCTACTAGTGGAAATATCCTCTCCACATCCACTCTATCCAGGCCTTTCACCATACGGTAAGTTTCAATGAGGTCCCCCCTCATTCTTCTAAACTCCAGCGAGGTGAGGCTCATCATATGTTAACCCAATTATCCCCGAGATCATTCTCATAAACCTCCTCCTCGTAATATGAGAGACAACTTCCTCTCGTCACTCTCCTTAAACCAATGTTGTCTTGTTTTTAATATACCTATCATGGAAATTTTATTTTGATGATCTAACTTCAGGGCGGCACAGTGGTGCAGCGATAGAGTTGCTGCCTCACACCGCCAGAGCCCTGGGTGCGATCCCGACTATCGGCGCTGTCTGTACAGAGTTTGTACATTCTCCCTGTGACCACATGAGTTTTCTCCGTGTGCCCGGTTTCCTCCCGCTCTCCAAAGATGCACAGTGGAAATTTTAGGAGAGATTTGAGAGAAAATGTGCAAAATCATGAAAGGCTTTTGGAGACTTAAATGATTGCACACTGGGCCCAATGACAGGAGAATCAGTAACCCTTGAGAAAATTTAAGTAAATTGACAAGGAATAAAAAATAAGCTGTGTTATAACAATCTGCAGGAGATTTCCTGATGAAATGGTGCAAGCACACTCAACCTCCAAAGGAGAACTGTATCTGTAGTGGGGGGTAAAATAGAGGATGAATAATTGGAAGCTGTAGATTCTGGAATCTGGTGCAGGAGCACAGTGGTAGAGTTACAACTTTACTGCACCCGAGACCTGGGTTCGATCCTGACTATGGGTGCAGCCTGAACAGAGTTTGTACATTCTCCCTGTGACCGTGTGGGTTTTCTCCAGGTGCTCTGGTTTCCCCGCACATTCCAAAGATGTAATTGGCCTCCGTAAATTGCCCCTCGTGTGTGTAGGATAATGTACGGGGTGATCGCTGGTCGGCTCGGACTCGGTGGGCCTAAGGACTTGTTTCCGCGCGGCATCTCTCAAGTCTCAAGTCTAAAGGGACACGAGGTACTGCAGATGTTGGAACCTTGAACAAATCACAAAGTGCTGGTGGAACTCAGTGGGTCAGGCGGCATCTGTGGAGGGAATGAACAGACATTTTCAGGTCGGGGAC
The DNA here is from genome assembly GCF_053455715.1 of Rhinoraja longicauda. Taxonomy (NCBI): domain Eukaryota; kingdom Metazoa; phylum Chordata; class Chondrichthyes; order Rajiformes; family Arhynchobatidae; genus Rhinoraja; species Rhinoraja longicauda. The sequence goes on from NC_135974.1 coordinate 15,629,509, forward strand.
CCTTCTTTAGAACACTTGCCAGGCTTTGACCCACCCCCACCTCTCTTATCCAGCTTTCTGCCCCTAGTATAATCAGTCTGAAGAAGGGTCCCAAAGTCCTGGCAGAGTAGACAGAGAGAAGTTGTTGCCATAGACATAGGAAAGGAAGAGTAGGATGTGGAGGGAACCAACAACTGGGGGACTTAGAATACAGATATTGGGAATTGCAGATGTTAGAATCTTGAGCAAACCACAAATCTTGTGCTGGGGGAACTCGATGGGTCAGGCAGCATATGGAGAGGGAATAGAGTGCTGATGTTTCAGGTCGGGGCCCGTTGTAATTTGTAAACCCACCCCCAACCCTTGGCTAACGAATGCAAAACAGATGTTCAGACAGGATAACGGAGGGATGTTGTGGTAGGGCCACTTTTAAGAGAAAGATTATGGAAGTGTCCCATATTTCCTATATCCCCATTTAAAAAAAGAGTTCAGCAAAATGTTATTGTCTACTTTTATTTGCAATGAAGTCAGGACATGAGACAGTGTGCTACAGAATTCAGGATTGGCATGGCTCCTCTCGATGGTTTAGATGCAGGTTTGTTTAGGTTTATCACTGAAGGTAGACACAAAGTAATGGAGTAACTCAGCGGGTCAGGCAGCATCTCTGGGAGAACATGGATGGATGACGTTTTGAGTCAGGACTGAAGAAGGGCCTCTACCCGAAACGTCACCTATCTATGTTCTCCAGGTATGGTGCCTGACCTGCTGAATTGTTCCAGCACTTTGTATCTTCTTTGGTAAACCAGCACCTGTACTTCCTTGTTTCTACTAATATGCTGGCTCTTGCCTTCCCACACACCACTCAGAGAGGTATGTTGGGCAGAACTGCCCACCTCTGTACTGCCTCATTGTGGCATTCTATGAGCCATTGATTAGTATACCTCTTGGCCCCTTGCATCATTACTGTCAGGCTCAGAGATTGGCTCTCACCATGCGTTTGGGGGGGGCACTTGGAATTGGCACACTGCTTATTCCCAAAGCTCTCAATTTTTACAATCAGTTCCCCCTCTTCCCTTTCACCCCTCCCGCCCAGCCTGTCCCCTTCACCCACCCAGGTCAGTGGCATGTCAAAGAAAATACAACCGTCGGCTCCAATAGAAGTTGGTGGAAAAATAATCCATCAGCAGGGGAAATTAGTTTGAAAGAAAAAACAGTCATAAACTCTCGAGTGGGTGGCTTGCCAAATCCCTTTGGCTGCCAGAGCAGACTGCAGAAACTCAGGCGAGGATTGTAAGTAATTGATAGGAATGTGGACCGGTGCTTCAGAGTATATCCTCAGGAACTGGTGACTTCACCTTCCTGAGAATATCTACAGGGAATGATGTCACTGGAGGCCAACAATGTGCTCGTCCCTTATCCCACAGCGCAGATCTAACTTCATGTTCACAGGTTGTAGGAGCAGAACTAGGCCCATCAAGCCTACACCACCATTCAATCATGGCTGATTTATCTTTCCTTCTCAACCCCTTGCTCCTGCTTTCTCCCCATAACCCCTGACACCCGTAATCATGAACCTGTGAATCTCTACCTTAAAAATACCGAATGACTTGGCCTCCACAGCCATCTGTGGCAACGAATTTCACAGATTCACCACTCTCTGACGAAAGAAATTCCTCATCAACTCCTTTCTAAAGGTATGTCCTTTTATTCTGAGGCTGTGCCCTCTGGTCCTAGACTCTCCCTCTAATGGAAACATCTTCTCCACATCCACTCTATCCAGGCCTTTCACTGTTTGGTAAGTTACAATGAGGACCCCTCCTCCTTCCAAACCCAGTGAGTTCAAGCCCAATGCCGTCAAACACTCATCCCAGTCAGTACCAATGATCCCCTTGTCAGTGTGGTTGTAGGGACCGGACCAGGGTTGTGGTTTGCCATAGTTTTATTCAGGGCAGGTCTATCCTCGCAATCCTTGCCGCATTGCCCCATTACCTCTTCTCTACCCCATTGTCTGGTTTAGTTTAGTTATACAGCATGGAAACAGGCCCTCTGGCCCACCGAGTCTGAACGGACAACGATCACGCGTGCAGTAGTTAAAATAAAAAACTACCATCCGCGCCCTGAAGGTCGGCTGCGGGAGGTGCACGGACGCTCCATGTGGGGCGACGGCTCGTAGAACGTTCCGGACGGAGGCGAAGGCTGCAATGGGCCTTTATGGCCAGCTGCAGCTGGGACTGTGGAATGGCACCAAAACCCGGTCACTCGTGCGTATGGACTCAGTGGGCTGTTTCCATGCATTCTGTACCTAGTTAGGGGTTATATATGGCAGTGATCTTACTGATTTAGTTTACTTTAGTTTAGAGATACAGCGAGGAAACAGGCCCTTCGGCCAGCCGAGTCCATGCCGACCAGCAATCCCCACACACTAACACAATCTTACACACTGGGGAAAACTTACAATTTTACCAAGCCAACCAGCACGTCTTTGGAGTGTGGGAGGAAACCGGAGCACTCGGAGAAAACTCTTGCAGGTCCTAGGGAGAAGGTACAAAGTCCGTACAGACAGCACCTGTAGTCAGGATCGTACCCCCGGTCTCTGGCGCTGTAAGGCAGCAACTCTACCGCTGCGCCACTGTGCCACCCTGATACGTATACAGAAAAGAATTTCACTGTACATTGGTTCATGTGATAATAAAGAATCATTGAAATATTCATCTGAGTAAAACATGATGTAAGATAAATGCATAAGGGAGAAGGATGTGAGAAAGAATCATTGAATTATGGATCACTGTGTAACTTAACGTGGAACTTACTCCAATAAGTTAATGCTAACTTTTAACTTCAGGCTTGATTCTCCTCTATTTCTCTGTATTCTTGCAAGTTATTTTTCTTTCAATTCCAATCCAATTTCTCCTGGAAATCCTTGATTGACCCACCTACCTACCTACCATTAGCTTTATCATGCTCTGCATTAAGGTTCCCCTCGCATTCTTCTAGATCCTTGGCTCTTTGATTTACCTGTGCTCACTGTCCCTTGAGCATTCAGCTGAAGGTAAGACCATTCCTCTCACTGCCCTGCCAAATGCCATCATGAACTTGTCCACCTCTATCAATACTCCTTCCAATGTGATTCACTTCAAGAACAACCCAGGTTCTTCTGTCTAACGCTGCAGTTTAGTTTAGTTTAGTTTAGTTTAGTTTAGTTTAGTTTAGTTTAGTTTAGTTTAGTTTAGATTTGGTTTGGTTTGGGTTGGTTTAGTTTAGTTTAGTTTAGTTTAGTTTAGTTTAGTTTATTGTCAAGTGTACAGTGAAAACATTTTTCTGGTTGCGTGCTGTCCAGTCATTGGAAAGATTGTGCATAATTACAATCAAGCCGTCCACAGTGTACAGATATAGAATAGTTTATAAGTTCCAGGAGCAGAATTAGGCCATTCAGCCCATCAAGTCTGATCCATCTTTTCCTCTCAACTCCATTCTCCTGCCTTTGCCCCATAATCCCTGGCACCCTTGCTAATCAAGAATCTCAATCTGCGCCTTAAAAATATCCATTGACTTGGCCTCCACAGGTGGCAATGAATTCCACAAATTCACCACCCTCTGACTAAAGAAATTCCTTCTCATCTCCTTTCTAAAGGTACATCCTTTTATTCTAGGGTTATGGCCTCTGGTCCTAGACTCCCACTAATGGAAACATCCTCTCCACATCCATTCTATCTAGACCTTTCACTATTCGGTAAGTTTCAATGAGGTCCCCCCTCATTCTTCTAAGCTCCAGCGAGTACCAGCTCAGTGCCTTCAAATGCTCATGATATGTTAACCCAATCATTCTCATAACCCTGTGATCATTCTCATTAACTGTAGATTAGTGTAATGATGTCACTCATGTTAGTGTCATGCTGTTGTAGTTACGCCCCTTTGGGCTTTGGAGTGACTGCTGTTGGCGTGACTCGAGTTAGTGTAAGTACGACGTGCAGGCATAAGGTCGTACCTGCCAAAGTAGTTAATAAAGACTAAGGTTTACTATCTAGGTGTACGGCTTCTGTTATTATACAGCACACACCAACATGGTGTCAGAAGTGGGATACGAACCCACGCCTCCATTCTAGCGAAAACTAGTGCTATCAACGAGCTTCCAGCACCCACAGACGTGCTTAGTTTGCAGAGATTCCTTGGCATGGCCAACTATTTGAGTAAATTCATTCAGGACTTCAGTGAAATTTCGGCCCCATTACGCCAGCTTACGCACAAGGACACTGCTTGGACTTGGCACGAGCAACAACAGACAGCATTTGACACTCTTAAAAGGCGGATGTCTAATGCTCCGACTCTGGCTTACTTTGACCCTAAACTACCGATTACTCTTACTTGTGATGCCTCACAACACGGGCTGGGCGCTGCATGCCTTCAGAATGATGGCAATGGCAATAAGCCTGTTGCCTATGCTTCACGCACCATGACTGACACAGAACAACGATATGCCCAAATTGAAAAAGAGCTGTTAGCGGTTGTTTTTGCCTGCAAGAAATTTAACGATTTTGTCTTTGGCCACACTGTCACAATTGAAACTGACCACCAACCTCTAATCAGCATTGTCAAAAAACCTATCCACACCTCTCCAGCGCGCCTACAACGAATGTTACTGCAACTCCAGAAATATGACATGGTGCTGATCCACAAACGCGGTAAGGATATGCACCTGGCCGATACTCTTTCGCGTGCACCCCGGAAGACCTGCGAGGGTCCGCCCTCACCGGATGACGACTTCGTGGTGATGAGTGTGTCTTTTATCCCTTCGTCCTGCATGGAGGACCTGGTTGCCCACACTGCTGTTGACAGTACGCTACGGTCCCTAACCTCCGTCATTAAGCGCGGCTGGCCAGACAAGCACTACAATGTTCCGCTGCCAGTCCGGCCCTTCTTTGCTGTCCGAGATGAGCTCGTGCTGCAAGATGGCATCATTTTAAAAGGACACAAGGCCGTGGTTCCTGCCTCGCTGTACCACCGGTATTTTAATGCTGTCCATGCGGGACACCCGGGTGCTGAAGCCACTGTCTCACGGGCGAAAAGCATGTTTCACTGGCCTGGCATGGCTGAATACATCACCGAGAATGTGGCATCCTGTGCAGTGTGTAACAGTTTGGCCCCTCACCAACAAAAGCAGCCACTTCTTCCACATCCAGTACCTGAGCTCCCGTGGTCTACAGTCGCAGCTGACATATTTGATTGGCAGGGCAAACAATACCTGGTGCTCGTGGATTCTTATTCAGGATGGTTCGACATTGATTTTCTCAGCAGCCCCACTTCCAGCGGAGTGATTTCAAAGTTATCTCGCCACTTTTCAGTCCACGGATCCCCGGTCAAACTGCTAACTGACAACGGCAGTCAATTCACTAGCCAACAATTCAGGGAGTTCGCTGGACACTGGAATTTTCACCATATCACCAGCAGCCTCGAATATCCCCAGTCTAACGGGCTGGCTGAACGGGCTGTTAAAAGTGCTAAACAGCTCATGGAACGTTCGTACAGAGCAAAATCGGACATATTCCTGGATCTGCTTAACTTACGCAACATCCCCCGTGACCCCATCTTGGGTTCACCGGCTCAACGTTTGTTGTCAAGGCAAACCCGTGCCACAGTGCCTGTAGCCAATCAGGCTTTAGTCCCACAAGTGTTTCCACCGGAGGAGGTTCAATCCAGGTTGCAACAGAAGAGTGACATTCAGAAACGATGGTTTGACAAGACAAGTAGGCTACTGCCACCGCTGACCAAAGGACAGGTAGTCCGCTTACAGACTGACAGAGGCCATGACCGTATCGGAGTAGTTTCTGGAATTGCTTCAGAGCCACGCTCATATATCGTTAGTGCCGATGGTGGTACCTACCGACGTAACAGGCGACACATCCTGCCTGTGAACGAGCCAGTTCCTCCTCAATATAATCCAGATGGTACAAGTTCGCTTCCCTTTGCGCCTACTGGCAACTCGCATGCTTTTGCCAGCACGGCAATCCATGCCTGTAACAGCTCCCTTGCCTGTTCCATCTTCGCCTCCAGATTCATCGCCTGTTCCACAGTTTGCTGCTTCGTCTCCAGGGACATTGATTCAGTCTCCCTCGCCTGTGGAATCACCTGCTCTCTCCCCAGAGAAGAGGAATGGAGATGGTCTCTATCGTACACGTGCTGGTCGTGTTTGCAGGCCGGTTGTGAAGTTTCCGGACTATGTTTAACTTTCCTCCAGTTTGTCACCGATTGTTATACATGCTCAGTTTATGTGTCTGTATCGTTGTTAATTCTTTAAGAGGGAGGATGTAGATTAGTGTAATGATGTCACTCATGTTATGTGTCATGCTGTTGTAGTTACGCCCCTTTGGGCTTTGGAGTGACTGCTGTTGGCATGACTCGAGTTAGTGTAAGTACGACGTGCAGGCATAAGGTCGTACCTGCCAAAGTAGTTAATAAAGACTAAGGTTTACTATCTAGGTGTACGGCTTCTGTTATTATACAGCACACACCAACATTAACCTCCTAACCTTCAATGCCAGCACATCCTTGCTCAGATGTGGGCCCAAAACTGCTCCAAATGCACTCTGACCAATGCCTTATGAAGCCTGAGCACGACATCCTTGTGTTTGTTTTCTAGCCCTCTTGAAATAGCATTGCATTCACCTTCCACATAGAGGGAATAACGTTGTGAGCATAGTTAGAGTAAGAAATGCTGCTGTTGGAGGAGAGATTTAAAAGAGCAGAGTGCTTCTCGTTTGCCTACTGAAAATAAGGATCCGTAAAATATACACTGATCAATCTTGAATCTATCCTCTGGGTTTAGCTTTAGGTTTATTACCGTCATGTGAAATGTTTTTCTTTGCTATCCAATTCAAATCGGGCTTTACTGGGCTTTATCTTGCACTAAACGTCATTCCCTTTAACCTGTATCTGTACCCTGTGGACGGCTTGATTGTAATCATATAGTCTTTCCGCTGACTGGCTAGCACGCAACAAAAAGCTTTACACTTTACATTGGTACATGTGACAAAATAAACTAAATTAGAGTTAAATAATTGTCTAAACAGTCTAACAGTCTGAAGAAGGGTTCCAATCCAAAACGTCACCTGTTCCTTTTTTCTGGAGATACTGCCTGACCTGTTCAGTTACTCCTGCATTTTGTGCCTGTCTTCAATACTATACAGGATTTGAGACTGGTACTATCGCAACGTTTAAGAAACATTTAGACAGGTACATCGATAGGATAGGTTTAGAGGGATATGAATCAAATGCAGGCAGGTGGGACTTGTGTAGATGGGGCACGTTGGTCGGCATGGGCAGGCTGGGCCGAAGGGCCTGTTGCCACACTGTATGACTCTATGACTCTATAATCAAGCCAAAATCAAGTACAATGGGGAGACTGGAAAGATTGATGTACATAGTTGTCAACATTATCGGACAATATTTCCATCGGAAGGGTCTGGACCCAAAACGTCGTCTATCCTTATTCTCCAGAGATGCTGCCTGACCTGCTGAGTTACTCCAGCACTTTGTGTCCTTTTATGTAAACCAGCATCTGTGGTTCCTTGTTTCTTCACTCTAGGTTTAGGTTTATTATTGTTGAGTATAGTTTGGTTTAGTTTATTGTCACATGTACCGAGGTACAGTGAAAAGCTTTGGTTGCGTGATAACCAGTCAGCGTAAAGACACTATGTGATTACAATCGAGCCATTCACAGTGTACAGATACATGATAAAGGGAATAACGTGAATAACGTTTAGCGCAAGTTTAAGCCAGTAAAGTCCGATCAAAGATAATTCAAGGGTCTCCAATGAGGTAGATAGTAATTCAGGACTGCTGTCTAGTTGTGGTAGGATGGTTCAGTTGCCTGATTACAGCTGGGAAGAAACTGTTCCTGAATCTGGAGGTGTACGTTTTCATACTTCTGTACCTATTGTCCAATAGGATAGGGGATAAGAGGGAGTGGCCAGGGTGCGATGCGTCTTTGATGATGCTGGTGGCCTTGCCGAGGCAGTGTGAGGTATAAATGGAGTCAATGGAAAGCAGGTTGGTTTGATGCCTGGACTGCATCCACAATTCTCTGCAATTTATAGTGAAAGTTTTGTTTTGCATGGTATCCAATTCAAACTGAAGCACCTGGAGAAAACTCACGCAGTCACAGAAAGAACATGCAAACTCCGTACAGATAGTACCCATAGTCAGAATTGAACCCGGGTCTCTGGTGCTGTAAGGCAGCAACTCTATGGCTGCACCACTGTGCCGCCTGTGCTGGAGGTTTCTCCCAGGACTGACGCAACTTGCCCTGATGAGCAGAAAACTCACCCAACATGATGGAAATTCCACCCTTGCCTGGAGAAGGGTTTTACTGACCCTCTCCTGGGTTTGCTCGGTAGAAGTGAGAGCAAGAAAGGATACAGGATGCTCAAACCTGGTCTGTGAGAAGCTGCTGTGAGCAGCTGGCCCCGATTCCTCTGGCTCAATGTCCCTGTGCCGAGGTATAAAATATTGAAACTGCCAAGTGAAGGGTTCAGCGTGTGTTCGCACTGAATGGAAATATTTGTTGGCAGCTCCTGTGTTTCGGAGATCACAAAGGGGAAAACTAGAATGTGCTGCAAGGAATGGGAAGGATGCCAGCGACTCATTGACGCTGTGTTAAATTTCCATCTTCTGAACCCGGTCCCTGCATAAACACCTCACTATTGCAAGGCCAAGTGTGAAGGCAGTGGTTAAAGAATCATAGTGCCATGGAGTCTCACAGCGGGGAAACAGGCCCTTTGGCCCAACTTGCCAACATGTCCCATCTACACTAGTCCCACCTGCCTGTGTTTGCCCCATATCCCTCCAAACCTGTCATATCCATGTACCTGTCCAAATGTTTCTTAAACGTTGCAATAGTGCCTGCCTCAAATACCTCCTCCGGCAGCTTGTCCACCGGTTGTGTGAAAAAGTTACCCAGCCCCCCACACGCGCGCGCACGCACACACACACACATTTATCTTTCATATCTATGACATATCTATCAACAGCACACTCTATGCATACATATGACCATGATGGCACACATGCCTAAACACAAATGCACACTCACTACATACTCTCTGTCTCACACACACACACGCATATACTCACACACGTGCACTCATACACACGCATTTTTACACACACATACACAAACACATCCGTGCAAAAATCGCTCAAACGCACAGATTTGCGTTTGTGCACCTGGCGATGCACGAATATGCTCACGCACACGCAAGCACGCATAAAACACACATTCACACAAAAGCAGGGTGCCCGGCTATTTTTTGACTTGGTGACCCTAGCTGACAGTCCTCCACACTTTAGGATAATGGAATATCACGTTCAGTTCCCTCCACCCAGTTGGAAGCCATGAATGCTGCCACTGAATTGTTCTATAATGGAGTCTCACCTTTTGATACCTCCCAATGGGACTATAAATTAATTTTATAGATTGCTACCACTTACGGCAATTTCCTGTTTATGCATAGGAATAACAATCTGATTTGAGGATTTTTACAGGTTGGAATTTGCCGTCTATTAATAAAGGTGTTGTGCATTCATCTTTTATCCTTGACAATTATCTGCTGTTTAGATAATGCTCAAGTTAATATTTCAGGAATTATATTAGTCATACTTTTTTTAAACTATTGAATTTTTGTTTTCCTGCCTAATTAACATTCTGCTCTCCTCAATGAGAATGAGGAAATTCGGCATATCTCCTCCGAGTCTTATAAACTTCTCTAGATGCACCATAGACAGCTTATCGTTGGGTTGCATCACAGCTTGGTTTGGGAACAGCTCTGCCCAAAACCATGAGAAATTGCAGAGAGTTGTGGATGTACAGTAGTCCAGTCTTATCTGTAGCCCAGAGAATTCCATAAATCCACTATCCTCCTACACACATGTTTTAAATGATTGCCTCGATTCTTGTGAGCATGTCCCCTTTCTAGAGATTCTCCCACTAGTGGAAACATCACAACATCTAAACACATCACCCACCCATTAGGGCAGCATTGTGGCTGGCGTAAGTGCAACACAGTGGCGCAGCGGTAGAGTTGCTGCCTCACAGCGCCAGAGACACGGGTTCAATCCTGACAGCGGGTGCTCTCGGTACGGAGTTTGTACGTTCTCCCCGTGACTGCATGGGTCTACACAAGGACCAATTTACAATATAACTGAAACCAATGAACCTACAAACCTGCACGTCTTTGGAGTGCGGGAAGAAACCGGAGCACCCGGAGAAAACCCACCCAGTCACAGGGAGAACGTACAAACTCCGTACAGACAGGTCCCGTAGTCAGGATCAAAACTAGGTTTCTGGCGCTGTGAGGCAGCAACTCTACCACTGAGCCACTGTTCCACCCTAATATATATATATGTTGTTTCTTATGGTGTTTATAAAGTACTATCTTTACATGTCTGTTGTGCTGCTTTAAGTAAGAATCTCATTGTTCTGTTTAAGGACATATGACAAAAAAACACTCTTGACTTTTGACTCTTGAGGATAGGTTTAGAGGAATATGGGCCTAACACGGGCAAATGGCATTAGCATAGCTTGGTCGGCATTGACACGTTGAATCGAGGTGCTTATTTCTGTGCTGTTTGGGGACTGTAAAGCCTCAGACTGGAAGTCCGTGCAGAGAGTGGTGAGGACGGCTGAGAAAATCATCGGGACTTCACTTCCTTCCATCCAGGATATTGCACACAAACGCTGCTTGACCAAGGGCAACAACATTGATAAAGACCCCACCCATCTCCATCATGGACTGTGTTCACCCTCCTGCCCTCTGGTCACAGGTACTGCAGCACACGGAGCAGAACAGCCGGGTTCTGCAATAGCTTCTTCCCCCGAGCCATCAGACTCTTGAATTCCTAATAATCCATTATTTTTAGGTGCGAGTTACTTATTTATTTTATTTTATCTATTTTTATTATTCGGTGTTACATTGTGAGCCAGGTGCAACGGAATATCGTTCAAATATGCACTCATCTGGTGTATAGTTTTTGAATGACAATGAAGTCTATTAAATAAAATAAATTTTAAAAATAAATATGATGCTTATGACTCTAAATAGAAAGGGAATCAAATACTTTCAACTAGTCTGAAGTAGGGTCTCGACCTGAAATGTCACCCATTCCTTCTCTCCAGTGATGCTGCCTGTCCCGCTGAGTTACTCCAGCTTTTTGTGTCTATCTTCGGTTTAAACCAGCATCTGCAGTTCCTTCGTACACATTTAACTAGCACCTTCCATCTCCTCCGGATATCTCTGCCTGACTCAGCACCGTGTTTGCTCATCTGCGGCTGATCTATCTCCTTGTTGTTCCTAAGTTTGGCCATTTCCACCACTCCCGCTATGTGTCTCACTCTTCCTTCCATGAACCTGAGGTGACGGAAAGTTTGAGTTTGTGTTTAGTTTATTGTCACATGTACCAAGGTACGGTTGAAAGCTTTTGTTGTGTGCTAAGCAGCCAGCGTAAAGACAATAGATGATGACAATGGAGCCATCAACAGTGTACAGATGATTGAAAAAGAGAATAATGTGAATAACGTTTAATGCAAGACAAAGTCCAGTAAAGTCCGATCAAAGATAGTCTGAGGGTCTTCAATGAGGTAGATAGTAGCTCAGGGCTGTGCTTTAGTTGTTTGTAGGATGGTTCATTTGCCCAATAACAGCTGGGAAGAAACTGTTTGTGAGTCTGGAGGTGTGCGTTTTCAAATTTCTGTACCTCTTGCCTGATGGGAGAGGGGAGAGGGGGGGAGAGGGGAGAGGTGAGAGGGGGGGAGAGGGGAGAGGGGAGAAGAGAGAGTGTCTGCAGAGTGACCCGTCCTTGATTATGCTGGTGGCCTTGCCGAGACAGCATGGTGTAGATAGAATCAATGGAAGGGAGGTTGGTTTGTGTGATGGTCTGGGCAATTGTTTCACAGTTAACTTTAAAATCTAGTCATGAACATTGATTTCAACAGTTTTAGGTAATGTCAAACAACCCTTTCCCCTCCCCCCCATAGCCCCCTTTCTCCCCCCCCCCCCCCTTCCCTCCCCTGTGCCCCACTTAGACACATACCTATTTCTCCCCTCCCCCTCCCCCTACATATGTTCCTTCCTATGGCTTCACATTTCACAACTCTGCAATCATTTTGTCTCGCACTTTTTCCCCCATCTCTGGCCTTTGTCCAACCATCTGCCTACCGCAGCACCCCCCCCCCCCCACCCCCCACCTCTGTTCGCCTGTAAACTGTCCCACTTTCCTGCCCCTTCTCTCTTCTAGCATTAGACAAGGGGAAAGGGGGAAATGGTTATCCAACCATTTACAAGCAATCTGAAGAAGGGTCCCGATCCAAAATGTCACCTATCCATACCCTCCACAGATGCTGCCTGACCCGCTGAGTTAAGCCAGCACTTTGTGTCTTTTTTATACAGTTATAGAATCTTGATTAGTACGGGTGCCAGGGGTAATGGGAAGAAGGCAGGAGAATGGGGTTCGGAAGGAGAGATAGATCAGCCATGATTGAATGGCGGAATAGATTGATGGGCCGAATGGCCTAATTCTGTTCCTATCACTTATGACCAATCTTTAAAATGCTTTTTAGAATAATACTAGACCAAGTGGACCTGTTGGGCCCAAACCTCTCCTGCATTGGTGCAGCACCCTCCCCTCCCCCTTCCCCTCTTCCCCCTCCCCATTCCCTCTTCCCCCCCTCCCTCCTCCCCCTCCCTCCCCCCTCCCCTCCCCCTTCCCCTCCCCTCCATCGCCCTCAACCCCACCTTATCCTCCCTCCTCCCCCCTCCCTCCCTCCCTCCCCCTCCCCCCCAGGAGATAGATTTAAACTTTAAAATGTGAATAACTTTAAAAATATAACACCGATTTCAATGAAACTTCTTCCATTAGCACCAAAGGGACGATGGTGAGTAAGGTGGGCATAAAATTGTCGCGCTATCGTGTACCGTTTTGGCTGTAGTTCAGGAATAAATAAACAAACAAACGAGAGTTTTAGTATATAGATTTCATCACACCCCGAAAATCTTAATCTGGAGCGTGGAAAATGCCTTCAATAAAACAGTCCCATTACGAGCAACATGTCTGAAATGGTTATGTTGCCTAATGCATCAGAATATCAACACTCTCCCTGCTCACGGGGTAATAGCAAAGCAGATCAACATTTACCTGGAATCCTTCATGTGTGTTGGCATTCTCCAGAGCTCTGTAATGTGCCAAGGGATTGGCAACTGACATTGTTTCTGGACTTTACTGAAAGATTATATATCTTTGGAAAGCTAGGGTTCCTCTAATATTCGAATGGGTTCATTTAAAGTCCACATCTGTTTCTGTTGGCTCCCAGTCATTTTAAAGCACTAGTATAAGAATCTTACATGAAGTCTGCAGTGTCCCCCCCCCCCTCTCTATCCGCTTAACCTCCTCCAACCCTCCAGCCTCCCACATGTTCTGAACGCAGTGGCACAGCGGGTTGAGCTACTGCCTGCCTCACAGCGCCGAACACCCAGGCTCGAAAATAGATAGATGACGTTTTGGGTTGGGACCCTTCTTCAGACCACAAAGATGAGGTTGGATTAAGGACAGAGGCACAAGAAAAAAGTAGAGAGGAAAGAGAGAATGTGAGAGAAAGCGATATAGAGAGAGAAAATGAGAGGGTGAAAGATATAAAAGCAACAATAGGATGGCACAGTAGCACAATGGCAGAGATGTTGCTTTAGAGCACCAGAGACTGGGTTCGATCCCGACCTCAGGTGCTGTCTGTGTGGAGTTTACACGTTCTTCTTTGACCGCGTGGGTTTCCTCCAGGTGCTCCGGTTTCCTACCACATTCCAAAGACATGGGGGTTTGTAGGTTAATTGGCCCTCTGTAACTTGCCCCTAGTTTTAGTTTATGTTTAATATAATTTAGAGATACATGGAAACATGCCCCTTGGCTCACCAAGTCCACACCGACCATTGATCACCCGTACACTACTTCTACCCCACACACTGGGGACAATTTACAGAAGCCAATTAGCCTACAAACCCACACGTCTTTGCAGTGTGGTACTTTAGAGTAGAAGGGCTGAGTGATCTTCTACTGCTCCTATTTCTTATGTGTCCATATATTCTTAACCCTGTAGACAACCATTGACGGCCATTTCTCTCATTGTCCAGCCTTTAATTTCAGCAATTCTTGCCTGATATTTAATCTCTGCAAATCGTGTCTGTTATGCTTCTGAACAGCCCTTCCATAAGCTGGGGTACAGTCCCCAAGCTAAAACAAACTTCTACAGATGCATCATAGAAAGTATACTGTTGGGTTGCATCACAGGTACACCTTATGCTCAAAACTGCAAAGACATTGCAGAGAGATGTAGATGTAGCCCAGACCATCACACAGACATCATTGACTCCATCTACTCTTCACGCTGTCTCAGAAAAGCAGCCAACACCATCAAAGACTTGTCTCAACCTAGTCATTCCTTCTTCTCCCTGCTCCCCTCTGGCAGAAGATACAGAAGATTGAAAGCACGCACCACCAGACTCAGGAACAGTTTCTTCCCTCTATTATCAGGCTTCTGAATGGTCCTTCCATACGCTAGGGTATTGTCCGATTCACACCTACCCCATTACGGACATTGGACTTAGTATATGGAACTGATGCGCTACAATGCTGAGATTTATATTCTGCACTCTGTATCTTTCCCTTTGCTCTACAGAGTATAGTTTAGTCTGAAAAAGGGTTCCGATCTGAAATGTCACCTATTCCTTTTCTCCAGAGATGCTGCCTTACCAGCCGAGTTACTCCAGCATTTTGCATCCATACTGTGTCTATCATCTGATTGTATTTATGTATAGTATATTTGATCTGATGGATATCATGCAAAACAAACCTTCTCACTATAACTCGGTACATGTGACAATAATAAACTTAAACCTAAACCTACTTAAACCTGCTATATAAATGTAAGAGTGTAAAACGTATTTAGTTAATAATTGTGTTTAATATTTAGTCCCTGTGACTACGTGGGTTTCCTCTGGGTGCTCTGGTTTCCTCCCACATCTCAACGATGTGCAGGTTTATGGTTTAGTTTAATTTAGTTTATTATTGTCATATGTACTGCTACTGTGAAAAGCTTTCTGTTGCTTGCTATCCAGTCAGTGAAAAGACTATACAAAATTACCATCGAGCCGTCCACAATGTACAGATACAGGATAAAGTGAATAATGTTTAGTGAGAGATAAAGTCCAGTAAAGTCTAATTCAAGGCATTCCAAAGGTCTCCAATGAAGTAGATTGTGGATCAGGACTGTGGGTCAGATTGTGGGTTAGCAAATTTGCAGATGATACAAAGCTGGGTGGTAGTGTGAACTGTGAGGAAGATGCTATGAGGTTGCAGGGTGACCTGGACAGGTTGTGTGAGTGGGCGGATCCAGTTTAATGTGGATAAGTGTGAGGTTATCCACTTTGGTGGTAAGAATAGGAAGGCAGAGTATTATCTGAATGGTGTCAAGTTAGGAAAAGGGGACGCACAACGAGATCTGGGTGTCCTAGTGCATCAGTCACTGAAAGGAAGCATGCAGGTAAAGCAGGCAGTGAAGAAAGCCAATGGAATGTTAATAATAATAATAATAATGCATTTTATTTATATAGCGCTTTTCATATACTCAAAGACGCTTTACAGAGATTTTGAGAACAGAGAATGTTGGCCTTCATAACAAGAGGAGCTGAGTATAGGAGCAAAGAGGTCCTTCTGCAGTTGTACAGGGCCCTAGTGAGACCGCACCTGGAGTACTGTGTGCAGTTTTGGTCTCCAAATTTGAGGAAGGATGTTCTTGCTATTGAGGGCGTGCAGCGTAGGTTTACTAGGTTAATTCCCGGAATGGCGGGACTGTCATATGTTGAAAGACTGGAGCAACTAGGCTTGTATACACTGGAATCTAGGATGAGAGGAGATCTTATTGAAACGTATAAGATTATTAAGGGGTTGGACACTTTAGAGGCAGGAAACATGTTCCCAATGTTGGGGAGTCCAGAACAAGGGGCCACAGTTTAAGAATAAGGGGTAGGCCATTTAGAACTGAGATGAGGAAAAAACTTTTTCAGTCAGAGAGTTGTGAATCTGTGGAATTCTCTGCCTCAGAAGGCAGTGGAGGCCAATTCTCTGAATGCATTCAAGAGAGAGCTAGATAGAGCTCTTAAGGATAGCGGAGTCAGGGGGTATGGGGAGAAGGCAGGAACGGGGTACTGATTGAGAATGATCAGCCATGATCACATTGAATGGCGGTGCTGGCTCGAAGGGCCGAATGGCCTCCTCCTGCACCTATTGTCTATTGTGTATTGACTGTTCTTTAGTTGATGATAAGATGGTTACCTGATAACAGCTGGGAAATACTGTCCTTGAATGTGGAGGTGTGCATTTTTGCATACATTCTAGGTTAATTGGCCCTCTGTAAAATTGCCCCTGGTGTGTAGGGAGAGGAGGAGACAGTTGGGATAACATAACACTAGTGTGCATGGGTGATCAATGGTTTCCATGCTGTATCTTTCAATCAATAAAATAAATATACAATAAGCAATAAATTAAGTTAGTTGAAATAACCATAATAGCACAAGCTAACATACATAGTGCAATGTGTCACAAAGTCATTTGTTTTTATTTTAGAGACACAGCATGGGGACAGGTCCTTCAGCTCACCGGGTCCACGCCGACTATCGATCCGTGTACACTAGCACTATCCTACACTAGGGACAGGTCCTTCAGCTCACCGGGTCCACGCCGACTATCGATCCGTGTACACTAGCACTATCCTACACTAGGGACAGGTCCTTCAGCTCACCGGGTCCACGCCGACTATCGATCCGTGTACACTAGCACTATCCTACACTAGGGACAGGTCCTTCAGCTCACCGGGTCCACGCCGACTACCGATCCGTGTACACTAGCACTATCCTACACTAGGGACAATTTACAGTTTCACCAAAGCCAATTAACTTTCAAACCTGTACGTTTTTGGAGTGTGGGAGGAAACCAGTGCACCTGGGGAAAACGCACGTAGTCACAGGGAGAACGTACAAACTCCGTACACACAACACCCGCAGTCGGGATCAAACCCGAGTATCTGGTGCTGTAAGGCGGCAACTCTATCGCTGCACTGTGGTGCCGCCATAGTAGTTCAGTGCAGAGGTAGGGTTGTGCACGGTGGTTTAAGTGCCTGACGGTTGATCAGTTTAGAAAGCGTTAGAAGGTATGGGAATATTGTTCTCCTGTTCCCATGGTCACTGGTATTGTGCTCACACACGCCTCACTCTCTAATGCAAAGACAAAAGGGAGAAGCTTCCCAGCCAGCAACCGGTTACAATGGATATCAAGGAAGTCAAAATCCTAATTACTCTCGGCACCAAGCTGTCTTGACCACTCCCAGAACAGGCTCTCATTACAATGGTGACTACGGTGACAGGATATTTGTCAATGAAGCTGGAGCACTGTCGTGCTTCTTCATGCAAGGTCTTACGGGGAATAAACAAGTGCTTGTGTGACCTCTTTGGTCAATCTTCCCTGTGCACCCCCAACTCTTTGACTTTAGACTCGAGAGATAAAGCGCCAAAACAGGCCATTCGGCCCACCGAGTCTGCTCCGATCAGCGACCACCTTGTACGCTAGCACAATCCTACACACTCGGGACAATTTACAATTTTACCGAAGCCAATTAACCCACAAACATGTAGGTCTATTGAGTGCGGTAGGAAACCTTTGCCCACGGTTTGTCCTGCCTCTCCTCTCTTCCAGCTTCCTTCTCTCTCCCTACAATCAGTGTGAGGAAGGGTCTCCATCCGAAAAGTCGCCTATCCATGTTCTCCAGAGATGCTGCCTGACCGGCTGAGTTACTCCAGCACTTTGTGTCCCTTTCCTCTTAATTTAACCCTTTTGCGATTGTGACTCTTCCAACACGTTCTGCTCATAGAGTTTAGAGTTTAGAAATACATTGTGGAAACAAACCCTTCAGTCCACTGAGTCCATACCGACCATCGACCTGAAGGAGGGTCTCAACCTGAAACGTCACTGATTCCTTTTCTCCAAAGATGCTGTCTGACCCGTTGAGTAACTCCAGCTTTTTGTGTCTATCTCCAACTATCGATCACCTGTACGCTAGTTTCTATGTTATCCCACTTTCAAATCCAACACACGAGGGGCAATTATCTGAAGCCTGTTAAACCTACAAACCCGCATGTCTTTGGAATGTGGCAGGAAACCGGCGCACCTGTAGAAAACCCACGCGGTCACAGGACGAACATGCAAGTTATGGGAATTTTCCAACGTCGTTGTTTGCAAAACCGAATGGTTAAAAAATGTACTGGTTGCAGCATGGAGAAAATCGCTGCAGTGTGCTCCAAGCTCGTTTACTCGTCCTGCTTGCTGAATGCAGATTGTTAAAGATAGATCCTTTAATTGGTTCAGCTAGGCAGATTTGGAAGATAAGTTTAAAACCGTGTAAACATGAATGTGGAATTAGAGGGGTGTTTGAGCACATTAGTTCAGCGTGAGTTACCGGGATTATTATAAAAATTTCTGGTTGAGCAGTGTGAGGTGTTGCAGTTGGTGTGTTAATCTGGGCCAGCTTTCTTCGGATCAGCTCTGGAATCTGAGCCGCTTACACCACACAACGAGCGTGTAATCTCCACCAGCCGGGGACACAGCCCTTAACTTGAGGGATCACCAATCAAACATCATGCCACCGACATCAATCAACCGTGAGAACCCTCGCCTCAAAAGGCCAACCTAGGGGTTGTCGGAAAGCAAGCCCTCCCTCCAGGGACCTGGTGCCGGTGCACTGTGGCAAAGTTCAGGAACAATGGGGAGCTTGAATTTCAGGTGAGGGGGGGGGGGGGGGGGGGGATAAAAATAAGTAGAGCGAATTGTAACGAGATGAGTTTTCCCAGGATCGTGCCCATAATGTTTCCCACTCTATTGTGCTGTCAGGAGTCACTGAGAAAATAATTTGCGTTTATATGCAGGGTGGCACGGTGGCACAGCGGTAGAGTTGCTGCCTCACAGCGCCAGAGACCCGGGTTCAAACCTGACTACGGGTGCTGTCTGTACTAAGTTTGTACATTCTCCCTGTGGCCGTGTGGGTTTTCTCTGGGTGCTTTGGTTTCCTCCCACACTCCAAAGACGTGCAGGTATGTAGGTTAATTGGATTTGGTAAAAATTGTAAAATTGTCCCTAGTGTGTAGGATAGTGCTAGTGTATGAGGATGGCTGGCTGGCACGGACTCAGTGGGCCGAAGGGCCTGTTTCCGCGCTGTATAACTAAATTAAACTAAGCAAAAATATAGTGCCCGTGTCATTTAGTGTAACTTTTCAGTTTTAGTTTTGGAGATACAGCGTGGAAACAGGCCCTTCAGCCCACCGAGCCCGTGCTGACCATCGATCACCCTTACACTAGTTCTACCCACACACTAGGGACAATTTATAGAAGCCAAATAACCAATGAACCTTCACATCTTTGAAATATGTGAGGAATCCGGAGCACCCGGTTAAAACCCATGTGGTCACAGGGAAAACGTGCAAACTAGGAAACAGATGTGGGCACTTCAACAGGCTTGGCCATAGAGGAAGATCTTAAGTAAAGGGTGACAGAAGTGGAAAGGATTGGGGAGGGTCTGTCAGACCTGAAAGCCTAGTGATCTGAAGCCACAGTGACATTTTCTAACTGTACTTTTAGTGGAGGTTTACCGGTATGCAGCCTGAACTAGAGCATATTAGCCGTAAGGAGAGGTCAGACAGACTGAGATTGATTTCTCAGGATTGCCGGAGGTTCAGTGGTGACCTGATAGAAGTACATAAAGTTATGAGTGTTCTAGATAGGGTAGACAGTCTGAACCTTTAAACCTAGGATGGAAGTGTCAAAGACTAATGGGTATAGCTTTTAGGTGAAAGGTGCAAAGTTTGAAGGAGACGTGTCGGGCAAGTTTTTTTACACAGTGGTGGGTGCCTGGAATGCTTTACCAGGGGTGGTGGTGGAGGCAGATACGATAGTGGCATTTGAGAGGCTTTTAGATAGACACATTGGTATGGGTATGGATCAAGTGCAGGCAGATCAGATCAGTTTAGCTTCGCATCAGGTTCGGCATAGACATTTATTTTAAATTCTTTTCCATTGCTCATTCAATGATTCAGTAAGTAAATGCACTACTTGTACTGCCGTTTTAATTACAGAGACAGGAAAGGCTCATGTCATATCCCGGGCCTGTGTTAGTGTGATGACTCCGCTTGGATTGTCTGTAAAACCATAGCGATTAAATAGGATTCTTGTCCTCTGTCATTGTCTATCGAGCTTTGAACTGAAAGCTTAGGTTGGGAATTGCTCCCTCTCCACTGAGGGTAATTAACTAAACACCCCCCCTCGGTGCCCTCTCTGGCCTTCATGGCCTACGCAGCTGTTACTTAGGGGCAGGTCAGGGTCTGACAGTGATGGCTCAAATGCTTAAAAAAACTTTGCTGGTAGTCATTGCCTGACTTCACAGAGCAAGGATTAATGGTTTATTATTATTGTAAACGTGTACTGAGGTACAGTGAAAGGATTTTGTTTGCTGCTATCCAATTAAATCAGATCATACTATACATGAGAACAGTCAAACGATACACCTTTAAAACAGGTTGTGCAAAGCAAAAAATACCAGAGTGCAGAATTTTGTTTATTCCCCATTGTAGTGTTACAGTTTCAGAGAAACAAAGTCCAATGTCTGCAATGAGGTAGGTTAGAAGATTAGGACTACACCCTAGTTTATGTGTGGCACAGTGGTGCATCTGGTAGAGTTGCTGCCTCACAGCGCCACAGATCCAGGTTTGATCCTTACCTTGTGTGCTATTTAGGTAGAGATGTACTTTCTCTCTGTGACTGCGTGGGTTTCCTCCGGGTGTTCTGGTTTCCTCTCAAATTCCAAAGACGTGCAAGTTTGTAGGGAAATTGACACTAAAGCAGGGGGGCTGAGGAATGGTTAATGGAATTTAATGCAGAGAAATGTGGGATGTTGTATTTTGAGAAGTCTCACATGGGCAGGACTTACAAAGTGAGTGTAAGTACATGGATACTTGGTACAAGGCAGGTACATGAGTAGGATAGCTTTAGAGGGATATGGGCCAAACGCAGGCAGGTGGGAGTAGTGTAAATGGAACGTGTTGGTCGGCATGGGCAAGTTGGGACGAAGGGCCTGTTTCCATGCTGTATGACTCTATGATTCTGTAATTGGCTTCTGTAAATTGTCCCTAGTGTGTAGGACATGGAACTAGTATACGGGTGATCGCTGGTCAGTACGGTCTTGGTGGGCCGAAGGACGCTGTATCTCTAAAACTAAAACAAAGGAAAATAATTCTTAAACTGAGGTTCTCAGAAGCCAAAGGCGTGACCATCAACTTTGGAACAATGTGCAGGCATCGGGAACTGGTTTAGGGGAAAAATGTCACGGTTTAGTTTAGTTTAGAGATTCAGCTCGGAAACAGGCCCTGCGGCCCACCGAGTCCATGCCGACCAGCGATCCCAGCACACTAACACTACCCTACACATTAGGGACAATTTACAATTTTACCGAAGTCTACAAATCTGCACGCCTTTGGAGTTTAGGAAGAAACCGGAGCACCTGGAGAAAATCCACGCAGGTCACGGGGAGAACGTACAAACTCCGTGCAGACAGCACCCGTGGTCAGGATCGAACCCGGGTCTCTGGCGATGTGAGGTAGCAACTCTACCTCTGCGCCGTCGTGCCGTGGTCTTTGTGACTAGAATGTTATTTAGCTGAGCCTCTGCCTGCACAGTGGTGGTGTTGAATCTACAGAAGTTCAGCTTAACTCTAAGGTGCACCAGGGTTGGCAGCACTGCTTTAAGAGCTGAAAGTCTGGAAACCATTTGTCTGTTTACGAGCCTGTTTTCCCAAAAAAGCACCTCAATGCGTCCGGAACAACAACCATCAGCTGCTTCATCCGCAGACTGTTTATTTACCCACCTCCCTCTTAACTATCATTCTGATCACAAACGGACCGTCCCCATGTTAAAACACCCCGTGTTATTTGGTTAAAAGAATTGCCGCTCACTGTGAAGGCAGAAGATGGTGATCTGAGCACACCAACGAGGGCAAACTCTATTCCCAGGGAGAATAGATACAATTAATCCAAGTACTAGGGGTTAAAGCAGAGGAAGTTGAGGGGTGGCTTACAAGAGGCTTCCTCATAAAATTATGAGGAAAATATATGGGACAGATGCTATCAATATTTTTCTCATGGTGTGGTTGTCAAAGGCAAGAGGGCATGGATTGAATGTGAGAGGTACGTTTCTCTACTTCCTTAGAAGGCTTACGAAGTTCAGCATGTCACCAACAACTTTCACCAACTTCTACTGATGCACTGTACAAAGCATTTTAACCGGAAGTATCACACCATGGTTTGGGAACAGCTCCATCCAAGACCGAAAGAAATTGCAGAGAATTGTGGATGCTGTTCGGACCATCACACAAACCAACCACCCTTCCATTGACTCCATCTACACTTCACACTGCCTTGGCAAGGCCACCAGCATCATCAAGGGTGAATCACACCCCGGCCACTCCCTCTTCTCCCCTCTCCCATCAGTCAAGAGGTGCAGAAGTGTGAAAACGTACACCTCCATATTCAGGGACAGTTTCTTCCCAGCTGTTATCAGGCAATGGAACCATCCTACCAGCAACTAGAGAGCAGTTCTACCTCATTGAAGACCCTCGGGCTATCTATGATCGGACTTTACTAGACTTTATCTTGCACTAAACATAATTCACATTATCACATTGATCATGTATCTGTACACTGAGGATGGCTCGATTGTAATCATGTATTGTCTTTCCACTGACTGGTTAGCATGCAGCAAAAGCTTTTCACTGCATCTCGTCACATGTAACAATGAACTTAACTAAAGTAGAGGAGTAGCTTTTCGTACAGAGGGTGGTGAAAGTCCAGCGTCAAGCCTGTTTAATTATTATATTCTGACAACATAACGATGAAATTCTTATAGAAACAAGGAACTGCAGTTGCTGGTTTACAAAAAGAGACACAAAGTGCTGGAGTAACTCAAGGGGTCCGGCTGTATCTTGAGAACATGGATAGGTGATGTTTCCGGTCAGGGGACCCTTCTTCAGACAGATTGTAATAGGGATTAGCCTGCCTTTCCCAACATCTAGAAGATACAGAAGCTTGAAAGACTCAGTAACAATTTCTTCCCCTCTGTTATCAGGCTTCTAAACGGTCCTTCCATAAACTTGGGCGCAGTCAAATTCACTTTTGTCCCATTGTGGACATTGGACTTTATCCCTGGAACTGTTACGCTACAATCTGAGAAACTATATTCTGCACTCTGTATCTTTCCCATCGCTCTACCTGTTGTGCTTGAGTTTGGCTTGGCTGTATATATGCATGGTATTATCTGATTTGATTGGATAGCATGCAAAACAAAGCTTTTCATGTGACAATAATAAACCTAAACCCAACACAACACCCTGCACGCTTTCAAGCTTCTGTATCTTCTGGACATTGGGAGAGGGGAGAAGAAGTAGGAGACGTATATCCACAAACCAAAGCATGGGATCGAAGTCTCTCGCAGAAACTGTACAAGATGAAAACTGGTGCACATTTTGTATCAATCTCCACATCAACATAAATTACAGATAATTAGATTGTCATTATTGACGGAAACGTATATTTCCTCGAACGCCAGAACACTTCCACATGGTGTCGGCAAGATGTTTTCTGGCAAGATGTTTTATTGCAAGATATTTTTTACAGCGGGGTAAAGCCCACTCCAACACTCTGAGGATGTGGTTCCGTTCACTTCTTTTTCTTTACCTTTTTCTTCAACAAAGCTAAAGTCTGTCCACAAGCAGTGGGATGTTAGTTAGATGTACATGCCAGTTAATGTCTTAGTTTGGTTTAGTTTAGTTCAGTTTAGTTTAGCTTAGTGTAGTTTAGTTGTTAGTATAGTTTAATCTAATCAATAATAGTTTATTGTCACGTGTACCGAGGTACAGTGAAAAGCTGTATAGGATAAAAGATATAGGATAAAAAGAATAATGTTCAGTGCAAGGTAAAGCCCAGTAAAGTCCGATTAAAGATAGACAGAGGGTCTCCACTGAGGTAGATGGTAATTAAGGACCCGTCTCTAGTTGGTGATAGGATGGCTCAGTTGCCTGACAACAGCTGGGAAGAAAGTGTCCCTGAATCTGGAGGTGTGCGTTTTCACACCTCTGCACCTCTTGCCTGATGGGAGAGGGGAGAGGATGGAATGTCTGGTTGGTGTCATTGTGGTGGATGTGCCCAGTAAAGGAATGGCCAAGCAAAGCCAAGCTGCTTGACAAAAAAGGACATAAAGGTCACCTCTCCATGTTCTCCAGAGAAGCTGCCTAATCTGCTGAGGTACTCCAGCACTTTGTGTCTTTTTCTAACCTTTAAAAGACATTTGGGCAGGTACGTGGATAGGAAAGGTTTAGAAGGATATGGGCCAAATGTGGGCTCATGGGACTAGCTTAGATGGGGCATATTGGTCAGCATGGATGAGTTGGGCTGAAGGGCTTGTCTCCATGCTGTATGACAATATCAATATGACTGAGAAAGTGACCATTCAGCCCATCAGGAATATGCCAACCTTCAGAGTCATCCCAACAATTCCAGTGCCCCACTTCCTTACCTCTCACCTGCCCAATAATTCCCTCTGCTCATTCTCTCACCATCTTCCTCCAACAGGGATAATTTACAGCAGCCAATTAACCTACCAACCATCTCACCTTTGGTGACATAAGGAACTGCAGATGCAGGAATATTGAGCAAAGCACAAAGTGCAGGAGGAACTCAATTGGTCAGGCAGCATCTGTGGAAGGAATGGACAGGTGATGTTTTGGGCCAGAACCCGTTTCTCAGACTGATTATAGCAGGATGGAGATTTAGACCTTTGAGATACAGCGTGGAAACAGGCTCTTTGGCCCACCGAGCCCACCCTGTCCAGCGATCACCCTGTACACTAGCAACATCCTACACATTGGAGACAAATTACAATTTTACAGAAGCCAATTAACTTACTAACCTGTACGTCTTTGGAATGTGGGAGGAAACCGGAGCACCCATTCGGTAACACGGAGAATGTACAAACCCCACACAGACAACACCCATAGTCAGGATCGAACCCGGGTCTCTGGCGCTGTAAGGCAGCAACTTTACTGCTGTGCCACCGTGGCACCCCCAAACTTGGAGGCGCCTTCGTCAAACACCTCTGTGTCCATGTCCACCTTCGACATGGACTTTAAAACATTCCTCTCTGCACGTTTTGGGCTCCAGTGAAGTGCCGAGGCAATTTACTCCATTAAGGGCGCCACGTAAATGCAAATCACTGTTGCTGCCCTCACACCTCTGCAGAGGCAGTGAGGGCCAAGGTGTGGCTTTACATTTCACAGAAGCTGCACTTCATCAAAAATCCATAACTTCAAGGAAATAAATTTAGGGAAAGAAACACACATTCTTCTTTGTAAAACAAAATTGTTTAAATTGCAAACAGAGTTATACTTGTACGCTGGAGTAGGGTAGAGAAGGTGGTGGTGGTGGGGGGGGGGGGGGGCAGGGGGGGGGCAGGGGGGGAGCCTTTCAATAAACCAAGCACCTGTTTGCTGGGTTAGTTTATTTTAATTGGAACAAATAGATTCAGCCCTTTAGAGACTGCTGTCTTTCCCTGAATAACTGCCAGCTGCTTGTCTAAAGTATTAAGCGCCCAGGATTTTACAAGGCAGTAATGGGTGAAGCGGATCTGTGGGACGTCAAGTGCTATTTCAGCCGAGCAACCTGAACCCACATGGCAAGCATCTTGAAAGGCCAGCAAGTCTCTGTTTTTTTATTGCCTTGAGTGTGGATATATGTTTCAAACTCTTTAGACTTTAGAGATTCAGCGCAGAAACCTGTACAAAATGCCACGGAGTCCACACCGACCACCAATCCCCCCGTACACTAGCACTATCCTACACACTAGGGACAATTCACATTTTTTCAACCAAAACCTATTAACCTACAAACCTGTACATCTTTGGAGTTTGGGAGGAAACCGGAGCACCCGGCGAAAACCCACACGGTCACCGCGAGAATGGACAAACTCCATACAGACGGTGCCTGTAGTCAGGATCGAACCCGGGTCACTAGCGCTATAAGGCTATAACTCTACTGCTGCGCCAATGTGCAGTAATGGGTAAAAATGACTCCTAGGAAAATGACTAGCAACAACACAAAGGCCCAGTCACAGAGTCATAGAGAGACTCAACGAGTCACACAGAGTGGAAACAGACCCTTTGGCCCAATTTAGGAAGTTTGGCATGTCTCCAACAACTTTCACCAACTTCTACAGATGTGCTGTAGAAAGCATTTTATCAGTTTGGGAACAGTTCCAACCAGGACCGCAAGAAATTGCAAAGAATTGTGGACGCAGCCCAGACCATCACACAAACCAACATCCCATCCATTGACTCCATCTACACTTCATGCTGCCTCGGCAAGGCCACCAGCATACGCAAGGACCAGTTTCAACCCAAACACTCCCTCTTCTCCCCTCTCCCATCAGGCCAAAGGTACAGAAGTGTGAAAACACTGCACATCTCTAGATTCAGTGATAGTTTCTTCCCAGCTGTTATCAGGTAACTGAACCATCATATCACCAACTAGAGCTCGCTACCATCTACCTTATTGGGGACCCTCGGACTATCTTTACCTGGACTTTACTGGACTTTACATTGCACTACATGTTATTCCCTTTATCTTGTACCTGTATTGCAAGACCTATTACATCCAGTACTTCCAGCACGTGGACCGGACTTTGGACTTTTTCCATGTAAACGGCACCAAAATATGGCATTTGTGGGTTGTGCAAAAGAATTTCACTGTGCTGTGCATACATGGTAATAAAGAACCATTGAACCATTGAGAACATGTCGTGTTTCAGTTTGAGGTACAATTGAATGGTGGTAGCTCAAGACAGCCCAGCACTCCTTTGTGTGGTAGAGTGACGACCAACGTTTTGGTAGTTTATTGTCACGTTTTTAGTTTTAGATTAGTTTAGTTTAATTTTTGTGTGTCTGGAGTGAGACTTGAACTCACAATTGCCTGGCTCAGACTCGAGTGTGTGCTCTGTCTGCGGCGAGTCTTTGGTCAGTCAGGAGCTGGGCAAGGCTATGAGTAGAGTTTAGACACAAAATCAAAGTCAACTTTATTGTCAATTTTCAGTTAGTTTACACAGACAGAAAATCGAAATACCGTTTCCCACAAATGCTGGAGTAACTCAGGCAGTATCTCTGGAGAGAAGGAATGGGTGATGTTTTGGGTCGAGACCCTTCTCTTCGGTTTAAACCAGCAACTGCTGTTCCTTCCTACACAGTAGAGTTTAGATCCCCCCCCCCCCATCCTCTGGCATGTGTGGAGATTATCATGCCAGCCAAAAATGTTGCTGCATTCGTTGGCACTGGGTCAAAATACTTGGACTCTCTCTACACTAGTGCTAGAGAAGGTCCTGTCTTAAGAACGGTCTGGACCTGAAACGTCACCTATCCATGGTCTCCAGAGATACTGCCTGACGTGCTGAGTTGTTCCAGCACTTTGTACGTTTTTCACCCAGAAGGACTCTATGACTTTAGCAGTTCAAGAAGACATCTTGGCACTACCTTCTCAAGGGCAATTAAGGGTAAGCAATAAATGTTGACTGAGCCAGTGGGGTCCCTATCTCCATGACCTCACAGGTTGCTTTTTTTGTTGAAATATATTTATTTAACGGTAATAAAATGTAGTTTTTGTTTGTGTTCATCTTCTCCACTTAGACTTAATTCAATAGTTGCCAGATTTCACAGTCAAAATTGTCCCAGGTGGTTTACATCATCCAAAGAACTGGCCTGTGCAATAATAACCCTGTAGAAATATGGTCAAATATCATTTTGCAATCAAGTGCTTTGAATAATCGGTCCCACATGTGATATTTTAGCAACTGGGTCATGATGGAATCATATTGCCTCCGCACACAGTAGCTCACTGTCCAAAACCAGAAAAGCTGTGGTCCCAGACTGTCCCCTTCTTACTCAATTCTTGGAAGAGCGCAGAAGGCCATTTGGCCCTTTGTGACCCATACTAGCCATTTCATTAAAAGATCTCAGATTCAATCACTTGACCATCCCAGCTATCGATTCCTTTCAGGTGTTCATCCAGTTCCATGTTATGTTATCCCACTTCCAACAACCTTAGTTTTAGGTCAAAGTTGAGGTGAGATCATATTGAAAGAAGAGAATGGTAAATCTACTGGCAAAAAAAAAGTGCTGGAGGATAGAGACTTGATAGAAGCATATAGAATTATGAGAGGCATAGATAGGGTAGACAGTCAGAACCTTTTTCCCCAGGGTCCAACACTGGAGGACATAGCTATAAGGTGAGAGAGGGAAAATTTAAAGGAGATGTGCTGGGCAAGTTGTTTACACAGAGAGTGGTGGGGGCCTGGAACGCATTGCCAGTGATGGTGGTGGAGGTAGATAGAATAGCCTGTTTCCATGCTGTATATTTCAATCAATTGAATCAATTTATTGCCAACCCTGAATTGTCCATGAAAATGTGATAAACTACACCAGCTCGTACGCTACCACTAACAGTTTGTCTAACAAAAATATCCACATCTTTTTTTTTGCTCTGGAACCCACGATTAGAATTTACTTTGACCAATAAAACAATTGTTAAGAAATGATTCCGCTCTGGGTAACATTAATATTTCATCAGTCATTGTTTTCACACTAATTTAAAATGTCAGCTAATGTGATTCTTCCTGTGACATCTGTTTGAACCGTTGTTAACTGGTTAGAATTGCCACTGGTTGTCTCATCCGTGTTGCTATTGTTAACCCCAAATGTGTAATTAATACCTAGATCATAGAATTACAGAATTGTACAGCACAGAAATAGGCCCTTCGGCCCAACATATCCCTGCCACCTCTGATACCTGACTGAGCAAATCCCACTTGATTGCACTAGCCCATATTCCTACAAAAGGACTGAGAAGGGTCTTTCTTCAACCTGAAATGTCACCTAACCATGTTCTCCAGGGATGCTGCCTCACCTGCTGAGTTACTTCAGCACTTTGTGTCCTTGTGTGTTTTAACCAGCAATTCTTTGTCTCTACATATTCTTACAAACTATTCCTGTCCATGTACCTGTCTGAAGTGTCTGTAAAATGCAGCTGAAATGGAGTCTGTGAAAGGGTCCCGATCCAAAATGTCACCGGTCCATTCCCTCCACAGATGCTGCCTTACCTGCTGAGTTCTTCCAGCACTTTGTGCCTTGATCAAGATTCCAGCATCAGCAGTTTCTTGAATCTCCATGTTATTGTAGCATATTCTACATATTTCTACAAAATGTTTCGTATTTTGTCTTTTAAATGCTGTTTAAATGGAGTGTGTTAAAGGGTCGCGATCCAAAATGTCGCCTGTCCATTCCCTCCAGAGATGCTGCCTGAACCCCTCAGTTCCTCCAGCATTTTGTGCTTTGATCAAGATTCCAGCATCTGCAGTTCCTTGTATCTCCATACCATTGTAGCATGGTGGTTAAACTATTGAACGAGTTCAAATTTCAATGCAGTAAGTGGAGAAGTGTTTCCATTTTAAATGCCGTGATTGTACATGCCTAGACTACCTCCTCTGGCAGCTCTTTCCATGTATGCATCACCATCTAAATTGTTGGTTATGTTTAGTTTAGTTTAGTTTAGTTTAGTTTAGAAATACAGCATGGAAACAGGCCCTTCGGCCCACCAAGTATGTGCCAACCAACAATCACCCGTGCACTAGTTCCATGCTGCACACTAGTGACAATTTATAGAAACCAATTAAGCTACAAACCAGCACCTCTTTGGAATGTGGGTGGAAACCAGAGCACCCGGAGAAAACCCACGTGGTCACAGGGAGAACGTACAAGCTCTGTAGAGACAGCACCCATGGTCAGGATCAAGCCTGGGTCTCTGGCGCTGTAAGGCAGCAACTTTCCCCTTGTGCCACTGTGGTGACACAGTTGGTCAAAAGGACCTTATTCCCTTCTCCCCATCACAAATCCAACCAGACTTCACCCTCTTTAGCTGATCTTTCATGCTGCATTACCAATCCACAGTTCAGCTGCCACTATTTACCACCACACTCTCTCCTCACTCTGCATCATCAAACCTCTAATCTCCTCTTCAACAAGGAGAAGGATTTATAATTGCTGGTAAAACATGCAAACTCCACACAGACAGTACCCGCGGTCAGGATTAAACATGCAAACTCCACATGGGCATGCAAAAGGGCACTTCAGCCCAACTTGCACATACCGACCAAGATGCCCCTTTTACAGAAGTCCCACCAGCCTTCAGCCCATATCAGTCTAGGACAGCCACAGCTTCAGAATAAAAGGACGTACCTTTAGAAAGGAGATGAGGAGGAATTTCTTTAATCAGAGGTTGGTGAATCTGTGGAATTAATTGCCACAGACGGTTGTGGCAAATGGGTATTTTTAAAGTGGAGATTGATAGATTCTTGATTGGTTAGGGTGTCAAAGGTTACAGGGAGAAGGCAGGAGAATGGGGTTGAGAGGGAAAGATAGATCAGCCATGCGGAGCAGACTTGATGGGCCAAATGGTCTTATGACTGTGTGTGTGTGTGTGTGTGTTTGTGTTTGTGTGTATGTGTGTGTGTGTGTGTGTGTGTGTGTGTGTTTTTGCATGTGTTTGTGTTGTGTGTGTGTTTGTGTGTGTGATATCTGTGTGCATGTGTTTGTGTTGTGTGTGTTTGTGTTGCATGTGTTTGTGTTGCGTGTGTTTGTGTTGCGTGTGTTTGTGTTGTGTGTGTGTTCGTGTGTGTGTTTGTGTTCGTGTGTGTGTTTTTGCTTGTGTGTGCGTTTGTGTGTGTGTAAATCTGTGTGCGTGTTTGTGTTGTGTGCGTGTGTGTGCGTGTGGGCATTTGTTAGTGTGTGGGCCATGAAACAAACTTAACAATGTGTAAGTAAAGGACATTCCGAAATCCCCTTTCCACTTACTTTCTCCCACTCCACTTGGATAGAAGCAATTAGAAAAATGAAATGAGAGGAGGCTGTGGGTAGAAGGCTAGAGTGTACAGAAGGTCCTGTAAGGCTGTAACCAAGTATAAAGAGAGTTGCAGGGGCGGGTGCCAGCACCAGTGGAGAGCGGTCTATACTGGGGTCAGCTCTGGAGAGTGTTTGTGCTGCAAAGAGCAGGGGACATGATGTGAAGTGATTGCAATGTCGAATCCCAGAGCTGCACAACTCCAGTGGCTGCAGCTGTGCTGCAGGTGCAGCAGCCAGTGTGGGAATGAGTGGAAGTGCTGTCAGGACGAGCCCCCCGAGGGCGGATGTGGAATAGTCCCTTCCATCGCCAGCCTTTACTATCCCACTCACAGGGGCATTGTTAGCCTCAGCACAAGCTGTCCCATCCAGAGGCTCCAGGGACGCAAGGCACTGGTCTCAGAGCTGTCTCAGTTTCAATTTCATTGGTCTGTGGGATAGCAGAGAGAGAGAGAGAGAGAGAGACACACACACACACACAATGTGGCCTCATCAAGTCTAATTACAACATCCTTCCATGCTTAGTTAGATTCAGACTGGTTTTATCTGTTCTCTGCATTTGGGGCAAGATTGGCACTGATTGTCATGTCAGGAGCTTGCTTTATGGTGACAGTGATGAAGATGGATAACTGCTTGTGGTGTGTATCCAGGTGCGGGTTCTGGGAACCACATGTAATCTGATCAGATAGACCACTGAGAGAGCGAAAGAGAGAGAGGAAGAGGTAAAAGATAAAGGGAGAGAGGGAGAAAGAATGGAGGGAGGGAAAACTACAAACTCACAGTATCACTGAATATTATTAAGAGCATCGAACACAGAACAGTACAGCACAGAAACAGGCCCTTCAGCCCCACTATGTCCGTGCCGAACACGATGCCAAGATAAAGTAATCACCTCTGCCTGCACGTGATCCAAATCAATAGTCAATAGTCAATAGTCAATTTATTTGTCACATACACATAACTGTGCAGTGAAATGAAAGATTACCCGCAGTTCAACAATAAGACCAATAAAAATAAGCAATAAAAATATGCAATAATACACGCAATCATAAACCAACTCAAACAAAAGAAACATCCATCACAGTGAGTCTCCTCCAGTCACCTCCTCACTGTGATGGAAGGCCAGAATGTCTTTTCTCTTCCCCTGCCGTCTTCTCCCGCGGTCAGGCTGTTGAACTTGCCACGTCGGGGCGGTCGGGGCTCCCGACATTGAAGCGCCGCGCTGGATGGTGAAAGGTCCGCGGCGGGCCGACCCAAGCCCCGCGATTTGGGGCGGGCGAAGACGCTGCCGCTGCCGGAGCTCTTCATTCCCTGCATATCCATGTGCCCATCTAAAAGCTTAAATGCCACTATTGTATCTGCCTCCACCGCCACCCCTGGCAACACGTTGCAGGCACCACCACCCTTTGTGTAAGAAAACACGCTCCACACATCTCCTGTAAACATTGTTCCTTTCACCTTAAAGCAATGCCCCATAGTCTTTGACATTTCTAACAGAGGAAAAATGTTCTGACTGTCTACTCTATCTATGCCTCCCATCATTTTATATACTTCTCTCAGGTCTCCCCTCAGCCTCCAGAGTTTAGTTTAGATACAGCGCGGAAACAGGCCCTTCAGCCCACCAAGTCCACGCCGACCAGCTATCACCCCGTATACTAGCACCATCCTACACACAATTTGCCATTTTACTGAAACTAATTAACCTACAAACCTGTACATCTATGGAGTGTGGGAGGAAACTGGAGCACCAGGAGAAAACCCACGCAGGTCACGGGGAGAATGTACAAACTCCATACACCCATAGTCAGGATCGAACCCGGGTCTCTGGTGCTGTTAGGCAGCAATTCTACTGCTCCACCACTGTGCTGTCCAGAGAAAACACTCCAAGTCTGTCCAACCTCTCATAGCTAATACCCTCTAATCCAGGCATTATTCTGGTAAACCACTTCTGCACCCTTTCCATAGTCACCACATCCTTCCTGTAATGGGGCGACCAGAACTTAGATTTAGGTTTAGCTTTATTATTGTCATGTGTACTGAGGTACAGTGAAAAGCTTTTCTTTGCTTGCTATCCAATAACTGCAGGTAATACTTCAAATGTGGACCATCCAACGCCCGATAAAACTGCAACATGACTTCCTGACTCTTTTACTCTTTGCTCTTCCACTTTTTTGCCGTGGATTATTTTTGTTATATAATTTCTCCTGGGAAATTAAAAAATAGCCACAGTCTTCTAAATTCCAACATTTTTTCAATGACCAATGGCCACTACATGTTTAGTAAGAAACATCCTTCATAACCATTAAAATTTGCTTGTTTCTGAGCCAGAAAGAGACTAAAATAGATCATTATTTCTGTGAGATAGCAGCAAGTAGGATGAAATTATCTAGAAATTGGGTTTTAAGAATTAATGTGCATGGTGTGGAAAAATGTTCACATTTGTGGTGCACCGGCAGAGTTGCTGCCTTGCAGTGCCAGAGACCCGGGTTCAATACTGACTATGGGTCCTGTCTGTGTGGAGCTTGTATGTTCTCCCTGTGACCGTGTGGGTTTTCTCTAGAATGTAGGATAGAACTGGTGTACGGGTTAATCACTGGTCGGCACGGACCCAATGGGCCGATGGGCCTGTTTCCACACTGTATCTCACTAAAAGCATTAAAACTAAAACTAATGTACACGCAATAAGTTCCCACATAACAACACCTTGGTATTAATCAGATAATCTTATTTGCTAACGATGCACAACGAATTGCACGAAAAATATCAGGTAGAATCCTCTTGTTCTTGCTCCGAATCATGTGGTGGCAAGTGTTAATTAAATAACTCACTTCCACCCAAAATTACACCTCCTTTTAATGCCCCACTCAAAAGCCAACACCTCTGACATTGCAGTGCTCCCTCTACACTGGACTCTCTGCCTAGATTCCTGTTAAGTTTAGTTTAGTTTAGCTTAGTTTAGTTTAGTTTAGAGATACAGTGCGAAAACAGGCCCTTTGGCCCACCAGGTCTGCGCCGATCAATGATCCCCGCACACTAACACTATCCTACACACACTAAGGACAATTTTACAATTTTACAATGCCAATTCACCTACAAACCTGTAGGTCTTTGGAGTGTTGGAGGAAACCGGAGCACCCGGAGAAAATCTAAGCAGTCACAGAGGGAATGTACAAACTCTGCACAGACAGCACCCTTGGTCAGGATCAAACCCGGGTCTCTGGTGCTGTAAAGAAGCAACTCTACTGCTGTGCCACCGTGCTGTGTTTTTGAATGGTTTATGGTTAGGTTTTGGTTTATTATTGTCCCGTGTCTGAGGTACAGTGAAAAGCTTTGTTTTGCATGCTATCCAAACAGATTCGGTATACCATACAAAAACACAATCTAGTCAAACTCAAATACAATAGATAGAGCAAAGGGGAAGATACAGAGTGCACAATCTAGTTTAGTTAGCTTTAGTTTAGTTTAGTTTATTGTCACATGTACTGAGGTACAGTGAAAAGCATTTTGTTGCAGGCTATTCAGTCAACAGAAATACTACACATGATTACAATTGAGCCGTTGTAGCGCAACAGTTCCATAGACAAAGTTCAATGTCCTCAATGTGATAGAGGTGAATTGGATAGTACCCTAGCTTATGGAAGGACCGTTCATAACCCTGATAACAGAGGGGGAGGTTACTGTACCTTCTGCCAGGCGGGAGCAGGGAGAAGAAGGAATGGCCGGGATGGGACAAGTCTTTGATTAGGTTGGCTGCATTACCGAGGTGGTGTGGTGTACATGGAGCTCCTTGGGATGTTCCACCGAGGAACATGGAGGAAGCTACTATTGTGTGGAAACAAGGAACTGCAGATGCTGGTTAATACACAAAAGGACACAAAGTGCTGGAGCAACTCAGCAGGTCAGGCAGCATCTCTGGAGAACATGGATAGGTGACGTTCCAGGTCGAGAAGCTCATCTACACTTCACGTTGCCTCAGGAAATCAGCCACCCTAATCGAAGGCTTGTCCCAACCCAGCCATTCTTTCTTCTCCCTCTTCCCACCTGGAAGAAGGTACAGAAGCTTGAAAGTGCGCACCACCAGACTCTGGAACAGCTTCTGCTCAGCTTTCTGCTGGGTTACTCCGGCACTTTATGCCAGTATTGTGGTTGGTTGTGAGTGTTTGCTATTCTCAACTAACTCAGCTGATGGCTTTAAAAGGTTAAACTATTCTAGTGTCCGTTCCCATTAGGAACAAGCCTCGGATCTTCCAACATTCCCGTGCACACTACAGAAACACAGAGTCCCTGGGAGCATTTCATATTTCCATTCCGCTTCCTGGTCCAAACAAAATTCTCCCAGACTCATGTTCAGAGTAAAAAAATGTTCAAAGCTATTTATCTATTTTTGTAAATAATTGATTTAAATTAATTTTGTTTAAAAAAAAGCTATTTATCTCTTTGAAATTGCCCAGTTGTCATTTACTATTCATCGATTCGGAGATTCTGAGCAGCAGGTACATATTTTGTAGCTGCTTCTGCTTGGTGGGTTCGACCTCAGTATAGATCGGGCTGGGCTGTCTGAGGAGGTAGTGAAATGGCCCAGATTAGTGGAGAAGTTGGGAGGTCATGTTACAGTTATCTAAGATGTTGGTGAGGCCACATTTAGAGTATGGTGTTCAGTTTTGGTCACCATGTTAAAGGAAAAATGTTGTCAAGCTACAAAAGGGTGCAGAGAAGATTTATGAGATGTTGCCAGGACTCAAGGGCCTGAGCAGTAGGGAGAGGTTGAGCAGGCTAGGGCTTTATTCCTTGGAGCGAAGGAGGATGAGGGGTGATGTTGTAGAGGTGTATAAAGTCATGAGAGGAATAGGTCGGATAAACGCCCAGGGTAGGGGAATCGAGAACCAAGAGGACATAGGTTTAAGGTGAGGGGTCAAAGATTTAATAAGAACCTGAGGGTTAATTTTTTTACACTATGGTGGGTGTATGGAACGAGCTGCCAAAGGAGGTAGTTGAGGCAAGTACATTTAAAAGACACTTGGATAGGTACATGGACAGGAGAGGTTTAGACCAAAAACCAGAGAATATAGCTTTAAGTTGTGGGGGCAAAGATTTAACAAGAACCTTTTACACGTTGGTGAATGTATGGAACGAGCTGCCGGAGGATAAGAAAATAACTGCAGATGCTGGTACAAATCGATTTATTCACAAAATGCTGGAGTAACTCAGCAGGTCAGGCAGCATCTCGGGAGAGAGGGAATGGGTGACGTTTCGGGTCGAGACCCTTCTGCTGCCGGAGGAGGTTGTTGAAGCAATTAGTATTGCAACGTTTAAGAAACATTTGGACAGGTACATGGATAGGCCAGGTTTAGAAGGATATTGGCCAAACGCAGGCAGGTGGGACTAGTGTAGATGGGGCATGTTGGTCGGAGTGGCCAAGTTGGGCTGAGGGCTTGTTTCCACATTATATGACTCAATGACTCCATGACACCATTACCTCTGTCCCACGTGTGTCTGGGAAACGGGGGCAGGTTGGTGGTGACGGGGAATGTGCAGCTGTTGTCTGTGCAGTCCACCCACATGATAAGCAGTGACAGGCAATTGAACCACACTTCGTTAAATGGGTGTTTCTCCCCCCCCTTTATCTTCCCACTTCCAGCTGGGCTACCACATACAGCAGCACGAGGCACGCTTGGAACCACCACATTATTTGTCTTCCTCCTCCTCCATCTGCTGTTTCTTCATTAGAAACCATCCCAGGAGCAACCTAAATGGGCAGCCTAGTGATTTACTGCTTTACCCTTCCTAGCCATACAGCATTGAAACAGGCCCTTCAGCCCACCGAGTCAGTGCCGGCCATCGATCATCCGTTCACACTAGTTCTATGTCATCCCACGTTCTCATCCACCCCCTACACACTAGGGACAATCTGCAGAACCTACAAACCAGCACGTCTTTGGGATGTGGGAGGAAACTGGAGCACCCGGAGGAAACCCACGCCGTCACAGGGAGAACGTACAAAGTCCACACACAGACAGCACCCAAGGTAAGGACCGAACCCGGGTCTCTGGCGCCGTGAGGCAACAGCTCTACAAGCTGCACCACTGTGCTGCCATTTTATTTACTAGTTTCTCCATTAAATGTATTAGGGCTATCTTAGTTTCACAGCCACCATCTCCGGCTGCATCTTATAGACATCCTACCATATTCTAAAGAATCTCAGTCAATTAATTCCCCACAGTGAACCAAATGATCTGAAGCTCTGCTGTAAATATTCAGTGTTCATCAAC
The DNA here is from genome assembly GCF_053455715.1 of Rhinoraja longicauda. Classification (NCBI taxonomy): domain Eukaryota; kingdom Metazoa; phylum Chordata; class Chondrichthyes; order Rajiformes; family Arhynchobatidae; genus Rhinoraja; species Rhinoraja longicauda. The sequence goes on from NC_135974.1 coordinate 15,666,874, forward strand.
ATCAGAAAGAGAGGCATTTTTTTTATCCCCCTATATATTTTGTCAATGCATGGGAATTGTCGAGAATGGTGTTTTGTTCTAAACTATGCAAGAATGAGGCTTTTATCTGAAACGTTAATTTTTTACAGGTGATTTTCTGTCATTGATTTCTTTTTTAACAGCCTGAAGGTTGGATTTCACACCAGTGAAATAAGCTAATATTATCCATCTGTACAAATCCCATCCAGCAAACCCAGACTTGGTCCTGTATATAATTCAGTAAAACAGTTATGAACTTCATTCTGCAGGCCCTTGTAATAAACTGAGGAGTTCCAGGTGTTAGTGTTATTCAGAAATACTTCATGGAAACAGGCCACACTTTTTCTCTTTCCTGTGCTGGTACCTATATATATATATATATATATATACAGTATATATAGGCACCAGTACAGGAAAGAGAAACATATGTATATATACGTGTGTGTGTCTTTATATATATATATATATATATTGTGTGTGTATATATATATATATATATATATATATATATACAGGTCAGGCAGCATCTCTGGAGAAAAGGAATGGGTGACGTTTTGGGTTTTAGCCCTTCTTTAGACTGCAAAACGTTCAGTTCTGACCCCAAAAATCACCTATTCGTTCTCTCCAGAGATGCTGCCGTTGAGTTACACCAGCATTTGTGTCTACCTTTGGTATCAACTGGCATTTGTAGTTCCTACCTACACATTGTATAGTGTGTGCGTGTGTGTGTGTGCGCGCATGTGCGTGTGCATGTGTGTGCGTGTGCGTGTGCAGTGTGCGTGTGTGTGTGTGTGTGTGTGTGTGTGTGTGTGTGTGTGTGTGTGTGTGTGTGTGTGTGTGTGTGTGTGTGTGTGTGTGCAGTGTGTGTGTGTGCGTATGCATGCGTGTGCATCTGATAAATGTACATTAAACATTTAGTACCTGGTGTGCATGTCCCATAAGCGTCAGACCAACAGAAACATTTTCCATATCAAATTTTGTCGATAATCTCAAACCAAACCTCCGGACAACTTTTGCAGAAAGAAATTGATAATGAAAATCTATAAAGCCGTTGTGACCTTAACCAGTCCCCATTGAGCAACTGAGGGAACTACAATGAAATGAATCACTTGACAAATAATTGAGATGTGGAAACAAAGAACTTCAGATGCTGGTTAATACACAAAAGGGCAAGGAAGGGCCCCACCTGGAACGTTGTCTGTCCATGTTGTCCAGAAATACTGCCTGACCCGATGAGTTACTCCAGCACTTTGTGTTCTTTTGAATAATTGAGATGTTTATTGTTTTTGTTTAGTTCATTATTGTCACGTGTACAGTGAAAAGCTTTTTTGTTGCGTACTAGCCAGTCAACGAAAAGACAATACATGATTACAATCAAGCCATTCACGGTGTACAGGTGCACAATAAAAGGAATAACGTTTAGTGCAAGAAACATTGCAGTAAAGTCTGATTAAAGATACCCTGAGGGTCTCCAATAAGGTAGATGGTCGGTCAGGACTGCTCTCTAGTTGCTGATAAGATGGTTCAGTTGCCTGATAACAGCAGGGAAGAATGTTCTCGATTCTAATTTTATTTCCGTTAACTGAAGGTTGGAAAACTTAAATCGGGAAGAAAGTAGAAAAAATATATACATAGTTTGCAAGAAAAGCAAAACGTGGTTACGATTAACAACAGAGAAATCACCACATCTTTGGCTGATATTTCAGGCCTTAGAGCCACACAAGGGCCTGGACTTGGAGTTGTTGTTCCGAGCCAGAGGCACGCTGAGCTCCAAAGGCTCTCCCCACAGCTGCATTATGTGCACGCAATCTCTCCATTTGCAGGGAAACTCCATCGCACACCCATTCCTGACTCGGACAAGGCCACTGGCATTCCTTCATAACGGCTGTGTGTAAATCCTGCAATACTCTCCCTATTGCACTGTGGGATTCAATAATTCAATGACACTTTAATTCAACGATGCTTTATTGTCACATGTACGTAGGTACAGTGAGGTGCTTTGTTTTGCGTACAACCCGGTGAAATCACGCAGCAGACCTCACCTCGGCAGTACAGGAGTGTCGCCACATTTCTGGCGCCGACAAAGTTACAAAAGTTCACCGGACAGTCCTATCCCCTGCCTACCGTCGCACATGGGAGTGTAATTGGAGCAGGTTAGTATAGAGATACAGCGTGGAAACAGTTTAGTTTAGTTTGCTTTAATTTTGCTTCGTTGACCTACCATCTACGTCATTGGAGACCCTCGGGGGGCGGCGGCACATTGATGCAGCGGTAGAGCTACTGCCTCACAGCACCCGAGACCCGGGTTCGATCCTGCATGTGGGTGCTGTCTATATGGAGCTTGCACATTCTTCCTGTGGCCGCGTAGGTTTTCTCCGGGTGCTCCCGTTTCCTCCGCATTCCAACGATGTGCAGGTTTGTAGGTGAGTAAGTTGCCCCTAGTGTGTGGGATCGAACTAGCATACGGGGTGACCGTTGCTTGGCACCGACTCCGTGGGCCAAAGGGCCTGTTTCTACGCTGCATCTCCAGGCTAAACACACTCCCCAATCCAATGGCCAGAGACAACTTCACCTGTGGAGGATGTGGGTGTACCTGCCTGCCAAGAATAGGCCTCGACAGCTACAGCATGGAATGCAACCACAGATGAAACATTCCCCTCTCCAAACAGAACATCGTCAACATCATCTCTCACAGATGGGCGGATGCCAATACCCCCTCCTGCACATTTCAAACCTGTTGAATGAAGGCCTAAATATGGAACTTTTTTGGCTCCATCCCTTCCACTTTGAGTCTGCGGTAATAAAAAAAACAACAACATTGAGTTTGAATTGTTTTAGAAACAAAGTCATGCAGATGCCGGTTTGTACCAATGGTTGACACAAAGTGCTGGAGTAACTCAGCGGGTCAGGCAGCATCTCTGGAGAACACGGATGGGTGATGTTTCAGGTCAGGTCCCTTCTTCGGCCAGGCTGACCTCTACCATGCTGAGACCAGATGCCAACTCTCGGATGCCTCCTCTTATCTACCCTTTGACCATGAGCCCACCTGGAGATAGTGCAAGCCGTTATCTCCAGGACTATCTCTGATCTCATCACCTCTGGCAACCTGACCTACACAGCCTCTAACCTCATCGTTCCCCAGCCCCCGCTTCTATCTCCTGCTGAAAATCCACAAACAGAACTGCCCTGGCGGACGCATTGTTTCTGCCTGCTCCTGCCCCACTGAGCACATACCTCGAATCAATCCCATGTCCCCTTGTCCAATCCCTTCCCACCTACGTCCAGGACACCTTGCACACCCTTCAACTTTAGTTTGGAGATACAGTGCAGAAACAGGCCGTTCAGGAACTAGTGCAAAATAAATAAATTCCTTAGTGCAGCCAAAGACAATTTATAGTTCATCGTTGAAACTTTAGACTTTTGACTTTGGATACAGCGCGGAAAAAGGCCCTTTGGCCCACTGAGTTTGTGCCGACCAGCAATCACCCTGCACACTAGCACTATCCTACACATGAGGGACAATTTACAATGTTTTTCACTGAAGCCAATTAACCTACAAACCTATACATCTCTGGGGTGTGGGAGGAAACGGGAGCACCCGGAGAAACCCCACACGGTCTCAGGGAGAACATACAAACTCCGTACAGGCAGCACCCATGGTCAGGATCGAACCCGGGTCTCTGGCGCTGTAAGGCAGCAACTCTACCGCTGCGCCACTGTGCCATCCTCAAACTTCTATTGAATAGAGGCCTAAATATGTAAGAAAGAACTGCAGATGCTGGTTTAAACGAAGGTAGACACAAAATGCTGGAGTAACTCAGCGGGACAGGCAGCATCTCTGGAGAGAAGGAATGGGTGACGTTTTGGGTTGAGACCCTTCTTCAGACCGATGTCAGGGGAGTATGCAGGACAAAGATAGAATGTAGTCGGAGACAGTAAGACAAGTGTGAGAACTGTGAAGGGGGAAGGGATAGAGAGGGAAAGCAAGGGCTATCTGGAGTTAGAGAAGTTAATGTTCACTGCGGTGTAAACTACCCAAGTGAAATACGAGGTGCTGTTCCTCCAATTTGCGCTGGGCCTCACTCTGACAATGGAGGAGGCCCAGGACAGAAAGGTCAGGCTGGGAATGGGAGGGGGAGTTGAAGTGCTGAGCAACCGGGAGATCAGGTAGGTTAAGACGGACTGAGCGGAGGTGTTCAGCGAAATGATCGCCGAGCCCGCGCTTGGTCTCGCCGATATATAGAAGTTGACTCCTGGAACAGTGGATACAGTAGATGAGGTTGGAGGAAGTGCAAGTGAACCTCTGCCTCACCTGGAAAGACTGTCGGAGTCCTTGGATGGAGTCGAGGGGGGAGGGGGTAAAGGGAAAGGTGTTGCATCTCCTGCGTTTGCAGGGGAAAGTACCTGGGAAGGGCATGGTTTGGGTAGGAAAGACAGATGCAACACCTGTCCCTTTACCTCCCCCCTTGATTCCATCCAAGGACTCCGACAGTCTTTCCAGGTAAGGCAGAGGTTCACTTGCACCTCCTCCAACCTCATCTACTGTATCCGCTATTCCAGGAGTCAACTTGTTGTCGACCTCCCCGTGGTGAGCCCTGTCAACTGACCTCAGTCAGTCAGGCGAACGACAACAAACAGAGAGAGCAGAAGCAGAAGCAGCTTCATAACTTCTGCTGCCTCAAACGCAAGAAGAAGAAGAAGAAGAAGAAGAAGAGGAAGAAGAAGAAGAAGGGTGGGAAGGGACGAGTTGACCAGTGAGTTTTGGAGGGAACGGTCTCTGTGGAAAGCAGCAAGGGGTGGAGATGGGAAGGTGTGGCCAGTAGTGAGATCACGTTTGAGGTGACGGGAATGTTGGAGGAAAATTTGTTGTATACGAAGGCTGGTGGGGTGGAAGGTGAGGACAAGGGGGGCTCTGTCCTTGTTACGAATGTGGGGAGGGGGAGCAAGAGCGGAGATGTGGGATATCGAGGAGACCCTAGTGAGAGCCTCATCTATAATGGAAGAGGGGGACCCCCCGTTTCCTAAATATGTAACCTCTCGTTTCTATCGCTTCCACTTTAAGTCTGTGGTAATATAACTAAACAACATTCAATATGAATTTAAATCTTTTGGAAGTGCAACGCCATTTTACCGGGTACACCCAGGCACCATGCACCCTGTGAGTCTATCTGAATGAATTCATCCACTGTGGAAGGCATCACAATTAAGGGAAATTCTGCCCTCAAGTGTTAAGCATTAATGCAAAAATCGGAGGAAATTTGCACACTAGGCACTGGTTTAATTTTGGCATTGAAATTCAACAGTTAAATATTAATCTTCAAAGGTAGAAACAAAATGCTGGAGTAACTCAAGGGTGACGTTTAGGGTCGAGACCCTTCGTCAGACCCTGTCTGAAGAAGGGTCTCAACCCAAATCATTACCTATTCCTTCTCTCCTGAGATGCTGCCTGTCCCGTTGTTACTCCAGCATTTTGTGTCTATCTTCAATGTATAACCAGCATCTGCAGTTCCTTCCTACACATTAATCTTCAAAGAGTTAGGCTCCCCAACAACTCTCACCAATTTTTACAGATGCACTGTAGAAAGCATTTTATTAGGATGCATCACAGCATGGTTTGGGAACAGCTCCATTCAGTACCGCAAGAAATTGCTGAGAAATATGCACGCAGTCCAGACCATCATGCAAACCAACCTCCCTTCTGAAGAAGGGTCTCTTACTACTTCACGCTGCCTCGGCAAGGCCATCAGCAAAATCAAGGACCAGTCTTACCTCGGTCATTCCCTCTTCTCCCCTCTCCCATCAGGCAAAAGGTACAGAAATGTGAAAACACACACCTCCAGATTCAGGGACAGTTTCTTCCCAGCTGTTACCAGGCAACTGAACCATCCTATCACCAACTAGAGAGTGGTCCTAACCTCCCATCCACCTCATTGGAGACCCTCGGACTATCTTTAATCGGACTTTACTGGGCTTTATTTTGCTCTGTGTTGTTCCCTTTACACTGTATCTGTACACTGGTCGGCTTGATTGTAATCATGTACAGTCTTTCCGCTGAGTGGATAGCACACGTCAAAAATGCTTTTCACTGTCCCTCAGTACACGTGACAATGAACTAAACTACATTTTGATTAACGCATAACCAAGGTGCCACGTTAATTGCCAATGCGATAATACTCGCCAGGCTAATTTCAGACCCATCGCAAATCATTAACACCCTGATCAAATCGAGATCAAGCAACCTAAACAACCCTCCCCCCCCCCCCCCAATCTAAACAAAATCTTGATTAAAAATTATGCACAATTTAATGTAAAAAACCCCAGCATCAATGGCATCAAACATTGTTTATTAAGAGCACAATGCACTTGAGATAACAAACATAGCTCAGTCCGCCTTGGACCATGCGATCTCCCAGTTACCAAACACTTTAACTCCCCCTCCCACTCCCACACTGACCTTTCTGTCCTGGGCCTCCTCCATTGTCAGAGTGAGGCCAAACGCAAATTGGAGGAACAGCGCCTCATATTTCACTTGGGCAGCTTACAACCCAGCGGTATGAACATTGATTTCTCTAACTTCAAGTAACCCTTGCATTCCCTCTCCGTCCCTCCCCCACTCTAGTTGTTGTACTAGTTTCACTGTCCTGTTGAGTTTCACTGCTTTACTCATTATCACCTTTCTGACAGCCAACAATGGACCATCTTTGATTGTCGTTCCTTTTTCCATATCTTTCATTCATTTGTTCTATATCTCTCTATGCCCCCCCCCGTCCCTCTCTCTAGTTTCCTTCTCCCCTGACTCAGTCTGAAGAAGGGTCTCGTCCCAAAACGTCACCTATTCCCTTTCTCCAGAGATGCTGCCTGACCTGCTGAGTTACTCCAGCATTTTATGTCTATCTTCGGTTTAAACCAGCATCTGCAGTTCTTTCCTACACAAATAAAACCTTCTCTGTTTGCTTGGTAAATATTTATCTGAAACATTACAACTATTAGACTGAAAGTTGGTGAGGAGGGCGATTCTATTCGTTTCTGCCGCTTATTTTCTAAAGTGAAATGCTGGTATTCTAGTTTAAAGAAGCAGTAAAAATAACAGCATGAGACACCCATCCATCTCTCCATGCCCTCCGTTGTAACGAGGTTGTCTTTGCGATGGGTGTTAGCAGGCGGTCTCAAACGGCAGCCCGGGTCGGCTCAAGAATGCGGACCTGGTGGGATTTTGATCTAACTGGACTGGTGATGTTTTTTAACACACCGGGGGCACCGAAAGCCAAACAAGTCGGGGACTGGAGAGGAGGGGAGGGCGAGGAGGGACTGGGGGGCGGGAGTGAGGAGGGAATCGCGGGGATGGTAAAGGGGGATTTTGCGTGCCTTCTTTACAGGTCCCCAACTCGCTCCATCAAGCACAGCTGCTAACGCCCTTGCTAACAACAATATTTGCGTTGGTCCCAGGAAAAGTTTTCGACAACAAACAACCCCTTTCCATAAAAACAAATCTGCAATCCTTTTCTTACTGGATTTGCATCTGGCAATTATAGCAAATTTTGAGCAGAGTACGCAGGGGAAATCTCAATAGTTTTCTAAAGGTTTTTTTTAGAGAGGCAGTGTGGAAACAGGCCCTTCAGCCTACCAAGCCCGTACCGACCAGTACACTAACACTATCCTACACACAAGGGACAATTTATATTTTTACCAAAGCCAATGAATCTACAAACCTGTACGTTTTTGGAGTGTGGGAGGAAACCGGAGCATCCACGTTAAGCGAAAAAAGTTTGTGACAACATTGTGGCAGCGTAGGTTTACTAGGTTAATTCCCGAAATGGCGGGACTGTCATATGTTGAAAGACTGGAGCGACTAGGCTTGTATACACTGGAATTTAGAAGGATGAGAGGAGATCTTATCGAAACGTATAAGATTATTAAGGGGTTGGACACGTTAGACGCAGGAAACATGTTCCCAATGTTGGGGGAGTCCAGAGCAAGGGGCCACAGTTTAAGAATAAGGGGTAGGCCATTTAGAACTGAGATGAGGAAGAACTTTTTCAGTCAGAGAATTGTGAATCTGTGGAATTATCTGCCTCAGAAGGCAGTGGAGGCCAGTTCTCTGAATGCATTCAAGAGAGAGCTGGATAGAGCTCTTAAGGATAGCGGAGTCAGGGGGTATGGGGAGAAGGCAGGAACAGGGTACTGATTGAGAATGATCAGCCATGATCACATTGAATGGTGGTGCTGGCTCGAAGGGCCGAATGGCCTCCTCCTGCACCTATTGTCTATTGTCTTATGAAATATAATTCAGGAAAATAAATGTTCACATGCGAAAGTAACCTGATTTAACACTGTGTGGTTTATGGATTATATTTATGTAATCGGTACACGGGTAAAATTATTCCAGGCACAATATTCCAACAGTGAAAGGAATCGGCCCACTGCACTGGATGTTCAATTTCACTCCTTTTGTTCATAATTGGTATTTAAATGAACTCTCTAACGCTAAGGTCATGAAGAAGGGTCGCGACCTGAAACGTCACCTCGTTGTTTTCTCCAGATATGCTGCCTGACCACCCGTTGAATTACTCCAGCACTATGTGTCTTTTGGTAGAAACCAGCACCAATAGTTGCTTGTTATTACATATCTAACGCGAACGTTTATTTCCGCGTGGGTTTCCTCCGAGTGCTCCGGTTTCGGCCCACACTCCTAAAACGTGCAGGTTTGTAGGTAAGAATTGTAAATTGTCCCTAGTGTTAGTGTCGCTGGTCGGCGCGGACTCGGTGGGCCGAATGGTCTGTTTCCGCGCTGTATCTCCAAACTAAACTAAACTAAACTATAGTACAGTGCAGCACAGGAACCGGCCCTTCAAGAAAGCGTGAAAATGTCTTTCTCGTCCGAAGCCTTGATTAGATTCTTTGAGCGGTGTAAAGGAAGATTTCGATGCCTTCTCCGATTGGAACGGGTTTCACAGTATCGCCGTTGAACTCCAAAGTAGACTTGGAAATTCAGAGTTCTGAAGCAGGTCCTTTGAAATTTTGCCCTGAAGTTTGGCTGGAGGGTTGTGTTTTAAATGGAAACACAAGCTGCGACTCAAATACCACCGTTAAATGAGATGATTTGCAAACCTATTGCACTGAGATAGAGATTAACCCGAGGAAGGGTCTCGACCCGAAAGTTGTCCTATCCCCGTCCTCCAGAGATGCTGCCTCGCCCGTTAAGTTATTCCAGCACTTTGTGTGTATGTGTCAGTGTGTGTGTGTGTGTGTGTGTGTGTGTGTGTGTGTGTGTGTGTGTGTGTGTGTGTGAGTGTGTGTGTGTGTGTGTGTGTGTGTGTGTGTGTGTGTGTGTGTGTGTGTGTGTGTGTGTGAGTGTGTGTGTGAGTGTGTGTGTGTGTGTGTGTGAGTGTGTGAGTGTGTGTGTGTGTGTGTGTGTTTTTTTAATTAATGCGCTGGTCATATGAACCTAAATAAAGACAAAACGGCGTAAAAGACTGTAAGATAGGCACAATGCGCTGGAGTAACTCCGCAGTTTAAGCAGCATCTCTGGAGAATAATGATGGGTGACGTTTCGGGTCTGGACCCTTCTCCAGACCGTAATATTTGGAAGCCTCTCCGTCTCGATAAAGAACAACACTCTGAATCCAGAGGACAGACCTGGAATCAGACCTGGACCTGGAAATATTTAGACAGGTACATGGATAGGTCAGGTTTAGAGGGATATTGGCCAAATGCAGGCAGGTGGGACTCGTGCAGATGGGATGTGTTGGACTGCATGGGCAAATTGGGCCGGAGCCTGTTCTTATGCTGTATGACTCTATGATTGTAAAACTATTGCAGAAATGGTTGCCAGCACGGCGAACAACTCAAATCAGATACAGACATAAAACCGGTTCACATCAGAAGCCCCAAATAACTAGAGGCCGACAGATTCTGCAACACACTCCCTGGTTGCATCTCCCAATATAAATTGTGACCTCGCTAAATATTGTTGTATTCAAAATCAAATTTTAAGATATTAATTTAGTTTAGAATGAGAATTTGATTGAGAATGATCAGCCATGATCACGTTGAATGGCGGTGCTGGCTCGAAGGGCCGAATGGCCTCCTTCTGCACCTATTGTCTATTGTCTATAGTTTAGAGATATAGCGCGGAAACGGGCCCTTCCCCGCACACGAGCACAAGGGATAATTGATATATTTTTTAACAAAGCCAATTAACCTACAAACCTGTGTGTCTTTGGAATGTGGTGGGAAACCGAAGCACCCGGAGAAAACCCACAGGGAGAACGTACAACCCCCGCCCATAGTCAGGATCGAACCCCGGTCCCTTGTGCTGTAAAGCAGCAAGTCCACTGCATTAATTAATCCCAGCATTGCCATTATGTGTGTGTGTGTGCGTGTGTGTGATTGTGTGTGTGTCTCATTACGTGTGTGTGTCTGTGCCTCATGTGTGTGAGACACTGTGTGGCTCAGTGTGTGTGTGTGTGTGTGTGTGTGTGTCTGTGTGTGTGTCTCATTGTGTGTATTTCTTTGTGTGTGTCTCAGTGTGTGTGTCTGTGTGCTACACCTATCCGCGTTGCATACAAGTTGTGTCATTGCCCTAGTTTGTATCCGTGTCCATGAGTGTCCATATGTGTGTTTATATATTCATGTATATATTTGTGTTCTGTTTGCGGTTTGTATGCGTGCGGGTGATATGTGTGTTCATATCTGGTTGGTTTATTGATGTTCTATTCTGAGGAATCCTACTATAGAGACACAAGAAAATGCACACAGCACTTTGTGTTTTAATAAAGCCACCAGCACATCAGATAGCACAAGAGGGAAAATAAACAAGATACCGCAAGAGTGCGATATATTGTACTCCAGCCAAAGAGAAATTCTCGGATAAAAAGTACATGTGCCACAAAGGGGTAGATTGGAAGATCGGGGAATTCAGCCACACGCACGTTGAAGGTGTGTATATTTGTGTACATGGGTGTTCCTGACTGTGTTCGCTTGGGCCTGTCTGCGAGTGTGTACATATTACTTTAATAACATAGAACATAGAACAGTATGCACAGCACAGGAACAGGCCCTTCGGCCCACAATGTCCTTGCCGAACATGATGTCAAACTAAACTAATCCCCTCTGCCTGTGCATAATCCATATCCCTTCATTCCCTGCATATCCATGTGCCTATCTAAAAGCTTCTTAAATGCAACTTTCACTGATAGTGACAACAGCCATGAAAACACAAGACCCTCACATACAACCCCAGTGAAGATAACAATAACAAGGACAAGATCTGACAAAGATCGTGGAACGTTGAGAGAAAGTAGATTTAGGGGTGGGGTCCGATGCCTGATTAGGGTTAGGATATAATTTCTCATTTCTTCCGTAAGAACCATCTATCTTCTGATACATTTATGGCCCGTTGACCTACACTGAATAAACGGGTAATCGGATAGATCGCTAATCGCTGTTTCTTGCTGTCTGCACACGTCCCATTCCTGACCCGGGGCAAGGGCAGTGAAATAGCGTTCATGCCAGCCTGAGGTAGTACCCCAACCCTTGCTCGAGGGGTGTCGCCACCGGACTCTGCCCCCCAATGTCCAGCAGCAGAAGGACCCTAGACTGCGGTCCTATATATATATATATATATACATACACACACACACTAGTTTTATGTTTCAATCTCCCTCAAACACAATCAATAATGTAAAAGCTGAAAATAAATTCCACCACGAGCAGACGCAGAATTATTATTTTTTGCATCTTTCAGAAGGGCAGTGTATCAATTCTGAAATACATTCTATGAAGGATGTACACATAATTAGCTAGAGACCCTTTGAGGGGTAGAAGTGCGTTGCACACCACGTCGCTTTTTGTGACGCTGGGTCTTTTTTTTTGGTTAATGCCACTTGTTTATCGAGTGTAAATGTTGCATTAAAAAATAAAGGCCGTTTAGCAAAAACATAGATATAGATCATTGGACACCATCTCAGGGAAAGAGACATAAAATGAGTTACCTGTTGTCTGTTCCCTCTTGAAGAAGCTGAAATGTCAATGAACTAAAATGGAAACGAAACAGGCTAAGGAGCAGCAAGGAATCTGTTTTCTATAATACCATAAGACTGCTCTAAAAAACAAGGTACTCTCAAGCGGAAAAACAGCTGCATTATTTTAACAGACGCGGGAGCTGGGGGAATATGCATTTGTAATTAAGCCACGGTGAAACTGGAACGAGGGGGTCTGTTTGGGAACTGTGCTTTTTATATACATATATCAAAAGTAAACTTTATTCAGAATACAAAAAAATTGTACAACACAAACACTGTTAAAAAAAACCGTCATACAATCTCACTCTCTACACATTCAATAGTGTCATACTCAGTGGTGTTCGCACTTGTCCTTATCATTGGTATTCATGTGTGTGTCCCCCCCTGAGGTGGTACCCCTTCCCTTGTTTGAGCGGTGTCCCCACCAGATTCTGCCCCCCCCCCCCCCCCCCCCCAATGTCCAACAGCAGAAGGACCCTAGACTGTGGTCCATCCCCACAGAGCCTTGGCGTTGGCTGCACCGAGCTACAGTGCGTCCCTCAGCACGTACTCCTGCAGTCTGGTCAGGCAGCATCTCGGGAGAGAAGGAATGGGTGACGTTTCGGGTCGAGACCCTTCTTCAGACAGAAGAAGGGTCTCGACCCGAAACGTCACCCATTCCTTCTCTCCCGAGATGCTGCCTGACCTGCTGAGTTACTCCAGCATTTTGTGAATAAATACCTTCGATTTGTACCAGCATCTGCAGTTATTTTCTTATAATCCTGCAGTCTGCAGCGGGCCAGTCGGCAATATTCCCTGTGTGTAGCAAGGAATCGAAGATAGACACAAAAAGCTGGAGTAACTCAGCGGGACAGGCAGCATCTCCGGAGAGAAGGGGTGGGTGACGTTTCGGGTCGGGTCTGAAGAAGGGTCTCGACCAGAAACGTCACCCATTCCTTCTCTCCAGAGATGTTACCTGTCCCTCTGAGTTACTCCAGCTTTTTGTGTCTATCTTCGGCAACATTCCCATCCGGACATCTCGCTCTGCTTGCACGTATGAAGTCTCACTCTCAGAGGCACCCTCCCAGGTGGAAGGTCTCACAGGGAGGCGAAAGCACGAGTCAGGTGTTAAATAAAACGGAGCAGGGAGTTTTCAGTTTGAAAAGTGACGAGGACGGGGTTGTAGAGCAGAACTGTCGCCGTATTATTCACAAAATGCTGGAGTAACTCAGCAGGTCAGGCAGCATCTCGGGAGAGCAGGAATGGGTAACGTTTCGGGTCGAGACCCTTCTTCAGACTGATGAACTGTCGCCGTGTTTGGTTTGTTTGTCATGTAGAAGCTAGAAACTGCCGATGCCGGTTTACACAAAAGGTCACACAGTCTTAGTTTTGAGACACAGCGTGGAAAGTGCCGGAGGAACTCAGCAGGTCAGGCAGCATCTCTGGAGAACGTGGATAAGTGAAGCCTTCAGGTTGGAAGGTCCCGACTCGAAACATCACCAATCCATCTTCTCCAGAGATGCTGCTGAGTTACACCAGCACTCTGTGTCTATCTCAGGTGTAAACCAGCGTCTGCAGTTCCTTCCTACACCTTCTCCAGAGATGCCGCCTGGCCCGATTTGTTACCCCAGCACTTTGTATCTTTCTGTTTTGTTTTAAATGTTTGTTACTTGTGTCTTTGACACATAATTGATGAAATGATTGCCTGTTCTCCGGAGCCCGGGGGATAAAGCGTCTTTCCTATTGGTTTCAGGAAGAGTCGCGTCTCTCCCGAGGTCCCTCCTCCGTGTTATAAAGGGACTTTTTGGAATCCTATCTCAACAGTTTTTGAAGGGTGTCGGGGTCGGGCGGTGTAGGTGCCTGACATTTAGTGTCAGCTCTGCGGGCGGCCACACCAAGGCTCCAACGTAGCAGTCAGGAGGTTGCAAGCGCCCGGGGAGGGGAGGGGAGGGGAGGGTAGGGGAGGGGGTTTGAGGGTCGAGTCATGGCATTCACTATGTTGCGACCCGTCGCCTCCCGTCACTTTTACCCGGACATCGACTTGCATTCGGACGACGACGAGAACAAGAGCGAGAGCGAGGGCTCGGATCAGTCATTCGACTGCTGCAACGGGGCGAGCAAGAGGAGGAAGGTTTCTTACACCAAGGGCACTGTGGTGGTGAAACACAGGCAGGCGGCAAACGCCAGAGAGAGAGACAGGACTCACAGTGTCAACACGGCCTTCAGCGCGCTCAGGACTCTCATCCCCACCGAGCCGGCTGACAGGAAACTCTCCAAGATTGAGACCCTGCGCTTAGCTTCCAGCTACATCTCCCACCTCGGAAACATCCTGCTGGTCGGGGAGGAGGGCGCCGATGGGCAGCCGTGTCTCACCGCCGTCTACAGCCGCCAGGCTGACTTCGAGGGGCAACAGCCCAGGTCCATCTGCACATTCTGTCTGAGTAACCAGAGGAAAGGGGTAGGTGGACATTATGACCTGCTGCCCGGCCAAGCTCACTGCGTCTTGATCACTTGGGGAGGGTGAGGTGGTAGTGGCGGAATTGTAGAGTGTATTGTAAAAAAACAGCCAATGCAAAGACCGGGGGGGGGGAGAAGAGAGAGGGAGAGAGGGAGAGGGAGAGGGAGAGGGAGAGGGGGAGGGAGAGGGGGAGGGGGAGGGGGAGAGGGAGAGGGAGAGGGAGAGGGAGAGGGGGAGGGAGAGGGAGAGGGGGAGGGGGAGGGGGAGAGGGAGAGGGAGAGGGAGAGGGAGAGGGAGAGGGAGAGGGAGAGGGAGAGGGAGAGGGAGAGGGAGAGGGAGAGGGAGAGGGAGAGGGAGAGGGAGAGGGAGAGGGAGAGGGAGAGGGAGAGGGAGAGGGAGAGGGAGAGGGAGAGGGAGAGGGAGAGAGAGAGAGAGAGAGCATTCTGGCAGTTAAGCTATTCGGCCCACTGTTTCTCTACCAGCTTTTGGAAACTTAACATCTCCTGCTTGCCACAGGCACCAGCATTCATCAGTGCTAAAAAATACCAGATGAACAGCTTATTGGTGATTAGTGAGGACTCAAGTTCTTGAAGTTGAATTCAACTCTGCTCTTTGGAAAGAACCACATAATTCTGCTCGCTCTCTCTCTCTCGCTCTCTCTTTCTCGCTCTCGAGTCAAGTGTTTTGTTGTCATATGTCCCAGATAGGACAATGAAATTCTTACTTACAGCAGCACAACAGAATATGTAAACAGTGCACGGTAAACAATTTAGTAAATGAGAAAAAAGAGTTCAGTGTGTGTATACACACGCACTCACACCTACACATGCATATCTCTCTGTCGCTCTATCTCTATATCTCTCTCCATCTCTTATTTCCCTCTGTTCTTATCTCTCCCTCTATATTCCTCTGGCTCTCTTATCTCCCTCACAATCTCTCTCTTTCTCTCTACTTATCTATCTATTTCTATCTATTTCTCTCTCTCTCTCTCTCTCTCTCTCTCTCTCTTCTCTCTCTCTCTCTCTCTCTCTCTCTCTCTCTCTCCTCTCTCTCTCTCTCTCTCTCTCTCTCTCTCTCTCTCTCTCTCTCTCTCTCTCTCTCTCTCTCTCTCTCTCTCTCTCTCTCTCTCTTCCTATATCTCCATTTATGTCTCTATATCTCTCTGATGTCCACATTTTCCCACCATTCCTCAAGTTTTGACAAATTTTTCTTCTGAATTGGGACCTAATTCAGCATGCATCTACCGCGAGGAGCTGGATTCAGCTACGAGAACTCTCTACTGCACTGATATTCTGATGATCTGTTGCTCTGGGCTGTGCTGAGTGCTCAGGTCTGTGGTTCTTAGGAGACCTTCATAGACTGGGGTCTGGTCCACCCATTTGGATTGTAATGTATCTAGACATGGACACGCAGCAGAGAAACATGGCATACTGTTCACCTTGTCCATACTGACCACATATTTACCAGCCTTCTTAACCATGGCAATTTAAGTGATCAGATACTCTGTAAATGATGTGTGTGTACATGCCTGCACCACCTCATTCCAGATTCCAACCATCGTTTGTAGTTTGGTAAAACAAAAATACAGGTAATATATTCTCTCTGCTTTTTCTCCCAAATATCTTGAATAAATTGATCAGTCTACGTTGAAAGATTCAGTAGGTTTTAGGGGTCATCGACAAATAATGAACAAAGTAATGTGTTTGAAGAAGAGTCACGACCTAAAATGCTACCTATCCATTTTCTCCTGATATGCTGCTTGACCCACTGAGTTACTCCAGCACTTTGTATCTATCTTTGGTATAAACCTGCATCTGCAGTTCCTTCTTATTACATAAAGTAATATTTGTTCTGCGTTATAGTAATCCTTCACAAAATGGGGCTATTAAATGCGAAAAATTGGCTTAAGGCATTTCATGAGTTTGAGGAATATGATAACAAGCTAGAGAGTACAAGCGGAAGGCAAAGTGTTATGTAAATATACAAGCTTTTAAATTAGTTGCTGGATCACCTGTTCACCAAAGTGTTAATTTCAATAGTACATAGTTCTAGCTCCTGTGTTCAAGTCTTTCCAGTTCTGTAACAATCCTGCTCCGAACTTATCCCCAAAATTCTATTTCCAAAGTATATTCCCAACTTCCTTTATGCCGCAATTATAACCTCCCTAAATGCTTCTGGTGTCACATTCCTCTTCTGCCGAGAACCTCAATTGATTTGTTTTGCCCTCTATATATCTAATCTCACCCCCTTGTAGTGTAATAATGTTCTGTGAACAACCTTGTAATATCTGTCTAACTTAATTTTAAAAATACAAATTATGGATGTTCTTGCTACAAATGTATGATTTGGTATTTGTTTTAATAATTATTGGAGCAAGTATTGTTTGGTTTTTGTTTTTGGAATTATATTCACCATTTTTGTTTCATGAATTTAAAAATATTCTGTTGTAAAACTTTTACTGGAACTGATTCATTATTGATCTAAGGTTATGAATCTTTCACCATTAGTGTAGCACATATCAAGATGGTGTTCTACTTAGCTGCAGACTTTATATTCCAACTTGGCATCTAAAGATAGGCAGAAAGTGCTGGAGTAACTCAGTGGGTCAGGCAGCATCACTAGAGAAAAAGGATGGGTGACGTTTCGGGTCGGGACCCTTCTTCAGACTGAATGACCTGTTTTGGATTAGAGTTTCGAATGTGTTGGCATTTGTATAGATATAAATCACAGCACTCATGCTCTTTGTTCTTAGGACCAAAAGCATCACACTTTCAATTAATGCCTGCCCTTAAACGGTATAAGCGGCATTATAGTTTTGACCAGAAAGGTCATATTTAAACATTCAGAGCTATATCCAGTAATATATATCTTGTCCAGAAATTTTGTTGAAGTAAATGAAGTTCGAATAAAGTTTATCACGTAAAATTTCAAACTTTATCTAAAGTCCATAATTACAATTGTATGCGCTGTTTGCCCAAATTTTAACTGTCAGTACAGGGCTTGAAGAAACTCCTTTCAAAACCTTCAAATGAATTGGTTTTGTGCACTGTTTATTGCCAAATAGCCCAATATTTTAGTTTAATTTACTTTATTCTTGTCACGTGCACCAAGGTACAGTGAAAAGCTTTTGTTTGCATGCTATCCAGTCAAAGAAAAGACAATAAACAAATAAAATCACCCCCACCTTATTGCAGTCCGATAAAGTCCTTAGTTTTTAAGCTATTTTAGTTTGTCGTATTTTTCCATATGAAATAATTCTGTATTTATGTATAACAATCGTTGTGGATGGCAGTTTAATTTGACGGAGCATCATTCAAAACTGATATTATTTCTGACTTCCACTATTTCAAAATATCGTCATCTATCCTCTGTGAATCTATTTCCTGCAATTCTTCAACATACGGCCAAGAACTGCAATTAGGAATTTTCCATGCTCTCAATGGAAACCTGAGGATCTTGACTCTTTCACTGAAGGAAGTGAAAATGTGCATTTTATTAATATAGTTAAAGTCCCAAAACAGAACAAGTTAATGGCAATAGACAGTGGTTAAACGGGCACTCTTTGTGGGCCAGTTCTTTGGTCAGTTTTGTCCACCTGTTCAATAGGAAAACTGCTGCATAAACTCCATAAACAATTTGATTCAATACAGCTAAAATCAGTAGCTTGGATCAAAGGAATGGTGGTAGCACAAGTTGTATCTTCATTCAAGCATATAGCATGCAACAAAAAAGCTTTTCACTGTACCTTGGTACATGTGGCAATAACTAAACTAAGCTAAGCTATGATAAACTAAACTAAACTCAATTGAACTAAATTAAACTAAGCTATGTAAACTAAACGAAACTAAACTAAACTAAACTGGTATTTGGAGTTACAGAAGCCATAATTAACGTGCCTGTAAAAAATTATTAAAAGTTTTGAAAACTATTTAAGATAAAATTCTGATGCTAGCGCAGTGATATTTAATTTGAGTTGAAATTTACAGAGAAGGTAGAACCTTCCAGCTAATAATCCTACAATTCAGAATGCAGTGTTCTCAAATGAGAATTTAAGTAACGATTTATAATTTCAATTATTTTATTTCAGTTCATCAACTTGACTTGGTGGACTTTCTAAGTTTGTTATGTAGATTTCTGCAGATTGTTCGCACAATAAGTAGCTTGGATAACATACCACAAATTAATTCTGGATCAGTCATCTCACTCGGTCCTTAACCAGTTTGAACACTAATTAGATTTAAAATAGACTGTCAAGTGGCTGCAGACACCACTGAACAATATAATTTGTTCCCTTACATTTGTTTTGCTTTTTGTCAATGTTCCCACTTATGGGGGATGAGGGGGAGGGGGGAGTGGGGGTGGAGGGGGGGGGGGGGGGGGGGAGGAGAACTCATGTGAATGAATGAGCAGTATTTCAGAACATATTTGGTGGAGTAGGTTTATCACATTGAATGTCAAATGGGCGTTTCCATGCCTCAAATCCCCTTTCTTTCCAGTTACACTAGTCCTCTGAGTCATAGAATGTCATATCATCATACAGCACAGAAGCAGGCCCTTCAGCCCATCTCATCCGTGTCGACCCGGTTTCTGAGTGGATGCCAATTTCACTGCATTTGGCTGCGTATCGCTCTAAACCTTCCCTATCCATGTACCCATCTGAATGTCTTTTTCTGGGTCAACATTGTACCTGCCCCAAAGCTTCCTCTGGTAGCTAATTCCATATGCCCACCACCCTCTTTGTGGAAAAAAAATGCCCCTCAAGTCTTGCTTTCTGATTCCTCTGGTGTCCAGAATTATGTCAGTCTTCTCAACAATGAGGCCAGTGAACACCAAAGATTTACAACAAATTCCTTAGAGCTGAAGGTTGTTGCATGTATTACATGAAGCTGCCAATGCTGTAGAGGGCAATGTTACAACAATAAAGAAACAGTTGAAAGTAAATTATGTTGATTGCTGGAAAACAGTGGATGGCATTTGTTGCTATAACTAAAGTTCACATGCCTCTGAATCAGTGCAGGGGGATTCACTATGCTAATTATTGGTACAAAGGCATAAATTGAGAGATAGGTGTGGAGAGATTGAATAAGATTGGTCTGAACGAGTCTAGAAGGAAGAGAAAATCTCCTTGCGATGGAAGATTCTGAAGGGGATTAAAGGGATTGATGGTAAGAGGTTGCAGAAACTGGAACTAACGGCATTGGCATGCATTATGGAGGCAGCCATTTAGGAGTGAACAAGGGTAAAATTGAAGATTTAAGTATTTGGCATTCTCTGCAGCTTTGTAGATGCTCGGTTCTTGGTTTTATACAGGGCTGAGCTTTTTTGGATACAGAAAGAATGAAGTGTATTAGTATTGTTAATGTTTCATTATTGTCACGTGTACTGAGATACACTGAAAAGCTCTGTTTGTGTGCTACCTATTCAACCATACTGTACATGAGTACAATCAAACCATATACGAGTACAATTAGCGCAAAATAAAAACAGAATGCAGTGTTGTAACATTATAGCGTTACACTTATGGAGAAAGTGCAGATTTTTTTTAAAGTGCAAGGTCCACAGTGAGGTTGGTTGGAAGATCGGGACTACACTATTTAATGGGAGGAATGTTCAGTATAAGAAGGCGGACTTGAAGTTCAGGATTAATTTATCAATTGTCAGATCAGGCCCTCTTCTTGTTTAACGCCTATTCGAACAAATAAGACAATAATAAGAGAGTTAAGCTTTCGTTACATACAACAAATTAAGTTGTTTACTTTCCAATGCCTTTCATCTCTCTGTGTGTTGAACAATCATTAGCAGTCAACCATAAACAACAATGACGAATAACTCTTTAACATCCTTTGGACTATTGTTGAACCAAAATAGGCATGTCTGCCACAACCTATTAAATAGTTGGAAAGTGACCAGTGAGGTAGCTGGGAAGAATCGTGCACATTAGAAACGTGGCATTATTAGCCAATCGAGTTACTCAAAAGAGCACCAAATTGATTTTAAAAATATATAACAAATGTCATACAGTATAAGCTTATATTTTCTAAATATCCCGTTACTGAGAACCGAAGCTGGTGAATTGCTGATATTTATGTCATTATGCCTCTGTGTTCAGCTACCTTGAATATGGACTCCAGCACAGTGACTTCGTGCTTCTAAACCTACAACCCGTATTTAATCAAAAATAGTAAATTGTGGGCTATAAATGTAAAGTATCAAATTAAATGTGTCGTGCCGGCCTTCATAACCTCTCCAAACTCGGTGCTAAATGTTCAGGACACCGCTCGGTTCAATTACACACAATGTACCTCATTTCCACATATGGTGTTTTACTAAATTTAAAATAGTGTTTTTTCTTCGCTCTCGCTGTCCCTGTATAAAGAACGGCGCCCTTAGGAAAATCGTTATTTAAAATACGAATGTTCACAATTCACAATGTTATAAATAATTCCAAGAAAAATGCTATTTTATTTAAGGTCGCAATTCTGGAATATTTAAAACACGTCTCAATTAAACAAAAGACTTGGTGGTATAAAGTATAAACAAAACATTGATTTGTTGGGGTGAAGCGTCCTTTGTAATTAGGTTTTTTAAATATATCATTTGACAATTTCGCAACCTGTCACTGTTCTTTGGTTTGTGAGATTATCAGCGATACTTGTGTCAACAATTAACCGTTGTGTTTTCTTGAGCGATTTAACACCCGCGGCCAATCGTGTAATTTCAAGACCCAGTTGTTTAGTTTAAACGCTCAACTTCCTTCGATTAAAGAAAAAAAACCACTTCGACTCTCAGTTACAGGGGCAATATATTTTTTTTTGGGGGGGGGGGGAGGATGTCAGATGCGCTCGAGATTGAGAGCATGAAGGGGAGGGATGAAGGAAGATTTCAGGAAGCAGGGGTATGCTTCTTAACTGACTCCCACATAGAACAAACGGCGGCGTGGAGTGTATCGCATTACAAATTGGTTACACTTCTACCGTTGCATCCAGCGTGCCATTAATCCGTTACCCGATCACCTCCGAAACGGGCCACGCTTCTACTCTCCCAATTTTCAACAGCGACCTTACTAAATCGGAGCTACAAACAGAAACTGCGCCTCACCCGCCTTTAAAAAGTTACCAAAAAACAGCTCGTACCTTGTACATTTAACACTTTAAAAAATTTAAATAACAGAAACAGTGTTCCCCCTTTTAATAAGTTACATAAAACTACCTTGCATATTTAACATTTTTTATTAAAGTAACAAATTGGATGACGCTGATGCTTAACGCCAGACATTATATGGATATGGTTTTTAATATATATTTGCTGTGAAGGCAAAATTATAGAAAAAAAGCATTGTTTCTCTAAAAAGACAAAGTACTAGAGGAACTCCAAACAGGATCCGAACTGCATAGATTCGGGGACATTATTTTTGACTTTGCACTATTATTGCTTATTTATTTGTCTGTGTTTTATATATACTGGCATTTTTTGTTGTTTATTATGGGTTTTACAGAGTACATGTCTGTTTACATGTCTGTTGTGCTGCTACAAGTAAGAATTTCATTGTTTTGTTTCGGGACATATGGCAAGAAAACACTTGATTTGGCTTGACATGAACTCAGCGGGTCAGACAGCATCTGTGGAGAGAAGGGGCAGGCGACTCTATCTCAGTCTGAAGAAGGGTCCCGAGCCCAAACATCGTTCAGATTAGTTTAGAGATACAGCGCGGAAACAGGCTCTTTGGCACCCCGAGTCCACGCCGACCAATGATCACCGCGTACACTAGCACTATCCTACACACACGGGGGACAATTTACAATTTTACCAAGCCAGTTAGCCTACAAACTTATGTCTTTGGAGTGTGGGGGGAAACCAGAGCACCCCGAGAAACCCCACGTGGTCACGGGGAGAACGCACAAACCCAGTAGACTGCATCCGAGGTCAGGATTGAACTCGGGTCTCTGACGCTGTTAGGCAACAACTCTACAGTTGATTTATTCACAAAATGTCTGAAGAAGGGTCTCGACCCGAAACGTCACCCATTCCTTCTCTCCCGAGATGCTGCCTGACCTGCTGAGTTACTCCAGCATTTTGTGAATAAATCGATTTGTACCAGCATCTGCAGTTATTTTCTTATATAACTCTACAGTTGAGCCCGTCTGTCCATTCCCTCCACAGACGCTGGGATCCTCCAGCACTTTGCTCAAGGTCCCAGCATCTCCAATCACCCGTGTCTGTCTGCAAATCGCTTCTATATTCAGCTACTGAATTCGGTTACTGCTGTTTGGCCCGCTCTCGGTTTTACAAGACTGCTTTTGTGTTGATTCTATGCTCCAGGTCAAGGAGAAGGACGCGAAGAGCGGGTTTTCGAAGCTTCGAGGGCAGACCGCTCTCCGGATGCAGCGCCAGTGAACGCGAACTGGGGGCGTGAGAGACCGGGGGAGAGACTGTTGGCAGCGAGCGGCCCAACCAAGTGGTTTAACAACGCCGACAGATTACACGCGGCAAGCTTTTGTTTTAAATATATATATTTCCAGGGAGTATGAACACCGTTTTGGTGCCTCTATTCCTGTTCCCGATCGCACGTCTAAGAACTCGAAGCAATACCTTCCAGCTCTGAACTCAAACAATTCAGCGCTCCCTTATCACACAGATTCGATGCGAAGGGCGCTTTGCAGAAAGTGACTTTAAAACTGCCGACGTCTGTCTCCATTTGGGGAGATCTGACCTTTTCTTCAGTGTTTCTGTTTCATTTGTTGTACATTTTTTTTTTAAAGAAAAAAAATTATCCAGTCAAAATGTGAAAAAAATAAAATAAAATGAGAAAAGAGTTTTGTTTCAGGTCATGCTGTTTTGGTGAAGCAGAGAGTTGTGAATCTGTGGAATTCTCTGCCTCAGAAGGCAGTGGAGGCCAATTTTCTGAATGCATTCAAGAGAGAGCTGGATAGAGCTCTTAAGGATAGCGGAGTCAGGGGGTATGGGGAGAAGGCAGGAACGGGGTACTGATTGAGAATGATCAGCCATGATCACATTGAATGGCGGTGCTGGCTGGAAGGGCCGAATGGCCTCCTCCTGCACCTATTATCTACTGTCTAAAAGTTTGGGGTTTCGTAAGTAAAACCGTCAGCTCAAATCCTTCCCCCTATCAATTGGAAGGCCTTTTGTGAATCCCACTCGTTGTACCACCGTCTGACTAAACAAATTCATCCTCATCTCCTTTTATTCTGAGGCTGTGGCCTCTGGTCCTAGACTCGCCCACTAGTAGGAACATCCTCTCCACATTCACTCTATCCGGACCTTTCACTATTCGTTAAGTTTCAATGAGGTTCCCTCTCACCCTTTCTATTCCCGCGAGTACAGGCGCAGTGCCATCAAACTCTGTTCATAGGTTAACTTTGTGTGTGAAACAAACACAACGTACTAAAGGAACTCAGCGGTTCGGGCAGCATCTGTGGAGGCAAATGGACAGGCGACGTCGAGACCCTTCTTCAGACTGATTGGACTACGGGGGAAGAAAGCTGGCAAAAGAGTTGGGTGGTGGGAAAAAGCCTGGTAAGTGATAGGTGGATACAGGGGAGGAGGTTTGAATGGCACATGCGTGGAGTAGGTGACAAAGGCTAGAGGTCAATAGGAGACAAAATGGTACATGAGAAGGAGGGAAGAGGAGGAGTGAAATGTAAAGTGAGAGAGAGGAAGGAGAGGGGCGAGGTAGTGGGAGAAAAGGGTGTGCACCTCACTTATGTCTACCAGAAGGAATGGGTGATGTTTCGGGTCGAGACCCTTCTTCACACTGATGTCAGGGGGGCTGGACAAAGGAAGGATATAGGTGGAGACAGGAAGATCGAGGGAGAACTGGGAAGGGGGAGGGGGAGAGAGGGACAGAGGAACTATCTAAAGTTGGAGAAGTCGATGTTCATACCACTGGGCTGCAAGCTGCCCAGGCGAAATATGAGGTGCTGTTCCTCCAATTTCCGGTGGGCCTCACTATGGCACTGGAGGAGGTCCATGACAGAAAGGCCAGACTGGGAGTGGGAGGGGGAGTTGAAGTGCTCAGCCACCGGGAGATCAGGTTGGTTAAGGCAGACTGAGCGAAGGTGTTGAGCGAAACGAACACCGAGCCTGCGTTTGGTTTCGCCGATGAAACGAAGTTGACATCTAGAGCAGCGGATGCACTAGATGAGGTTGGAGGAGGTGCAGGTGAACCTCTGTCTCACCTGGAAACACTGTTTGGGTCCTTGGATGGAGTTGAGGGGGGAGGTAAAGGGACAGGTGTTGCATCTCGTGCGGTTGCAGAGGAAAGTGCCCGGAGATGGGGTGGTTTGGGTAGGAAGGGATGAGTGGACCAGGGAGTTACGGAGAGAGCGGTCTCTGCCGGACGCAGAAAGGGGAGGGGATGGGAAGATGTGGCCAGTGGTGGGGTCCCGTTGTAGGTGACGGAAATATTGGCGGATGATTTGTTGGATACGCTGGCAGGTGGGGTGGAAGGTGAGAACGAGGGGGATTCTGTCCTTGTTACGAATGGGGGGAGGGGAAGCAAGAGCGGAGCTGCGGGTTGTAGAAGAGACCCTAGTGAGAGCCTCATCTATAATGGCAGAGGGGAAGCCCCGTTTCCTGAAGAATGAGGACATCTCTGATGCCCTAGTGTGAAACACCTCATCCCAGGCGCAGATGCGGCGTAGACGGAGGAATTGGGAGTAGGGGATAGACTTTTTGCAGGAGACAGGGTGGGAAGAAGCTAAGTCCAGATAGCTGTGCGAGTCAGTGGGATTATAGTAGATGTCAGTCACTAGTCTGTCTCCTGCGATGGAGATGGTGAGGTCCAGAAACGGGAAGGAGTTGTTGGAGATAGTCCAAGTATATTTAAGGGCAGGATGGAAATTGGAAGTGAAGTGTATGAAGTCAGTGAGTTCTGCATGGGTACAAGAGGTAGCACCAATGCAGTCGCCGATGTAACGGAGGTAGAGTTCGAGGATGGGGCCGGTGTAAGCCCGGAACAGGGATTGTTCAATGTACCCGACAAAGAGGCAGGCATAGCTAGGGCCCATGCAAGTGCCCATAGCTACGCCTCTGGTTTGGAGTCAGAATTCTGCAGAATTCAGGATTGGCATGGCTCCTCTGGATGGTTCAGGTGCAGATTTCGATTTGTTATTGAAGATAGACACAAAGTGCTGGAGGAACAGCAGGTCAGACAGCATCTCAGGAGAAAACCTACTGAGTTACTACAGCATTTTGTGAATAAATACCTTCGATTTGTACCAGCATCTGCAGTTATTTTCTTACATCACTTATGTCCACCTATCACTTGCCAGGCTTTGTACTGCCACCATATCTCTTTTCCAGCTTTCTCCCCCTACTACAATGTCTTTTTTTTAGACTTTACAGATTCAGCATGGAAACGACCATTCGGCCCACCGAGCCCATGCCACCAGATATCACCCCGTACACTAGCACTATCCTACACACGAGGGACAATTTACAACTTACAGAAGTCAATTAACCAACAAACCTGCATGCCTTTGGAGAGTGAAAGGGAACCAGAGCACCCAGAGAAAACCAACAAACCTGCATGCCTTTGGAGAGTGAAAGGGAACCAGAGCACCCAGAGAAAACCCACGCAGTCACACGGAGAACATACAAACTCCGTACAGACAGCGCAAACGTAGTCAGGATCGAACCCGGGTCTCTGGTGCTGTAGGGCAGCAACTCCACCACTGTGCCACCCCGTGCCATTGGAAGAAGGGTCCTGACCTGAAATGCCGCCTGTCCATTCCCTCCACAGATACTGCCTGACCCACTGAGTTCCTGCAACACTTTATGTTTTGCTCAAGATTCCAACATCTGCAGTTCTTCGTGTCTCCATTTGCAGTCCAAGCTGAGATCTCCCTCTTTCCCACCAGCTGGGTTCCAGCACTCACATCGACCTCTGATACAGACACACACCTCATTGAGTTGTAGATGTAGCCCAGTCGATCACACAGACCAGACTCCATCCACATTTCACACTGCCTTGGAGAAGCAGCCAACATAATCAAAGACTTGTCCCACTCCAGTCATTCCTTCTTCCTGCTTCTGTCTGGCAGATGGTACAGAAATTTGAAACTGCGCACCACCAGACTCAGAAACAGCTTCTTCCCCTCTGTTACCAGCCTTCTGAACGGTTCTTCCATAAGCTAGGGTACTGTCTGATTCACCTCTACCCCATTGTTGACATTGAACTGTCTCTGGAACTGGTGCGCTACAAAGCTGAGAACTATTTTCTGCACTCTCCATCTTCCCCTTTGCTCTACCTATTGTACTTGAGTTTGGCTTGATTGTATTTATCTTATCAGTTTATCTGATCTGTTTATACAGCA
This sequence comes from Rhinoraja longicauda, assembly GCF_053455715.1. Taxonomy (NCBI): domain Eukaryota; kingdom Metazoa; phylum Chordata; class Chondrichthyes; order Rajiformes; family Arhynchobatidae; genus Rhinoraja; species Rhinoraja longicauda. The sequence continues at coordinate 15,693,687 of NC_135974.1, forward strand.
TGCAAAACAAAACTTTTCACTGTACCTTGGTACACCAGACAGTAATAAATGTTGATTTCCCTAATTTCAAGTAATCCCTGCATTCCCGCTCTCCCTCCCCCACCCTAGTTGCCCTACTAGTTCCACTGTTTGCATGCTTGGTTTCCTACGCTATCACCTCTTCCCCAGCCAACAATGGACCATTATGGGCTCCACCCTTCCTTGATCATCTGTTGTCAACTCTGCTTTGTTATTAAGTCGTAGAGTAATACAGTGTGGAAACAGGCCATTCGGCCCAACTTGCCCATACCAACCAACATGTCCCATCTACACTAGTCCCACCTGTCTGCGTTTGGCCCATATCCCTCTAAACCTGTCCTATCCAATTGTTTCTTAAACGTTGCAATACCACTTGCCTCAACTACCTCCTCCGGCAGCTTGTTCCATACGCCCATCACCCTCTGTGAAAAAGTTACCCCCTCAGGTTCCCATTAAATCTTTGCCCCCTCACATTAAACCTATGTCCTTTGGTTCTTGGTCTGGCCTTTTCTTACCTCCAGTTCCCTCCCCTCTGCGTTTGGTCTGAAGAAGGGTCCCAACCTGAAACGTCACCCATCCTTTTTCTCCAGAGATGCTGTCTGACCCGCTGAGTTCCTCCAGCACTTTGTGTCTATCTTCAATAATAAATCTCAACCTGCACCTAAACCATCCAGAGGAGCCATGCCAATCCTGAATTCTGCAGCGCACTGACTCCTGTCCTGACCTCATTTGCTGATAAATGCAGGAGATAACATTTCGTTTTAATGGGGATATAGGGCAATATGGGACACCTCCATTATCCTTCTCTTAAAAGTGGCCCTAATACAACATCCCTCAGTTACCCGTCTGAACATCTGTTTTGCATTAGTTAGTCAAGGGTTGGGGGTGGGTTTACAAATTGCCTGAATCGACCTTGTTTCAATTACACACAAAAAAAATCTTCCCACCCTCCGGAATACGTAGGTCTTGGAGAAGACGTTTGGCTACAGTAGACGTTTCCCCTTCACATCAACACACCCTACCACAGGAGGACGACGCTCTGTGGCTAAATCTAATCCTTTTCGTCCTGTCTTGCAAAACCGCCTCAAAACTTAGAGGATTGGAGTTTAAAACAAAAACTCTAGTAAACTTAAAGCTACTGAAGCTGAAGTCGAAATGAAAAATGGTCTTGATTTTGCCAATCTTTTCTGACTGTGTTCTGACTAAAGCACGTATCAGGCAGAAGATGATTTTTTTCTTGGTTATGGGGAAATAAGCTCAACTACTTTTAAAAATGATAAAACAAAAGACAACAACAGTTTCACAACTGATTTGTCCGCAGTCAATGGTCTTTTTGGTGTCAGCGCCGGGCGTTTTGCAAGGCAAGGACATGGTGTGTATAAATTCACAAGGACACATTTCAGAGTCGATGACTGAACGCACTTGGCTGAAGCCGCGCATATTTTGGCGTGAGCGCCGGTCTCCGGGCTCCATCCATGCACATTAATGCTTTCCGCTGTGACTTACACTATCTGGCCGCTCTCATGTAAACACGCCGTCGTTCACAGCACAGGAATTTAATTCAAATCAATCAGAAATATGAATCTGAAATCGGGCCAGACGTCCACAGTGGAGGTACACAGAGCCGCAGGATGACCTGTGGTCTCCCCCCACCAACACCACACGCCCCCAACTCCCTGAGTGTCAGCGTTTATGCAGACCCGCCTTGTGTGTGAAATATAAAACTAGATTTTATAAAATATAGAATCTGTTTATAGAATATATTTCATAAAAATGTAAAAACAATTAAAGTGCTGGAGTAACTCAGCAGGTCAGGCAGCATCTCTGGAGTCAAGAGTTTTATGGTCACATATTCCAGACAGAACAATGAGGTTCTTACTTGCAGCAGCACAACAGAATATGTGAACATAGTACTCTAAACAATATAATAAACCAAAAAAGTTCAGTGCAGTTCAGTGTGTAGATGTGTAGGTGTGTGTGTGTGTGTGTGTGTGTGTGTGTGGATGTGTGTGTAGGAAGGATGCTGATTATACCGAAGATAGATACAAAATGCTGGAGTAACTCAGCGGGTCAGGCAGCATCACTGGAGGAAAGGAATAGGTGACGATTCGGGTCGAGACCCTTCTTCAGAAGAGTCTCTCCCGCTGGCTTCACATTTCACTCCTCTTGTCTTCTTATCTGACACCCTTTTGTCTCCTTTTCATCTCTGGCCTTTGTCCACCCATCTTCCTATCAACCTGTATCCACCTATCACTCACCAGGCTTTGTCCTGCCCCTTCTCTCTTCCATCTTTTTCCTCCCTCTCCCACCACAATCTGTCAGAAGAAGGGTCCCGACCTAAAACATCACCTATCCATGTTCTGCCGTGATGCTGCCTGACCAGTTGAGTTACTCCAGCACCTTGTGGGGTTTTTTTTTGTAAATCAGCACCTGCAGTTAATTGTTTCTCCACCAAAAACTTGCCAGGTTTTGTCCCACCACTATCTCTTTTCCAGCTTTCTCCCCCACCCCCCTTTCTACAATCAGTCTGAAGAAGGGTCCTGATCTGAAATGTCACCTATCCATGTCCTCCAGAGATGCTGCCTGACCCAGTGAGTTACTCCACCAAGTATTTTTGTTTTTGTGTTTTTTTTGTAATCCAGCATCTGCAGTTCCTTGTGTCTGCCTTTTGTACATTTTTTTGAAATTGTGAATTGTGAATTGTCCCTAGTGTGTAGGATAGTGCTAGTATACGGGGTGATCACTGGTTGGCGTGGATTCGGTGGGCCTAAGGGCCTGATTCCGCGCTGCATCTCTAAACTCTAAAGTCTAAACAGAAGATGCTGGAAAAACTCAATAGATCAGGCAGCATCTGTGGAAGAGGAAACGGAATTAATGATTTATATTGAAGCTCTTCTTTCGTATAAATGTGTCCTTTTTTGCACTTTCTACATGAATGATTTACCTGTGGGCAAACTCACGTTAGTGGGGACTCGGTGTTAAATTGCTCAGTTAAATTGCTGTACTGGGACACACATGAATAGCCTGTAGTTCGTTGTGACGTTTTACACGGTCCAGGAAGCTTCCCAAAGGCAGAAGGGTCTTGACCTGAAATGTCACCCATCCTTTTTCTCCAGAGATGCTGCCTGGCCCGTTGAGTTACTCCAGCACTTTGTGTCTAATTTTGGTATAAACCAGCATCTGCAGTTCATTGTTTCCATGTTTCTACAGGAAGCTTGTTTGATTGTCTGTGTTAACTTGGCTGAGTTGGACCTAAGAGGAACAGGATCCAAATCTGGAGACACAAGAGACTGCAGATGTTGGAATCTGGAGCAAACGATAAACTGCTGGAATAACTCAGCAGTTCGAGCAGCATCTTTGGAGGGAAAAGGATGTTTGAGGGATTGCATCAGGACTATGGGCGGCATTAGGGCGGCACAGTGGTGCAGCAATCCAGTTGCTGCCAAAGACCAGAGTTCGACCCTGACCACGGGTGCTGTCTGTAGGGAGTTTGTACATTCTCCCTGTGACCGCGTGGGTTTTAATCAGGTGCTCTGGTTTCCTCCCACTCTCCAAAGGTTTGTAGGTTAATTGGTTTCTGTAAATTGTCCCTAGTGTGTAGGATAGTGGTAGTGTAAGGGGAGATCACTGGTCGGCACGGACTCGGTGGGCCGAAGGGCCTGTTTTCACGCTGAATCTCTGGTAAAGTAAAACTAAAGACTGACGCAGGTGAGATTATCATAGAGGAAGCACCTTGGTCGGCATGGACAAGTGGAGCAGAAGGGCCTGTTTCTGCACTGTAGGAGTCTATGACTACGAGTACCCTGGATAAAGCCCAGCGAGGCTTGTCCACACATGATTTCCATGCAGGGTCCCTGGCTGCGAAGGCCACACAGGCAAATGACGCAGAGACCAGTTCACTGGAATCCACTGCTGAGGTGCACCAAACAGAGCAAACATCTTGCTGACATTTACCATCCAGGCTTTGCACATAAACAACAATCTCCAGGGAGTTGCAGTCGAGGGCTGCTGGCTCCCAAAGAGCCGCAGTTCCTTCACTATTAACCAGAGAGGAAGGGGAGAAATTAGAGGGAATGAAAAGGCACTTTCCTCTCACTGCTGGGATCTCAACTGTAAAGAGAGCGGGAGGGTTAAGAGTTCATTCTTTTTTTTCTCTGACAGTTAGATCCTGACGGAAAGAAATTTTGGACAGTTTCAAATAATCCCCAGTAGAACGTATCCGCAAAGCTTTACATATATGGAGGGAAATTTATGGTTTCACTTAGAGAGACTCTGAGGTGGCCTAATTGTGTCGTTAACTCATGCTTTACCTGACCCAGAAACACTTGATAATGGAACTCAGTGCGCCAACCCTCAGTAAAGGCTCTCAATTGCCAAGAAATATATTAATTAGTCTAAAAATGAGCCACATTATGTATTATCATGAAATAAAATAACAAAGACTTTTGTACGATGCTGAAAATATCCCTTTACATGTGATGGTATTGAGGAAGATCCAATTAGGTTTAGGTTAAGGTTTATTATTGTCTCATGTACCGAGCTACAATGAAAAGCTTTGTTTTGCATGCTACCCAAATGGGTCAAATATACCATATATGTAGATACAATCAGTTCAACCTCAAGTACAATGGGTACATTGTAGCACATCAGTTCTATAGACAAAGTCCAATGTCAGCAATGGGGTTGAGGTGAATCGAACAGTATCGTCATTTATGGAAGGATCGTTCAGAAGTCTGACAACAGAGGGGAAGAAGCTGTTCCTGAGTCTGGTGGTGCTCGCTTTCAAGCTTCTGTACCATCTGCCGTAGGGGAACAGTGAGAAAAAGGAATGACCAGGGTGTGACAAAGTATTTGATTATGTTGGCAATAGATATAATCGTTGAAACAAGGAACTGCAGATGCTGGTTTACAAAAAAAGACACAAGTGCTGGACAATCGTTCTTTGAGTTAGAGTGAAATTTTCCACATTAAAGACTTGCATTGAGCTGAGGATCTTGGTTTTGTGTGTGTAGACTTGTTTGTCTCTCTCTCTCTCTCTCTCTCTCTCTCTCTCTCTCTCTCTCTCTCTCTCTCTCTCTCTCTCTCTCTCTCTCTCTCTCTCTCTCTCTCTCTCTCTCTCTCTCTCTCTCTCTCTCTCTCTCTCTCTCTCTCTCTCTCCCTCCCTCTCTCCCCCCCCCCCTCTCCCTCGCTCCCTTTCTCTCGCTCTCTCGGTAGGTTGTTTCTCTGCAGCACACGGTTGTTAAGTCAGAGTCTGGTAAGAATTAGACATGGTAAGAAGCATGAAACACATCCTGAGCTGGGAGATTGTGCAGCTGTGCAGGGGCTGAGGGTGTAAATCTACAGCCACAGTTCAGTGGGGGCAGACAGCAGACCCGCCCTCAGAAAAGGAATATTCACTGGAGAGGTCCCGTCAGACACGATTCATTCATACGAGGCTGCTCACTGCTCCAAGATCGAGTTAGATTCACACTCTGAGTCAACACAACAACTTCTACAGCGCTGCATGTTATTGCCGAAGTTTTTTTTTTAAGCCTCTAGGTTGTTTAAAAGCCAGCTGTTCCCGTAAGTAGTTAAATATGGTTTGGTTGAGACTTTACTTCCCTCCAACCTCATCTTAATGATGTTCTATCACCCCATTCTCAGCAGTCAGCTGTAACAATATGACATTGCCATTTCCAACAGTGGGGTTCCATCAGCTCTTAACCCAAGTACCATTTGTTCCTGCAGTGCCCTTGGGATTATTAGAGTTTGGTTCAGTGATACAGGATAGAAACAGACCCTTCGGTCCACTGAATCCATGCCGACCATCGAACATCCATTCACAATAGTTCTATGTTCACAATAGTTCTCTGTTTAGTTTAGAAATGCAGCATGGAAATAAGCCCTTCGGCCCATCGAGTCCACGCTGGCCATTGATCACCCATGCACAATAGTTCTGTTTTGTTTAGAAATGCAGCATGGAAACAGGCCCTTTGGCCCACCAAGTTTATGCTGACCATCGATCACCCATTCACACCAGTTCAATGTTATCCCACTCCCTACACACTCGGGGCAATTTACAGAGGGGTCAATTAACCTGCAAACCTGCACATCGTTGGAATGTAGGAGGAAACCGGAGTACCCAGAGGAAACCTACGTGGTTCAGTTCAGTTTAATTCAGTTTCAGTTTAGTTTATTGTCACGTGTACCGAGGTACAGTGAAAAGCTTTTGTTGCATGCTACCCAGTCAGCAGAAAGACAATACATGATTACAATAAATCCATTTACAGTGCATAGATACATGATAAGGGAATAATGTTTAGTGCAAGGTAAAGCCATTAAAGTCTGATCAAGGATAGTCCGAGCGTCAACAAAGAGGTAGATAGTAGTTCAGGACTGCTTCCTGGTTGTGGTTGTGGTAGGATTATTCAGTTGCCTGTCACAGGGAGAACATGCAAACTCCACACAGCCAACACCTGTGGTCTGGATCGAACCTGGGTCTCTGGCGCTGTGAGGCAGCAGCTCTACCAGCTGCATTGGTGTGCCGCCCTAATGTGCCAATGGAGGGAGTGATTTGTCCTTTTATCTGTAATATTTTCCTCCCCTCCACCATAAGCCATTCTTGAATAGGATCGTGCCCATGACAACTGGACACAGGGAACGCCCGGTAGTTTCAGCATCGTGTAAACATATGCTGAGCGTTCGATGGCACTCGGCCTATACTCTCTGGACTTTAGAAGGGTGAGGGGGAACCTTACTGAAACTAACCGAATAGTGAAAGGTCTGGATAGAGTGGATGTGGGGAGGATGTATCCACTAGTGGGAGAGTCTAGGACCAGAGGCCATAGCCTCAGAATAAAATGACGTACTTTTAGAAAGGAGATGAGGAGGAATTTCTTTAGTCACAGGGTGGTGAATCTGTGGAATTCATTGCCACAGACGGCCGTGGAGGCCAGGTCATTGGATATTTTTAAGGCGGAGATTGATAGATTCTTGATTAGTAAGGCTGTCAGGGGTTATGGAGCAAAGGCAGGAGAATGGGGTTTCGGAGGGAAAGATAGATCAGCCATGATTGAAAGGCGGAATAGACTTGATGGGCCAAATGGCCTAATTCTGCTCCATGAACTTATGAACATGAACCTCTCCTCATAGTTTAACCGGGTGAACACTGGTAAATGGATGTAGCATCCTGACGGTGGTGGAAGGTGAAGATGGAAATACAGCGGCAGTGAACGGTTCGCAAACTCACCTCCTGCTCTCTCGGGAAGTGACCTAAAGTGCACAATGCCTGTGGCAGGCACACGGAGCGGCGTTGGAAGGAGCCGACGGCATCGCGCTAGGCCAGGCCGACCCCATCCTCATCAATCCAGTGCCGCCAGGAAACCGGACCTTAAATACAAGATATACTCATGCACGGTACGATTTGATGGGTAGCGTGCAGAGGAAGCATTTCACTGTATCCCTGTACACGTAACAGTAAATAAACCATTGAACCAATGCAAATAATAATAATAATGGAAGGGGGCACTCCTCAAATTCTGGATGCACTTCAGCCCCACTCTTCTTTGGGCACCCCGTGCGGAGGGAGGTGGGTCGGTCAGGGATCTCTTGGTCAATTTGCTGCTGGGCCTGGCCAAGCTGGCTATTCGTGGGTCAGTGGCCAGCCGAGGACTCCAAGCAGGCTGACTGCCCGCTCCTCTGCCAGGATTATGTCCATGCCTGGGTGTCCCTGGAGAGGGAGCACGCGGTGCCCACAGGTAACGGCCACTTTTCGGGATCTCTGGGCACGGCACGGGCTTGAATGCTTCTTAGATGAAACTAGCGTCCATTTTACAGCCATAGGACAGGTTTAGAGGGATATGGGCCAAACGCAGGCTGGTGGGACTAGTGTAGATGGGACATGTTGGTCGTTTTGAGCAAGTTGGGCCAAAGGGCCTCCTTCTACGCAGCATAACTTTATGACTCTATAACAACGTATTGGATTGATACTTAAATGTGGCCCAGTGTTACAGCTGTTGCCTTACAGTGCCAGAGACCCTTGTTCAATCCTGACTACGGGTGCTGCCTTTACAGAGTTTGTACGTTCTCCCTGTGACCACGTGGGTTTTCTCCGGGTGCTCTGTTTTTCTCCCACATTCGAAAGACGTGCAGGTTTGTAGGTTAATTGGCTTCTGTAAATTGTCCTGAATGAGTAGGATGGAACTAGCGTAGGGGTGATCACTGGTACATGTACACCTGTTCTATGCCATCCCATGCTACACACTGGGGGTAATTTACAGAAGCCAATAAACCTACAAACCCGCACGGTTTTGGAATATGGGAGGAAACCAGAGCACCCACAGGAAATACACGCGGTCACAGTGAGAACACACAAACCCCACACACGGACAGTACCCGAGGTCAGGATTGAACCCAGATCTCTGGTGATGTGAGGCAGCAGCTCTGCCATTATTGATTCCCTCCACACCCGACCCTCCCCTTCCTTTGACAATGGAGTCTTCTCTCTCTCTATCCTCTCCAGACTTTAATGGCTGTAAAGTATTTGAGGATCCCCTCTGATTGTGTGAGCGCTGTAGAATGGTTGCAAAGCTTTTCATACGTTACATTCCCATTGACAAATGATACTGCTTATCGCACATAATTTCCTCCTGTTTATTTCTTACTGTCCGGGCAGGAAGCAAAGCCTATGTGAGCTCAGTGTCTTCCTGACACCACTGATCTGAGCAGTGACCCTATTGTCCTGTTGTTCCCCTCTACTCCACCGACTTTGTCACCTGCTGTGAGCTACCAGCACAAACAGCAGAGGTCCTTTAATCTCATTTCTCATTGCCTTGGCAAAGCCACCAGCATTATCAAGGACCAGTCTCACCCCGGTCTCTCACTCTTCTCCCCTCTCCCAAGTTCACAAGTTATAGGAGAAGAATTAGGGCATTTGGACCATCGAATCTACACCGCCATTCAATCATAGCTGATCTCTGCCTCCTAATCCCATTTTTCTGCCTTCTCCCCAAAACCCTTGACATCCATTCTAATCAAGAATTTGTCTATCTGCCATAAAAATATCCACTGACTTGGCCTGCACGGCCCTCTGTGGCAATGGGTTCCACAGATTAACTACGCTCTGACTAAAGAAGTTCCTCCTCACCTCCTTTCTAAAAGAGCACCCTTTAATTCGGAGGCTATGACCTGTGGTCCTAGACTCCCCCACCAGTGGAAACATCCTTTCCACATCCACTCTATCTATGCCTTTCATTATTCTGTAAGTTTCAATGATGTCCCTCCTTCAACCTTCTAAACTCCAGCGAGTAGAGGCCCAGTCAAACGCTCATCATACTCTATCTCCCATCAGTGTGAAAACGCACACCTCCAGATTCAGGGACAGTTTCTTCCCAGTAGGGTGCAAGATAAAGTCCCTAGCTATTTACAAACCCGGGTTCGATCCTGACTTTGGCAGCTGTCTGTGTGGAGTTTGTACATTCTCCCTTTGACCGCGTGGGTTTCCTCCAGGAGCACCGGTTTCCTCCCACATCCTAAAGATCTGCATGTTTGTAGGTTAATTGACTTCTGTAAATTGACCCTTGTGTGCAGGATGCGAAAGTAAAATAACTTAGAACTAGTGTACAGGGTGATTCAAAGTCGGCGTGGACTCGGTGGGATGAAGGGCCTGTTTCCATGCTGTATCTAAACTAAACTAATCTCTGAACGAAAGGTAGACACAAAATGCTGGAGTAATTCAGCGGGTCAGGCAGCATCTTCGGAGAAAATGGATGAGTGAAGTTTCGGGTCGGGGCCCTTCTTCAGAGTGATGGTAGTGGGAGGGAGGGAGAGGGGGGAACTGGAAGCAAGAAAAGACCAGGACAAATCAGAGCCAGCAAGCGATGACTTCAGGCAAGGAGGTTCCCTGATAGGTCCATTGTTTAGAGATACAGCGCGGACACAGGCCCTTCAGCCCACCGAGCCCGTGCCGACCAGCGATCCCCGTACACTAGCATTATCCCACACACTAGGGACAATTTACAATTTTTACCAAAGCCAAATTAACCTACAAACCTGTACGTCTTTGGTGTGTGGTAGGAAGCCGGAGCACCCGGGGAAAACCCATCCGGTCACGAGTAGAATGTACAAACTCTGTACAGACAGCCCTTATAGTCAGGATCAAACCAGGATCTCTGGCACTGTGAGGCAGCAACTCTACTGCTGAGATACCCTACCCGCCCCCGTGTGCTGGCCATGTGCTGGCTAGGGATGGAGTGATCCCAAGACGAATACATCGTTGTGAACTCTAAACTATAAATTATTTGCTTGGAGATAACATAAAATAGTAGAAGTAGGCCAATGGAGCCTTCCGTATACTAATCCTTTTACCCGGAGTCTACTTTCTTCAATCCAAACGACTCATTGACTCAAAGTACTCATCGACTACATATCCACCGTCTCCCGGGTAGAGCAATTCCAGACGGGAGGTTGGGGAGATGGCCTGCATTGTGCGGTAAACCCTACGGAATTCAGGCTTTAACAGCTTGACTCACTTGGCAAAAGTCCCATCACTGAGTCAATTAGATCGATAGGTCAGAGCCACACGTTGAGGTCTGAAGCCATCTCAAGCCACCACTTCAAGAGTCAAGAGTGTTTTATTGTCATAAGAACAATGAAATTCTTACTTGCAGCAGCACCACAGAATATGTAAACATAGTACTCTGTAAACAATATAATAAATAAAAAAAGTTCAGTGAGTATACACACACACACACATATATATATATAGATATGCATACATACACATAAAAACAAACAAACAATAATAGTGCAAAAAGTTGTAGGTTGTATTGTTTAATAGCCTGATGGTTGTAGGGAAGAAGCTGCTCCTGGACGTTACAGTTTTCAAGCTCCTATATCTTCTTCCCGATGGCAGGAGTGAAATGAGAGTGTGGCCAGGGTGGTGTGGCTCTCCTACAATGCTGGCTGCCTTTTCGAGGCAGCGTCTCCCGTAATTTCCCTTCGAAGGTGGGGAGGTCAGTACCCGTGATGGACTAGGCAGTGCTCACCACAAGGCGACAGCTCAGGATAACCTTCACGTGGGGACCTCTTGTGGAGCCAGTAAGCGGCACTCTTTCATCTGTCATCCCAGTGGAGCATGTCGCCTTCAATGTCCACAGAAACAGCGTCGCAGGTTAGCTCCCTTGTTCGCTTGGGACAAAACAGTAGCATCACCTTAACGTGACATGTTAGAGTCGCAGATTCATACAGGCCCTTCGGCCTAATATGGCCCACGCTGACCAACATGCCCCATCTACACTGGTCCCACCAGACTGCATTTGGCCCATATCCATTTAAACCTTTGCGATTGATGTACCTGTCAAAATGTTTTTGAAACGTTGTTATACTGCCGGCCTCAACTACCTGATCCAGCAGCTCGTTCCATACAGCCACCACTCTTTGTGTAAAACAAGTTCCCAGGGGTTCCTATTAAATCTCCCCCCCCCCCCCCCCCCCCCCCCCCATCTCAGCTTAAACCTCTGTCCTCTGCTTCTTGATTCCCCTACTCTGGGTAAAATATTGTGCATTCACCTATCCGATCCTCTCATGATCTTATACACCTCTGTAAGATCACCCCTCATCCTCCTGTGCCCCAAGGAATAAATTCCTATCCTGTTCAACCTCTACCTATAACTCAGGGTTTTTGAGAACATTTCTGCAAGATGTGTGAATCTGTTATATTATAATATATTTTTGTGATTGGCAGTCCTACAGGAAGGACCTTTGATTACAAAGTTTAAAAAGTCACCTTTTCGCAGATTAAGATTCCCTATGCTCCTCAGCCTTGCGCTATTATTAAAAACATTTTGTCATTCTCAGTGCAAATCAGACATTGAGTCACATAACCACAACCCTGCACATGTACTGTTGTCTCTCCTGCAGCCCAGTGTCTGTCTACGTTACTCTAACACAGCTGATCAAAGGTTGCCTGGAAAATGAGGGTTGTCTTGAATTTTCCTTTCTGTGACTTCACAAATTCCTGTTCCGCTGAGTGCCCAACACGAACCATATAAGCTAACTTTTACCAAAGCCAATTAACCTACAAACCTGTATGTCTTTGGAGTGCGGAAGGAAACCAGAGCACCCGGAGAATACCCATGCAGGTCACGGGGAGAACGTGCAAACTCTGTACAGACATCACCCGTAGTCCAGATAGAACCCGGGACTCTGGCAATGTAAGGCAGCAACTCTACCGCTGCACCATCGTGCCTCCTCAATATTTCTATCAGATCTCCCTTCAGCCTCCGACACTCCAGAGAAAACAATCCAAGTCTGTCCAGCCTCTCTCTGTAGCATAATAGTTCCAGAGGAAAAAGTCGAACGACCACAATGAGGGAGGTTGGAAAATCAGGTCTGTACTCAAACTTATGGAAGGACCGTTCTGAAGTCTGATATAACAGAGGGGATAGTCATTGTCAGCTGAGTTGCCCTCCCTGTGCCTCCAGGTTTATCTCCTTCAATCACCGTTTCACTGCCTCTAGCATTGCCTGTCGCTGTGTGCCTGCCTGTCTTTATATCTGTAACATTAATCCCCATCGCTACAGGAGCAACTCCATAAAATGATTGTCCCAGTGGGGAGCTTTGTAAGCTGGGAACACATTTTCCAAATTCAAGCATGCACTCCCTGCAATGTTTGTCCTTTAAATGGAATAATATCATGGGAAACAAGTGGTTGCATTCCTGATGTGTGGTCCCATTACCAAGGGCCTCCACTGGCTGGGACACATTGTAAAAAATGGTGACTCTCTCTATGGTGCCAATTTGCTTTCATTTTTTCCATTTTTTAATCTTGATTTCTCCCACTGTCTATCTCTCCATTTCTGCTTCATCTCTCTCTCTCTACCTTAGCCACAAGGGTCTGAGCTACAGGTAGAGGTTGGGCAGGCTGGGACTTTATTCCTTGGAGTGCAGGAGGCTGATGAGTGATTTTCTAGAGGTGATTAAGATCACGAGGAGAAATAGAGGTGAATGCACAGTCTTTTACCCAGTGGACAGGGTAGCTCGAATCAAGAACCAGAGGACATAGGTTTAAGGTGAGAGGGTAAAGATTCTATAGAAACCCAAGGGACTTTTCACCAAAGATACTAGAGGAGCAAGATAGACCACTCGACCCTAAAAACCGTAGTATGTCATGGTGCCATTTTAGTAGGCAGAAACTTGCAGAAACATTTAAAAATAAAAATAAAAATCTGTGAATTGATAGATGAGATATATTCTGCATTTTTATGGTATCATCACACATACTGTTCCCCCAAAACACTGATTACACTGCGAGAGTCATAGCTAACGATGGGTTTTGCCTACTAAAATGGCGGACGTTACGCTCCTTTGCGTACTACACTTCAGTATAAGCGATTTCAACGGAGTGGTCCATCTTGTTCCTCTAGTATCTTTGCTTGTCACACAGAGGGTGGTGGATATACGGAACGAACTTCCAGAGGAGGTAGTTGAGGCAGGTACTATAACAACATTTAAAAGACATTTGGAGAGGTGCCTGGATAGGAAGGGTTTAGAGGGACATGGGCCAAAAGTGGGCAGGTAGGACTAGTGTAGATGGGGCATCTTTGTCGGTATGGGCAAGTTGGATCTGTTTGCGTGCTGCATGACTCTATGATTGTTAGTTTATGTGATGGGAATGTAGAAACATACAAGTCTAGAAAAGATGACAGATTGCCTGTTAATCACAAAGCTCTCCAGTATTCAGCTTCTCATGGTCTCTGCAAAGCCACAGACATACCCCTTGTTTTCTCTACCTCTTCCTTTCCCTGCTACTTAAGCTAAATTTGTTTTCTCACTCTTCCTGTTCTGATCAAAGATCTCTCCCCACAGATGCTGCCTGAAGACAAAGAGCCTCCAGCATTTTAATTTTCACTTCAGATTTCGAGCAACTACCATTTTTGTTACTTTTAGACTCGTAATTGGGAAACACCGTTGATAGGTTGTCGTTAACCCGTGTTGTGTAGGTGAGTGGTAGAATCTTGGGGAGTGTTGGTCCAAGTAATTGCTTGTTTCTCATGGGCAATTAGAAATGGGCACTAAAGACTAGTCTTGCCCCATTAGATACAGGGAGAGGTTGGACGGATTGTTTTCTCTGCAACGCTCAAGGTTGAAGGGGGCTTTTTAAATTGACATAAATTTATAAAAGGCATAGAAAGGGTAGATAGTCAGATCCTGGAAATGTCAAAGACTAGAGACCATAATTTTAAGGTGAGAGGGGCAAAGTTTCAGGGGGATATACAAGGGTAGTGGTGGAGGCAGATATGATAGTGGCATTTGAGAGACATTCCGGGTCCTGGCCAGAAAGCATCACCTCTTCTTTTTCTCCAAAGATGCTTACTGATCCGCTGAGTTACTCCAGCACTTTGTGTCTATTTTTGGTATAAACCAGCCTTCTGTGGTTGTTTGTTTCTACTGTGAAAAGCTTTTTTGTTGCATGCTATTCAGTCAGCAGAAAGACTAAGCATGATTACAAACAAGCCGTCCACAGTGTACAGATACAGGATAAAGGGAATAAATTAATGTTATCGGAGCAGAATAAGGCCACTCGACCCACCAAGTGTGGCGCAGCGGTAGAGTTGCTGCCTTACAGTGAATGCAGCGCCGGAGCCTCAGGTTCGATCCTGACTACAGGTGCTGTACTGTACAGAGTTTGTACGTTCTCCCGTGACCTGCGTGGGTTTTCTCCAAGATCTTCGGTTTCCTCCCACACTCCAAAGACGTACAGGTATGTAGGTTAATTGACTGGGCAAATGTTTTAAAAAAATCTCTAAATCTAAAAAAAATCTAAAAAGTGTACTCCATTCATTCATGGCTGATCTATCTTTCCCTCTCAGCCCCATTCTCCTGCCCTCTCCCCATAACCCCAGACACCCGTGCTAATCAAGAATCTGTCAATCTCGGCCTTAAAAATATTCATTGAATTGGCCTCCACAGCCTTATGTGGCAATGAATTCCACAGATTCACCACCCTCTGACTAAAGAAGTTCCTCCTCATCTTTCTAAAGGTATTTTATTCTGAGGCTGTGGTCTGTGGTCCTAGACACTCTCACTAGTGGAAACATTGAATAATGTTTAGTGCAAGGTAAAGTCCAGTGAAGTCCGATTAAAGATTGAAGATAATCGAAGAGTCTCCAATGAGGTAGATGGGCGGTCGGGACCGCTCTCTGGTTGGTGATGGGATGGTTCAGTTGCCTGATAACAGCTGGGAGGAAGTGTTCTCCCATGCAACTGGGGGAGGTGCCCACTCAATGACAAAGCAACACACCCCAACACAAAGCCTTCTGCTTCAGAATGGAAGGAGCAAGTGAGAGAGCAAAGAAGGCTTGAAAATAAAAGGAAATTGAAAGGGATTTGGTAAACTCCGAAACAAGAGGAAAGATTAATAACACTGCTGTTTCCTGAGGCTTAAGTTACAACGTGGCCCTAAAGATCTTCTCCTTCACTGGTAGTTATCATTTTTCATGCAGTGAGATGTTTGATGGAGCAGGATCAGATTTCAAACGTGCAAACTTTGTTTTCATTTCCTATTTTTATGCAGCATCAAAGGTCTGAATTTAATATACAAGGAACTGTAAGGAAATGCAACTTAACACACCATGACGACCCACATTTAAACCTGATCTTACTGACTTAACAACTGCACCATTGCTATTTCACTGAAGGTATGAAGCCATGTTGAATTAATACTCCACAGGTGTTGCCTGTCTTGTGTTCCCTTACCCAATTAACCGTCCTTCATGAGTGATCACAAAACCAAGGACCAAGTGTCTACTTGACCCAGGAGAGCAACACAAATGAGACCATCTGTCATCAACACTCATGTACTTTCTCTCAGACCCTTACGGCAGCGGTCGGGGGGTGGACAGTGCATGGTGTGAGAGATTTCTTTCACTCTGATACATAAGCGTGGCCCGAGTACTAAAATAATTCAATTCAATGATTCAATTATACTTTACTGTCACATGTACCTAGGTACAGTGATATTCTTTGTTTTTTGCATAAAATATACCGGGTCCCCCTTATTTCTCGGCTGCCCCACCACGCCAGGCCCCTCTCAGTTCTCGGCGGCCCCCCACACTGGGCCTATGCACCTTGGCCCAGCCGAGTTTAATCCCACATCCCAAAGATATGCTCGTGTGGGTTTATAGGTTAATTGGCTTCTGTAAATTCTCCCTCGTGTATTGGGAATAGATGAGAAAGTAGAACAACAGAACTAATGTGAATGGGTGAGCGATGGGCGGCGTAGACTCGGTGGGCCGAAGACCTGTTTGCACGCTGTATCTTTTAATTGAACAATGATGGCAGATTTGATCTCCTGACAGATGTTTACACCTACAGCTGCCATCGATCTAAAGATCCCAAAGTCGTGCAGATCTGTAGGTTAATTGCCCCTCTGTAAAATCACCCCCGAGTGTGCAGGGAGTGAATGAGAAATTGGGATAACATAGAACTCATGTGAATGAGTGATCAATGGTTGGCTTGGATTCGGTGGGCTGAAGGACCTTTTCCATGCTGTTGGAGGGTCGGTTTCCATGCGGTATCTGTAAACTGTTTCCATGCTGTATCTGCATGTGGCCCAGCGGTAGAGTTGCTGCCTCACAGCACCAGAGACCCGGGTTCGATTCTGACTTACGGGTGCTCTCTGTACAGAGTTTGTACGTTCCCCCTGTGACCGTGTGGGTTTTTCTCGGGTGCTCTGGATTACTCCCACATTCCAAAGACGTACAGGTTTGTAGGTTAATTTTCTTTGGTAAATTTGCAAAATTGTTCCTAGAGTGTAGGATAATGCAAGTATACTGGGTGATCGATGAACAGTGTGGACTCGGTGGGCCAAAGGCCCTGTTTCCATGCTGCATCTCTAATCAAAATTAAACTCTAAACAAATGATAGACACAAAATGCTGGAGTAACTCAGCGGGTCAGGCAGCATCTCTGGCGAAAATGGATAAGTGACGTTTCACAGAGAGCTGGAGTAACTCAGCAGGTCAGGCAGCATCTCTGGCGAAAATGGATAAGTGACGTTTCACAGAGAGCTGGAGTAACTCAGCAGGTCAGGCAGCATCTCTGGCGAAAATGGATAGGTGACGTTCCGTGTTGGGATCTTTCTTCAGACTGATTGTAGTGTTTCCGCTCTATATCACTAAACTATACTAAACTAAGTCTTACTAATGAACAAGCAAAAATGGATCACAATTTAATTTTAAAAACCTTCCATATTATGTAATTTTTCTTTGACACTTGGCTGTTTTGCTGGAGATTCTTATTTAGGTCGGGGTTCTTCACCTTCTGCCGGCAGTGGTGCTGGCGATCCCAGAGACCACACCAGGCAGGGCTGCCCTGACAGACCAGGCTATGTTTGTATTGTCCAAATTCCTTCCACTACTCGGGGGAATACAGTTTCTCCTGTATTTAAACAAACATTTCAACAGCTCCCATGTACCTGCTCTCCCATCCCCAAACGACACGTCCCTCTGCCGAATACCAGCTCATCTCTCTATCTCTCTCTCTCTCTCTCTCTCTCTCTCTCTCTCTCTCTCTCTCTCTCTCTCTCTCTCTCTCTCTCTCTCTCTCTCTCTCTCTCTCTCTCTCTCTCTCTTTTTCTTGTCCCCCCTCTCTATATATCTTTTTTTTTCTCCCCGTCTGAGGATTATAACATAAACGTAACCTGGATGACAGATTTCTTTCAGAGAGTGTGTCTGAAAGGCGTTCGGTAGCAGGTCGACACAGGAGGCCTCGGTTGTCATTGTTATAGGTGGTTGGTCCCTGATGTTAATGTTTGCTGAGGTGGGGGGGGGCTTGCCTTTGTAGGACTGTGCTGAGGAGGAATGTGTAGAGAAGGTCCAGAGTAGGTTTATGAGAGTAATCCTCGGGATGATTGGGTTATGGTATGGTGAGAATTTGACAGCTCTGGGCCTGTATTCCCTGGGGAGATGAGGGGGGGGGGGGGGGGGGGGCTCTTTGAAGTCTACCAAAAGTGAAAGGCGTGGATAGGTTGGATGTGGAGAGGATGTTTCCACTAGTGAGATTGTCTAGGACTAGAGAGCACAACCTCAGAATAAAAGAACGTATCTTTAGAAAGGAGATGAGGAGGAATTTATTTTGTCAGAGGGTGGTGAATCTGTGGAATTCATTGCCACAGATGGCGGTGGAGGCCAAGTCAATGGATATTTTTAAGGTGGAGATTGACAGATTCTTGATTAGTACGGGTGTTAAGGGTCATGAGGCGAAAGCAGGAGAATGGGGTTGAGAGGAAAAGATAGATCAACCATGAGTGAATGGCAGAATGGACTCAATGGGCCAAATGGTCTAATTCTGCTCCTGTGACTTACAAACTTATTTCACAGCTAATTCTACTCCTTTTAAAAATACTTCGGTATTGGAATCTGAATGGTCTTTCCATAAGCTGGGGTAATGTCCGATCCACCTCTCTCCCATTGCGGACATTGAACAGTTTTGGGCAGCATGTCCTGGAGAATATGGATAGATGTCCTACCCTAGTCATTCCTTCTTCTCCCTGCTCCTGTCGGGCAGAAGGTACAAAAGCTTGAAACTGTGAAACACCAGACACAGGAACAACCTTCTCCTCTGTTATCAGGCTTCTAAATGGACCATTCATAATCTAGTATATTGATTCACCTCGTTCCCACTGAGGACATTGAACTTTATTTATGGAATAAATGTTGAGAACTAAATTCTGCACTCTTTATCTTCCCCTTTGCTCTATCTATTGTTCTTGAGTTTGAACTGATTGTATCTATGTATGGTATATCTGATTTATTTTGATAGCATGCAAAACAAAGCTTTTCACTGTACCCCAATACATGCAACAAAAAAACTAAACCTAAATTCAGCTGACCTCTCAGGTAAGGTCCTTTCTTCAGGTTGAAATATTGCCTATCCATGTACAATGGAAAGATTTGGAGTTGCCATGCAAGTTCAAAGAGTTCCTCTTTGAAACCCTGTATTAAATCCGCTTTAGGATGGCACAGTGGTGCAGCGGTAGATTTGCTGCCTGACAGCGCTAAAGACCTGGGTTAGATCTGACTATGGATGCTGTCTGTACGGAGTTTGTACACTTGCCCTGGGACTACATGGGTTTCTTCCGGTGTTCCTGTTTCCTCCCACACTCCAAAGGCGTACAGGTTTGTACATTAATTGGCTTCTGTAAAATTGTAAATTATCCCTAGTGTGTAGGATAATGCTAGTGGTCACTGGTCAGCATGGATTCAGTGGGCTGCAGAGCCTGTTTCCACATCCTATCTCTAAAGTCTAAAGGATGGTGTTAAATTTTGTTTCGTTTCTTTGCAGAAAATCAGACCCATGAAGTTACATTGGCCTGAAGAGATTGAGGAGCTGCATCTCCTTTCTCCAGAAGTGAAAACTGAAGAGAGAGCTGATAAAGATCTTTAAGATTATAAAATAGTGTGACAGGGGAGCAGGAAGAAAAGTGGACAAATGGGACAGAGGAGAGTCATAGAGTCACACAGCACAGAAACAGACCCCTTACTTTAGACTTTAACTTTAAATATACAGCGTGAAACAGGCCCTTCGGTGCACCTAGTCCCTGCCGACCAGCTACCACCTTGTACACTATCCTATGCACAAGGGACAATTGGTTACAATTTTTTTAATCGAACAATTAACTTACAAACCTGTACACCTTTGAAGTGCGGGAATGAAACCGGAGCATCTGGAGATGAGTTATTGGCTAATATTCTTCAAAACCATTCCTACCCATGTAACTGTCTAAATGTCCTTCACAGAGTCCCAGAGACCATATTGACTGATATAATTCAGTGGAGAATCGAGGAGCAACATTCTTACCTGAGAAAGTAGGATTAAAACCTGTCCCCCTGGTTAAGGTGAATAGCCGAAATATGCAGATGTCGGAGGAGGTAGTTGAGGCAGGTCCAGTTGCAACGTTAAAGCAACATTTAGACAGGTACATTAATAGGAGAGGTTTATAGGGATATGGGGCCAAATGCAGGCAGGTGGCATGTGTAGATGGAGCATGTTGGTCGGCGTGGGCAAGTTGGGCCAAAGGGCTTGATTCCATGCCGTATAACTCTATGAATCTGGAGCAAGAATCAAACTGCTGGAGGAACTCGGTGGACTAGGGAATCAGTTAACAAGTGTGATGGGAAGGAATAGATTATATTGGTAGAGCTGGATGAAGAGAGATGTATATTTGTGTGAAAGACAAATAGGAATCGGCCCTTTGTGTTTGTCATATTTTGTCGGAAGATGAATTCAACTGCCCTGTACCATCTCCATCATCCTGTGCATATTTTTCTTTTTTTTAAATATTTAATTCCCTTTAAAAAGTTATTTTTGAATCTGCATCAACTTACAAGGGGAGTGATCTCCAGATCACAGAAACCTATGAGTTAAAACTAACATATACTAAAGTGAGACACAAAGTGCTGGAGTAAGTCAGAGG
Source organism: Rhinoraja longicauda (assembly GCF_053455715.1). Lineage (NCBI taxonomy): Eukaryota > Metazoa > Chordata > Chondrichthyes > Rajiformes > Arhynchobatidae > Rhinoraja > Rhinoraja longicauda. The sequence goes on from NC_135974.1 coordinate 15,714,159, forward strand.
ATCAGCCAGCATCTCTGGTGGAAAAGGATGGGTAACATTTCTGGTCGGGACCCAAGGAAGGGTCCCAACCCGAAAAGTTACCCATCCTTTTCCTCCAGGGATGTTTCCTGACCTGCTGAGTTACTCCAGCACTTCGTGTCAATCCTTGGTGTAAACCAGAATCTGCAGTTCTTCATTTCTACACACTAAAGTGACATTGTTACAGCTTTAACATTACGTTTGCAATAGCGTATCCCCCAAAGTACCAGGTATGTTATTATAACATGAATGTGCAATGTAGAAAGTCACTCATCTCCTCACAACAGACAACAATTAAATCCCCCAAATCCTATTATCAGCTTTGATTAACGTTTAGTGGCCTGCATTCATATACAGTGATACATGTAGCCCTTGGGATCCACAATACATCTTTTGCAAAGCTGGCGGGTATGAGAGAGAATTGGGTAATGGTGCAATAACAAAGAACAGCAGGAGTGGGAGCTGCTTTACGTCCTCGTCGTCCACCCTGGGTAGTTCTACGGAACTGGCCAAATTTGCAGCAGAGCGTCAACTACGGTACTCTGAAGCACCAATTGCCACTTTTGATTGGTGTAGTTGACATACGAAAGAAAGAAAGAAAGATCAGCAGATGCTGGTTTATACCTAAGAAAGACACAAAATGGTCTTTATCAGGCACTATCTTGCACCAAATGATGTACCCTTTATCCTGTATCCATAGAATGTGGACAGCTTGATTGTAATCATCTATAGTCTTTTCATTGTCTGGATAGTACACAAATAAAAAGCTTTTCACTGCACCTTGGTGCACGTGACAATAATAAATTAAACTAAACTAAAAATTGTGAAGTAACTCAGCGGGTCATGCAGGATTTCTGGAGAAAATAGATAGGAGACGTTTTGGGTAGGGGCCCTTCTTCAGCAGTTTGAGTCTAGAAGTTGGGAGGCCATGTTGCAGTTACATAAGACGTTGGTGAGCCGCATTTAGAGTATTGTGTTGAGTTCTGGGCACCATGTTATAGGAAAGATTTTGTCAAGCTGGAAAGGGTGCAGAGAAGATTTATGAGGTTGTTGCCAGCACTCGAGGGCCTGAGCTATAGGGAGAAGTAAAGTAGGCTAGGACTTTATTCCTTGGAGCGTAGGATGAGGGGTGATCTTTCAGAGGTTTACAAAATCATGGGAGGAATAGTTCAGGTAGATGCACAGAGTCTCTTGCCCAGAGTAGGGGAATTGAGAACCAGAGGACAGAGGTTTAAAGTGAGGGTGAAAAGACTTAATAGGAACTTGTGGGGGTCACCTTTTTCACACAAAGGGTGGTGAGTGTATGGAATGAGCTGGCGGAGGAGTTATTTGAGCAGGTAATATTGCAATGTTTAAGAAACATTTGGACAGGTACATGGATAGGACAGGGTTAGAGGGATATGGGCAAAACACAGGCAGGTGGGATTATTGTAGTTGGGACATGTTGGTCAGTGTGGGCAAGTTGAGCCAAAGGGCCTATTTCCACACATATAACTCTATCCATGTTCTCCAGAGATGCTGCCTGACCTGCTGAGTTGCCCTAGCTTTTTGTGTCTAGCACATGCAATGGTGCATTCTGCTTTCACTCCTGTGCCGGGCGGTCTGAGGAAGCAGATGATGCCAGGTGGGAGAGAAGGAACCTAGCGGGGCAGGCTAATGGCTGATCTATCATTCCCTCTCAACCCCATTCGAGGAAGAATATCACATTCGGGGCATTTGAGGAAGAATAATTTGCAAGGCTGTGAGGAAAGAGCTGGAAAATGGGACTGACTGCACTGCAGTGCTTATATCCAACACTGACCTGATCAGCCAAATGTCCTCGCTTTTTACTCCAACAATCTATAATTCCATAATACCCATTCAAACTTGTCAGGACAATATAAATAGAGGTTTTTGTTTGTCTTATCTGCCACTACGACAGCGGGATAATAAATATATTTACACGCGGATGGACGATGACAATTTATCTTTTTATGAGCCACGTTGACCCATGTCAGGCTTTGATTGATGCCCTCTGTCTTTAGGGGACCATCAGTGTGCTGCTTTGATCAGGTCACTGCCTACAAAGAATTTAGTTAAGTTTAGAGAAACAGTGTGGAAACAGGCCCTTCGGTCCACCGAGTCCACGCTGACCAGCGATCACTGTAACACTAGTTCTATGTTATACGTGTTTCGCATCCTACACACAAGGGGCAATTTACAGAAACTAACTAATCTACAAACCTGCCCGTTTATCCATGTTCTGCAGAGGTGCTTCCTGACCTGCTGAGTTACTCCAGTACTTTGTGTCTTTTCCTTCTAAATTAGCATCTGCAGTTTCTTGTGTCTCCAGCTATAAGGAGAGGTTGGACTGACTTGTGTAGGGAGTGGATGGGAATGTGGGACACCAAGGTACAGTGAAAAGCTTTTGTTTGCCTGCTATCCAGTCAAAGAAAAGGCTATGCATGAATACAATCAAGCCATCCACAGCATAAAGATAGAAGATAGAAATGAAGGATTTCTACTTGTATACTTTGTAGTCACTTTGTATCCTTTTGTGTAAACCAGCATCTGCAGTTCCTTGTTTTTAGATTAGTGAAAACATCTGCTTGATGGACAACATGGACTTAATAGGCTGTAGGGCCTCTTTCTGCACTATATAAGTTTAGTCATAGTGTCACACAGTGTGGAACTAGTGTGAACGGGTGATCGGTGTTTAGTGTCGACTTGTTGGGCTGAATGCCTGTTTCCTTGCTTTATCTCTACACAAAACTAAACTACTGACTCAACTCTTGAAAGGAATTTGGAAATTTATTGGTCGAAATTGATACAAATCAATTTTAAGGTTGGTTGTGCATGAGATACTGCAGCACCACGGGACATAAAGTAGCTCTAAACTAGCAGCATAAATACCGCTGGCACCTTCGACATAAAGAATCGCAGCACCAATGGATAGAGAGTACGGTTAGACCACAGACGTAACGTACTACTCCACCAGTCAGCATTATGTCCTCTGGTCTGCCTATTCTTTACAGGATTTGGGCAGAGGATTTATGCCCAGTGGTATAGTAGCATTTTATGGCTGTAATTTATGCCTGTGGTGCAGACACATTGTTCCACCACTGAAGTGAAGCACAGCTACACCTACTCTACAGCCGCGGACCCTTTGCTGGATAACGGCAAGGCAGCTCATTTATGTTAGTTTAGAGATACAGCATGGAAACTGGGCCTTCGGTCCACCAAGTCCATACCGATCATCGATCACGTGTAAACAAGTTCTACGTTATCCCACTTTCTCATTCACTCCCGACACACTAGGTGCAATTTTACAGCGGCCAGTTAACCAACAAACCCCCGCGTCTTTGGCATGAGGGAGGAAACCGGAGCACCTGAACGAAACCCACACAGTCACAGGAAGAAGGTGCAAACTCCACATAGACAGTACCCGAGGTCAGGATCGAACCTGGGTCTCTGGTGCACGAGGCAGCAACTCTACCGCTGCGTCACCGTGCCGTCCATTGTTTCTCCACAGGAGGTGTCATCAGCCCATTGAGTCCATGCTTTCTCCAGGACTGAGCAACCATTCAGTCACCTTCCCCCAATTTCTTCTTACAGTCCTGCAAGTTATAGTGTCACCAGCGTTCGATCCCCTGTTCACACTATTTCTACGTTATCCCATGTTCGCATTCACTCCCCACACACTTGGGGTAATTTACAAAAACCCGCTGGAATGAACAGATGCTGTTTCAGGTTCTTCAGAACGGCCTTACTTAAGGGTGGCACAGTGGCGCTGCGCCAGAGACCCGGGTTCGATCCTGACTATGGGTGCTGTCTGCAAGGAGTTTGCATGTTCTCTCTGTGACCTGTGTGGGGTTTTTCTGGGTGCTCTGGTTTCCTCCCACACTCCAAAGGTATACAGGTTTGTAGGTTAATTGGCTTGGTATAATTATAATTGGCCCTAGTGTGTGTAGGATAGTGTTAGCGTATGTAGATCGCTGGTCGGCACAAACGCAGTGTGCCGAAAGGCCTGTTTCTATGCTGTATCTCTAAACTAAACTCTAATTCTATAAAGCGCTATGGACATCAAGAACGAACACGCCACTTTGCGTCAAATATTGTTACCCCACTTGGCATAAGGTACCAGTGTTAAGTTTCACCCACCGGTTCAGAGCAGTGCAGAGGATGGAGTGGAGAAGTTGTTAATTGCTTCTTTTGATTCTCTGTCAAGTGCAATTAACTGTATCGCAGAATACCAAAGGAAGAGAGCTAAAACTGCTCCTAAACATTGAGACTGACGAAAGCGGTCTGGGCCTTGACCCCATATGCAACAACAATCTCCAATGTTACAAAAACAGGTGACAGGATATATGTATGGAAGCTGTGGTCGGCTCTTAACTCATTCCCTGCTGGCTGCCATTGTGACTCACACTGCAGTGGTATCCACTGGGCACAGCTGTGATACAATAACCCATCTCTCAGAACCTGTGGAGAAGTGTGATCAAAACAGTACAGCGCAGGAACATTGGCCCACAATGTCTGTGCCAAAAATGATACCAAGATAAACTAATCTTATCTGCCGGCTCATGATCCATATCCGTCCATTCTCTGCATATCCATGTGCCTACCTAAATGCCTCTTAAACGTTTCGCATTGGGACCCTTCTTCAGGCTGATCGCAGGGGTGGGGGGAGGTGGAGAAGAAAGCTAGAAAGGGAAAGAGACAGGACAAAACGTGGCAGGTAATTGGTCGACATCAGTGAGCGGTTGATCGGCAAATGGTTGGAACAAAGGCCAGAGATAAGAAAGGAAGGAATGAGACAGGTTTGAAGAGTTGTGGATCATGAAGCCAGAGGAAGACGTTACAGGAGGGCGGTGGAGGGAAGAAATAAGTGGGCGTCCTACTTCTTGACATAAACAATGCTGTGTATATGGACTTTAATAAGATATTGCATGAATAAAGCTGTCAATACATTTGAAGCCTCTGAACTGAAAGGTGCAGTGAAAAGAAAGAGTGTTGGTGAATGAAAAAACACAGAAATGCAGATGCTGGAATCTTGAGCAAAGCACAAAGTGCTGGAGGAACTACGGCTGAATGATTGCTGTTCAGATGGAAAAAGAAATCTAGCGGTTTTCTGAGAGGTCACTTGCATGCTCACTGCATTTCTTGACTTATATTGATGATTTGGATGGGTTCAGAGGTCAAGATTTTAAATTTTGTAAATGACAAAACCTATAAATGAAGTAAAGGGTGAACTGTTAGAGGCTTCATGGTGAAGAAATAGGCATGATATGTGGGAGGAAGCTTGCAGGTTAAACTTAACGCATAGATACTGTATAAACTTGCAAACGGGTTTCAGAATCAGGGTCATATGCAAACAGTTTGAAGTTTTCACACAGGAGCTTTATAACTAGAAGAAGCAGAGAAAATAAAAGTACGGAGGTTAGCACGGTGGCACAGTGGTAGAGTTGCTGCCTTACAGTGCCTGAGACCTGGGTTCGATCCTGACTATGAGTGCTTTCTGTACAGAGTTTGTACTTTCTCCCTGTGACTGTGTGGGTTTTCTCTGGGTGCTCCAGATTCCTCCCACACTCCAAGGACATGCAGGTTTCAGGTTAATTGGCTTCAGTAAAAATTGTAAAATTGTCCCCAGCGTGTGGAATAGTGCTAGCGTACAAGGTGATCGCTGGTCGGTGCGGACTCGGTGGGCCGTAGGGCCTGTTTCTGCACTGTATCTCTCTGTTTTCAAGAGAACAATCATATCGTTTTCAGTCCATGAGTGTAACGGAAGCCCTTCATCCCTGGAATTGACTGCAATACTCTCTTCACATAATGGTTCAAGATAACTTTAGAGATACAGTGCTATACCTCTAAATACAGTGCTGTAAACCACCCCCAAACACTAAAGGAGCAGTGCAAGGGGAATGAGGTGCTGTGGAGTTGGAAGCCTCAAGAGTGACTCACTAAAGGAAGCATGCAGTTGGACTTTGGAGTGATGCAAAACAAAATGGTTGTTATTGTGTTTTGCTGATGGAAATGTCATTTTCCAGTTGCATAATGCTAAAAAACAACATTATGCAATCAGATTTCCAGGCAACAATGTATTAAGCTGCTGCCTGTGATTTTATCTCCTGTGTTGCTCCCAGCAGTGTTCTTCAATTCCTGGAGACTCCCAAGTAGTCCATAAGGGTTGGCAGACGGGGTCACGCGTGGAGCCGGAGATTGCTGATTAAATCCAATCTGACCCCTAGTTCAGGCTTCTCTTAATAGTTCCCTGTGGTTCCGTGGGACAGGAAGATGTCATCGAAGTAGGAAGGAAAGCACGCACAAGGCAGACCTGTAAAGGCAATCTTCAAGAGGTTTGCTCTGGGTCACAAGCAGGGTTGTTGGTGGCTGCCATTCAGGGTCCACTTCAGTTCCTAAAACAGTAATTCCTGACTGTCAAACAAACAGCCTGCTTCCCACCACCAACCCTTTAGAGACCAATATTATGATAACACAAGGAAAGTAGGACAATAGTTTAGTTTAGTTTATTATTCTCACATCGACTGAGGTACAGTGAAAAGCTTTTTTGTTGTATGCTATCCAGTCAGCGAAGTGTATACATGATAACAATGTGTAGGAAGGAACTGCAGATGCTGGTTTACACCAAAAATAGACATAATATGCTGGAGTAACTCAGCGGATTGGGCAACATCTCTGGAGAAGAGGAATTACAATTAAGTCACCCACAGTGTACAGATACTGGATAAAAGGCATAATGTTTAGTGTAAGATAAAGTCCAGTAAAGTCTGATTAACGATAGTCCAAGGGTTTCTAATGAGATAGATGGTAGGTCAGGATCGCTCTCTAGTTGGTGATAGGATGGTTCAGTTGCCTGATAACAGCTGGGAAGAAATTGTCCCTGAAACTGGAGGTGTGCGTTTTCACACTTCTGTACCTCTTGCCTGATGGGAGAGCGGATAAGAAGGAGTGAGACTGGTCCTTGGTTATGCTGGTGGAATGCGAAGGCAGCATGAAGTGTAGATGGAGTAAATGGAAGGGAGGTTGGTTTGCGTGATGGTCTGGGCTGTGTCCACAATTTGGAATGCTAAGGTCACACAAGAATGGTGATAATGTGGTGCTGGATGAAGAGATTTCATACAATTACATCCCTCCTCAATTGGTCACAAATACCCAATTTATGGATATCTTGACATACTTTAGACTTTAACGGTACAGCATGGGAGCAGGCCCTTCAGCCCACCAAGTCTGTGCCAACAAGCAATCACCCTGTACACTAGCACTATCCCACATACTAGAGACAATTTACAATTTTATCAAAGCCAATTAGCCTGCAAACCTGTATATTTTTGGAATGTGGGAGGAAACCGGAGCACCTGGAGATAACCCACGGGGTCACAGGGAGCAAGTCACCAGCACATATATTTTACCATACCTCGTGGATCTGTCTTTATTCATCCTTTCGGAATAGACCTACATCAGAAATGTATAACTGTAGCTACTATAAAGACACTTGCACACATTTTCAATGAAACCAGGCTCCAAAAGTTTGTTTGTTGCTGTTAAAGGCCACGATAAGCATGGATTCCGGTTTCATATCTGGGGGGAGGACCACGACAGGGGGTAAATAGTGAGATAATATAATTTAAAGCACATATTTTAAAGTGCAATATGTCCCTCTCTGTGTACAAAGCAGAATACGAAGCATGATAGCTGTCATTATTGAAGTTTAGAGGCAGTAGAGTTCAGTTGTCAGAGTTATACAGTACTGAAAGAGGCTCTTCAGCACAAATTATCCTTGTTGACCAAGTTGTCCACATCAGCTAGTTCTGTTTCGCCCATCTCTCTAAAACTCACATCTTTCTAAATGTCTTTCACCACGTTTTGGCACCAACAAAGTTATAAAAGTTCACCAGACATTTCTATCCACTGCCTGGCGTCGCACGTGGCAGCTGGTTCAACCCCTCCACCCCAGACCTCTACCCTCCCCCGCCCCCCACCACCCCCACTGGGTCCACAAAACATTGCGCCCAAAACTGAACACAATACTCTAAATCTGGCCTCACCAGCGTCTTATATAACTGCAACATGACCTCCAACTTTTATGCTCAATACCCCGACTGATGAAGGCCAACATGCCAGAAAGCCTTCTTGGCCACCCCATCTACCTGTGATGCCACCTTCAAGCAGCTATGTACCTGCACTCCTAGATATGTGGCTGTAAATAAAGGTGGGGGGGGGGGGGAAGAAAGCCAGAAGAGTGGAGGGGTGGGACAAAGCTTGGCAGATGATTGTCAGGGAGATTCTGAACAGTTTAAAGGGTTAATGCTGCTGGGTTAATCTTTGTTCCTTCCTGATGACCGCTTTTCCCACCATCCCCGCTAGCTGCCCAGTGCAGCTGCAGAGTGGACATTTTTCTTCCCTTTCCCTGTGGCCCTGTGTCTGTAAATAGAATCATATGCTCGAAGGCCAAGCTAACCAGGGCATAGGGGCTTTGTAAACAGATCACAGGAGACAGCATGCCTTCTGTGCTGGGGACCCAGGAGGATCAGTGTGAGCCGTGACTCAGTATGTAACACTCTCACCTCTGAGTCAGAAAGAGTTATGAGTTCAAGACCCACTCCAGAGAGTTGAGCACAAGAATGCAAGTTTATGTCCCAAATGCAGTGCTGTCTTTGCAATGAGAAAGGCCTGGATAGAGTGAATGTGGAGAGGATGTTTCCACTAGTGGTAGAGTCTTGGACCAGAGGGCACAGCCTCAGAATAAAAGGACTTACCATTACAAAAGAGATGAGAAGGAATTTCTGTAGTCTGAGGGTGGTGAATCTATGGAATTCATTGCCACAGATGCGGAGGCCGTCAGTGGATATTTTTAAGGTGGAGATTGACAGATTCTTGATTAGTAAGGGTGTCAGGAGTTATCGGGAGAAAGTAGGAGAATTGGGTTGAGAAGGAAAGATAGATTAGCTGTGTTTGAATGGCGGAGTAGACTTGATGGGCTGAATGGCCTAATTCTGCTGCTATAAGTTATATTAAGCCGGGGCCTTGAGGCCATAAAACATAGCAGTAGAATTAGGCCATTCGGTCAGGCAGCATCTGTAAGGAAATGGACAGTTGATGTTTGGGATCGAAACTCTTCTTCAGACTTGAAGAAAGATCCCAACCTGAAACATGATCAGGGCGGCACAGTAGTGCAGCTGGTAGAGCTGCTGCCTCACAGCACAATGGAACCGGGTTCAATCCTGACCTTGGGTGCTGTCTGTGTGGAGTTTGCACATTCTTCCTGTGACCCACATGTGTTTCCTCCGGATGCTCCAGTTTCATCCCATATCCAAAAGTCATGCGGGTTTGTAGGTTAATTGGCCCTTTGTAAATTGCCCCTAGTGTGTAGGGAGTGGATGCGAAAGTGGAATAACAGAACGAGTGTACGGGTGATCAATGGTTGGCTTGGTGAGCCAAACGATGTGTTTCCAGGCTGTACCTCGAAACTAAACCAAGGATTAGACTTGTACAAGTCATTTCAAGAATGTGATAGCTGTAGGAAAGTAGCTGTTCCTGAACCTGGTTGTGTGGGACTTCAGTTTTCTGTAACTCCTGTCCAATGGTAGCAGTGAGGAGAAGGCGTGGCCCAGATGGTGGAGATCCTTGATGATAGATGCTACCTTGTTGAGGCAATGCCTCATGTAGATGCTTTTGATGGAGAGGAGGGCTGTGCCCATAATGGACCAGGTTGAATCCATAAATGGATTTACAGAAGAATGTTATCATAGAATGTAGAGCAGGACAGGGACAGGTCAAGCGAACATGATGCCAAGCTGAACGAATTTCCTCTGCCTGCATGTGATCCATATATCTCCATTCCCTGCATATCCAGTTGCCTATCTAAAAGCCTCTTAAATGCCACTGTCATACTGTCTCCCCCCCCCCGGCAGCAGTTCCAGGCCCCCACCGCTCTCTGTGTCAAAAAACTTGCCCCATACATTTCCTTTTAACTTTGCCCCTCAACGTTAAACCTGTGCCTTCCATTCCTTGACATTTCGACCATGGAAAAAAGGTTCAGACTGTCCATGGGCAAACACGTGGTGCTGGAGTAACTCAGCGGGTCAGGTAGCATCTTTGGATAAAAAGGATTTGTGATGTTTTGGGTCGGGACGTTTAATCCGACCCGAAACGTCACCCATCCTCTTTCTCCAGAGAATGCTGCCTGACCTGCTGAGTTACTCCAGCACTTTGTGTCTATCTTTGGTGTAAGCCAGCATCTGTAGAACTTTGTTTTTACATTCAGACTGTCAAATCTAGCAATCCCTCTCATATTGGAACTGTGTAGCAGAAAATATTATAAAAGAATTAAAAAGTTGGGGCGCGTTTCCCTCGAAACGTTAAGGCTACATGGTGACTCATGGAGGTCTTTAACATTACGAAAGATCTGATGGGATGGATATAAAGATGTTTCCAACTGCAGGGGTCCCAGAAACTGGAATGATAAATGTAAGGAAATCACCAATAAATCTAAAGGGAACTCTAGGGGATCTCCTGTATTACTTATGCAATTGCAGGATATTGAACAAACCTATTTCACTCAATCCAGAAGTTTCACGCTGAGCGTTTCAAAATTCCAGGTCTAATTTAAATTGCCCAGCTGCCAAAGGCAGGGTTTGAACTAACGGTTATAGATCACTTAGTTTAGTAACTTAACCAGCATGCTGGCACTCACTCTCCACATAAGGAGTGCTAAATATGTGGGACCTGCTGACAGTGGTACAAGGAATGATCTATTTAAGATAATAAACATGTGAAGGTGGAAGAAGAATAAAAAATATCCTGAGAAGGGAGTAAGAGGGATGTCCAATGTGAAATGTCATGGGTCCATTTCCTCCACAGATGTTGCCTGACCCACTGAGTAACACCACCACTTTGTGTTTTGCTCAGAAATCCTAGCACTATGGTTCCAATTGAATGTTTTGAAGTTAAAAACATAAGATAAAATAAATATGGCTGGGAGTAGACCACTCGGCCCCTCAAGCTTGTTCTGCATTTGATCAAATCTGCTTTGACCTTGGTCTGAGCTCCACTTCCTTGCTGGTTCCATGGTACAACAATCTGTCTATTCCAGACATAGACGTACATAATACAATGGTGCAGTTTTGCTACAGTGCCAGAGACCCGGGTTCGATCCTGACTCTGGGTGCTGTCTGTGCAGAGATTGTATGTTATCCCTGTGACTGTGTGGATTTTCTCCAGGTGCTCACCCATCCCAAAAACGTGCCGGTTTATAGGCTAATTAGGTTCTGTAAATTGTCCCTGGTGTGTACAATAGAACTAGTGTACAGGTGATCATCGGTCAGCATGAAACCGGTGGGCTGAAGGGCTTGCTTCAACGCTGTGTCTCTAAATTAAATTAAACTAAACTAAACCTCTATACAAGATGAGTGTGGATTTCTACTCTGGTCTTCTCCCAAACTACATGGCAAATGTGATGCATTTTACAGTACAGGATCCCAGAAGCCTATAAAAGTCACCAGCCAGTACACATTCCCTCTCCCTTCTGTTAGCTAAAACAGTGGTTTTAACAGTAGTTAAAGGGTGTCTTTGGAGGGAAACGTCTGGGCTTTTTTTTCAGAAACATATGTTAAACATTACTATTATAACTTATTATTATCAAAACATTTACTCAGGGAGGTTAAGGGACATAGGGCAGGTGGTTTCACATTGAAATGAGTACCTTTCACCGTTAGGGCATCAACATAAGGTTCTCTCGAGACCAGGCTGGGGGGAAATGAATTGCTCATTTCCGAAGGTCTGCCCCGGGATGGTCTCCAAGGAGTAGGCACCTGCACTACGCTCTCTTGGCTCGCTTCCAGTCACTGATAGCACTCATGGCTGGTGCCCAGTTTACAACACCAACTTATCTTGAGCCTAGGAAACTCTTAAAACAAATTAGCCAAAGTCTGCAGAAAACATGTGGTGAAAAAAAAATAGAGACCAGGACCAAAAAAAAAGGATCCTTAAAGAAGCTATGTGGAGGTCAGGTCAAAGGACTCAACTGCAAAGATTTAAGCACGGGGCTGCTGGGTCCCATTCCTTCAACTTACTGCAGGAAAATGGGATATTTGTATTGGAGTACGCAGTGTGGACTCAGATCCACATTCCCCTATCCAGTCTCCTTCCTGTTTAAGAGGCACTTTTCCATCTTAGCATCGAGACTTGGAGATATTGGAGCCAGAGTGGGCTATTTCCAGCTGAATTGCAATGTGGAAAAGTAGGAACGTTTCATGGCAATAAGCAAAGTTTTGGTGTGATTGCAGCTGGGGTACTGTGTGCATATGTGGTCTCTGCAGATAAGGAAGGATTTACTGACCTTGGAAACAGTGCAGTGTAGACACACTAGATTGGTTTCTGGAATAGTTCATAAGTTCATAAGTCATAAGAGCAGAATTAAGTCATTCGGCCCATCAAGTCTACTCTGCCATTCAATCATGGTTGATCTATCTTTCCTTCTCAACCCCATTCTCCTGCCTTTTCCTCATAACCTCTAACACCCATGCTAATCAAGAATCTGTCAATCTCCACCTTAAAAATATCCATTGGCCTCCACTGCCATCTGTGGCAATTAAATCCACAGATTCACCGCCCTCTGATTAAAGAAATTCCTCATCATCTCCATTCTAAAGGTACGTCCTTTTATTCTGAAGTTATGACCTCTGTCCTAGACTCTCCCACTAGTGGAAACATCCTCTCCACATCCATTCTATCCAAGCATTTCACTATTCGGTAAGTTTCAATGAGGTCCCCCTCATCCTTCTAAACTCCAACGAGTTCAGTCCCAATGCTGTCCCAACGCTCATCATATGTTAACCCAATCATTCCCGGGATCCTTCTCGTAAATCTCCTCTGGACCCTCTCCAAAGCCAGCACATCCTTCCTCAGATATGGGGCCCAAACGAAGGAAAGATATTATCAGGAGAGATTGAGAAAGATTAACCTCTACTCTACAGGAATTCTGAAGAACACGAAGAGACCCACGAGACTCTGAAAAAGATTAACTGGGCAGAATCCAAGAGGTTGTTTGCTCGAAAGGAGAGTCCAGATCCAGAACGTTGAACTGCACAGCACAGAAACATTTAGATTTTTTTATCATTTTGAATTTTGATACTGAGCCTATGTGATAGTCTAAGCATCATCAGAGACCCACACCACCCTGATTACGCACACATTTCATTCCCACCATTGGAAGAAGGTATAGGAGCCTGAAAAATGTCGTCCAGGTTCAGGAACAACCACTTCCCTACAACCATCAGGCTATTAAACACCACAACCTCTAAATAAGCTCTGAACTACAGAGTCTTGGGACCATTATTTTTGACTTTGCACTATTATTGTCTATTTATTTATCTGCTTGTTCTTTTATACATACTGAACTTTTCTTTTGTTTATTACGCATTTTACAGAGGGCAATGTTAACCTATCTGTTGTGCTGCTGCAAGTAAGAAGAGTTCTGACCTTTAACGTCACCTATTCCTTTTCTCCAGAAATGCTGCCTGACCCAATGAGTTACTCCAGCATTTTGTTTCTATCTTAAGAATTTCATTGTTTCGTTTCAGGACACATGGCCAAAAAACATTCTTGCCTCTATTTTGAACAATTTTTCCTCAGTTTTGCCCTGTACATTTTTGCCTTGTACAGAGTCTGTATTTTAAGCCCAGATGGGAACACAGGGTGTTGAAAGCCCACTCCAGGATGGAATTCTGCAGCTGTTGCCGGTAACCAGAGCAAACACCCTGGAGCAGACTCGATGGGCTGAATGGCCTAATTATGCTCCTTTGTCTTATTGAGGTCTGCAAGAAGTGTTCCTGAGTGTGTGCAAAAACGAAAAGAAGGCAGAGGACATCGGAGTTAATTTTGTTAAATTTATTGTAAGGAGATTTGTAATGTTGGTTGACTGTACCAGAATACCACAGGCTTGTACTTTAAAAAAAACCATTTTGTGATCCTTTAATTCTCACTCCACCATGGTATTGGCAGGTTTCAGCACATTAAAAACAAATCTTTTTCAGGTGTTGGGCTACATTGCAAAGCCACCATTAATTGCCCATTCCTAATTCATCTTGAGAAGAGATTAGTTTAACTTGATTGACATCATGATCGGCACAGAAATTGAGGGCCGAATAGTCTGATCCAGTGCTGTGCTTGAACTGTTAAGAGTCATAGAGTCATACAGCATGGAAATGGGTCCTTCGTTCGCACTCTTCCAAGCTGACTAAGATGCCCTTCTGAACTCATCCCAAATCAAGAAATATATGCAAGATATTGCAGAGTTGTGGATGTAGCCCAGACCATCACACAAACCAACCTCCTTTCCAATGACTCCATCTATATTTTACACTGCCTCAGTAAGGCCAGCAGCATAATCATGGATGAGTTTCGTGAACAAAGAGGGACCATCGGGACTCTAATGAGTACTTTTGTAACTTTGTCACCGCCAGATACGTGGCAACTCTTTGCGTATTTTGTGTATTGTGTGCAAAAACTGTAACGAGGTACATGTGATGTGATAACGTATCATTGAATTGAATCAATGTTCTCCAGAGATGCTGCCTGACCCACTGAGTGGCTCCAGCACTTTGTGTCTTTTTTTTGTTGTAAACCAGCATCAGCAGTTCCTTGTGTCTCCATTTTCTTTTGAGTGTTTGGAGCTGTACTTATCTTGGTGAGTGGAGAGTAGTCCATAACACTCTTGACGTGCCTTGTAGATGATACAAGTGCCATGGTCAGGAGTGTAATGGCAATAAATATATTTAGCTCCAGGCATAAATTTAGCACAGTAGTGAGAACTCAAACCCTTTTATAAATTTTCCAGTCTTTTTGACAAAGTCCTAATATCTCGTTATGTGGCTCTGCATTAATTATTTTGGACGATGATGCCAGTGTTACCTCGAAGGTGCTATATTAAGAGCAACTGGCATTGGGCAGGCTGGGACTTAATTCCTTGGAGCGTAAGAGAGCGAGGGGTGATCTTATAAAATGTCGAGGGGCATAGACAGGCTGAATGCACACAGTCGTATTCTCAGGATTGGGAAATTAAGACCTAGAGGGCAAATGTTTATGGAAAGAGGAGAAAAATGTAATAGAAACCTGAGGGGTAACTTTTACACAGAGGATGTATATGGAACTAACTGCCAAGGAAATGGATAGAAAGTGCTGGAGAAACAGCGGGTCAGGCAGCATCTCTGGAGAATATGGATAGGGGATGTTTTGGGTGTGGACCCTTTTTTAGACTGATTGTTGTGGGAGGGGGCAGAAGGAAGATGGAAGAGGGGTGAGGCAGGACAAAGAGTGGCAGGTAATAGGCGGATATTGGCGAGGGGGACTTTTGATAGGCAGATGGTTGGAACAAATGTCAGAGATAAAAGCAGAAGGTGTGAGATAGATTAAAGAGGGAGGATAGTAGCAGGAGGGGGGGAGGGGAAAAAAAGGTGGGAGTCCAGATGGGGCATGGTGGAGGGGAGGGGGGGGGGGAGATGGATGGGAGAAAGGGGTGGGGGGAGGGGATTGATTAGAGATTACCTAAAAATTCAATGATCATACCGTTGGGTTGTACATTCCATGCAGCTTAACATGCTGAGTTCCTCCACTCATTAGAGTCCCGATGGTCCCTCTTTGTTCACCACTTTATGTTCTTTTGTGTATTAAGCAGCATCTGCAGTTCCTTGTGTAGGAAGGAACTGCAGATGCTCGTTTACACCGAAGATAGACACAAAAGGAAGATAGACTCAGCGGGTCAGGCAGCATCTAAGGAGAAAACAAATAGGTGGCATTTTGGGTCGAGGTCCTACTTCAGACAAGAGACTTAACCCGAAAAGTCACCTGTTCTTTTCCTCCAAAGATGCTGCTTGACCTGCTGAGTTACTCCAGCATTTCGTGTCTATCTGCCTAACTGCAATTCCTCGTTTCCTCTGTCAATTTTATTTTTGTATAGAATTACTGTAGCACCATCCAGTGGTCGAGTGTAGATCCTGCAGCAATCATTCCATTTCTGTCACGAAGGCTGCCCCAGTGACCATGTGAAAGTACAAACTATTTCCATATCCCAACAAGACCACCCACCCATCCGTTCCTTTGGCTGCAGCCTCTGGATGAGTCCCAAGCACCCAGGCATACACGGAGCATGCTGCTGATCATGGGAACTATTCCTGGGTGGCACGAGAAATGGCTTTGGATAGATGTATTATCTTGGGAACTGGGACCAAATTCCAGTGTCCCTTAGAGTAGCCCAAAGTTTGGTGACCTTGACTGATGAACGAAATTGCTGCCGAACAATTTTGTTTCCAATTGGGTTTGTTGATCAAATATGTAAGGAGGAACTGCAGATGCTGGTTTACACCGGAGATAAACACAAAGTGCTGGAGTAACTCATCAGGTCAGGCATCATCTCTGGAGAAAAGGAATAGGTGACATTTCAGGTCGAGACCATTCAGCAGACAAGTGTCGGCCGAAATGTCACCTATTCCTTTTCTCCAGAGATACTGCCTGAGCTGCTGACTTACTCCAGCATTTTGTGTCTAGCTTGGGTTTGTTGATCGTTGTAAATTACCCCTTTGTGTCAGTGAATGTCAAAAAGGAGACAAAGAGGGGAGTGGATAGGCATGTAAGAGAAAATATGTTGCAGGACCAACATGGGGGAGAATGGGACTGATGGAACTGCTCTGGTGGAAACTGGCATGGGCCCAATGGACTCATTTGGGTTTTTTTGTGCCTTAAAATACAGGTTAGAGCAGTGCAAGTAATGCAATGCAGAGCAGAGCAAGTTAATGCAAGTTAAATGCTAGATGGACCACAGAGTCCAGAGAGGAAGCTCGAAACAAAGAACTGCAGATGCTGGTTTATACACAAAAGGACACAAAGTGCTGGAGTAATTCAGCAGATCAGGTAGCATCTCTGGAAAACACGGATAAGTGACGAATTGGGTTGGGACCTTTCTTTAGACCTTGCTCAGAAAGGAAGCGAGTTTTGTTTAGTTTTCTCTTGAGATATAGCATGGAAACTGGCCCCTTCAGCCCACCAAATCCAAGCCGACCACTGATCACCTGTTCACACTAGTTCTGTGTTATACCAGTTTATCATCCAATGCCTACACACTAGAGGCATTTGCAGAGGGCCAATTAACCTACAAACCCACCCTTCTTTGGGATGTGGGAGGAAACCGGAGCACCTGGAGGAAAGCCACAGGGCAACGCGACAGCCAGTGCCCAATGCCGTGATTGAACCCGGATCCCTGACACTGTGCAGCAGCAGCTTTACTCGCTGTGCCATTGCGCCTCTCAGTAGTTGAGTTGATGTCTTTATCCACCCTCCAGAGATGCAGTAATACATGTGTTTCAATTGATTGAAGTGTCAAGGATGAAAAAGCACCAAAGCACAATATAAATAAGTGGAAGGTGTAGAGAATCAAAGGGACCTTGAAGTGTCACAGATCCTGGAAGATATGGTAGACACAAAATGCTGGAGTAACTCAGCGGGACAGGCAGCATCTCTGGAGAGAAGGAATGGGTGATGTTTCGAGGTCTCAACCCAAAGCGTCACCCATTCCTCTCCAGAGATACTGCCTATCCCGCCGAGTTACTCCAGCATTTTGTGTCTACCTTTGATTTAAACCGGCATCTGCAGTTCCTTCCTACACATTTGTCCACTCCTGGAAGATCTCCTGGAAGATCTGTATGGGTAAGTGGTTCAGAAGGGAGATAAGAGAGTTTTCTTGAATGACTGAGACACACAAGGTGGGAGGTTAAACTGAAATGGTATTCGATGATTGTCGGGCCACCGCTGTAGCACTGCCTACAATCCTGGTCACAAGAGAGTGTGGTTGCAGGAGAGAGGGTACTGAGGGGAATGCAGGATGGACACATTTAGCCATGAGGAAAGATTGGATAGGTTGTGGGTATCTTTGGGACTAAGGAAGTTGATTGAAGTTGAACTGCCATGTGTATAATTTAGTTTGGGATATGAGAGGAAAAGGAAAAGAGGTAGGGGCAGAACAAAGCCTGTGAAGTGATATGTGGATACAGATGAGAGGGGAGGGTTTGATTAGCAGAGGCTAGAGATGAAAATGAGACAAAAGGGTGTCAGATAAGGAAAGAAGAGGAGTGAAATGTAAAGCCAGAGGGAGGGATACAGGTGGAAGGAGATGGGGTAGTAAGGAAAAAGGGAGGGGGTGGCTAGTGGGAGAAATGGGTGCACACAAGAGAGGGACACAGGAAAGAGAGGGGGAGAAAGGGGGATGTCACTTTTAAAAAAGCCAATGAGTTACTCCAGCTTTTTTTTCAAACAAGCATTTGCAGTTCCTTGTGTTTCCAAGTTACTTACTGGTGTGTTTGGTGAAATGCAATTCATTCAACTTCCTGACAACCAAAAGCAAGTCAGTCTGGACCCAATATTCATTTTATTGAAAGATTGGAGAAAGGAAGGTGCTAAGATTGGTCAGAGAGTGTGGAGAAGGGTTGTGTCTGCTGCTACTGGAGAGCAAGTACAGAAAGGGGCTGCTCCTTAAGTTTTAGCTGCATTTCAGTCTCACACTCCTGATCTTTGGTCACCTGGGACGGAGGGAGGTGGGTAGGTGAGGGGAACTCCCTGTCGATTTGCTCCTGAGCTTGGCCAAGGTGGCCATTCATGGGTCCAGGCAGCAGCCATCGAGGGTTCTGCCTGGGTTGACTGCCTGCCCTTCCTCTGGGCCTACGTCCATGCCCGTGTGTCCCTGGAGAGGGAACACGTGGTGTCCACTGGGACTTTGAAAGTCTTCCGTGAACACTGGTCATCGCGGAAGCAAGAATGCCTCGTGGGTATTGTAATCTCAATGTTGTAATCTGATGGTCAATGTTTCCAAACTGCACATGTAGCAGTTTTGATTAATCTAATACTTTGTAAACTGTGAATTTGTAATAAAAGCTCCTATTTAAGGAAACCAAAAGATACTGGAGAGCAGACGCTACTCCGCCAGGAAGAGATGCAGGAAGGATGTCATCTCCAGTCTGGAATCCAAAGCAGATCCTGTTACACTCACACTGCACTCAGACAGGATAAAGTTCCCTTTAAACTGATCCCATTACGAGATCAAACAATGCAGCCGTGTTTATACTGGACATGTTTAGGAACATTATAAAATAATGAAAATTTGATATTTCCTATAACTTCTTTCATCATCTTAACAAAAATAATTTTATAGCCAATTATTATGTACATGCAAGCAAACAAATTAAGAGCAGGTGTAGGACATATGACCCCCTCAAACTTGTTCCATCATTCAATGATTATCGCTGATAGATTATAATTCCGCATTCCTGTCCATCAATGGTTACCTTTCACTCCATTGCTTATCAACAATTGATCTATCTTTCCCTCAAGTGCGGCAAAACAAGCAGATAGTGGTAAATAATGCATGTGGTGTGCTTGCCTTCATTGGTCGGGGCATTGAGCATATGAGTCAGGAAGTCATGATGTAGCTTGATAGGTCTTTAGTTAGGCCACATTTGGAGTATTGCATGCAGTTCTGGTCACCCCAATTACAGGAAAGATGTGGAGGCTTCAGAGAGGGTGCTAAAGAGGTTTACCAGAGTGCTCATTCCGTAAATCCACTGCCCTCTGTGTGAAAATGTTGCCGCTAGGGTTCCTATAACATGAAACCTACGGCATTTGTTTTTTGATTCAAACTGAAAGGCTTTAGTGAAACAAGATGAATTAGTTTAGTTTAGTTTATAGATTCTCAAGGAAACAGGCCCTTCAGACCACCAAGTCCGCGCTGACCAGCGATACCCGCACACTAACACGATCCGACATACACTATGGAATATTTACAATTTTACCGAAGCCAATTAGCCTACAAACCTGTACGTCTTTGGAGTGTGGGAGGAAACCCACATAGGTCACAGGGAGAACATACAAACTCTGCACATACTGCTGCGCAACTGTGAATTCTTGTTCACAGAATCAGGCAAATGATCCTCGTTTTATTAGTTTGCAACGGAGCGCGCTCAATGACATTCTAAAACTTGCTGGACTCGATTTAATAAATATCTTCAATGCATATACAAAAGGAAACAAAGTGCTGGAGTAACTCAGCAGGTCAGCACGTGTCCATGTTCTCCAGAGATGCCGTCTGACCTGCTGAGTTACTCCAGCACTTTGTGTCCTTTTGTGTATTAACCAACATCAGCAGTTCTTTGTTTACTCAATGCATGCAGCTTATAGACCGTTTAGACCCGGTTCATGCATAAGATAGTCAAAATAGACCTCGACACAATGAAAATAAAATTTGGGCGATAGAAAAGAAGGTTATAACTCATCACACTCTTGCAAAAACTCTGCATCTGTTTGTGATTTAAAATGTGGTGCTCGAAAACTCATTCCCAATCATTATTTTATGAAATAATAGTTAAAACCCACAAAACATGGGAATGTACCTGGATCAGGCAAATGTCTTAAGCGGAGGACTTGGGCAAGTTAAGCTTGTAGTTTGCTACGACAGAGAAATATTCCCTCACGATAATTGCTCTTCTTATTTTCTGTTGGGAGGTCTAGCCAGGGCTATTTACTCACATAAGATAGACACAAAGTTGCTGGAGTAACTCGGCGGGCCAGGCAGT
Organism: Rhinoraja longicauda; assembly: GCF_053455715.1. Taxonomy (NCBI): domain Eukaryota; kingdom Metazoa; phylum Chordata; class Chondrichthyes; order Rajiformes; family Arhynchobatidae; genus Rhinoraja; species Rhinoraja longicauda. The sequence continues at coordinate 15,734,789 of NC_135974.1, forward strand.
ATCTCTGGAGAATATGGGTAGGCGACGTTTCGGATCGGGAATCCCCTTCTGTGTTCTCCAGAGATGTTGCCAGACCCACTAAGTTACTCCAGCACGTTGTGTCTTTTTTTAAGCTTGTATCTGCAGGAGTTTAGAAGATTGAGAGAACATTTGACCAAGACCTAAAATCCTGAGTAATTTTGATAGGGCGGATGTGGAGAAGATGTTTCCTCTTGTGGGTAAACCCACAGAAGCTAATACCCCACTGTTTTAAAATAATGAGCGTCCTTCGAAAACATTTTCTTTTAGAGTCCTTGATCCTTGCTTTCTCAAAGGGCTTTGGATGCAGACTCTTTGATTGTTTCTTAAGGCAGACATGGATGGGTTCTTGGTAAGCATGGGAGTGAAAGGTGACTGTGAGTACATGAGACTGTGGCGTGTGTGTATAACTTAATAAGCCACAATCTTATTAAATGGTGAAGCGGGATGGAAGGAGCAAGTGGACTACAATTGCTCCTCATTCATGACTTCTTGTCTCTAATACCCGACTGTTGCTTATTAATGTAGTCAATTGGGTACTACAGAGACATGTTCGATGTTCCATGTTCCCTCACGAGAATTGCTCTTCTTATTTTCTGTCAGGAGGAGTAGGTTTAAGGTGAAGGGGGAAAGATTTAATAGGAATCTGTGGGATAACGTTTTCACACATAGTATGGTGGGTGTATGGAACGAGCTGCCAGTGGAAGTAGTTGAGGCAGGTACTATCACAATGTTTAAGAAACATTTAGACAGGTGCATGGATAGGATGGGTTTAGAGGGATATGGGCCAAACACAAGCAGGTGAGACTCATGTAGAAGGGACATGATGGTCGGTGTGGACAAGTTGGGCTGAAGGGCCTGTTTCCACGTTGTATGACTATAACTAACAAGGGCTATTTACTCACTTAAGATAGACACAAAATGCTGGGGTCACTCAGTGGACCAGGCAGCATCTCTGGAGAACATGGATAGGTGAGTTTCGAGTTGGGACCCTTCTTCAGACCGGTTGTAGTAGAGGAGAGTGGGGAAAAAACTGGAAGCAAAAGAAACAGAACAAATCAGGGCCAGCAACTGATGACCTCAGGCAAGGGGGTTCCCTGGTAGACCAATTGTTGACTAGAGATAGGTGTGAGCCCAAAAGGGATACATAGTTTTCCTCCCCCACTCTCCACCCAAAATCAGTCTGAAGAAGGGGCCCGTTCCGAAATGTCACCTGTCCATTTTCTTTAGAGATGCTGCTCATTGGTATAAACCAGCAACTGCAGTTTGCTTTTATTACTATTTACTCACTTCCTTTTTGATCGTACAGTGGAACTCAGTGCACATTCCGAATGTTCCCGGTTCAAGTCCCCGTCCGAAAGCTCAGACGCTTCAAGCAGCTGATCAAGTTGTAATGTTGTCATGTATTCCGAGCTGGACATTGGACTTTGCTGATAAGCTGAAAACACAATAATATGTTAGATGACACTGGCAGCTTTAGAACAACTGAACTTTAGTAAGGACTAGTGGCAAGGTACACCAATGCACGTTACTTTAGTTTAGTTTAGTTTAGAGGTCCTTCATCCTACCCAGTCCGCGCCGACTAGCGATCACCCCGTACACAAGTTCAATCTTACACTCGAGGGACAATTTACAGAGGCCAATTAACCTACAAACCTGCAGGTCTTTGGAATGTGGGAGGAAGCCAGAGCACCTGGAGAAAACCCACGAGGTCACAGGGATAACAGACAAACTCTGTACAGACAGCTCCCGTTGACAGGATTGAACCTGGGTCTCTGGCGCTGTAAAGCAGCAGCTCTGCTAGCTGCACCGCCGTGCTGACCTTAAATCATATATATATATATATACACCGATGACCCAAAACATTATGACCACTGACAGGTGACGTGAACAACATTGATTATCTTGTTACAATGGCACCTGTCAAGGGGTGGGATATATTAGGCAGCAAGTGAACAATCAGTTCTTGAAGTTGATGTGTTGGATGCAGGAGAGATGGGCAGGAGTAAAGACCTGAGTGACTTTGACAAGGGCCAAATTGCTATGGCCAGACGACTGGGTCAGAGCACTCTGAAACGGCAAGACTTGTGGGGTGCTCCCGGTCAGCAGTGGTGAGTACCTACGCAACAGTGGTCCGAGGAGGGACAAATCACAAACTGGCGACAGGGTGTTGGGCGCCCAAGGCTCATCGATGCGTGAGGGCAACAAAGGCTATCCCATCTGGTCCGAACCGACAGAAGGTCTATTGTGGCACAAGTCACAGAAAATGTTAATGGTGGCCATGGGAGGAATGTGCCACAATACACAGTGCCTCACACCCTGTTGCGTATGGGGCTGTGTAGCCGCAGACCGGTCAGAGTGTCCATGATGACCCCTGTCCACCATCGAAAGCGCCTACATTGGGCACGCGAGCGTCGAAACTGGACATTGGAGCAGTGGAAGAGAGTCGCCTGGTCCGATGAGTCCCGTTTACTTTTGGATCATGTGGATGGCCATGTACGTGTGCGCCGTTTACCTGGGGAAGTAATGGCACCAGGATGCACTGTGGGAAGCCAACAAGCCAGTGGAGGGAGTGTGATGCTCTGGGTAATATTCTGCTGGGAAACCCTGGGTCCGGCCATTCATGTGGACGTCAATTTAACACATGTCACCTACCTAAACATCGTTGCAAACCAGGTACTCCCCTTCATGGCAATGGTATTCCCTGATGGCAGTGGCCTCTTTCAGCAGGATAATGCGCCCTGTCACACTGCACACATTGTTCGGGAATGGTTTGAGGAACATGATGAAGTGTTCACGGTGTTGCCCTGGCCTCCAAATTCTCAAGATCTCAATCCGATTGAGCATCTGTGGGGTGTGCTGGATCGACAAGTCCGATCCACGGTTGCTCCACCTCACAACTTACAGATACCACAGGACACCTTCAGGGGTCTTGTAGAGTCCATGCCACGGCGGGTCAGCTTTGTTTTGGCGGCACACAGAGGACCAACTGCATATTAGGCAGGTGGTCATAATGTTTTGGCTCATCAGTGTATATGCACAATTGTAACATTTTTTTCCCTTCTTCTATGTTCTTCTTTCCTTCGGCTCTGAGAGTGGCTTATTTCTACTGGTTGTAAAAGCTCTGTGATGGTTAATGAAAAGTATGTGGGTGCCATAGGCTCTTCCACAGAAGGGACAGGAGGTGGCTGATCAGGTGGACAAATGGAAGTTGGTGATGGATCCCTTCTGCCACTTACAGTTTCCATGCCATATGACTATGACTTCTTCAATGGGTGGTGGAAGCAAGCTTTGAATATTTTTTAGACACAAAATGCTGGAGTACCTCAGCGGGACAGGCAGCATCTCTGGAGAGAAGGAATGGGTGATGTTTTGGGTCGAAACCCTTCTTCAGACATGTCAGGGGAGTGGGAGGTACATAGATAAGGAAGTGTTTCAGGAAGTGTAACGTATGAAAACAGGACAAAAGGAATAGAGATCAAGGAAAATGTAGAATAGATCATTATTAGTTGGGAGAAGGGAACAACAAAGCAAACAGAGATAAAATGTAGTTGGCGACAGTAAGACTGGTTGGAGAACTGGGAAGGAGGAGGGGATGGAGAGAGAGGGAAAGCAAGGGTTACTTGAATTTAGAGGTCAATGTTCATACCGCTGGGGTGTAAGCTGCCCAAGCGAAATATGAGGTTCTGTTCCTCTAATTTGCGTTGGACCTCACTCTGACAATGGAGGACGCCCAGGACAGAAAGGTCAGTGTGGGAATGGGTGGGGGAGTTAAAGTGTTTAGCAACCGGGAAATCAGGTAGGTTTAAGTGGACTGAGCGGAGGTGTTCAGTGAAACAATCGCCGAGCTTGCTCTTGGTCTCGCCGATATACAAGAGTCCACACCTAGAACAGAGGGCTACAGTAGATGAGGTTGGAGGAGGTGCAAGTGAACCTCTGCCTCATCTGAAAAGACTGTTGGGGTCCTTGGACAGAGTTGAGGGGGGTATAGGGACAGGTGTTGCATGTCCTGCGGTTGCAGAGGAAAGTACCTGTGGAGGGGGTGGTTTGGGTGGGAATGTACAATTTTACCAGGGAGTTGCGGAGGGAAAGCAGAAAGGGGTGGAGATGGGAAGATGTGGCTAGTGGTGGGATCCCGTTGGAGGTGCCAAAAATGTCAGAGGATTTGTGCTGTATGCGACGGCTGATGGGGTGGAAGGTGAGGACAAGGGGGACTGTGTCCCTGTTACAAATGGGGGAGGGGGAGCAAGAGCAGAGCTGTGGGATATCAAGGAGAGTCTCATCTATAATGGAAGAGGGGAACCCCCGTTCCCTAAAGAATGAGGACATCTCCAATGACCTGGTATGGAACAGTTCATCTTGGGCACAGATGCAGCATAGACGGAGGAATTGGGAGTAGGGGATAGAGTCTTTACAGGAAGCGGAGTGGGAAGAAGTGTAGTCTAGATACCTATGGGAGTCAGAGGGTTTATAATAGATGTCAGCTGATAGTTTGTCGACTGTGATGGAGACTGTGTGGTCAAGAAATGGTAGGGAGATGTCGGAGATGGTCCAAGTGAATTTGAGTGCAGGATGGAAATTAGTAGTAAAGTTAATGAAGTCCGTGAGTTCTGCATGGGTGCAGGAGGTAGCACCGATGCAGTCGTCAATGTAGCAGGGGTTGAGTGCGGGGATAGGGCCAGTGTACGCCTGGAACAGTGATTGTTCGACAAACCGTACAAAGAGGCAGGCATATCTGGGGCCCTTGAATATTTTTTAGGCAGAGTTAAATACATACTTGCTAATCAAAAGGGTGAAATGTTACTGCAGATAAATATGAATGTAGAGTCAAGGTTAAAAACTGATCAGTCATGATCTCACTGAATAGTGAAACAGATTTATTGACTGAGTATGGTTGTGTTTGAATGTAACTTTTGATTGTCATGTTCATCCATACATGTACAAACAACTAAATAGCTTTCAGCTTCATGGAGTAATGGCAGTGAAGGTCAGTGGTTTCTGTCATTGCTATTCCTAGCAACATGGATTTAGAAGATTGAAAAGTCCATTTCGGTGTTGTGATTGTGTACAATCCAAGGTCCTTCCCAAAACAAAACAAACAATAAATGAAACTTAACCCAGCATTGCCAACATAACTAGAACAAAACGAACAGCAAGCATGGCATTTCAAAGCCATTCCGTACAAATACGTTGTGTTTGTGAGTTGCTGGGAAGAGGGTCATAGAAACTCAAAGAGTATTAAGGACGTATACAAACAAGATGTTTAGCAATTTTGCAGGAAGGTAAATTTAAGAGTTATTTTGTTATCAGAAAAATAAATGATGAGGATTTTCCCACGAATGGGAGAGACTAAGACCAGAGACATAGCCTCAGAATAAAAGAAGGTACCTTTACAAAGGAGATGAGGAGGAATTTCTTTAGTCAGAGGGCAGTGAATCTGTGGAATTCATTGCCACAGACGGCTGAGGAGATTATTGATTAGTACGGTTGTCAGAGTTTATGGGGAGAAGGCAGGAGAATGAGGTTGGGAGGGAAAGATAGATCAGCCATGATTGAATGGTTGAGTAGACTTGATGGGCCAAATGGCCTCATTCTGCTCCAAGAACTTATGAGATTGTTAACAACTATTGTGGTCTGATTATTAAGAATGCATTTTATCACATCAAAAGTTTTAAGGGTTAACAATTTGGTGATCTTGCAAGGTATATCGGCAATGTAAAGAGAGGTTTTATAAATGAGTGATTTAAGTTATTTTATATCGAGAGGCTAAATCATAATGGGGTATTTAAGAGTGCAATTTATAAAGGATGTTTACCAGTTTCAAGAATATATTAACAATCTGAGGGATTTATATAATAAAATCATTAACAAGCTTGAACGACTGAATGGTAATTAAGAACACATTTATTGTATAAAAAGAGATTAAACATTTGGGAGAATTTGAGAAGGTATTTTATAAGGGAAGGTTTAACAATTGGAATTTAAGGGTGAATTTTATTATATAAATACAAACTTAACACCATACACCTATGGTGTATAGTTTACATAAAGAGCTTAAATAAGAAAGTATTTTATTATTGATTTAATAATTTGTAGATTTACAGATACATTTTGAAAAGGATTAGCAATATGAACGAGTATTTAACAGCATGTGCTGCAGCATGTGTTGTGGCAACTTCGGTCTTTTCCACTGAAATCCTCTTTTCTAGTCACCACTTCACGGAGGAGTGGAGTGAATGTTCTTGACGCAGACCAACAATAGAGAGATCACTACGTTACAGTTTAATTAGTCGTTTATTGAAGTAGCGATACAAACAGATTAGTATCTCTCCCGTCATAGATCTGGTAAGAACTGTATCTAGCCATGGGTCCTTTGTGTCTGACGCATCATGTCTCTGCATACCCTCCCGGATCATGGCTCCTCCCAGTCCATATATGCCCATATATGTATGCATCTCATGACAACCCACAAGTGTCCAAAAATAATACAGCAAGATACAAAATAATATAATATGCTAAGACAGCTAATAAACCTAAATGGCTCCTACAGCATGTTTTGACAATTTGGGAGGGGATTTTAACATGCACACTGCCACATAATTTGTGGAGGGTGTTGATGAGGACTTTAATTGTATGGCGATGGCAATGTGTATTGGAAGAGTGCAATTGCACCTTTAAATACCCCATTAAAATTTAGCCTTTCTGTATAAAACAATGATTTAAATACGGGATTAAGGCATAAAGTGGCTAATGGAGTTTAATGCAGATCAGTGTGAGGTGTTGCATTTTGGGAAGTCAAACCAGGGCTGGAACCTCTCAGTGAATGGTAGGGGTTTTGGGGAGCAGATGGATTTAGGAGTACAAGTACATAGTTCTCTGAAAGTGGCATCATATGTAGATAGATTAAGAAGACTTTTGGTCCATTGGCCTTCATCAGTCAGGGTTGTGAGTACAGAGGTTGGGATGTTATGTTACAGATGTACAAGATGTTGGTGAGGTCACACTTGGAGTATTACAGGAAAATAACTGCAGATGCTGGTACAAATTGAAGGTATTTATTCACAAAATGCTGGAGTAACTCAGCAGGTCAGGCAGCATCTCAGGAGAGAAGGAATAGGTGATGTTTCGGGTCGAGACTGTGTTCAGTTATGGCCACCCTGCTGTGGGAAGGATGTATTTAAGCTGGAAAGAGTCACAGTATATTTACAAGGATGTTGCCAGGACTTAAGCCACAGGCAGAGGCTGAGCAGGCTAGGACTTTATTTCTTGGAGTGCAGAAGGCTGAGGGGTGATATTATCGAGAGAGGTGCATAAAATCTTTGGGGAATGGATAAGGTGAATGGACAAAGTATTTTATTCAGGGTGGGGGAATCAAAGATAAGAGGACGTGTGTTTAAGGTGAGAGGGGCAAGATTTAATAAGAAACCTGAGGGGTGACCTTTTCAGAAGGTGGTGGATAAATGGAACAAACTGACAGAGTGTAGCAGGTGCTACAACAGCATTTATAAGACATTTGGAGGATACATGGATCATAAAGGTTTAGAGGGACATGGGCCTAATATAGGTAAATGGGATTAGTACCGATGGGACATCTTGGTTGGTGTGGACAAGTTGGGCCAAAGACCCGGTTTCATTTCAATGCTGCCTGACACCATGATTAACTGACCCCATAGCAGAAGCGTCCACGTGACCTGAGCTAATTCTGCTACCACCATCATCTATTGTACAAGTGATGGCTCCCACTGATTGCTGTCGGAAGCTTGCGTCCTTTTCAGGACGGACGATGACAGTGATGTAACATTTGAAACATGGAAGATGGACACGAAAGAAGAAGTCCATGATTTACTGTAGCCTCTATATATAAAGCCATGGTTTAAATACCCCATTATGATTTTGTCTTTATATATAACACAATGTGCATTTGGTTTAATTTCATTATTGTCAATCGTTCCATTTTATAGAATCACTAGACGGGCATGGACCATTGGGTCCAAAATGCCATTTAAAAAAGAATGAATTTTAATATTTAAAATAATAACATGTGAGTTCAATGTACCTGCCTCATCTACTTCCTCTGGCAGCTCTCTCCATGCATCCACCAGCATCAGTTTGGGTACATAGTAGAAGAAGACTATTTTGAGGTAGTGCAACAGATTTAGTGTTCCCCTCCTCCCCCTGCGCAGCCTGTGAGGCGCGGCGGACGGTGCTGGGCGACGCACAGGCCGGCGCAGCCTCGTTGTGGCGCGGGGCTGGCGGGGGAAGCGCGGCGCCGCCATATTGTCGGCAGTCGGTGTTTTCCGCGCCGAATCGGGCGGTTCGGAGTTAAAGGGGGGGGGGGGAAAGGCAGCAAGCCAGCCGCGCTCGAAGAAAGAAAGAGAGGGAGGGGAGTTTTAAAAAAGAGCGAGAGGGCCCGAACTCCATAGGCACACGCACACGAAAAACAACAAAAAAACTATTTCCCCCTCCTCCCCTCCCTCAAGCAATTCCTCCCAAAAAGAGAGAGAAGGAAAAATTAAAACGGCGCTGGCAGGTGAGCGGATAAGGGGGGTGGTCGGCTCGGAGGGGGAGGGGAAGGGGGGGGGTGAGGGAGGCCGCAGGCGGCGACGTTGTCGGGGCCGCGCATCAAGTCAGGGCGGGGTGAGGGATGGAGGTGGTGTTAATGCCCCCCACCCCCCTCCGTGAGATTGATGGGGAGGGGGAGAAGGGAGTTTGTAGGGGCTCGTAACGGCTTGTAACGTGGGGTTGGGGTTGTAATGTGTGGGGTAGGGGTTGTAATATGTGGGATAAGGGGATGTAATATTTTAGGGGGGGTTGTAATATGGGGTAAGGGATGTAAAGTGTGGAGTAAGGTGAGGGGCTGTAATATAGGGTATGGGGATTGTAATGTGTATGGAGCCTTGTATGAAAGGGAAGCCTATAAAAACGTAGGGGGAAGGAAGGGGGCCTCTATTGTGTGTGTGGAGGGAGAGGGCTATAAGCGTGTGGGAGGGAGAGGGATATAAATACGAATGGGGTTTGTTGGGACCTGTAAGATGAATAGTGGGGAAGGGCCCTGTTTAGGGGGTCATAAGGTCATGAGTATTTGGAGCAGAATTATGCCTTTCGGCCCAACAAGTCTCTGCCATTCAATCATGGATGATCTATCTCTCCCTCCTAACCCCATTCTCCGGCCTTCTCCCCATAACCCCTGACATATGTACTAATCAAGAATCTTATCTATCTCTGCTGTAAAAATATCCATTTATTTTGGATAATTGGCAGGGGCACACACACCTAAATATGTTTTGTGTTGGGGAGGAGGGGAATGGTGGCATTTGGTGTGTGTATGGGGGGAAGGGGCCCCTCTTTTATTTTTATATATATATGTGTGTGTATGTATATATATATATATATATATATATATATATATATATATATTCTATATACTAAAACTCTTGTTTGTTTGTTCCTGAACTACAGCCAAAAGGTACACGATAGTTTGACAATTATAAGCCCACTTTACTCACCGTCGTCCCTTTGGTGCTAATGGAAAAAGTTTCATTGAAATCAGTGTTATATTTTAAAAGTTATTCACATTTTAAAGTTTAATTCTATCTCCTAGGGAGTGGGGAAAGGGAGAAGAGGGTGCTGCACCAATGCAGTAGAGGTTTGGGGCCCAACGGGTCCGCTTGGTCTAGTATATAACATAACTATAGTTATGTTGGGCAGGGGGAGGAGACCTATAAATGTGTGTGAGGGGGAGGGGCCTATAAACATGTGTATGTAGGGGAAAGGGGGCCTATAAATATGTGTTTGTGTGGGTGGCTGGCCTCCAATATGTGTGTGGTGGGGGGGTGAAGGGGGCCTATAAATATGTTGGGGGGGCTAAAAATATGTTTGAGATGGGAGGGTGGCCTATAAATATGGGTTTGGTGGGGGGGCCTGTAATATTGCAGGGTGGGAGGAGACCTCTAATATGCTTTTGTGCACGGCATCCTGTAATATGCAGGAAATAGACACAAAAAGCTGGAGTAATTCAGCGGGACAGGCAGCATCGCTGGAGAGAAGGAATGGGTGACGTTTCGTGTCAAGGCCCTTCTTCAGACTGGTTAGGGGTATGGGAAACGAGAGATATAGACGGTGATGTGAAGAAATAAAGAACAATGAATGAAAGATATGCAAAAATGTAACAAAGATAAAGGAAACAGGCCATTGTAAGTTGTAGGGTGAAAATGAGAAACTAGTGCGACTTGGGTGGGGAGGGATAGAGGGGGAATGCCGGGGCTACCTGAAGTGAGAGACATCAATACTCGTACCAATGGGCTGTGAGCTGCCCAAGTGAAATATGAGATGCTGTTCTTCAGTGGTCTGTAATGCGTTGGGAAGTGAGTTTGTAATATATGTAGGGCGAGGGGACCTGTGGGGGATTTGTGGGGGAAGGAGCCTGTAGTCTGTGGGGTTGCGGGGGGAGGCCTGTAATATATGACGGGGAAGGGGAATGGGTGGTTTTAATATGCTCGGTGGGGTGGTAGAAGGTGGTCTGTGATGTGTCCGGGATGGTATGTTTCGGAATGGGGCCTGTGATATTCCTGCGTAGGTTTTGGTTTGTGGGAGTTTGCAATGTTCACTCCGGGAGGACGGGCTTTGGGGGGATTTTGAAGTGTTGGAGGGATAGACAGGAGAGGGTTTTTGTGTATCTCCTGCATATTACATAGAGGGAGGGGTTTGTAATGTTCCCTTGGAGATGGTCAAATTGAGGGTGGAATTTACAGTTTTCCCTTGGAGGTTGTGTTTTTGTGGTGGGGGAGAGGGGGTTTGCTTAGAATTGTGTACTTTATGCTTCAGTTAGAGAGATTAATCTTTATACCTTGAATCTGCATCCAGTAGAATTTGAGAGATTATAATCGTGACAGCCATGTGTTTAACGAAACTGGCCCCATTTGTTCACATTTACTCTAATAGTTGTCCCATCTTGAAGATTAAGACACAAGATATTTGTAGTACAGTAATATAGTTCCCTTCCCAACAGTGAGTGAAAGTTAAAATAACCACATTAATTGAAAATCTGCAATAATATTAGCAAATGCTTGAAATGCTCAGGAAGCCAGTTAGCATCTGTGGTAAGAGAAACAGATAATGTTTCAAGTCAAAGTCCCCTCATCCAAGCTGAGGGTCTTTGACTTGAAACATAAACTCTTCTTTCTGCAGATGCTTTTCCAGCACTTTTTGTCTTTTACTTTCTCTCCCATCCTGATGGTATTCCCTCAAAATAAAACTGGGCAAAGAAACTTTAATTTGCATTAAAGCCTAAACCTAGGAAATCAGAAAAGCTGCGGGAAGTGCTTAGGTCAGAGAAACAATGTGTATTTCAGGTCAATTAAAGTGTCTCCTCTTTCTGAAAATTGAATGGGCCTCCTCTTTCTTTCTTGGTGTCTTCAAACTGTTTGAAAACCTGTCTGGTTCACAAATATCTTCTAAGGAAAGAGACCTGTCAAGCATGTCTGGCATTGCCTATATGTGGATGTCTGCCCCCCAAGTTCGTGAACAATTAGGGACAATCAAGTTATACATACAGTGACAGTGATGTCAGTAATCTCATAAATGTAGCAAAATCATTATTGATGAGTAGTTTTGGTCATATTTAGATGGAAGGTGGAAAATAAACTTTATTAAAGTAAACAGATGAGTTGATTTTTCTGAGATCTAATGTTGAGGGATTGAACCTTACTGCAGGAATATTCAGAATACAATAGACTTGAAATATTATTTTGAGTCTTCAAATATATAAACTATAAATTCAGTATTTAATTACTATTAACCTTTCAGAAGCCTGAGGCTTTTTGAGACAATTTGGTATGAAATATGTTGAAATAGGAGGACAGCAATGTATGAATTGAAAGACTGGACCTGTAGTTTGAGCGCTTGCAGAAACCAGGTCTCGGATGTGGATCTCTGTCAGTTTTCAGTTTAGAACTATATATTTTTAATTTCCATTCACCGTTTCAGGGTGTTCTATTTAAAGTGACTTATAAATAGATACCTCTAGAGAAAAAGAAACATATAGATTTCACAAAAGATATTCCAAAGTAGCTTTTCTTTGCCCAGACCTGTTCTTTCTTAGTTACTTGGATCAGGGAAAATGCCGAGGAAGACCATTCACTATTGTGTCCATTAAATCCATGTTGCTGAATTCAAATTATTAGATAGTTCAAATTCTTTTAATGCAAAAAGATTCAACTTATTTCTCTTTCTAACTTAGATGCAGAATTTATGGCTTTTAACGACTTTAGCAAGCTGTGTTTCTTTGCAGGGAAGAAACAAATGGGCTGTGGTATAATTGTGCAGGTAGCTGAGACGAGAAACTATTTACTTGGGGTAGGGGATCAACTAGTTTATTCACCGTGGAAAGTGCTTGTTTTAATTTTATCTTCTCAAAGTAGCTAATTTGGATATTCAATAGTTAGTGTTTATTACTTAAAAACTATGAGGTCTTTACAAAATATAAAATCAGAGTTAAAATAAACATTTTTTATTTTGATGTTCAGCAGAGCCATTGAATAGAAATACAAACAAGTACAAGATGAAATTATACAGCATATCTATCAGTGCTCAAGAGGAGAAGATTGAAGATCATCAGAGATAGGAGCAGAATTAGGCCATTCAGTCCATCAAGTCTACTCCGCCATTCAATCATGGCTGATCTATCTCTCCCTCCTAACCCCATTCTCCTGTCTTCTCCCCATAACCTCTGACCTAAAGAGTTTATCTGAAACATGTATCTATATTTCTGATGTGATGGATATGTTTGATTCCCTTGAAAATTTGGACTTCACTTCCTTGAGGTGAATTCTGGTTTATCAGTTAACTCCCAAATTGTGAAGAAATGAGTTACAAGAAATAAGAGATGGAAAGTGAAGTTGATATTGTGAATATAGATTTCACAGAAGTACTGAAAGGTTGCAGGACATAAAGTTAGATCATTGGCACCAAAGATACTAGAGGAACAAGATGGACCACTCCGTTGAAATCGCCTATACTGAAGTGTAGTGCGCAAAAGAACCATTTTAGTAGGCAATACCTGCCGTTCGTTATGCCTCTCATAGTGTAATCAGTGTTTTGGGGGAACAGTATGTGTGATGATACCATTAAAATGCAGAATATATCTCATCTATCAATTCACAGAGTTTTGTTGTTTTTCTTTTTAAATGTTTCTGCAAGTTTCTGCCTACTAAAATGGCGCCTTGACGTACCTCTGTTTTTAGGGTCGAGTGGTTATCTTGTTCCTCTAGTATTGCTTTCCCTTTCCTCAACAGAAGACTTTTAAAGGCAGTTTGATAAAGACATGTAGCATAGAGATGAGCAGAATTGACACATATAGAGACATATAGTCTGGAGGAAATTGTGCAGTGGTTTCTACTTGCCGTGTGAGTCAAACAAATTTGAGTAGAACATAGACGAGGGAAATAGGCAGGTACAAGATAAGTATAATTGAATGCAGAGAAACGTAGAAGAATGAGGTGAAGCAATATTAATTCACTGCTACAGTTTCAGTTAGATGTGCATGTACAAAACTTTGAAGGTAGGCAGGACAGATAGAACATCTATATATCTATATCTATCTTATATATACGACTAAAACTCCGATCTAATACATAGATAGATACATACGGATATATTTATATATATATATTTATATATAAATATATCCGTATGTATCTATGTATTTCTGTGGGGGGAAGGGGGACAGTGCGGGGCAGGGGAGAGTGGGGATGGGGAAGAGGGGAGAATGGGGAAGAGGGGAGAATGGGGGGTGGGGGAGGAGCGGGTGGGGGTGGGGGGGAGCGCGTTGGGCAGAGTAGGGGAGGAGGGGGTGGGGGGGAGTGGGGGTGGGCAGAAGGGAAGAGTGGGGGTGGGGAGGAGGGAAGATTGGGGGTGGGGGTGGGGGGGGAGAGTGGGTGCGGTCAGGCAGAGTGGGGGGAGGGGAGGGAGGGGGGAATAGGGGTGGTGAGGGGGAAATGGGGGTGGGGGCAGGGCTAGGGGGAATGGGGGTAGGGGAGGAGCAGGTGGGGGGTGGGGGTGGGTAGGGGGATGGAGTGGATCAGTGGGGGGAGGAGGGGGGGATAAGGGGGGTTGAGGGTGCTATAATACAGGAGAGGCTTTGGGTCCAGGGTTCGCTCAGTGACACCCTCTCCCCTTCCCTGTCCCCCCTCAATGCGGAATGGGCCCAACGGGTCCACTTGGTTCAGTATATTACTGAAACTCTGTGTTTGTTTGTGTCCACCATGGGAGGAGTGGGGGTGGGTAGGAGGGATGGAGTGGGTCAGTGGGGGGAGGAGGGGGGGATAAGGGGGATTGAGTGGGGGGGTTGAGGGTGCTACAATACAGGAGAGGCTTTGGGTCCAGGGCTCACACACTCACACCCTCTCCCCTTCCCTGTCCCTCCCTCTACGCGGAATGGGGTCCAACAGGTCCACTTGGTCTAGTATAATTTTAAAAACGAGGCCCATGGGTCTTTGGTTTCATAAATAGATGAACAGTGCAACAAATTTATATTAAACAATTAAATATCAACATGCCCCTGTTTGGTATTGTAGCCATTTCTGGCCACTGCACTTCAGATAGAATGTCAAGTCTGGTATTTGCACTAAGATCAGCTATCTTGAGAGGTTTTATGAAAATGGAATTTGGAGATATTCGTGAAGTACATAAAAATGATGGGTTTGATGGCAGTAGGTCTGTGATCAGAAGTGATTAAAGTTAATTGAAGGTGTGGAGAGTTTTGTTTTCCCGGTGTTATGATCTGTTCTAAAGGGATTGCAAGTTCTGGAACCCCATTGACTGATTATTTTCAAAAAGAATACAGCAGCAATGTATGTATGCCAATGAAGAATGTCAAGGAGGATTGGGACTAATTGGACTCCTACAGCAAGCCACCAGAATGGTAATGAGCTCAAGCTCTCTTTGCTGAATCATTTAATGTACTTTCAAAATTCTGGAACAATCACCATTGTGCGTTGAACTCGGAAGTTGTAAATAGATTCAGAGATTGGAAGTCTGGGAAATCAAGATTTAAATGCAGTTATCTTTGGATTTTAAGAAGTAAAGGATTTTAATCTATGTGTTTTCTTTGGCTAGCACAAAGATATATTGGTAGATATTAATTTCAGGAATGTCAATTTTTGATATAGACAATAGCCCTTCAAGCCAGCACCACCATTCAATGTGATCATGGCTGATCATTCTCAATCAGTACCCCATTCCTGCCTTCTCCCCACACCCCCTGACTCCGCTATTCTTAAGAGCTCTATCTAGCTCTCTCTTGAATACATTCAGAGAATTGGCCTCCACTGCCTTCTGAGGCAGTGAGTTCCACAGATTTACAACTGCAACAGATTTAGCATTTACAACAGATTTAGCAGTATTATGTGATTTATTTTTATTGCAACAAACTGGAGAGGGCATGGTTTGACATCCTGAAATATGCAAAGGATAACATCCGAATTGACTTGATTCACATTAATTATGGGAATGTTGTTTGAGTGAGAAAGGAGGGTTAATATTTTGGAATTTTAGTTGTGTAAAATACCTATATGCTTATTGCAGTGAGTCTTGAGAACATTGCTTAAAATTGAGAAAGGAAATTAAATTGAATGCAGTATTACTCCTTGTTAGAATTTATTGGAAAATCTAAAGAATATGCTAGGTTGTTGCACCTCTCCTAAATATCATGATGAAAATGTAGCAATCAATCCCAATATTTGTAACTGGATAACTGCAGATGAATTAAGTCCATTGGAATTTTGAATTGTGATTGATTACTTCAGAATTTTTCTCTGCTATTTAATGTGCTGGATTAACCAATTTGATGTCTGTTCAAAGCTGCAAAATGTGTTCCTTGCAGTTTACCACTGAGCTTGCCGAATTCCTGACTATGTTTGGCAGACAGGATCTGCATCAACTACAGATTATCAGAGGCCATGTGTCAAGCCCCCATGTGCACTGATTATATGATGCTTGATACTCCTGGGTGATTGACAGGGAAACCTTTGAAGGTATTTTTCAGTTGTCTGTTTTGGATGGGAAGAGACTTCGCCCATCCAACCCAAAGTGGAACAAAGCAGAGAGATATCACCAATGTGAACCATGTGGGTGAATTAAAAAAATAAATGCTATCCTTTTATTCTCTTTATGAACTGCACCAAAATCATGCCAACTGAGACCAAAGCTCAGCATTGTTTTCCTTTCCCACTCTCAGCTAGACTGAGCCAGCAATTCTATTATTTCCTGTGGTCTCACTTGGTCACCGGCTGCTTGCCAAAAAAAAACTTGGTGGATCCTGGATTGCTGGAAGGTCCTGGGAAGATACCCGCTGATGCATTGGCAACATATTAGGCTTTTGGTAACATGATGGAGTACTCCACTGATTGAGGGAAACTTTCCACCTGAATTGAAGATGTACTGTAACTGGATAAAACAATCCAGTGTATTTACTGAAAAAGAGTCCCAACCCAAAACGTCACCTATGCATTTTACTCCAAAGATGCTGCCTGTCCCACTGTGTTACTGCAGTACTTTATGTCCTTCAGTGTATTTACATGTCAGCTTTAATAATGTCACAAATATTAATCATTCTGTGTAAGTTGTTTTTAAATTTATTAGTCAACTTTTTGATCTGGACTCTGCAAGCATACCACTAATTGACATTCAGAGGGTGTTGGTGAGTTGTCTTGAACTATATTAATCCAGATCTCTGAGTGTAGACACAAAATGCTGGAGTAACATAGCAGGTCAGGCAGCATCTCTGGAGAGAAGGAATGGGTGATGTTTCGAGTCGAGACCCTTCTTCAGACTGATGTCAGGGGAGGGGGCGGGACAAAGATAGAACGTAGTCAGAGACAATAAGACAAGTGGGAGAACTGGGAAGGGGGAGGGAATAGAGAGGGAAAGCAAGGGCTATCTGAAGTTAATGTTCATACCGCTGGGGTGTAAACTACCCAAGCGAAATATGAGGTGCTGTTTCTCCGATTTGCGCGGGGCATCACTCTGACAATGGACGAGGCCCAGAACAGAAAGGTCAGATTGGGAATGGGAGGGGGAGTTGTAGTGCTGAGCCACCGAGAAATCAGGTAGGTTAAGACGGACTGAGCGGAGGTGTTCAGCGAAACGATCGCCGAGTCTGCGCTTGGTCTCGCCGATACAGAGAAGTTGACACCTGGAACAGTGGATACAGTAGATGAGGTTGGAGGAGGTGTAAGTGAACCTCTGCCTCGCCTGGAAAGAATGTTTGTGTCCTTGGATGGAGTCGAGCAGGGAGGTAAATGGACAGGTGTTGCATCTCCTGCGGTTGCAGGGGAAAGTACCTGGGGAGGGGGTGGTTTGGGTGGGAAGGGACGAGTTGACCAGAGAGTTTCAGAGTGGACGGTCTCTGCGAAAAGCAGAAAGGGGTGAAGATGGGAAGATGTGGCCAGTAGTGGGATCGCGTTGGAGGTGGTGAAAATGGTGGAGGATTATATGCTGTATGCGATGGCTGATGGGGTGGAAAGTGAGGACAAGGGGGACTCTGTCCTTGTTACGAATGTGGGGAGGGGGAGCAAGAGCGGAGCTGCGGGATATCGAGGAGACCCTAGTGAGAGCCTCATCTATAATGGAAGAGGGGAACCCCCATTTCCTAAAGAATGAACAATCTCCGATGCCCTGGTATGGAACACTTCATCCTGGGTGCAGATGCAGCATAGACGGAGGAACTGGGTAGTAGGAGATAGAGTCTTTACAGGAAGCAGGGTGGGAAGAAGTGTCGTCAAGATAGCTATGAGAGTCAGTAGGTTTGTAGTAGATGTTTGTCAATAGTCTGTTTCCTGTGATGGAGACGTTGAGATCTACAAAATGGTAGGGAGATGTCGGAGAGAGTCCAAGTGAATTTGAGTGCAGGATGGAAATTAGTGAAGTTGATGAAGTCAGTGAGTTCTGCATGAGGTAGCCCCAAAGAAGTCTTCAATGTAGCGGAGGTAGAGTTCGGGGATAGGGCCAATGTACGCCTGGACCAGGGATTGTTCGACGTAACCTACAAAGAGGCAGGCATAGCTAGGGCCCATGCGAGTGCCCATAACTACGCCTTGGATTTGGAGGAAGTGGGAGGAGTCGAAGGAGAAGTTGTCAAGGGTAAGGACCAGCTCTGCTAGGTGGAGGAGAGTATTGGTAGACGGAAATTGGCTGGTTCTGCGGTCGAGGAAGAAACGGAGGGCTTTAAGACTCTTCTAGTGGGGGGGATGGAGGTGTAGAGTGACTGGACATCCATAGTATAGATGAAGGAGTGGGGGCCTGGAAAATGGAAGTCATTGAGGAAACGAAGAGTGTGTGAGATGTCTTGGACATGGGTCGGGTCTCTGAGTGTAGTGGTAATAGGCCTCTGATTTAGAATAACAAATGGGTGAGGTAAGCACGGCAGATTACATCCTGAAGAGTTTCAGTAAACTATCTTGAATTTTACATTAGTCAAATAAATCTTTTTGATTATCGTTACCAAGATTAGCTTTATAAATTTCCGTTATTAACTGCATTTAAATTCCATGGCAGAATTTAAAGTTCACTAGGGAGCCACAATGGCGCAGCTGGTAGAGCTGTTGCCTCGTGGTGCCAGAGACCCCTATTTGATCCTGACCTCCGGTGCTGTCAGTGTGAAGGGACTGCTCAGGTCTCCGAGTGCTCTGGCCGGTTAGACCGGTTTTTAAAACTTGTTGGGTTTAATGTTTTTAACTTAATATTTTTTATGTCGTTTTAAGTTATTTAAGAGTGATTCAAGTTGGTTTGAATGTCTGGTGGTAGACGTTTTAAAGGCTCTAAATTTTCCTTGAGTTTAGACAGGAGGAAAAGCTCTAACTCTCTCACAAATTGTGCTTTTTAATTAATACTGTCATGATGTTCGAGATGTGGGGGCTTGGCAGAGCATTGCAGGAGACCTAATACTTGCCTAGATTGATCAGCCTTTAGCATCCAACCCAGTTAATTGCAGATAAGCAGAACCTGCAGATTGTGTGTTCAAGCCATTTTGCCCATTATCACAATTGTGTTAGTTTGCAGATCTTCATAATGGTTCATAATAGAGTAAGAACCAGCCACTTTGCTTTCATTATTTAATGGAGATGGCAGTTGTAGAAGGGAACAATTGGTTTCATATTTCTTAAAATGAAATTGGCTGTGCGTTCCTGATCCTTAACTTCAAAACAAAGTTTGGTGTAAATGTTGCTGTTTGTATGTGCTTCCCCCATCTCCTTGCAGCACATTCCAAGCACTGACCATTCCATGTAAACAAAAAAAACTTGCCAAAGAAATCTTCTTTAAATTCTCCCCCTCACACCATAAATTTGTGCCTTCCAGTATTTTTACCTGGGGGAAAAAAATACTTGGATTATCTATCTTTTTCATGCCTCTTATAATTCCACGTATAATCGAAGTTTGTCCAACTTCTCGTAGAGAATGAAATCCTGATGCAGGGTTTTGACCCTAAACATCAACAATTTCTCTCTTCCCCATCCCCCTATAAATGCTGCTCGATCCACTGATTTCCTCCAACAGATTATTTGTTAACATCCTAGCATCCTAATGAATCTTTTCACCCTCTCTGAAGCCTTCACATCCTTCCTGTAATGCGGTGAACAGAACTGTACGCAATACTACAAATGTAGCCCAACCAAAGATTTATACAGCTGCAACATGTCTTCCTGATGTTTATATATGTCTTTCTAATTCAGTGCCCTAACCGCTGAAGGCAAAAATGCCGTACCCCTCCTTTATCACCCTAGCTACTTCCCTTTTCAAGGAGCTGCACATGTGCCCCAAAATCCCTCTACATCGATGCTCTGAAGGGACAAATCATTTATTGTATACTTTTCTCTTGTATTTGGTCTCCCAAAGTGTAATGCCTCACACATTCTTGGATTAAACTCACCAACGTCTTTATCCAAATATCACAAACAACAAAGAAGCGAGCATTGATCTCTGTGGGACCTCTGGTTACAGCACACCAGCCTGAGTAACTTACCGTAGTTTTTGTAAAGATTTATCTTTGAAAATAAACATAGCACAAAAAGTAAGGAAACTTGTGTTTGGTAGATTATTTCTTTGTTGTAACAATGCTTCTTGGCAATAAATCTTATACCGTTGGAAAGCCTGTTTATTTCCCTTTTAAATGGTGCCACATTTGTAAGGAACATGCATTTGTGGGATGAGCAGCAGAGCTGAGTATATGGGTTGCGCCCATGAAAAATCTGCCAAATCTTCTCTGCCAATGCCAAACAGCTTATTCTGCCATTGACTCTTGTTCGGTGTTGTTTGGTGGATTGGATGATTGAAGTCTGAAGAAACAAGACATATTGGCAATTTAACAATTTATTCATTTAATAAACAGGAGCCTCAGTAGCGTGTGGAAGAACCATACACAGCCACAACAGCCTGGCACCTCCTCCTCATGCTTGTCACCAGCCTGGTCACACACTGTTGTGGGATGGCATCCCATTCTTCAACCAGCATTTGTCGCAAGTCAGCCAACGTGGTTGTGTTGGTCACTATGGCACGAACAGCACGCCCAAGCTGATCCCACAAGTGTTCAATGGGGTTGAGGTCAGAACTGCTGGCATGCCATTCCATCCTCTCCGCACCCAAATTCTGGAGGTAGTCTCTGAGAAACCCTGCTCTGTGGGGGTGAGCATTGTCATCTTGGAGAATAGAGTTCGGTCCCAGACTGTGGAGATATGGGATTGCCACTGGTTGCAGAATCTCATCTCGATATCTCTCTGCATTGAGATTGCCTCCAATGATGACAAGCCTCGTTTTTCCAGTGAGGGAGATGCCGCCCCACACCATCACACTGCCTCCACCAAAAGATGTTACTCTATTGGTGCAGCAATCAGCATAGCGTTCTCCGCGTCTTCTCCACACTTTGACCCTATGATCCAACTGCCGTAGGCAGAATCTGGACTCATCGCTGAACATAACGTTCCTCCACATGTTCAAGTTCCAGTGCACGTGTTGCCGACACCAGCGCAAACGGGCCTGACGGTGAAGGGCAGTCACAGCAGGCCTCCTGGCAGCCCTATGAGACTGGAGATCGGCTGCGTGCAGTCTGTTCCGAATTGTCTGGGCAGAGAGCCGTCGGCCATATCGTCCTGCAAACCTTGACTGTAAATCTGTAGAAGACAGCCTACGGTTCCTAAGTGCTGACAGGGTGAGGAAACGGTCTTCTTCGGGTGTCGTCTTCTTGGGACGCCCACTTCGCGGCCTGTCTCTGACATCCCCCGTTATATGGAACTTGGCCTTCACTTTGGAGATGATACTAGGGCTCACTCCAAATAATGCCGCAACTTGGTTTTGCGGAACACCAGCTTGAAGTTGCCCTATCGCACGGGCCCTATCCAGATCAGTCAAACGTGGCATGCCGATTCTTGGAGCAGACACCTACTGACCACTGTAGCAGGGCCCATGCTCACAGATGCTGCCAATCAGGCACCTGATTGTCAGCACCTGGGGGTACCAGAAGCTCAAAACAAGAGTCAATAGCAACAGCAGAATAAGCTGTTTGGCATTGGCAGAGAAGATTTGGCAAATTTTTCATGGGCGCAACCCATATACTCAGCTCTGTTGCTCATCCCACAAATGCATGTTCCTTACAAATGTGGCACCATTTAAAAGGGAAATAAACAGGCTTTCCAACGGTATAAGATTTATTGCCAAGAAGCATTGTTACAACAAAGAAATAATCTACCAAACACAAATTTCCTTACTTTTTGTGCTATGTTTATTAATCTGCTCCGAGCAATCAGTCTTGAATATTAAAACTATTACAATCACTGTTTTATATACTACGTCACTTTGTGTAAATGGCTTGTCGTCAGGGGGTGTCTTTTGTTATGTTTCATACTGCAAACCCAAAATTGAAGACATCCTAAATAACAAGTGAAAAGGTAAACGAGATCTGCGATGTTAGCATTGAAATGCAGAACTGCAGATTCATGTGGCTTCATCAATGTGAAGAGCCATTTCCAGTTGGTGCTCTCCACAACTTTCTCTGCACTCAAGTTCAGAAATCTGTCATGGAAGCCTTTTTGTCATTTTGCATGTTTTTTCAATAAACAGAAATGTTGAGCAGGGAGAAATGGATAACCTAGCTTGCTTGCAGAGTTAGGCATCCTTTGCTGTCAATTTTTTTTCCATACCCTTTGGTCCAGTTTTAGTAGTCCCTAATTCTGCTGCTGTAAACATTACTCTTGGCCAAATCATAATTCCGATTTTATATAAAGTCTAACATTTTCCCTTAAATACAATTAAGATTTTGGAAATTCATGGATGTTCTTGCAGCAAATTTATGAAAACTAGAACGTTAAACATTTATATGTTTCTAAGGCTGACTACTGTATTGTGCTTCCATATTCTCCTTTCATTTTAAATGCTCAGCATTTGGTATATTTTCTTTGACGAAATTGTTTGCTTGTCTCTGATCTTTGCACGCTGCACAGTTTGAAATGTAGCTTCTAGGAATTGCTGAATCACATTTTCTTGATCATTATTTCTCTTTTTTTTTTTTAACATTATTGGGGGCATCAAAACTATGAAAAAGATCAGTGCCAAACTTTAAAAAAAAATAGAGCTGATACAACTTAATGTTTATTGATAACTCCCTTATTATGTGGCGCAGTGCTGTCAAGGCATATAATGCTGAGGTTAACTCAAATTCTGTGATTATGAATTTGATTTTAGAAATTAGACCTTGATTTCTGTTTAAAGAGATGTACAAAAGGTCAATTCTAGTAATTTTTATATATTTTCCATTGATACGGTTTATTGCACATGAAAACTAATTTCAAAATTATATGTTTTGAATGTAGCAATAATACATAATTTCTGTTTTAATTTTGTTTTGAATAACCTACTTGGGTTTAGAGACTTGTGACACAACAGTTGATTGAGATGGAAATGGTGTAACTTTTAAGTTGAAATCAGTCAGTTGCTGTAAACTGGCTGATGTTCCTAGCAGTATTAAGCAACTGAATCGTCACATCTATGATAATAGGCAAGTATCTTTAAGATAAGAACATAAAATAATAAATGGGAAAGTAATAAACTCGTCAGCCATTCGGTATGGTATGGTATAGGAAGGAACTGCAGATACTGGTTTAAACCGAAGATGCACAAAAAACTGGAGTAACTCAGTGGGACGGGCAGCATTTCTGAAGAGAAGGAATGTGTGACTCAGCGGGACCGGCAGCATCTCTGGAGAGAAGGAATGGGTGGCCTTTCAGGTTGGGTCTCTGCCGGAAATGTCACTCATTCCTTTTCTCCAGAGATGCTGCCTGTCCTGCTGAGTTACTCCAGTATGGTATGGAGCTTTATTTGTTACATGTACCGAGGTACAGTGAAATTCATTTTTGTATACAGTTCAGTACGTATCACAGAACTTAAGCATTTAGATACATATTAGATAACCAGATACAGTTCAAATGTATAGCAGTAGTACACTGGTACAGTATACAGCGTTGCCAGTTTGGCGCCATTTTCAAGTCCCAGTTGTTGTAAGTGCAGGGATCTTGACCTGACCACAAAGACCCGTTGACCTGGCCTAGCCAGGCATAGCCGTGGTGTCTTCGCCACTGCTCCACCGCTGTAGGCCATGTGCGGTCTAGGAGCAGCGCCCGAACCAGCCTAGCCCCAGGCTGTTGCAGGGCCTCCAGCCGTCGAAGCCGTGCACTCCCTCCTGCAGCCGGTCTGCTTACCGGCCCTCCAGATGGGTTCACATAGGTCCCCGATCCAAGGTGGGTGAGCTGGGCCTTCTGGGCATTTCAGATCCGCGGGTCCACCATCCGTGGCGGGCGGGTCTTGGGTCCGAGGCGGGTGGTCCTACTGGGTGGGTTCCAGCGTGGTGTTGATTGAATCGATGGGGGACGAGTTGGTTTGAATGATGAACTGGGCTATGTTCACAACTCTATTCAATTTCTTGCGGTCTGGGGTAGAGCAGTTGCCATACCAAGCTGTGATGCATCCAGGTAGGATGCTTTCTATGGTACATTGGTAGAACTTAGTGTCATTGGAGACATGCAGATTTTCCTCAGCCTTCTAAGGAAGTTGAGGTGTTGGTGTGCTTTTTTGAACAGTTGTGTCAATGTGGTTGGACCACAAAACATTACTGGTGATATTTCAACCAAGGAACCTGAAGCTCTTGACCACCTCTTTAACACTATTGATTGTATTACACCCTGTTTCCTGAATTCGATGACTGGCTCCTTTGTTTTGCTGACATTGAGACATTGTTGTCCTGACACCATGCGAAGTGCGCTTATCTTCTTCCTGTACTCCATCTTGAAATCCTGCCCACAATGGTGGTATCATTTGCAAACTTATAAATGGAATTAGAATAGAATTTGGCTGTATAGTCATGAGTGTTTAGGTAGTGTAGTAAGGGGCTAAGAATGCAGCCTTGCACAGCACCATTATTAAGAATTATTGTGGGGGGTGCATTGTTGCCAATCGTTGCTGTTTGCAGCCTATAGGTCAGGAAGTCCAGGAAATAGTTGCAGAGGGGGGATGCTGAGTCCTTGGTCCAAGAGTTTGGATAGAATTATGGTGTTGAAGGCGGAGCAATAGTCAGTAAATAATCAAAGGTATTTATTCACAAAATGCTGGAGTAACTCAGCAGGTCAGGCAGCATCTCAGCAGAGAAGGAATGGGTGACGTTTCGGGTCGAGACCCTTCTTCAGTAAATAGTCTGTCACTTGTGTTTGTTAACCAGATGTTCCAGGAAGAGGTTAATATACCGAAAATATACACACAAAATGCTGGAGTAACACTTCGGGTCAGGCAGCATCTCCGGAGAAAAAGGATGGGCGACATTTCAGATCGGTACCTTTCTTCAAGAGACTTCATACCCAATTTGATTGTCATACTACATCATCCCCTGCTTACAAGCAGAAACTTCTTCAAGAAGAATCCCGACCCGAAACGTCGCCCATCTTTTTTCCCTAGAGATGCTGCCTGACTCGCTGCGTTACTCCAGCACTTTGTGTCTATTAGATGTATAGGTAGTTCTGCCATAATGCATGTTTCCATATCCTGAATTGGATATAGAAACATAGAAAATAGGTGCAGGAGGAGGCCATTCGGCCCTTTGGCCCTTCGAGCCAGCACCGCCATTCATTGTGATCATGGCTGATCATCCACAATCAGTAACCTGTGCCCAACCTCCCCATATCCCCTGATTCCACTAGCCCCCAATATAATGCGATTGATGAATTGGGGGATACTGTTTGTATTATGTTAGCTGAATTGGTTATAGCACGATTTTAATTGGGAACTAGAGAACCACGTATGTTATTTTGGAAATATGCAATCCAGTTTTTCCCCCCCGTTTCGTCAAAAAAAATCGGGGCGAAATAATTACCTCCCCACGGGTAAACAAACACCATCGTCTCTTAACACAAGGTGGCCATTGAAATTGAGAGCAATTATTTCTATTGACACTTGCGCAATGGTATAATATTAAAGAATGTAACATACGGCCATCAATTTCTAACAAAAATAAACATGGCTATAAAAAAACTATATTTTTGAAAAACCTATTGTGGGGCGCAGTGGGTTATTGCAAATGCGAACCCCCCCCCCCCCCCCCCCCCCAGTCCGCCTGTGTTCTAGCAGAACTACCCATATATAAACAACTTTTTTTTCTTACTTCCAGTCTACAGTGCCTTGGTGAGACCACACTTGGAATGTTGTGTACAGAGATCCAGACTTTTAAGAAAGGGTATGCTTTCCCCTGAGTATATGTGGCAAAAAATTGATTCCGGGGATGATGCGACTGTTGCACAAGGAGCAATTGGTTTGACCAGGCCTATATTGATTAGAAATTATAAGAATGAGAGAGAATCTAATTGAAATATACAAAGATTTAGATGCAGATAGGAATGTTATTGTATTCAAGGGATACTTCTGGCTGGAATATAAAGAACCAGGTACAGACTGAGATCATTCTGACTGAGATAGGAATATGGTGTAATACAACTTCAGCTGAGGTTGGATCAAATGGTAGAGCAACACAATGAGCCATATGGCTACTCTTATTTTTCTGTAGTGTTGCAAAATAAACTGCGGTGCATGAAGTGGGCGATCAGATACATGAAATCTCGCAATGCAGCACCGTCATTTTGCTTATTATAATCTGTCTTTATACCAATTGTTGCTTAAATTGAGGTGTTTCATTGAAAACCTGGAGTATTGAAAATGAGTGACATCAACCAATTGCACTGGATTGCTGTGATGAAATGCTAGAAGGCACTTTTGCTAAAGGAATGGTCGTTAGAAATTGTTACATTATTCTCCGCCAAACATTATTTAGCTACATGACGCAAAGCAAAGGTTACTTCATTTACCTTTTGCTGCAGGTATAGAAAGTATTATTGCCAACGTGCTCAACTGTTATTGAAACCATTGAATGCAATATCAGTTCCTATATGTACATGAGGTGTGATTCTGTTTACATGCTGTTTTTCAATGCTTTTTAGTTTGCAAAATTCTCCTGCCTTCTCGAGCTTCCCATTGTTTATTTGAATAATAGATTTAGACAGAACACCTCCTGAGCATCTTCTGCTTCAAAAATTCTGTTCTTAACCCTATTATCAGGCGTTATACTGAACATTGCCTGTCAATTCCCTCCACAGATGCTGCCTGACCTGCTGAGGTCCTCCAGCACTTCATGTTTTGATCATGCTGCAAGTGATGGCCTAAATGAAATGTCTTTACATTATGTTATGATAATAACTCAGTTCTGCATCTGATTTTTTTTATGAACGCATTTCACCGTTTCCAGGTGAAATGTCTGAGGTAGAAGAGTCTATTCCATGTCCTCCCCTTATTTCCATTTATTTACCTTTTAATAGGATCTTCTTATCGAGTCCACGTCACAAGATTAGAAATTGTTCAGCCAGAAGAAATTGTTCAGCCGACTTCTCGGCATCTGCATACAATGGCGTCTTGCGCGTGGTGGTGGAAAGATTGGTGGAAACGGCCGCACCGTGAACGCTCTTTCCTTGACCCCTTTTAATAGGACAATGTTATTTCAATCTAGTTTGTTCTATTGAAGTATGAAGTGGCAATGTGTACATCAATAGCTAATAGGGAATCTGTGCAAATGGTTGGATGAATGTAGCTATAATGTTTTGCTGTTCTGCTAGAGGGGTTTCGGACTTAACATTTTTGTGGATTGTGTTGTGAGATCCATCTGCTATTATATCAAGTTGATATTTCAGGATCTTTCTGACAATGAATCAACAGGACTAAAAACATACACTCACAAATTTCCATCTATCCACATTGATATGGACACAGCAGCTTAGTGATAATAGGACCAAAGTACAGCTTAGCTGCCTGATTTTTATGTTGCAAATATTGGAGAATGTGAGATTTATAAGATATATTTGGACAACATATTAGTAATGGATGTCTTTTAACGTTACAGTTTTTCCTGAAAAACAAAACACTTTATGTAGCCTCAGCATTAAGCAGTTTGTTTTTTGGCTTTTTGGGGGGCGTAACATTTCTATTTTCTCAATTTTTTAATAGTCTTGATGTAAATTGAGATTGAAAAGATTTGTTGAGGGCAAGATTTGTATTTGAGGTCTTTATATATTCAGGAAAACATTCAGTAGGCACAGACGATGGTAGACTTTTGCTGTGACTGATGTAGCCTGTCTGTGTTCATTATGTCAATGCTCTGTTGATATTTTGATTTGAATGTCCCAGTACAATACTGGGGTTCGTTCTGGGAGTTTGGTGCTTAACTGGCAACCTGTGATTTACAAATACTGCTCTCTTGCTTTATTGTACTTGTGCACCATCTGTTATTAGAATGAGGTGTGCATCCTGTGTACCCTCCTGTGCTTACCGTGGCCATCAATGGAAAAATTGGGATTGGGAATTTTAAGGACACAAATTCTGTGGCCAGAAGCAGAAATTGGCTGATTTGTTTTGTGTGCTAGCTCACTATAAATTAATATAACCCAGATTTGCAAAGGCCATTTGGTGGCATGAAGTTTTTTTTCCTCTCAACTGTTTTAATAATAGGTAGTGTAGAGTTGATGAATGCATTGTACTGCATAACTGAGCTGTAGTCACATTGAATAGGAAAATATGCTTGATGGATGAATTAACGTACCTTTTCCTATGTTTAGCTCAGCACTATTATGAGTAATGCTTATTTCTGAAAATTGTGTTCTTGATTCATAGATATTCTTACAAGTATATTTTATCTTTCCTGTAAGTTGGTCCATATTTGGTTACTGAATCTACATATTTGTAAATGGTTAAAAAAAATCAATTAACTTTTGACTTCATTTCCTCGTTCATCACTTAATTGTTTGCAGATGGGCAGTATACTTTATATATTTTGTGATGTGAGCCAAAATCAATCTTTTGCAAAATTAAGCAGTTATAGGATGGTTCATTGTAGAATAGGCTAAATAAACACTGACATTTATCTGCTGTTTAATTAGTCTTTTCTGCTGCTTAGCTGCTAATGTATCACATTTTGATTTCAGTTTGTATTGTAGTTGATTATGAGGCAGGATCTATCCTAGTGGAAGGTTCGGAATAGTGGAGTAAGGATCATTTAGTGTCCTTGTTGCTGATTATGTTCAATAGCTTCCACCAATAAAATGTTAATGAGCACTGGTGCCAACAGAAGCCTTCTCCACCTGCCCCTCGTGTTTAGCACAACTTGATCATTCCTTCTAACTTATAATAGCAGGCAAGATAATTGATGAAGCGTAAATATTGTTGTGGGTACAATGTCGGTACAATCCTGTGGAACTTTGATGTCCAGAGGCTGGGATTATTGACCTCCAAATTCCATGACTACCTTGCTTTATGGAAAGAATGATTCTAATCTTTGTAAAGTAGGCAGACTGGAAAAATAAGTGCCTCTTGAACCGCACTGATATTCTTTCAATGTTAAGGGGAAAGTGTTAGTGTAAGAAAATGGCTTTAAGGTAGTTGGGTTGTTCACATGGAGTTAAATATGGAATTCTTGGAGCTCTTTTTCCATGTTCGCTTTTGTTAATAGCTTCCATCATTTTGATGATTGAGAATATTTGAATTAGGGTGTAATTAGCTGGTAGACACAAAATGCTGGATCGAGTCTCTTCACTGAAGAAGGGTCTCGACCCGAAACGTAGCCCATTCCTTCTCTCCAGAGATGCTGCCTGTCCTGCTAAGTTACTCCAGCATTTTGTGTCTACCTTTGATTTAAACCAGCATCTGTAGTTCTTTCCCACAAGTAATTAGCTGGATTGACCTGGCCTGCTTGTGGATTGAAGTTAACTAGGTCAGGTTGATACTAGTGTTGCACCTTTGTATCGTTTTGGAACAGTTTGATTCAAGGTGCAACTAGTTCTGGAGTGCAAGTCGCCCCTAGCCCAAGATACCGTTGATTGCTCAGCCATTTCTTGAGATTAAGTTGTCCAAATTGAATTGTCTGAAGGCTGGCTTTTATGATGACGGAGGTATCAGGAGAAAGCTAAGGTGGAGTTGGCAGTGTTTACTAATCTTTTCACTTTGCCCCCTTTTGGGATTTTGTGAATCATTTTTGAGAATCAATTAAAAGTGTGCCATGTATTCTGCAAATTTTCAAGCAGTTAATTTAACAGCCTGCCCTTTTCATAACTGAATGCATTAAAGAAATACCTATGATTACAAGTTGTGTTTATTTAGCAAGTCAAGCAATGACTGTTAGCTGTCTATAATATTTTTAAGACTATAATATTCATAGATGCTGCTAGCTGTGTAGGAGAAAAACTGCAGATGCTGGTTTAAAGAACCAATTCGTCTGAAGAAGGGTCTCAACCTGAAACGTCACCCATTCCTTCTCTCCCAAGATGCTGCCTGACCCGCTGAGCTACTCCAGCATTTTGTGTCTACCTAGCTGATTAGCATTCTTATTTCTCAATTAGTTTCCCAATTAATAGTAAGAAAATTGAGGCAAAAGGTTATAGGATAGTAATTTTAAATAAAATTGGTTGCTGAAATTGGCTCGTATGTTCAATTTTCAGTCATGTAATAATATAACATAACTACGGCTGGTGTCTTAATTGCTGAATTTCTTCGAAAATCATCTTTCTCTAATTCTACCATTCATAATTAGCTAATATATGCATTAAAGTGGTTATGCTTTCATTGTGTTTTGAATTTCAAAGATTAAAAAATAATACTGTGGTACAAAGACCATTCTTAGGGCTGCCCTCTAATTGGCTTAATGAATAGTGCTGCTTGTATTTTGTACAGCGACGTTTGGTATTTTCTGCATGGCGATGATATTTTGCCTTCTGAGAATTTTGGGTGCCTTTTTCAAAAGAACCTGAAATAACAGCTTGTCCCCAATTAACTGGGAAGGTTGAGAATATTTGCTTAGATACCAAAGCATGCAAGTCAAGATGCAAGTCAAGATGAAGTCTGAACATTTGAAATGTAATGGTTTTCACTGTTCAAAAAGGTTAGCCTGGTAAAAGGCAACTTTCCAATGTATGACACTATTTCTCTAGCAACACTTTAGAAATGCCAGCATTTACACTACTGTTATTTGCAGAGAAATGCCTAGACTAGTTTTGGGAATGTTTCTTGAACTTCATGTGAAAATTGTATTTTTTTTAAGCTGTGGCAGAATAACATGCGATTATGTGGTCTCCATTTGAAGTCAGTCAATTCACCAGCATACAGCTGGGTTTTAGTGAATTGGATAACATTGAAAACCTAAATTTGAGCTTCAATTAATACATTTTTATGGGATGTGGGAACATCCTGACCTGGGGTTTAGATTTTAAAAAGCCTTTGAAGAGAACTGGGCAGGTGATGAGGTTTTTTTTTGAAGGGTGATAAACAATTTATGGAGGCATGCTTTTCTCAACCTGGAGGCTATATTAAATCCTTGAGCCATCATCGAGAGTAGTCAGGTTAGGGGAACTATACTCAGGAACATGAAAACTGAGGAGGATGCAGAGGAGATTTACAGAGTGCCAATGGTACCACCCCTTCTCATCCTTTCAAGGTCCCTCGTTTAAATTGTGCCTCTCTTTGCAGAACTCTAGAGAGACCAGTATAGCCCATCTAACCTTTCCACCCAAGACAACCCACCCAAACTCAGTCTTGTAAACATTTTATGAACTGCTTCCAGTGCATTAACATCCTTCCTTCAATATGGAAACCGATGCTGTGTACAATGCTCCCAATATAATCTCACCAATACCCTATTGATGAGAATACAACATGCTAGGGACTTATTGTTCTGAAGAAGGGTCTTGTCTCGAATCGTTACTTGTGGTGGGCTGACCATTCAGAGGCCATGCTGCAAGATGCACTGGGCGATGCACTGGAATATGTTCCAAGCAAGTTCCAGAGACGTCAATGAGTTTGCGGAAGCGGTTACGGACTTCATTGCCACAATAGCCGATACCATCATCCCCACGGTAAGGGTCGGTATCTTTCCTAACCAAAAACCCTGGGTGGACAGGTCTATTCGCGTGGCCTTGAATGTTCGCACCGCTGCTTACAACTCTGGCCTGGCATCCGGCAACATGGACGACTACAAGGTAGAGTCCTACCGACTGCGAAGGGCAGTGAAGGAGCAAAAAGGAGGTACCGGGACAGGATGGAGTCACAGATAGAGCAGCAGGACACCAGGCACCTTTGGCAGGGGCTACAGACTGTAACTAGTTACAGGTCCAGCACCCCCTCAACCGGAAGTGCCGGCTCCTCCTTAGCTGATGACCTGAACTCTTTTTATGCACGGTTTGAGACGGGTAACACCCCCAGCTCGCCGTCTAAAAACAGCACCGAAGGGGCGCTGGCTAGCGAGGCTGGAGGGGGATCCACCGCCAGGGATGTGCACACATTTTCGGTGTCCGAGCATGAGGTGAGGTGGGCTCTGACGCGTGTGAACACGAGGAAAGCTGGAGGCCCAGATGGTATATCTGGGCGAGTACTAAAGTCTTGTGCTACTCAGCTTGCTTCTGTGCTCACCACAATATTCAACCTTCTCCTTGGCCAAGTCCGTGGTCCCTGCATGCTTCAAAAGATCCATCATTGTTCCGGTGCCAAAGAATGCCTCTCCAGCGTGTTTAAATGACTACCGACCGGTGGCCCTCACCTCGGTTGTCATGAAATGCTTCGAGAGGCTAATCAAGAAGCACATCTGTGCCCTCCTCCCTCGCAACATGGACCCACTGCAGTTCGCATACCATCCGAACAGGTCCACGGATGATGCGGTCTCCCAGGTTCTGCACACCGCTCTCTTTCATCTGGACAGCCAGGGGGGCTATGTGAGGATGCTGTTCATTGACTTTAGTTCAGCATTCAACACAATAGTCCCCAGCAGACTGGTTGAGAAGCTGCTGGAACTGGGGCTTAGCACCCCTCTGTGTGCCTGGGTCCTGGACTTTCTCACCGCCAGGCCCCAAGTGGTCAGGATGGGGGAACACACATCTAGCTCCCTCACCCTGAACATAGGATCCCCCCAGGGTTGCGTCCTTAGCCCCCTACTGTACTCCCTGTACACACATGACTGTGGGGCCAGGTTCAGCTCAAATTCCATCATCAAGTTTGCTGATGACACTGTGGTGGTGGGCCGGATCTCCGATAACGATGAGAAGGCCTACCGGGAGGAGGTGGCTGATCTGGCACTCTGGTGTCAGGACAATAGCCTCCTCTTGAATGTCACTAAAACTAAGGAGCTGATTGTGGACTTTAGAAGGGCTAAACATCCAAGCACATACACGCCACTGGAGATAAATGGGTCTACTGTGGATAGGGTGAGCAGTTTTAAATACTTGGGAGTCCGCATCACAGAGGATCTGACATGGGCAACGCACATTGCCGCACTGGTGGGTAAGGCAAAGCAGAGCCTTTACCACCTTAGACAGCTGAGGAAATTCAGAGTGTCTCTGAGGATCATTCATTGCTTCTACTCTGGGGCTGTAGAGAGGATCCTGTCCGGCAACATTACAGTCTGGTTTTGGAACAGCTCTGCCCAGGACAGGATGGCCCTGCAGAGAGTAGTGCGTTCGGCAGAACGCACCATGGGAACTACACTCGTCCCCCTGCAGGACCTATACATCAGGAGGTGCAGATCCAGAGCAAGTAAGATTATGAGGGTCCCCTGCCACCCCAGTAACGGACTGTTCCAGATGCTACGGTCAGGCAAACGCCTCCGCTGTCACGCTGTGAAAACGGAGAGGATGAGACGGAGTTTCTTCCCACAGGCCATCAGGACTGTCAACTTTTATAACTCCAGAGACTAAATTTTGTCTACACTATAGTAACTTTATTAACTTTATTTATATGCTGTAACTGTAATTCTTTTTTGTGCACAATCCGCAGGCACTGCCACTTTTATTTCACTGCACATCGTGTATGGGTATGTGACAAATAAACTTGACTTGACTTGTCCATTCCCTCCAAATTAACCTCCCTACTCAGTCATACAGCATGGAAATAGGCCCTTTAGCTCAACTTGCCCATGCTGACCAAGATGCTCCATCTTGACTAGTTCCACCTGTCTTGATTTTCTAGTTTAGATTATCAGTCACGTGTACGGCTGTGTCACGTGCTACTGTGAAAGGCTTTTTGTTGCTTGCTATCCAGTCAGCGAAAAGACTATACATGATTACAATGAAGCCATCCACTGTGTACAGATAAAGAATAAAGGATATAACTTTAGTGCACAGTAAAGTCCAATTAAAAGTAGTTTGAATGTCTCCAATGAGGTAGAACTGCTCTCTAGTTGGTGAGAGGATGGTTTAGTTGCCTGATAACAGCTGGAAAGAAACTGTCCCTGAATCTGGAGGTATGCATTTTCAAACACTGTACCTCTTGTTTGATGGGAGAGGGGGGGAGAGCGAGGGAGTGACCGGAATGAGACTGGTCCTTGATTATGTTGATGGCCTTGCCGAGGCAGCATAAAATGTTGATGGTCAATGGATGGAGGTTTGTTTGCGTGGTGGTCTGGGCTAAGTCCACATCTCTCTTGCTGTCTTGGAGCTGTTCCCAAACCATACTGTGATGCATCTTGATTAAATTTCTCTCCGCGGTGCATCTGTAGAAGTTGGTGAGGTTTGTTAGGGACATGCCAAACATCCTAAGCTTTCTAAGGAAATAGAGGCATTGATGTGCTTTCTCAGCCAATTCTTCGATGTGGCGGGTCCAGGACAAATTGCTGGTGATATTTATTCCTAAGAACATTTAACCGTTCAACCATCTCTACTTTGGCGCCATCAATGTATACCTGGGTATGTGTGTCACTTCACTTCCTGAAGTCGATCATAATCTACTTTGTCTTGCTGACATTGAGGGAGAGGTTGTTGTATTGGCACCAGGTTACGAGGATCTCGGTCTCCTTCCTGTACTCCGTCTTGTCATTATTTGATACCTGGCCCACTATGGAGGTGTCGTCTATGAATTTAAGGTGAGAAACTATAGATGATGACATTGCACTTTGAGCAGAAAAAGATATGGAGGCAATATGTTGTTAGAAATTATGAAAGGTTTTGATGGAAGTGTTGTTCTGTTCAGTGAATTGCTAACTAAAAGACATCATTTAAATCAGCAATTGAAGCAGAGGAGAAATGGGGCAATTTTCCTGGTAGCAACTGAAATGCGAGTTAGTTTGTAACATTCAAAATAAATTGATGTACTGCATAAGGGTTATGGGAAAGAGTGGGAGTGGAGCTAATTGGATGGTGCGTTCAAAGCACTGGTCCAGGTGCAAGACTCGTGTGGCCTTATGTGCCTTATACCCGTTGTCGATGTGTTTCTCTCAATGGGAGATTGAAATTAACATTCCCTTTCTCCAGTTTATTGCAAAAGGTTCAAATAATAGAAGGGAAGATTGAATTATACTCTAATGATAAGTAATTAAATTCTTTTTTTTTTTTGGTTTTATATTCTGATGTGCACAGATCTGTGTTATAATTTCAAAGATTGAATTTGCTGTATGTGCAGCAGTTAGTGTTCTTGTTGCAGAAGCTCTTTTATTCCCTGGCATTGGTGGTCTATTTTTAATCAATTTTTTTTTTAAAGGCTGCCATATGGTGTGGAAACAATAATTCTATTTCAGTACTTGAATATGGTATAGTATTTTAATGAAGTTGTGACTTAAAGGCAACACAGTGAAATTTTCAAGAAGGCGTTCTTTTGAGAAAAATAATTTAAAGTTAAAGGTGGAACAGTGTCCCAGTTTCTCAGTGGCGGATTCATTTGGTGTTACTTCATTAAAGCAAATTTGAAATCCGTTTGAATAAAATCAAGAATTATATATTCAGTCTGTAGCCAATGTATTCAGCACATTCCAGGTCCTCTCCAGTATTTGAATTGTTGCCATTCAGATACCTTCCAGCTACTGCCTTTAAGACATTAATTTTATAAGTATTTTTAATACCTCCATCAGGCTTGAAAATGCACATCAATAAAAAGGAAAGTAGGAACGTATGCAGTGTAATACTTACTGAATTGCCAAAACCCTAAAGTACAAATGTACCACAACCAATGCAGTCAGTCTGTGGCCTGTAATTTGATTGTTTCTTGGTGCCATTTTTCAGTTTATTTTACTGAGTGCTTTGAAACTTGTTGCATGTATTTTTCTGTTGATAATGGAATAGTTTTACAAAAACATGTCTTAAGGAATGGATACAATAAGCAAAACTCATAAAGATACCCACTGTTAATCTATAATATTTGTGTTCTCTTAACAGTGGAAAAAGTGTGATCTAAGAGAGACCCCTCCCACTCCATTGTTTGTCAACACCAAAAGTAATTGCCCCCAGCTGTTAAACCGCTCAACATCTGCTTCTGAACTGCTTCCGGTCTCTTCCAAGAAGACATGGCAGGACCTGTGCCAAGCAGGGCCAGAGTTTATACCGATGTGAATACACACAAACCAAGAGAATACTGGGATTATGAATCTCACGTGGTGGAATGGGGGTAAGTTTGCTTACATCAGATTGCTTGAATGTTCAACAACAAATGTTGGATGGTACTTCCAATTATGTATTATCTTTTGCAACCGAGGAAAGTGTTAAATGGATCACTGCTAATGAATTTAATTTAGTGTGCTTGTTACTTTAAGAAATATTCACTCAATTTGTGCACATTGTGGTCTTACAAATCCGCAAGTTGTGTAAGTTGTATGAATTTGTATTGCCTTGGGCAGTGCATGAATTCCTTAGATGGGATGGTTTAAATCTGACTCATCTGAACAGGTAGTATTAGATTTCATCTGAAATGCAGCGATTTTGGAGATGTGGAGCTACTTCGAATTGTCAAACTAGGCTCTTTGAGCCCTGGAGAATTGTTTGAGTACAAGTTTCTGACTTGAAGACGAGAGATTTGCCCTTTCAGGAAAATAAATCCTCAAAAGAATTGTGACGGTACTTAATCTTGGGTGGTTGAAATTACATTGTTTTCTTTCATTCTGTGAGGGCATTTACTTTGTGCAGGGTTATTTTTACCCATCTCTATACTACAAGACAAAAGTATGATGAGCAGCCACCTAGAATGGTTGCAGTTGGTATGGTGAAGATTATTCTACACTGCCTAATTTCAGCAGCGATGAAAGAATGGTAATTTATTTCTGAGTTGGGATGATGTGTGGTTTCGAAGGGAGCTAACATGCCGACTGTTCTTGTTGTTCGAGGTGGTGACAGCCTTGGGTTTGGGAGATCGTGTCAAAAAAGCCTTAGTGGAATGCACTTTGAAGATGGCACGCACTGCATCTTGAGAAATTAATGACAGTTGTAACCTTGGCATGTAGGCTTTTGTTGGTAGTATAACCAGATATCCATATAGAACCCAAAATTGATACAGACCTTTATTTCCTGTAATTAGGTGATGACTTCAATTATGTGTTAATTTTCTTTTCCCAATTGGCATGGTTGTTTTTCAATTGTACTTGCTGTGATGCAGCAAAGATGTATTCTGGAATCTTCACAGAATACTGATTTGTTAGAGGGCTTTTAGTTGTCACAGGTACATTAGCCTGTACTTGAGAAAAAGGACGTCCATTGTAGTTGAATGCTGCTTTGTTGGGTACCTGAGTGCTGGACAGTGAACCACTGCCCCTCCTGATATGGTAATCTGGCCAAATCCTGGCTTTCCCTGCTACTGTGCATTGCTATCCTGGGAACCTCTCACTCCCTTAGAATGAACAGCCTCGTGCCTTGGAATGGAGACCCTGCCTGTGTGAGCTCGTGATGGGTGATGTGGATGAGCATTGTGGCAACTGAGTGCTGACATAGGGGACTCGGGACTAACAATGTAAGTGTGGGCCATTGCTGGGAACTGGCAAGAGCCCTCGTGGTTTTGTTGCACAGTTCTTCCCTAACCCACAGATTGGCAAGAACATTAAAAGTAGAAACGGGTGTAAATATATTTGGTTCTTTTCAGGCTCCAGTGTCCAATAAGATTATTTTGTTGACCTTTTACTTCAGCACCACTTTCCGGAACTAGCCCCACAATTTTTTGATAACAAAAAATATTTTGTTCTCTATGTTAAGTCGGATTGGGTTTGCTTAATCTGCCCTCTAATGACAAACTTGCTATTCCAGGAATCTGTTTGGTAATTTTCATTGCGCTTCTTTGATTGAAAATGTACCCTTTTTGAGGTTGGACCCTGTATTCATAGTCACTCAGCTAGAAAATGATTATTTTCGCTATTTGTGTAGGAAGGAACTACAGATGCTGGTTTAAACTGAAGATAGACTCAAAATGCTGGAGTAACTCAGTGGGACAGGCAGCATCTCTGGAGAGAAGGAATGGGTGATGTTTTGAGTTGAGACCCTTCGGTGTCAGAGGTAATGGGGTTAGGAGGGAGAAATAGATCAGCCCTAGTTGAATGGTGGAGTAGACTTGATGGGCCGAATGGCCTAATTCGACTATTCTTCGTGACCCTTCAGTCTGAAGAAGGGTCGACCTAAAATGGCATCCATTCCTTCTCTCTAGAGATGGTGTCTGTCCCACTGAGTTACTCCAGCATTTTGTGTCTATCTTACTCTATTTTCTTTTAGTTATTGTTCTTTCGCTAAATTTCAACTTTTATATTCCCCCTCCCCTCTCCCAATGTGTGCACTCTTAATTTTATTTGACTGTTTCTTATGCAGTACCATACCTAAGGCCTTTTGGAAGTCCACATGCATCTGCAGGAATGGGTTGCTTCATTTTCTGAAGAGTTGCGAATGGAATGCAACGTTGTGCAATTCTCAGAAAATGTCCCAACCTCTAACCTTGTGATGAAAGGAGGTTCGTCAATGAAGCAGCTGAATATATTAATGGCCCAGGACATTGCTCTGAGGAATACTTGAAGTGGCATCCTAGGGCTAGGATGATTGAGACCACAACCATCTGTTGATAGCAGGTTAACTGATCTGCGGTTTTCTCTTTCCTTCCTTTCTTACATAGTGAGGTTACATTTGCTACTTTGCAATATATATGAACCATTCTAGAATATCCTTTCAGTGGTATATTAGGAGTGTGATGGAATACTCCCTACCTCTCTGGTTATATGCAATTGCAACATCCCTTAAGAAGCTTAACAACATCCAGGACAAAGCAAACTGCTCATCCACCACCGTCCCATGTGCCCCTTCTTCACTTTCCCACTGGTGGTTGAATGTACAAAATGTATTTTAATCACTTGCCTGGGCTACCCAGACAAAACTTATTGCACCCATGACCTGGAACGCAAAGATCAATGTGGACAATGGTATCTCAGCACCATCTCTTCATGGGCACACACAAAATGCTGGAGTAACTCAGTGAAAAAGATGCACGGTCAAGTCTATGGTTATTGGTTCTGTAAAATTAATTAAATGTTAGTTTGACACCTTTTGCAGCCACTCTAAAAATGGAATCAGATGGTTGGGGTTCTCTGTCCCAATTTAGAATCCAGTACCACACTAATGGAATGCTCGTATCAGTCTTCTGGTTTTCCGCTCATCTAAAATTCAATCCAGAAAGTGTAGGACTACTCCTAATACCATGACCAATAATAAACCCGGGCGGCGATGGGGCCTCGGCAGTGATGAAGCCTCGCCATGGCAGCGCAGCCTCCTGGGTGAATTGGCAGTCAATGAGAGTGTGGGGGGCATGAGGAAGGGGAAAGGACGATGCCCTGAGGGAGGGGACAGAACAATGGAGGAGCGCCGTGAGGGATGGGGAAGGACAATGGACAATGGGGGGGGTGGGGGCGTGGGAGGAAGAACAATGGAGGACCTAGCAGGGGTAAACTGCTGTGGGGGAGGGGGACAAAGGAGGAGCCGCCGTATTTTCTAACTTTGTCAGTGCTGTAGGTGACCGCTCAAGCAAAAAATTTCACTGTGCCTTATCACATGTGACAATAAAGTACTCCATTCCATTCCCTCAAACATCGCGTTGTATGTGTCATTGTTTATGGGTTCTTATTATGGAATCCATTTGATGTGAGACACTTTGGTCATTTGGAGGACTTGATAAGAAGTTTGAATAAATTCAAGTTTGTTCTTGATGAAAATTAATGACTGGGGGAAAATATTGGGGTGTTTTTGTTTCCCTGAATGAAAAAAATTGTAAAGTAGCGACCATGAAAGGTTAAAATGTTGATGCATGTTTTTGCTTGGAGAACCACTTGCTGATTTAACATTTTTCCTTGGTTTAAAACTGATTTGTAAAAATGTCTTGTAAGAAAATAACTGCAGATGCTGGTACAAATCGAAGGTATTTATTCATAAAATGCTGGAGTAACTCCGCAGGTCAGGCAGCATCTCAGGAGAGAAGGAATGGGTGACGTTTTGGGTCGAGACCCTTCTTCAGACTGATGTTAAAATGTCTTTGTCCCACATAATCATCACAAACCCAAACTAGGAAATGCTCAGGTGGCTTTCTGTTGCTCATTAAGACTTAATGGTAAACAAATGAAGCAGTGAGTTTATGTAGAGTTTTCTTCAACCAAATTAAAATAAATGGGGGTCTGAGCAAGTTATTTATTGCTCATGAATCAGAAATTATAATGAAATAGAAATTCCAGAGTCAAAGGGGCATGGTTTCCTTTAAAAAAATTAATTGAACTCCCTTTGCCAAATATTGCACTATTTTCCACCTACAATTGTTTACTATATTACATGGTGGTCTGTTACGGGTGACTTGAGGAAAAAATATGCTGCCACTTTTTATCATTTGCTAATGGCAGAGGTCTTGCCTATAACATGGTATTTGTGTGATACTGTGCAGACTCACCTTGTAATGCACAACATCACAATTCCAGGTGTGTGGGGTTCAGTTCCTTCACATAATTTGAAGCAGAAGTTGCAATTATATAAGACATTCTTGTTGCTTTTTTGTTAGAAAAGAACTGTGGTGGGTTCTTATTCACTGGGTAAGTTTACATTTAACATAGGTGCTTAACAAAGACAAAGGTAGCTGATGTAAGCCCACTTTTTAAGAAAGGAGGGAGAGAGAAAATGGAATTATAGACCAGTTAGCCTAACATCGGTAGTGGGGAAGATGCTTGAATCGATTATTAAAGATGTAAGTAGCAGCGCATTTGGAAAGCAGTGACAGGATCGGTCAAAGTCAGCATGGATTTATGAAGGGGAAATCATGCTTGACTAATATTCTGGAATTTTTTGAGGATGTAACAAGTAGAATGGATAAGGGAGAGCCAGTGGATGTGGTGTAACAGGACTTTCAAAAAGCCTTTGACAAGGTCTCACACAAGAGATTAGTGTGCAAAATTAGAGCACATGGTATTGGGGGTAGGGTATTGACATGGATAGAGAACTGATTGGCAGACAGGAAGCAAAAAGTAGGAATTAACGGGTCCTTTTCAGAATGGCAGGCAG
Source organism: Rhinoraja longicauda (assembly GCF_053455715.1). NCBI lineage: Eukaryota > Metazoa > Chordata > Chondrichthyes > Rajiformes > Arhynchobatidae > Rhinoraja > Rhinoraja longicauda. Next base: position 15,775,672 of record NC_135974.1, read on the forward strand.
TGACTAGTGGGGTGCCACAAAGCTCAGTGCTGGGACCCCAGTTATTTACAATATATATTAACGATTTAGATGAAGGAATTAAATGTAATATCCAAATTTGCGGGTGACACAAAGCTGGGTGGCAGTGTGAGCTGCGAGGAGGATGCTATGACACTGCAGGGTGACTTGGATAGGTTGGGTGAGTGGGCAGATGCATGACAGATGCAATATGATGTGGATAAATGTGAGGTTATCCACATTGGTGGCAAGAAGAAGGTGGCAGATTATTATCTGAATTGTGTCAAATTAGGAAAAGGATAGGTGCAACGAGACGGGTGTCCTTGTACATCAGTCACTGAAAGTAAGCATGCAGGTACAGCAGGCAGTGAAGAAACGCCATAGCGAGAGGATTTGACTATAGGAGCAAGGAGGTCCTACTGCAGTTGTACAGGGCCCTGGTGAAAGCACAACTGCTTTCACCAATACCTGGAGTATTGTGTGCAGTTTTGGTCTCCTAATTTGAGGAAGGACATTCTTACTATTGAGGGATTACAGCATAGGTTCACGCGGTTAATTCCGGGGTTGGTGGGACTGACATATGATGAAAGAATGGATCGACTGGGCTTATATTCACAGAAATTTGGAAGGATGAGAGGGTATCTTGTAGAAACATATAAAATTGTTAAGAGATTAAACAGGCTAGATGCAGGAAAAATATTCCCGATGTTGGGGGAGTCCAGAACCAAGAGCGACAGTTTAAGAATAAGAGGTGGGGCATTTAGGACTGAGATGAGGAAAACCTTTTTCACCCAGAGAGTTGCGAATCTGTGGAATTCTCTGCCACAGAGGGCAGCGGAGGCCAATTCACTGAATGTTTTCATGAGAGAGTTAGATATAGCTCTAAGGGATAACGGAATCAAGGGATATGGGGAGAAAGCAGGAACGGGGTACTAATTTTGAATGATCAGCCATGATCATATAGAATGGCGGTGCTGGCTCAAAGGGCCAAATGGCCTACTTCGCCTATTTTCTTTGTTTCTATGTTTATAAGACATTTGGTGAAAGCCATCTTGAGTTATCTATGTATTCATATCATTTTCATAAGCATTGTGGTTCTGAAAAGCTTTTAATTAATGTAACAGAACCAATGTGATGCATGCACCAATGAATACAACAGCGGAAGCCTGACTGCTTCAAGACAATCGTATTTAGCACTGCTTCTGCACAGAGTTGTTTGTCAACGTTATAACATTGGGGACTTTGAAATGATCGAACAGTACTAATCTGAATCGGTTGAAATGAGGCAGTAGTTTAAATTATTTTATTGTCCAGAATTGAAATGCAGATTAATAATGGCTCAAGAGACCTGAGGACTGAACCTTTTTTGGTTCTGATGAAAATGAACCTTGATCTATAGTGCTTGCATCTTGCATACAGCAGCAGGGGACAGGTTAGAGTCAAGAACAACTGCTGTTTAATTATCAGGCCTTGAAGAACATAGAGCAGAATATGCTTGTTTAGGAGGTGATATGGACTCTGATTTTTTTTTTAACCTGAATTTCTTTCTGCTTTGCAATGAATTAAACCATGACAATAAGATGAGGTGGTTGTGAGTTGGTCCCACTCCAGAGAACTGAGCACAATATTCCATGCTGGCACTAGCGCAGTGTTAAAGGAGCTTTGCACTGTTGGAGGTGCCACTTTTCAGATGCACTGTTAAACTTGCGTCTCAGCATGACTATTCCATCGGATTATTTTAAAGAAATCTTGCTTTTGAAATGTAATTGCTGCTGAAATGTAATAAATGAAGAAACCATTTATTGCACAGAAATATGTGCTTAATTTATTATTGTTGTCACGTTTACCGAGGTACAGTGAAAAGCTTTTTGTGTGCTATCCAGTCAACGAAAAGACTATACATGATTACAAACAAGCCGTCCACAGTACACCAGATAAAGGATACAACATTTAGTGCAAGATAAAATCTGAGTCTAGATTATTAAAGTTATCCAATGAGATAGATGGGTGGTCAAGACTGCACTCCAGCTGATGAGAGAATCATTCAGTTACCTGATATCGGCATACAGTGCATTCAGAAAGTATTTAGACCCCTTCACATTTTCCACATTTTGCTATGTTACAGCCTTATTTTAAAATGGATTAAATTCTTTTTTTTAAAAATCATCAATCTACACACAATACCCCATAATAAAAAAGCAAAAACAGGTGTTTAGAAATTTTTGCAAAGTAATTCAAAAGAAATAACCGAAATATCACATTTACATAAGTATTCAGACCCTTTGCTATGACACTCAAAATTGAGCTTATGTTCATCCTGTTTCCATTGATTATCCTTGAGATGTTTCTACAACATGATTGGAGTCCACCAGTGGTAAATTAAATTGATTGGACATGATTTGGAAAGGCACACACCTGTCTATATAATGTTCCACAGTTGACAGTGCATGTCAGAGCAAAAACCAAGCGATGAAGACAAAGGAGTTGTCCGTTGATCTCCGAGACAGGATTGTGTCGAGACACAGATCTGGGGAAGGGTATAAAACAATTTCTGCAGCATTGCAGATCCCAAAGAGCACAGTGACCTCTGTCATTCTCAAATGGAAGAACTTTGAAACCACCAGACTCTTCATAGAGCCTGGCCGCCCGGCCAAACTGAGCAATCGGGGGAGAAGGGCCTTGGTCAGGGAGGTGACCAAGAGCCTGATGGTCACTTTGACAGAGCTCCAGAGTTCATCTGTGAAGATGGGAGAACCCAGAAGGACAACTATATCTGCAGCACTCCACCAATCAGGCCTTTATGGTAGTGGCCAGACGGAAGCCACTCCTCAGTAAAAGGCACATGACAGCCCACATGGAGTTTGCCAAAAGGCACCTAAAGGACTGTCAGACCGTGAGAAACAAGATTCTCTGGTCTGATGAAACCAAGATTGAACTCTTTGGCTTGAATGCCAAGCTCATCACCTGGCTAATACCATACCTATGGTGAAGCATGGTAGTGGCAGCATCATGCTGTGGGGATATTTTTCAGCGGCAGGAACTGGGGGACTAGACAGGATCAAGGGAACGATGAACGGAGCAAAGTACAGAGAGATCCTTGATGAAAACCTGCTCCAGAGCGTTCTGGACCTCCAACTGGGGTGGGGGTTCACCTTCCAACAGGACAATGACCGTAAGCACACAGCCAAGACAACGCAGGAGTGGCTTCATGACGTCTGAATGTGCTTGAGTGGCCCGGCCAGAGCCCGGACTTGAACCCAATCGAACATCTCTGGAGGGACCTGAAAATAGCTGTGCATCGACACTCCCCATCGAACCTGACAGAGCTTGAGAGGAGCTGCAGAGAAGAATGGGAGAAATTACCCAAATATATGTATGCCAAGCTTGTAGCGTCATACCCAAGAAGACCAGGGGCCACGGTTTTAGAATAAGGGGTAGGCCATTTAGAAAGGAGATGAGGAAAAACGTTTTCACTCAGAGTAGTAAATCTGTGGAATTCTCTGCCTCAGAAGGCAGTGGAGGCCAATTCTCTGGATGCTTTCAAGAGAGTTAGATAGAGCTCTTAATGATAGCGGAGTCAGGAGGTTTGGGGAGAGGGCAGGAACGGGATACTGATTGTGGATGATCAGCCATGGTCACATTGAATGGCGGTGCTGGCTCGAAGGGCCGAATGGCCTATTCCTGCACCTATTGTCTATTGTCTAAGACTTGAGGCTGTAGTCATTGTCAACGGTGCCTCAACAAAGTACTGAGTAAAGGGTCTGAATACTTATGTAAATATGATATTTCAGTTATTTCTTTTTAATTACTTTGCAAAAATTTCTAAACACCTATTTTTGCTTTTTTATTATGGGGTATTGAGTGTAGATTGATGATTTAAAAAAAAAGAATTTAATCCATTTTAAAATAAGGCTGTAACGTAGAAAAATGTGGAAAAGGTGAAGTGGTCTATATACTTTATATTCTGTATATTCTTCTGCACTATATATTCTTCTTGGATCGGAACTGGAAACCAAGACTCACCTTGGATTTAAAGGTGACATGAAGGACAGCTTTTTCATGGAGGGTGGTGCCTATATAGAATGAGTTGCCGGAGGAACTGGTAGAGGCAGGTACAGCTGCCACATTTAAAAGATACTTGGATGTGTAAGGTTTGGACGGATGTGAACCAGGTGCATGCAAGAAACGGCTTGGTTAAGCAAATGTTCGGACGAGTTGGACTGTGGGGCCTTGTTCCCTGCTGCATAGCTTTGACTATTCCGCCTCATTCTGTGCTGCTCTCTAGTTTACATCAAACACCAGTTCAATGCTTATATTGATTTTATGTAACAATTTTATATTGGGACTGAAGTTGATTTCCAGGAAGAACTTAACTGCCTATATCTTGTTTAATTTTGTTCATTGCTTGGGCTGCTTCCTGGAGTTAGATCTGATGAAATATAAACATACAATTTGACCTTGACAAACCTTCCCTAAAGGGGGTGAAATTATTGTTTTCACTTTTTGTTCAGTTTGGATTTCTACTACTTTTAGCATTTTCATTTTTAAAAATCAGTCAAGGGATGCATCAGCTTGTGAACCATATAACACAATTACATTGAAATTTGCAATACCTTGAGCACTCAGAGCCATATTGATAAAATTTACCATTTCTACTAGATGACTAGTGTAATGCCACTGACAATACATCAAGTTAGGCAATGGATGGATTTCCCCTCTCCTTCCACTTCCCCTCCCCCCCTTCCCCTCCCCCACTCCATCCCCTTCAACCCCCTTATCCTCCCCTCCTCCCTCCACCCCCCCTCTCTCCCTCCCTAGGAGATAGATTTAAACTTTAAAATGTGAATAACTTAAAAAATATAACACCAATTTCAATGAAACTTCTTCCATTAGCACCAAAGGGATGATGGTTAGTAAGGTGGCCCTAAAATTGTTGCGCTATCGTGACTGTTTTGGCTGTAGTTCAGCAACAAACAAACAAACAAGAGTTTTAGTATATAGATATTGAACCTCTGCGTACCTGTTACTAAAGCCACCTTTAAACAATTCTGCTATGTCGTCCATTTTAACTCTTAATGCATCTTATCCATGTGTACAACCTAAAGCTCTATTTCTACAACAGTCTTTGTGCACACCCTTGAACCATGTCTCCGTCAAATTTCAACTTGCTCTCGCATTCTGTTTGTTATTGTAACCAGTTCTATGTATTGGCTGTTGAATGCACTGCCACTTCTCTTCCAAGGATGCCGACCTTGAAGTTCTTCACTTTCTATGGGACTTTTGCCTTTTTTGACTTTGTTCGCCCTCAGTGGTTTCCCTTGTCTTTGATAAAATGTTGACTAAATTCCCTTCCATTGCCACAACTTTTAACCTATCCCAATGGCAATCCTGGCTTCGCCTTATGACAGATATCCCCTTCGGCCCACTTTTCTCAACCCCCCCCCCCCCCCCCCCTCTCTGCAGCTTAAAAGCAACTTGTTTTTCCTCCCTCATTTCTGGCAAAATGTCTGATCAGATAAGTTGATTTTATTTCTTTTTCCACGGTTGCTACGGACTCCATCATTTTCCGTTTTTATCTTATAACATAGCTGTCATAGCCAACCAATCTGCTTCCATGGCCCCACATCCTCATTCTACTCCCTGTGTTGAACTAAGTATTTCTCCATATTTGAGGGCTATTCCCCTGTACACTGTCACTACATGTTTAGTTTAGCTTCATTTAGAAATATATCGTGGAAACGGGTCCTTTGACTCACTGAGTACACGCTGACCAGTGATCCCCATACACTATCACTGTCCTACACACTGGGGACAATTTACAATCTTTACTAAGCCAATTAACCTACAAACCACAGTGCCTCCCCTTGTGCCGCATGTGGTGCCATGCGATTAGTTTTTTTTCGTCTTTAGCTACCGTTGCATTCTTTTCCTGTGACCTTTCAGCTGTTTGCCAGACTTCAATAATCTTATGAAAAGTGTCATGGACCACTGTTTTAGTACATTAATGTAAATGAATGCAGTTGTGACAGAAGCAGTAAGATCGGAGACTTCCAGGGATAAGGTTAGGTTGAATATAATAACACATTGTAATTTATTAAAAAAATTCTACACCTAATTTCTGTTTGTTCAGTTGTAAATTTGCTTTCTTTGTTTTGAACAGTTGTTTTGTCCCAGCCATATAGATCCTTTCCCTAGGCTGTGTAATCCCTAACCAATAGACTAGGCAGGTGTCCTAATGTCAACATTAGTTGCTGTGCAAATTAGCTCTGCAGGATGATGCAGCAATACAGCCAGTTAATCAAGCCCCTCTTTCCCACCCTCCAACTCTACCATCCCTGTTTATTTGAGCTTTCATGTTTGATTGAAGTGACCTTAAAAATTTGTGAATATTTTCAACACCAATCATACAATTGGGTTAAGTGTGTGTCTTGTATTGTAAATTATATTTATAAACCCAGAATCTGACATCTCATTACAACTTTGCAAAATAGATATCATATTTATTCTAGTTCAAAATGCCCCAAAGATGCACTGGAAGTTTTCATCCCTCTTGAATTGATTCCACTGCCTTCCACATATATATGCAATTTGTAGGCTGTGTCTATTAATTCAACACCTTCTAGATCACACGTTTGCTTGTCTATTGGCAGAAATTCTTGAAAATGAAACACCAAAACAGCTAGTCTATATTTACATTTGCAATAGTCTACCTGAAAATGTGGCCAAAACCAATCTCTAATTTGTTTTAATGTATTGAGCATGAGAGTTGAAAAGTATGTGTGGGAAGGAAGTGCAGATGCTGGTTTACACCGAAAACAGACAGAAAATGCTGGATTAACTCAGCAGAACTGGCAGCATCTCTGGAGAGAAGGAATGGGTGACGTTTCAGGTCGAGACCCTTCTTCAGACTGAGAGTCGGGGGAAAGGGGAACTAGAGATATGGAAGGCTAAGGTGTGAAAACGACAGATCAAAGCAGACAACAATCAAGGAAATGTAGAATGGTTCATTGTTGGCTGAGGGGACTATAAAAGGCTTGACCGGATGCTGCCAGAGATGCTGCCCGTTCCGCAGTGTTAAGAAGCATTTTTGTGAAATGGCCCGCACAAACAAGATGGATCACGTGGCCCTCTGTAGTGCTTTACATTTATATGATCCTGGCTAATTAGTTTCACATTGCAATGACATTAATGTAAAAGTTGTGATCGATGGCCCTTGCTAAAAATTCAAACTTTTCTTGTGTTGCGATCATCTGTCTTGCCCAACGATATATTTTAATAAGAGCACAAGGAAATGTGGCTTTTCAACATCTTAAATGTAATTATTAATCTCTGTCATTGGGGTATATTTTGCATCCTCTTTAGGACCACTCTGTTCCATGAGAATTTATTCATTGGAGAAAATTGGACATGGGGTGAGATGTGTGGTGATACAATTGTGAATAAGACATAACTAGCAGATTTCAATTCTAACTCCAAAAATGTTCACCAATTGAAAGCTTTCATTTGCAATACTTGGGGAATGTCCAGGAAATGCAGAATTACAATTTACTTTTTGTTTTAGAGATATAGGGTAGAAACAGATCCTTCAGCCCACCGGGTCCACGAGGACCAGCGATTGCCGTACACCAGTTCTACCCTATGGATTAGGGACAGTTTACAGAAGCCAATTAACCTACAAACCTGCACATCTTTGGAGTGTGGGAGGAAACCGGAGCACCTGGGGAAAACCTACGTGGTCACAGGGAGAACGTACAAACTCTGTGCAGACAAGCATCCACCACTGTGCTGCCCAGGAAAAATAAACTTTAAAAAAAGGTGCTCATCTTTCGCACAATCAATTTTACCATTTTGCTATTGAGGGCAAGGATGCAATATTTTCAACAGAAACTGAAATACAAATTTCTACAGGTGGGGAAAGCATTTCAGGGATGTTTTATATTTCAATTACAATGAAGTCTAATAAGTTGGAAACAATTTTGTGTTTTCATTTTTGTTGGCTAAAGTTGTCTTTAGGTAAAAAGTGCTTTGTCTTTTGAACTTTTTTTAAATCATGTATTCTTTTTGTTTCGTGCAGAAATCAAGATGACTACCAGTTAGTTCGTAAATTAGGTCGAGGGAAATACAGTGAAGTGTTTGAAGCTATTAACATCACAAACAATGAAAAAGTAGTTGTTAAAATACTTAAGGTAAGCCATGCTTCAGTACTGATTAACATTGCACACTAATATTTCATTTTCACAAGATCCATGTTTTTGAAGCATATGTTGCTGAAATAAAAGAAAAATTAGACTAAGTACCCTCCCAGCTCTACCAGTTTCATCTTAAGAGATGTGAATAAGAATATGAAATATTGAAGCCATTCAATTGACATCTGGAGCACCATCCAGTTAATCAGAATACAGCCATAACATGGCCTAACAGCAGAGAATGCCCAAGCTAGACAAAAGTGCTGGAGTAATTCAGTGGGTCAGGCAACATCTCTGGGGAAAATGGATAGGTAACGTTTTGGGTTGGGACCCTTCTTCAGACTGATAATGCCCCAAGTTTTTGATTTATCATTGGGTTTGCAGTAGCGAACTTCATCAAGAAGTACTCATCCCCATGAAAACCTTGGGCTACAGTCTTCCATGCACTGATTTGAACCAGATTGAATAGAAATTTAATGAAGAGAGATGCACAGAAGTGTGAATTCTGTTGGTGTTATGTGATCCTTATGGGATCAGTAGCTCCAGTGTAAAACTAATTAGAGACTTGCATTTTTTTTCCTGAGCCAAGTTCAGTCCTAATATGCGGTTTCTTTGTCTAAATACTGTTCCCTGAGCATTGAATGCCTCCAAAGATTTTACACAAGTGCCGATTCTTCTTTTGTGAGTCTTGGGAGAAAACATGACTTCATATTTGATTGTGAGGAGTGTCTGGTTGATCATAATTAAGATTGAATCTTGTTTGAGTCAATAAATGCCAGCTTCTTGCACCTTTAGCAGAATTTCTGATTTTTAAAAAAAATGTCTTCCTGACATTCTGTAAATGGTCCTGGTCTGCTGATCCAGCAAAGGAAATTCTTATCTTGAAGATGGTGCACAAAAGTTCACTGGATTGCTTCCTGGGATAAATGTGCTCATTTGAGGAAAAATAACAAAGAAATACCTAACACCTCTAGTAAAGCTTTAGGAGGTGACTTCATTGAAATGTATAAGATTCTTATGGAGCTTGACAGGGCAAATGATGTGAGGAAGCAAATTGAGAAAACAAATATAATTCCTTGGAGGCACTGGAGACTGCAGATGCTGGAATCTATGGAAGGGGTGGGGAGGGGAGGAGAAGGAAAGCAGCTGGAAGACCATGGCAGGTCAGGCAGCATCTTCAGAGGGACTGTATTTAATTTTCGTTATAATCTGTGTGGGAAAGCCTTTCTCCCTTCCTAGGTGGCAAAATTATTAGTGGCAAACTGGAGACTTGATTCACTTCAAATGTCAGTGCATGATAATATTCCCTTATTTCCAAAAAATGATTGTTTGAAATTCTACGTAATCTTTTAAAGTTTATTTTTCTGAATTCAACGAAGGGATTGTTTGTGCTATAGAGCTGCAATTGGTGCTGCCCTGTCTGGCCATGGAAGTTATTTGATTTGTATCTTGATTTGACTTTTTCAATTGTCTTATCTATTCATCCCTGTGTACTATTAGGGGAAACTTTTTATCTCTCAAAAAGTATACAACTTTAGCAGTTGTTGCATGCATGTTGACGTATGGTCACCAAAAGGATAAATGAAACAACACAATTTACTTTATAATATTTTATATTTATTTTTCCTGTAGCCTGTAAAGAAGAAGAAAATAAAGCGTGAAATTAAAATATTGGAGAATCTGCGTGGCGGTCCAAATATTATCACTCTCATAGATATCGTCAAAGATCCAGTGGTATGTGAAGATTTCTATTCTTTCATATCCTTCTATTAACCTCCTTTAATGGTATTACACTTATGAAAGTTTAATTGTAAATAATTTACATTGGGGAAAAGTTTTTGTTCTTTTGTACAAATTAAAAACCAAGAAAACTGATCCTTGAAATCACGAGAATGCAAATAAGAAAAATATTTAAGATTCAGCATTTGTTATTGTCACATTTTTCTATGGATTAATTGATTATGCTTCCGGTGTACCTCATTTAAATTGCTGGATTTCTGAACAGCCAAATGATTTTTATTCCATGGATTAATTCTACTTGAGTTGCATTACACAAACGTCATTACTATTATCAGATTCACGATGACAGTGTTCACAGTAGTTAATTGAATACAGATAAATTCTTAGCAAACTTGCTCAGTAATTTTTTGCGATCATTAATAGGTCAGTGGTTTTATCAAGAACTAGACCAAGTGGACCCGTTGGGCCCAAACCTCTCCTGCATTGGTACAGCACCCTCTCTCCCCCTTTCCCCTCTCCCTCCCCTCCCTCCCTCCACCCCTCTCCACCATCCCTCCCTAGGAGATAGATTTAAACTTTGAAATGTGAATAACTTTAAAAATAATCAAACTTTAGCACCAAAGGGACAACGGTGAATAAGGTGGGCCTAAAATTGTCGAGTTATCGTGTACCGTTTTGGCTGTAGTTCAGGAACAAACAAACAAACGAGAGTTTTAGTATATAGATGATGGCCGCTGAATGGTACCCCACACTGAGCTGCATTCATCAGATGATATCTTAAATCTCTATTGTGTTAACTAACTTTTTCTAGAGTTTGTTTCAAAAATGTGATTTGTGTGATTGGTAAATGATGCCAATTCCTTTTCTGCCTGTTGCCCGAATCCCAAGTTGTCCAACATTTGCATTTGTTGTTTCGTTCAACTGGACACAATTCCACATGGTTTTGAGAATGAAGGGTGACTACAGGTACACTCATAGTTTGTGAACAAAAATGCCACTCATTTAACATACATTTTTATGATGTACTTTGTAGAACATTCTTCCATGCTGACTTTTAAATGCAAAATTGCTTGTTTCGTCACATTACAGACACAGTAAATTGATTGGCTAACTTGGATGCTGTATCATCTAATAATCTGGATGGATAAAGTTGATCAGATTGAATATGTTGCTGATCTTGTAATCTCCATGGAGACCAGCTAACATCTGTAGTTAATGATTTAAATTTGGAGAGAACAAGATCATACATTGAGTAATCCATGGAGTGAATGCATGATTGTTCACAGATTTTTTTACATTTACCTTTTAGAAAAATAGAGTTGCCTATATTTTTTGTGATAAACGTATAACATCTTCACATAGTTTGACAATTATCAAGAGACGTGGAATTTAGCTGACTCCCAAGTTATGATTACAAAGCAACTTACTAGGAACTAACTCACTTTCAATAACGTGAGAATTTAGCATTCATGGGAATCAGCAAGATGTTACAATAAGTAAGAAAGTGCTTTGTACAGTTATATTTTGTCACTTTCAACGGGATCCCACTACTGACCACATCTTCCCATCTCCACCTCTTTCTACTTTCCCCAGAGACCATTCCCTCCGTAACACCCTGGTTAACTTGTCCCTTCCCACCCAAACCACCCCCTCCCAGGTACTTTCCCCTACAATCGCAGGAAATGCAACACCTGTCCCTATACCTCCCCCTTCAACTCCATCCAAGGACCCTGACAGTCTTTTCAGGTGAGGTAGAGGTTCACTTGCACCTCCTCCAACCTCTTCTGTATCCACTGGGACTCTTGTATATCGGCGAGACAAAGCACAGGCTTGGCGATCGTTTCGCTGAACACTGCTCGGTCCACCTAAACCTACCTGATCTCCCGGTTGCTCAACACTTTAACTCTCCCTCCCATTCCCACACTGACCTTTCTGTCCTGGGCCGCCTCCAATGTCAGAGTGAGGCCCAGCGCAAATTAGACAATAGACAATAGGTGCAGGAGTAGGCCATTCGGCCCTTTGAGCCAGCACCACCATTCAATGTGATCACGGCTGATCATTCTCAATCAGTACCCCGTTCCTGCCTTCTCCCCATTCCCCCTGACCCCGCTATCCTTAAGAGCACTATCTAGCTCTCTCTTGAATGCATTCAGAAAATTGGCCTCCACTGCCTTCTGAGGCAGAGAATTCCACAGATTCACAACTCTCTGACTGAAAAAGTTTTTCCTCATCTCCGTTCTAAATGGCCTACCCCTTATTCTTAAATTGTGGCCCCTGGTTCTGGACTCCCCCAACATTGGGAACATGTTTCCTCCCTCTAACGTGTCCAACCCCTTAATAATCTTGTACGTTTCGATAAGATCCTCTCTCATCCTTCTAAATTCCAGTGTATACAAGCCTAGTCGCTCCAGTCTTTCAACATATGACAGTCCTGCCATTCCGGGAATTAACCTAGTAAACCTACGCTGCACGCCCTCAATAGCAAGAATATCCTTTCTCAAATATGGAGACCAAAACTGCACACAGTACTCCAGGTGTGGTCTCCCTAGGGCCCTGTACAACTGCAGAAGGACCTCTTTGCTCCTATACTCAACTCCTCTTGTTATGAAGGCCAACATTCCATTGGCTTTCTTCACTGCCTGCTCTACCTGCATGTTTCCTTTCAGTGACTGATGCACTAGGACACCCAGATCTCGTTGTACTACCCCATTCTTGACACCATTCAGATAATACTCTGCCTTCCTATTCTTATCACCAAAGTGGATAACCTCACACTTATCCACATTAAACTGCATCTGCCATGCATCCGCCCACTTACACAACCTGTCCAAGTCACCCTGCAACCTCATAGCATCTTCCTCACAGTTCACACCCAGCTTTGTATCATTGAAGGAACAGCACCTCATATTTCGCTTGGGTAGCTTGCAGCCCAGCGTTATGAACATTGACTTTTCTAACTTCAAGTGGCCCTTGCTTTCCCTCTCTCTCCATCCCCTCCCCCTTCCCAGTTCTCCTACCAATCTTACTGTCTCCAACTACATTTTATCTCTGTACCGCCCACTCCCCTGACATCAGTCTGAAGAAGGGTCTCGAATGGAAACATCACCCATTGCTTCTCTGCAGAGATGCTGTAACTCCAGCATTTTATGTCCACCTTCGATTTAAACCAACATCTGCAGTTCTTTCCTACACATTATACAGTTATAATATTGCTTGAATTGCAACTACCAATGCAAAAAAAGTATTGAATGAAAGGGATGCCCTGCAGATGCAGAAAAGCTGAAATAAAAATGGTAGATGCAATAGCAAGTTGGAAGAAGCATGACTCAAAAAAACCTGCACTTTATGGGCCTGAGCTACCTAACAGAAGTTCAACTCACTGCATATATAACAGCTTTCAAAGGCCTGGTTCTAATTATGTCCAGTCTTTCCACTGACTGGTTTGCAGGCATCAAACGTTTTTCACTGTACCTTGGTACACATGACAATAAATCAAACTAAACTAAACCAATTAATTTAATTCTCCCACTTTCTCCTGTCCTTGGGGGTGGGGAAAAAATCCTCAACCCTTTCGAGTTTTAGAAAAAAAATAACATTCTGTTTTCCACCCCTTACATGGTTAGACATTCCATGTCCTAATAAATTGTTACGTAAAAGAAATCTTCTGCAATTTTCTTTGCTAAATTTATGCGTTCTGACCGATACACCTTATTTTTGCCAAAGTTATAGCTTTGGATCAGTGGTCAATTTATTAAGATGAACAAATGAGTCTGAGAAGGTGGTGGATCACTTCCTAAAATGATAATAGAAGTCCGAAAGAAGGGACCATCCACAACTTTTCAAACGTCTTTGGATCTGCCAGTTGCACCAGAAGACCACATGTTTGCCTGCTGAATAAATTACATAGTTTGGGTATCTGCCAGTTCGAAGAAAATTCTTCAAATTCATTGAAAAGTACACAATTCTTAAGGGGCATGACAGGATTGAAATTGCGCTCATGTTTCTCCTGTCTGGGGTGACAAAGTGGCACAGGTTGTAGATCTACTGCCTCACAGTGCCAGGGCCCCCGGTTCTATCCAGACTTCAGTGCAGTGTGGAGTTTGCATATTTGCCCTGTGACCATATGGGTTTCCCCTGGATGATTCGGTCTCCCATATCCCGAAAACTTGCCTGATTTGTCGGTTAATTGGCCTCTGTAAATTGTCCCTTAGTGTGCAGGGTGGAGATGTGAAAGTGGGATAACATCGAACGAGTGTAAATGGGGGATCAATGGTCAACGTGAACTGACAGTCTGGAGAGTTGGTTTCCATGCTGTATCTTGCAATCAATTCAATCAATCATGGTCTGAAAGTAAGGGAGCAGATAATCAGGACTGCAATAAGAAGGAATTTCTTTGCTCAGAGGATAGTGAATCTTTTGATTTCTGTACCCAAGAAGGCTGTGGAGGCTCAGTGGCTGAGTATATTCAGGACATGAGATGGATTTAAGTATAAAGGGAGATGGGATTCGGAGATAGTTTAGAAAAATGATGCTCAGTTGGAAGATCAGTCATGATTTTATTGAATGGTCAGCTTTATGTTCTTGTGTTATGTAAACTCAAGTTCTTTTGGGATTTGTATTGTTTGCATAGTTTCAAACTTTTTTCATTTGCAAACATTTCACCAAAATGTTTGTTTTAGAAAATCTAAGATGAATCATAGTCATGTTAAATGGTGGTTAGATGTTATTTTCATCGAATGATTTAAGGAGATTGATGAAATGTAAAATAGTCCAATTATAGAGGATTAGGAGAATGATAGGAAGTTTTGTCTGATTATGACGAATACGTTATTAATCTGAAAGCTTTTTTGATTTGGTGTACTTGGAATGCTAAATTATTACTATTTTTGTTATTTGTTTTTTGTTACTTTTCCATTTTGTTTTGTATCTCTTGTTTTCAGCACTAAACAAATTCATCAACTTAGTTGTAATGTTTCTTGTAACAGAATATATCAATTTCTACGCATATCCATCCATCTAATAAACTTTGATGTAGATAATTTATTTATATAGGTAGTTCTGCTGTAACATGTTTTTCAACAACGCAAATTAGATATTGCTATTGATGAAGTGGGGAACAAATTGGCTACAATGCAATTTTGATTGGGAGCAAAAGAAACATGCAGGAAAAAAGCTGTCTCGATAAAACTGTTTCCATGTAACCTCCCCACAATAATCAAACGCCATTGTCTCTTAAGAACACACCTACTACTTTCACTATGGGAGGAAAATTGAAATTGATATGCGATCACTTCTATTAACACCTGAGCAATATTATACTATTGAACAATGTAACATGCAGCCTTTAATATTTTTCACTTGTAGTACCAAAAATAAATTTATGGTTATTAAAAAGACCGCTTGAAAATCCTGTGGGGGAAAATGTTTGTTATATTGCAAGTCTAAAACTAGTTTTTAATCCTTTCCCCTTTAACACATTTGTTTTTACAGTGCGATTTGCTATAAAACTGGCATTATAGCAGAACTCCCTGTATTGAATGCCAAGTTAAGCACATAATATAATTCAAAATAGGAAATAGAGTTAGATTGAGTATATTCCACCAATTTAGCTTGAATTAAAACTAGTCGGTGGTAAAACGACCAGTATTTTAAGGCACTAATCTACCAGTGTTTGATACCTAAAATAATCACCACCTTTAAGGAGCCCAGAATTCGTGGATCATTTATTTCTCTCAACGGCACCAATCCCCACAACTTGATCTTCATCTGACTTCTTGTCCCAATGATCTGACTGGTGGTAATGAGCCATGCAGGGGTGGCTTGTATGGTCATAATTTCTCCCTTTTTTGCATGGTTGCATTTTCCAGTGTGTGATTTTTCTGCAAGTCCAAGACATGCAAGTTTGCTCACTTGCCCAGTACTGATATTTTTTGAAGTTCAAACTACTTAATTTGCATCTTGTATAAGTGTGGACAAATTACATTGCATTTTATATAAACGATCTGTTGTATTAATAATTTTTGTAAAATAGGGGTGTCCCGAATGATTGCTTTGTTCCCACTGGGAATTTTTAGCTGCAAATGTGTGAAGTGCTTTGTGGTTTCCAGAGGTTCATTTTATTGCAAAAGCTTATTTAAAGAGCAAAGTGCTGTTTTAATTATAAAACTCGGTATTGGTCATTGCTTCAATCTAGTGCTCTTTTTACGGTGTTTGTGTACATTAAGGGGTCAATTAATTTCATTTGGAGGGGTTATTTTTCAGTGTCTGTTTATAATATGAAGGGGTATTTGAAGTGATTTGAAAATCAATGGCTAACTTCATATAGTTTATGTTCTAAACATAATGTTCAATGCTGAAAAAGCCAAGGCACATTCTCAATATTTATTGGCATTGTCCATCCCATTATTATTCTAATGGTGAACATTGTCAATAATTTGGATCATCCTGCCAAAAGAAACCAGAATAGATGCAGTCTCTTGTCAATGGACTGATTATGTGATAACCTAAATCATTTTCTTCTCCAGCTTTTGCTCACCCATCTGCAGTCAAAATCCCCTCACTGTATCCACCTATCATTTGCCAGGCTTTGTCATACCGCTACCTCTTTCCAGCTTTCTCCTCCCCACCCCACAGCAGTCTGAAGGAGGATCGCAACCCGCAACGTTGCCTGTCCATATCCTCCAGAGATTATGCCTCACCCGCTAAGTTGCTCCAGCACGTTATATTCAATGCGTATGCTCCAGCATCTGCCATTCCTTGAGAGCTCAAAGCCTTTTCACCACCCACTTTACAAAAGTCATGAACCAAACAAAATATTGGTTAAGTGGCAACTGCAGCAACACTCCATCTCAACATTATCTAAGACAAAGATGTTTATTTCTCCAACACTAGTGTACATCAGCTTCAGTATGCACTATATGCAATGGTGCGAGCAGGGTAAGTGTATAAAAATTAAAAAAGATAAACTATTGATATTTCTCATGCTTTGTTCTTCCCTAGTCACGGACACCTGCTTTGGTTTTTGAACATGTAAACAACACAGATTTCAAGGTAAGATTGGACCTTTTTTAAACCAGCTATCTGCATAGTAATGGTATTCATTCCCCCCCCCCCCCCCCCCCTCCATTCTCTATTCTTGATGCAGCCAAGTGCAAACCTTGCTTGGGTGGATATAGCAGACCATTTAAAGCCAAAGATATTCATCCATCCACATTCATCTATTAGGGGTGGCACAGTGGCGCACCGGTTATTGCTGCCTTAGAGTGCATGGGGCCCAGGTTCGATCATGACTACGTGTGCTGTCTGTACGTTCTCCCCATGACCTGCGTGGGTTTTCTCCGGGTCCACCAGTTTTCTCCCACATTCCAAAGACTTGCAAGTTTCTAGGTTAATTGGCTTGGTAAAATTGTAAATTGCCGCAAGTGTGTGTAGGATAATGTGTTAGTGTGCGGGGCTCGCTGGTCGACATGGACTCAGTGGGCCAAAAGGGCTGTTTCCGCACTATCTCTAAACTAAACAATCGCCCACATACAGTGGCTGCGGATCTGTTGCAGTATTTTCGTTTCACTTGGTACATGGGCAACAAATTGTCAGTTCAGCTTTCTTTCTATAGTAGCATATCCAAGACTGCAATAGGTAGTTGTTCTCTGAAAATCTTATTTCTGTGCCCACTGTTTAATCCATGCAACATTCTCCAACGTCCACTGATTCTCAATATTTTTTTCTCCACATGTGACTTGGTACATTAAATAGACTTTTCAATCCCTGGCCTCTTACTTTAAAATTCATCTGAACACGTCTTTTAATTAACATATCTCAAGTCCCAAAAATCTGCTGACTGCTTGTTATCAAAGTTCATGATGTTTCAAGCAGCACAATAAATTTTCTGTTCATGCCTTTTAAAAAGGATATTTATAAAAGGGAACTTGCGTTTACAGCGTACAAAGATCTTCCCTTTAACAACAAAAATATCCTTTTACTAATTATGAAGATTGTGCTTTAAAAAAGTATATTTGTAACAGGAAAAAATCTGACTGTTAATAGCTCTGATCTCCTGAAGAATATACACATTTTAAACAGGCCATCCTGCCCCCTCAAGTCTGTTTTGCCATTCAGTGGTGCTGATCTTTTATTTGATTCTACTTCGCTGGTCTTGAAGGCAATTCTTATTGAATCACCCCATAAAGTGCACAAATTGCACTTTGCTTAAAGGGAAAAGGAGCTCCATTTTGGAACTGTTTGGCCTCTAAATCTTTCCCATAATGGTGTAACCTGAATTTTTTGAGTGTTCTCAATCTCATCTATGTGACCAATATTTGCATCATCTGCATACTTTACCGTGCCCTCCATGTTTAAACCCCGTCTTCAGAGCACACTGTGGAACCCTTCTAACATACATTCAGTCACAAAAGCAGCTGTCAGCTGTTCCCCGTTGCTTACTGCTGCCGAGCCTAGTTTGGATCCAATGTGCAACTTTCTTCTGGATTCCATAGGTATTTACAATTTTGACTGAGTCTTGCCAAAAGCATAGCTAAGATCCATTAGATATCATAAAACATACTCCCTTTATTGGTCCTCCTTGTCACCTCCTCAAAAAAAAAATCGATTGTTAGTCAGGCATGATCTTCCCATAACAAATACTGACAGCCCATGGTAAATGTGTGCTCTTTTATGGTTTAGCCACCTCTCAAAATAATTCCAATAATTTGCCTGCCACCAGAATTAAATTTACCATAATGACTCAGTTTATTCCTTCTTCTTTAAGTTATGGTCCAACTGTTGACAGGGAATAAGTCGCACACAGTATTACTACTACTGATTTAAATTCAAGATTTTGGTGAGTTGTGGAATTGGAAAAAGAGATGCTGTGCTGGTGACTTAATCTAATGAAGACGTGGCAGAGCACCTCTATTTTGTGACTTGTGGAAATCTAGGATGATTCCCGTGTCCCGGGCACTGATGGGTGCAGAACGTATTGTCAACCGGGTTCTGGAATTTGAGCTTTGGTTGATGTCTCAGTTGTCCATTTAAGAGGCTTTTTTTTAGTGTAGTTAAGAGATACAGCGTAGAAACAGGCCCTTTAGCTTGAACCTGTGTCTCCGATGCTGTGAGGCAGCGGCTCTACCGGCTGCACAACTGTGCTGCTTTCCTGAGGTCGTTGCCCCACAGCTCGAGAGTGCAGATGGAGGGCTGGATAAGTGGCCGAGTGAGAGAGCAGGCAGGTACTTCAGGATATTCTTGTGGGCATTTAGGTCAGAATTTGAATCTGAATCTGATGGAGGAAGGAGTGGAGACAGAGGATTTCTCTGGGAGTTAAGATGGCATGGCTCAGCTCTATAGAAAGGAGAGATGATAAGGACTGAGCAAGCAATAATTATGTGGAGAGTGGGGGGCATGGAAGGATAAATTTCTGGTTTGGGGAGCAAAGACCTGTTTCTGTGGTTACCGATGTAATTCCACGATGGCATGTTGTTTTCCTGCTGCCAGCAGCATGATATCATTGACCAGTTGCAGACATTCTTGAGGAAGGGTTGAAGAGACAGGAACACAAGACTGCAGATGCTGTGATTTGGATCAAAAGACAAATAGCTGATAGAACTCAGCGGGTCAGGCAGCACCAGTGGAGGCTGAGGGGTGGTCGACTTTTCAAGTTGAGACCCTGCATCAGGGCTTTGACCTGAAACATTGATCATCTCTCTTCCTCTACAGTTGCTGCCTGTCTACTTAGCTCCTCCAATAGTTTGTTAGGTTTTGTTTTGCTGAAGAGCCAGAGGTTGGGGTCCAGGTTGAACGAACAACATTGTGAGGAAAACATTTTTCTAATTAAAGGTTTCTTTTTAAGGTCATGTGATAGGAGTAGAATTAGGCCCTTCGGCCCATCAAGTCTACACCAATCATGACTGATCTATCTCTCCCTCCTAACCCTATTCTCCTGCCTTCTTCCCATAACCTCTGACACCTGAACGATTCTGTATGTTTCAATGAGGTCCCCCCTTATTTTTCTGAACTCCAGCGAGTACAGGCTCAGTGCCGACAAACACTCATCATAGGTTAACTTACTCATTCCTGTGATAATTCTTGTAAACCTCCTCTGGACCCTCTCCAGAGCCAGCACATCCTTTCTTAGATATGGTGCCCAAAATTGCTCACAATATTCCAAATGCAGCCTTACCAGCGCCTTTTAGAGCCTCAGCATTACACCCATGTTGTTGTATACAAGCCCTCTTGAAATAAATGCTAGCATTGAGTTTGCTTTCTTTTCTTTTGGAGGGAAGCTTTTTGATTCAGGTCCATCACCGATTTTTCCAGCACCTTTGGTTCCATAGCCTTACTGGATTATCTATTTTGCCAGACCAACAGAGGTCACGGCCTCCGAGACGAGACCAACGGTACCAGAACAGTCTGCTGAGGAACCACGATACCGGCCCACAACATTGGCCGCAGAAGTCGGCTATGGGCAGGGATCTACTGCTCCAGCTGGACCAGAGTTCCAGAACCCCGGCCACAGGGGACAAATTTGAGCTGCCAATTGGAACAGACGCCCTAATGAGGTTGAGTTTGGTCGCCTAATCCGGCCTAGGTGCCCCTGAGGAGGGGGCTCAAGTGCGATCACGTAATTTGTCTGGGTTAAAGGATGCGCCAGACCACCAATTGCTGGAAAATCGGTGTTGGACTTGTACTTATAAACCCCCTTGCTGCTTGTAAATGCAGATAGTCTAATCCGTTTTATTGCTTATTGCTAATACTATTACTATGGTCTGGAAGAAATTAGAATGGTAGGGTCACAAGTTTCATCATGCGATGACTGACTTCTGCTTTGTTCCTTCCTAATGTAATGATCATTGAGCTTCCATCTAATTAATTGTAGAATTCTGAGAGTTTTGCTGATGTATATTTAAATTCTTGGTGTCATTACTGAGATTGTGAACTTGAAGCCTCAATGCGATTGTCCATCCACCCTCTCATCTTACTATTAATACCTTTACAGAGGTTCAATTTCTAATGCCGTGCTCTGCTCCATTTTGCAATTACTATCCATGTATATGGAGTGGTAATATGTTTTGTCATTGATCTGTGTTTAAGTTTTGTTGCATCTTGATCTTGCAGTAAAACATTGCTGACTCAATTGAAAATATTAACCTTTTCTGAATGTATTTCCTACAGCAGCTGTACCAGACCTTAACAGATTATGATATAAGGTTCTACATGTATGAGATTTTGAAGGTATGTTGGAAAAATATTTAAAGTGTTTATTAAAAGGATAATAACTGATATGGAGCAAAAATTAGAATAATTGCACAGCATAATCCAGTAACTCCTGATGGTCAATCCCCCAGAATAAATAATTTCCTTGATAGTTTACACTGAGCTGACTACAATTTTAATACCCATTCCTTCTTTCCTGAGATGCTGCCTGACCTGCTGAGTTACTCCAGCATCTTGTGAATAAACAATTTTAAGGAGGTCATTTGACATTTGTGTCAGTTATGGATTCAAACTCGAGAGGCTTTCTCAACAGAATTTTTGATTGGAATGCCATTACTGCTGTGGAATCTATAATTGACTGCCAGGCCAAATTGTAGTGCGTGGGCCTTAGATTTACTGCAGATTTTGATGAAGATGATGTAGTGAGATCACCTTTACAAGGTATAGGGACACATTTAGTAGGGATGATTACATTGATTCACAGATTAATTAGTCAGCTGAACAGCAGCCCTATTTTTAAATGGTGGGTTCTTCTAGAATATAATTTGCAGGTTCAGGTGGCAGGTATTAACCACTCAAATTTATTTGTGAGCAATCAATAGTCTAAAATCATGATTAAGTGACTTATAATCCATCCTGCAAGTCATAGAGGACCCATGCTCTTTCTTGACACAAAATGTTGGAATAACTCAGCAGGTCAGGCAGCATCTCTGGAGAGAAACAAAAGGTGACATTTCGAGTCGGAACCCTTCTTCAGACCTGAAGAATCAAGAAGAATGAATGAAGACCAGAGTCTGAAGACAGGTTCCAATTCAAAACGTTGTCTATTCTTTTTCTCCAGAAATGCTGCCTGGCCCTCTGAGTTACTCTAGAATTTTGCGCCTACCTTCAGTATAAAACAGCATTTGTAGTTCTTTCCTACACCATGCTCTTTCCACCCTTATTTGGCAGGTGTGGTTAGAATATCCATGTAAGTAACTGCAGTGGATTTTGTGTGTGGAGGCGATGGGGAAAACAATCAAATGGCACTGTTCCACCATAATTTTGAAATAGGGTAGGTCCACCAACTTCATTACTGTATCAATTGCTGGAGAGTTTTATAGAGTCATACAGCATAGAAACTGGTCCTTCGTCCCAACTTTCCCATGCTGACAAAGATGCCCCCTCAATACTAGTCCCACCTGCCTGCGTTTGGCCCATATCCCTCTAAATCTTTCCTATCTTTCTACTTCTTCAAATGTTTTTTAAATGTCATCATAGTTCCTGCTTCAACCACCTCCTCTGGCAGCTCATTCTGTATTCCCCCCATCATTGTGCGCTACTAAACCAGGGTTCCCACACCCCTATCTCTATTCTGCATTCCTGCTTTTGCTCAATACCAGCATGTCAGTATTCTAAGCACTTAAGCTGATGTCACTGTACATCACAGTCAACATGAATTGCACCAAGTGCATTTAGTTTGGTAAGCAGTGCTTGTTTTTCACAAAAGGTATTTTTGGTGAATTGTGAATCAGCCAGTTATCTATAAATGCCACTGGCACACACTTTAATGTGCTCTGATGCTGTCCAAGGCTATCAATGAAACTGGACTGCTGCATTTCAGTCTTTTTTTATGATGTGTAAGTGGAGTACCAAGTAACTGGAATTGGGAGCAGCCCGTTCAATTCCTCAAACAATTTAATTAAGATTGGACAGATTGTAGGTAATTTGTTTCATAATTCCATTTGTAGACACAAGAGACTGCAGATGCTGGAATCTTGAGTAGAAAACTAGCTGTTGGAGAACCTCAGCAGGTCAAACAGCATTTGTGGATGGAAATGGACAGATAACGTTTCATGTACTGACCCAAAATATTGTCTGTCTATTTCCCTCTACAGGACTGCCTGACCCACTGAGTTGCTCCAACAATTTGCTTTCACCTCAATTCCATTTATTTGACATAGGTCCACAATCCCTTGATATCCCTCCATATCAAGAAACGTATTATGGAAAAGGTGCTTTTAATTTTTATTTCTGAGTGGCCAGCTGCTAATTTTAAGATTGTCACCTTATTCTTAATAACCACATGGAGGAAACAGTTTATCTCTCTTAGTGGACACTTTAGTCAGAACACCTTTCAATCACCTCTACTTGGCAAGTATTTAACATGTCCCTGAGCATTAGCTTGATATTTCAACCACTGCAACAAAACTCTGACGAAGAGAGCATGAAGGTGAGAACAAGTTAATGCCAACCTCCTGAATGTTGATTAATTTGGCTCCAATATCGACAGATTGTCTCCCAAAGGGTGAGAAAGATCCTGTGTGATAGACCTTCTGAATGGGAGTGGCCTTTCTCACATCTTATTCCTATTCTGCCATTCAAAAAATTTATGGCCTTATTATATGTAGGAAGGAACTGCAGATACAGGTTTATATCGAAGATAGATGCATTCAGAAGAAGAATAAAGGAACAATAAAGAGTTCCGACCCAAAACATAACCTATTCCTTTTCTCTGATGCTGCCTGACCCGCTGAGTTACTCCAATATTTTGTGTCTATAGGTTTATTATAGTTTTGCTCTATATCCCTGAACCTTGGATAACAAGAATCCAACAAGCATTTTTTTGTTGTTGAAAGATTATGGTTTCCTTTTTGGTAAATGGTTGTCTCCAGTTACTCTACATTTTTTATTTCATGGAGTGCAGTAGCTATATAGTGCACTTTGATATAAATGCTCCACCAATTCTCCAAGTCAAGTGTACACTGTAATGCTTATGCAGAAAAGCATTGTGTTTTTGACTCTATTATGCAGTGTGATCACAGGCCCCTGCAGTTTTGGTGCAGTCTTGCTTCTCTGAGACTAAATGTTTAATGCTGCAGTTGGTTAGAATTTTATGTTTTGGGGCTGTGAAATTTAATTAAATAGAGGCAGCCTGTCTGCATTTCCTCTTTACACAGTCCACAGGTCAGTTGTCCTGTTTAGTTAGGAAGCCTGCTGCTTTTTAGCTTTATAGTTTTTCATTTTTACATAATATTCTATAAAGCAGACCAAGCATGTAATTTGTTTCCTATTCTTCACAGTTGGTCTTCACAAGTCACGAGCCATTGTTATAATGTTGATTTAGGATGGGTTATGTAAGATTGGCCATTCTGTAAACACAAAACATGACATTAGTATTCTAACTGCTGAAAGATGCTCTTACCTACCAATCCAAACCAATTTCATGTTCTCTCCCCCCCCCCCCCTTCGTGATTAACACTTGTCCTTGGAAAGTTACCACTCGCTGATGAATTACAAAGGGGTCCAAAGTAGTTGGTTATTTAAAAAATTGTGGACATGCACAATACTATTGATACAGGTATTAATTTTAGAATTGCTAATTTGATGCAGTGGGGAGAAAATAAATGATCCTTTGATATAAATTAATACAGACTAATTCACATTGTTCTACATACATTGTGCCTATAATATTCAGAGCAATTTTTGCAGGGAAGCTCAGATTGATAATGTAAATAACTTCCGCAATCTAGTCAAGCATGCCATTGTAATTGCCATTGTAACTCCATAGAGTCATACAGAATGGAAACAGGCGCTTCGCCTGTGCCAACCAAGATGCCTAATTCAAGCTAGTCTCATTTGCCTGCAGCTGGCCCATATCCTTCTAAACCTTTCTTATCCATATTCTAACAGTTTCTAATGAAAGGTCTTCAACCTAAAGATACCTAATGGAGTCCAGCTACAGGCCACCACTTCAGTTGCACTGAGATTATAGAGTGGCAAGTCTACACCCAGATCTGGTGCCTGTTCATTGACTCCATTCCACGATCTGGTCTTGCTTGCACCACTAATACAAATGGTATATACTTTATGCTGATGTAATTGAAAGAAAAAAACTGCACTTTATAAAAGAGCTTTCCTGACCTTGATGTTCCAAAGGCAGGGAACTTTTTTGATGTAGGATGTGGAGTGATGGAATTTTGCGCTGTAAGATTCCACAAACTGGAAAACATGTCAAGCAGCTTCTATAGAAAGAGGAACCAATTTAATGTTTCAAGTTGAAGAGCTTTCATTAGAAACTGTCAATACATGGCTAGGAAAGGTTTAGAAGGGTATATGGGCCAGACGCAGGCAAATGGGACTAGCTTGGATGCGAAGGGCTTATTTCCGTGTTATAGGATGCTATGGTTTTTATATTTTCATACACACACTACTTTGCTGCCAGTTTTAATATGTTGGCCAAAATCCCAGAGAAATCTCCCTCGCTATTCGAAAGATTGCATGCCAAAACTCACCAGCCGCCTGAGAAGTGAGGCTGTTTATCATATTAAAAGATGCATGATCCACTATGCAGCATCTCTCTCCTTATCATGCTACGCTACAAGAAGGCATGTATCCAAAGCCTTGACACATTCATGAATGCTGCTCATTACAGCTGTAAGTTAAATTATTAATTTGTTGTTAGAAAATTGTAAATTGCAGATGTGCATTAATTGTTCAAAGCAGGGACCCAGCTCTAAATGCGCCTTTCTTTGCAATGTTCAAGAATAATTATCTGCAAAAATAATTTTTCAATGTCCATTTAAAACACTCTTTGCCCACTGCTAGCAGCTTATTTGTTGGATTGCTGCTCTGTTATAAATGGACAAGTTACCTGGGGATGATTTACAATTTTTTTTTTAACTTTACACACAGAAACTCAAACCTTCATTTAAGGTAATGCCTTTAATGAAATTATGATAATCGCAATGCATTACGTTACTTTGCCACCAAATCAGTCTTTTCTCCTTCCTCAGTTGTCTTTTGATGAAGTGGATACTTTGCCAATTAGAGCAGCGTGGGTGTAAAAATGTAGTTTTTGCTAATGTGCCGACAATATGATTAATTGGAAGATGTTTATCAAACTCTTTTGCACTAGTCTCAGTTTTCTCGCCAAAATAAATTTGTGCGTGGTAAGGAAACCTTAAGACATTCACTTGGTGACTTTTCTATCATCATTTTCTAAATGTCACACACAGGACAAGGCATTTCTGGGGAAATTGCATAGGAGAATCCACCCAAATTGGGTGAAGATGGTTAATACTTCTAACATAACAAACAAAATCAGTCCCTGATGGTATTTCATTTGAGAATACACCTCTGTTTACAGGCCCTGGATTATTGCCATAGTATGGGAATAATGCACAGAGATGTTAAACCACACAACGTTATGATCGACCATGAGCACAGAAAGGTAACGTGAAATAATCCACTACTTTAATACAAGGAATGTGTACAAGAAATTTTCCCTTTGTAATGTCTAACACCTCCAATTAAACCCGTACAGGTAATGTGTTTTCTGATTTCTGAAAATCAGAGAATTAACCAAAGGCAGTGTTCGAATTAGTGTTTTCATGTTTTATTTTTTAGTGGTGCAGCTGAGATATCACAGCTTTCAAAGCTTGTATTGATTGGAATTAATTATTTTAGAACAAGCATTGTAATTGCAATCTGCATTGTTTTTTCTTCAACTGTGATTCTAGTTATGATAGTCTGAAATGTTGTATTGCTGTGTTATTTCTTTGATTTGTAAGTAATGAGGTTTCTGATCTGGGTTATATCATTCACTGTAAAACTGGTAAAAAGTGTATCTTTCTGCCCAACTTGTGCATGAGGTCATATTTAATCAGTGAAGAAAACTTTTATGTTGAGCAGTTTGCTTTTTGCTTCAGTTTCCAGCAATGGTGGTCTTTGGTGTGTTTTCTTGGACATAAAAGACTGGTCAAAAAAGCAAACTGCTAGAGGAACTCAACAGGTCAAGCAGCATTTGTGGAGGGAAATGGACAGCCAACAGAGGAAGGGTCTCAACCTGAAACACCGGCCATCTATTTCTCTCTACAGGTGCTGCCTGGCATGCTGAGTTTCCACAGCTGTCTGTTTTTTGCTTGTGTTTTTAGCTCGAGTGAAATGGTTGGGAATTGGGCTAAATTTAAATTTGTTCCAATAAACCAACCAAGACAACATTTTTTAAGTTATACATACGGAAGGATAAATTATTGCCTTTGATTTGTTACGTTTGGATGTTTTTCGTTATTTTTGGGATCAAAAATAATTCTATGAAGATAGCACATAATGTAAGAGGTAGGGTTTCACTGTCTTGTAATTCCTTTAAGGCTTAAGAGAGTCTATTAAATCAACTTAGACTAAATGGAAATTCAAATATTTGTAATTTAGAAGTAAAATGCTATTAAATAAAATGCTATTACCTACAAACAGTTAGGTCATAAAATTTCTACGAGGGCTGTGTTTTAGTCATGCAAGGATGTTCCTGCTGCTGGCAGGAGCTTTTATTGGCCATCTTGAGAAGATGATTATGATGGTGAACTGCACTTCAAACTGCTGCATTGCAGGTAAACCTCAGCAATGTTGTTGCTTAGTGAGGTTTTACGGTTTTGGCGGGAATGATCAGTGGTGTTATCAATTAGGAATGGTGTGTGACTTGAAGATAGCAAAGCGCCCTTGCCCTGTTGCTCTTTGGCAAGGGGTGGAGGTTATGGGTTTGTAAGGTATTGTAAGCTTTCGTGAATTACTGCCAATCTGTTGTTCTGTGACTATGATTTAGGGAATGAATACTTAAGTCTCCCAACCCTTCCGAATTTGGCGGAAAGTTTCCGTCCGCTTATTTCATTTCCGCCATTCCGATTTCGCCTCACATTTTTCCGCAAAACACATGCCTCACCGCTCGCCCCGCCCTGACGATCACCTGGCCTCTGCCCCGCCGCTCGTCTGGCCTCCGCTTGCCTGGCCTCGCCTCTCGCCTGGCCTCACCTCACCGCGTAGCGTGAGGCCTGTTGATGTTGGGAGGGATGGGGGGAGTGGGGGTCGGGGGGGAGGTGAGTGGGGGTGGGGGGGCAGAGGAAGGGAGGGGGGAGTGGGGGAGGGGAGTGGAGGTGGGGGAAAGGGGGGAGTTGGAGGGGAGGGAGTGGGGGAGGGGCATGGACCGTTGTGATTTGCTGTTGAAGACCACTGGAGCAAGTATGTCTTCAATTAAATTAGGTATGTGCAGTTTTAAATGAAACTCTTTCTTCATAACTTAGTCATACATTTTATGACCATTGTTCTTTTATTCAATACCAAGAGAATTGGGATGTGTAAGGAAAAAACAAAATAGAAAAAACAAAATATTTTTTTCTTTTTGTTGTAAAAAGTATTTCTGTTCAATAACCTTTCTCAATAGCAGAATATACTCATGATAGGCCTGACATTGTACATGTAGTCCAACTACAGACTGTTGGAAACAATAGTTGTTTCTCACATATGAATGTAGCGCAACCCGTATGTGTGCATACTTTTTTTTGGCTGAAAAGTTGCATTACATGCCATATTATGGATTTTTATGTAAAATTCTGAATTTTGGACATCAAAATTATGAATTTGTAAAAGCAAATGTTGGAAGGTCTACTTAAGCTGGAGGATGGGTTATTGATCAAGCAAGCTGTTTAGTCCTGGGTGGTGTCAAGCTAATAAATTAATAAGTTTATTGGCCAAGTATGTACACATACAAGGAATGTGCCTTGGTGCTCCGCTCGCAAGTAACAAGTAACAAAGTACAGTAAACAATTAAGAATAAAGCATAAAACATTAAAACATTAAGAATACAACATTACAGTTTAAACATTTGAGTGAAATAAACCAGAGCAAAAAGAGACTACAGACTTTTGGTTATTGAGTAGAGCTACTACTCGCGGGGAAAAAAAAGCTGTTTTTATGTCTGGCTGTGGCGGCTTTGACAGTCCAGAGTCGCCTTCCAGAGGGAAGTACTTCAAAGAGTTTGTGGCCAGGGTGAGAGGGGTCAGAGATGATCTTGCCCGCTCACTTCCTGGCCCTTGCAGTTCGTCTTTGGGGGGAAGGTTGCAGCCAACAACCTTCTCATCTGATCGAACGATTCGTTGCTGCATCCGGATGTCGTGCTTGGTGGCTGAGCCAAACCAGACCATGATGGAGAAGGTAAGGACAGTCTCTACGATGGCAGTATAGAATTGGATCATCATTGCCTGTGGCCTGTTTCTTCAGCTGCCACAGGGAGTACATCCTCTGATGGGCCTTTTTGACTGTAGAGTCAATGATGGCCCCCCATTTAAGGTCCTTGGAGATAATGGTTCCAAGGAACTTAAATGACCCCACAGATGTGACTGTACTGTTGTTGATGGTGAGTGGGGGGGTATTGAGTATTGATTGAAGTTGCATTCAGCCAGTCATGAGGAAAGTGTTGACCAAGATAGACACAAAATGCCTGAGTAACTTAGCAGAACTCTTCAGAAGAAGGGTCCCAACCCAAAAAGTGACCTATCCATTTTCTCCAGAGATGCCGCCAGACCCATTGCGTTACTCCAGCATTATGAGTCTTAAGGTATAAACCAGCATCTGCAGGTCCTTTTGTTTCATGAGGAAAGTGTTTTTGATTTTGGGGCGCATGGATGGTGAAAATCTCTTTGAGGTCAGGTAACAGTCACTCACTGCAGGGTACCCACTCTCTAATCTACTTGTTTAGTCACGATTTATTTGGCCAATTTAGTTAAAATTATGGCTAGCGAATGTTGACAAAATGCATTTTTGTTCCGTCCCCTTATCAAGGGGAGATGTGCTGCAGATGTTTCCCACCATTTGGCCCAGTATTAAATGTTATCTAAGTATTTGCAAATGGATTTAAACTTTATGATGAAATGAAAGCAATTGAAGGTGAGGTTTAACTGCTGCATACCATCTAGAGGAACTCTAGAGAAACTCTAGAGAGAATGTCCTGGGGCAAGATGATGGCTACCAACCAAAACAGCTGCTACCTTTATCCCAGCCACATTCTGGACCGGAGAGAGTTTCGTTCTGATTAACATTGATTTCAATTTTTCTAGTGCTAGTTGATGCTGCCGTCAGTCAAATTCTGCCTTGACTGACTATCCTTGTTTCACCCTTGGAATTCAATATATGGATTGAGGGTGCAATGAGGTCTGGGCCCGTGTAGTTCAAGTTAGACTGGACGGATGCTGTTGAGCAAGTTATTGATAAATAAATGCACTTGCTAGCACTTACTGGTGGTTGAGAGTAGATTCATTAGGGCTGGATGTGCAGGAGGAACCACAGAGGGGGAGAATCTGAAGAAGGGTCTCGACCCAAAACATCACCCATTCCTTCTCTCCAGAGATGCTGCCTGTCCCGCTGAGTTATTCCAGCATTTTGTGTCTACTTTTGATTAGGGCTGGAGTTGGTTGGGTTAGGTTTCTCCTGCTTTCATTATTGTGGTGACATATCTCAACACTGCAAAGTGGACTCTGTTCCATATGCTGTAACACCTTGTGTTAAAGGTGAAGCTATTTCTGGAGTGCATGTCTTCAGAATATCCTGCATGATTTCAAGGTCTATAACCTTTTATGTATCTGGTGCAGTCAACCATTTCTTTGTTGCTTCTTGTGGAGTGAATTGATTGAAGACTCATCTGTGAAGGGAAAGCTATCAGTAGAAGGGAAAGACAGATTAATTGCTTAAAACTTGTGGCTAAACATTGGTGCAAATGCTTCAATGTTGTCTTCGGCACCAACATGTCTGCTTCATATTGCTTTGGCTGTTTGCAAGCATATTGTAGTTTTGCCTTGCTAAAGTCTGTGTAGACATATCTAGCATATCTAGCACCCCACTTACCCTCATCAACCCTTCTATTAAAGCTATAGATATAACTGTAATTCAACCACCAACGAGTGGGTGTATAAGTGCTACACCTCTGTTCTTGTGGGTGAACGGTTATAATTGATATCAAAGTGCTGTAAATTTAATAAATGCAGTCAGGCAGGTTCCTGATAATGGTGCTGTACAAAAATGATGCACATTGTCAGTATTTTTATATAGGTGTTAGCTTTGCGTTATTGCAGGTAAAGGATTCAGTGGGGATGCCATAGTTAGTCTTGGCACTGGCGGGAGAGGAGGGAAACATTGTGTGTGGGAGGATTCAGATTTCTATCCTCTGATCCATGCAGGCAAATATGTAGTGTGGGAGTCATTTGAGGAAAGGATTAAATGGTTCATTTTATCTTCCTTTAGCTAACAAATGCTCTGCATGAAAGCTGTCATTTAATGCACTGGAGACCTGGATTTGAGAATGGAAAACTGGCAACACACATACTGTATCTCCACAATGTCTGGAAATGATGAGGATTAGATGAGGGTTTTGAGGTTTCATAAGAGGCTGTTGGTTTATTAATCTGTCAATTCCTCAGTTCTAATTAGTTCAATTGCATTTTCTGACCTAATTAAATGAAAATGACTTCTATGCCATTCTGTGGCCTGTTTTATCTTTGACTAGTTGCGGCTGATAGATTGGGGGTTGGCAGAATTCTACCATCCTGGCCAGGAGTACAATGTTCGAGTGGCTTCCAGGTACTTCAAGGGACCCGAACTACTTGTAGATTATCAGGTGAGAACAAGTCAATTTTTTTTAAACGTCTGCACTGAATTAACTTGCTCTGACATTTTTTTCCTGATTGTACCCACCTTATTTGGTCAGTTCAGTACAGTTAAGTACTTTGGTAGGTGTGAAGTAAATCAAAATCCTCAAATTAGCTATGGAGGAAGAAACCAGAACAAGGTTTCAGGTCAGTTCCCTGACATCAGAACACAACAACTTCTGACCTACCGGGTACTTCCAGCAATTCTGTCACCTTTTTGCCATATATCCAACATCTTTTTTTGTGGTTTTAGGCTTTATTTAAATTGTTGATGATTTTAATATGCAGAAGTGTGTAGAAAAGTACTGTAGATGCTGGTATATACTGAAGATAGACACAATGTGCTGGAGTAATTCAGTGGGTCAGGCAGCATCTCTGGATAAAAAGATTGGGTGATGTTTCGGGTTGGAATCCTTCCACAGCCCGTCCTCTGGGCTGCTGAGTACTCCAGCATTTTGTGTCCATCTTCATTTTAATATTTTGGGCGGCACGGTAGCGCAGCGGTAGAGTTGCTGCTTGCTTTACAGCGAATGCAGCGCCGGAGACTCAGGTTCGATCCTGACTACGGGTGCTGCACTGTAAGGAGTTTGTACGTTCTCCCCGTGACCTGCGTGGGTTTTCTCCGAGATCTTCGGTTTCCTCCCACACTCCAAAGACGTACAGGTATGTAGGTTAATTGGCTGGGTAAATGTTTAATAAAAAAAAAAATTAAAAAAATTTGTCCCTAGTGGGTGTAGGATAGTGTTAATGTACGGGGATCGCTGGGGGGCATGGACTTGGAGGGCCGAAAAGGCCTGTTTCCGGCTGTACATATATGATATGATATGATAATATGCAGATTGTAGCTGTGGAATATAGTGCAAAAACAATCTATTTTTTTGGGTCAGCATGTTTTCTTTGCATTCAAAATCTAAGGCTGCTCAGTGGGTGAACTTGAATTCTATTCAGCCGTTGTTATGTCAGCATAATTAACAAAGACCCAACAGAAAATTGGTACAGTACTCTTTGCCCGCTAGACACATCGCATGCCACCACGACGTTTCATATGCTGTGGTATAGAAAACATCAAGCGATACTGCCTTAGATGATGAAACTTGTAAGATTATACAGTTGATTTATTCAGTTGCAACCTCTACTGTTTTCAAACACCTAATAGCTTGGAGTTAAGAAACTTTTAAATGTCCGTGTAAATAATAACGTTATTTATGATTATCATGACACTGGAAGAGTAGATAGGCAGGTCGGCTTTTAGATGCTAGATTATAGTCCACCTCATATAAATGGGATATAAAGACTTGTCTGCTTTGTTCTCTCCCGTAAAATATTATTGTAACCAGACAGGTTATAATAGCTTTAGATACCAGGCAGGTTAAATAAACTTGCTCAGTTGAAAAATATTATTTCAACAGTTCAACAGTTCAACAGAGCTTTATTTGTCATTCGGTACCAAGGTACCGAACGAAACTACATAGCAGTCACACACAAAAAAGAACACAAGACACATGCCCCCCACACAAACGTCCATCACAGTGACTCCAAACACCCCCTCACTGTGATGGAGGCAACAAAACTTCCACTCTCTTCCCCACGCCCACGGACAGACAGCTCGTCCCCGACCGACCCGCACAGTCCCCGCAAGGGGATGGAAGTCCCCGCGGCCGAGTCGCACCGGGCGCTGAGACGTCTCGCGGCCGAACCGGGCGATGGAAGGCCCTGCGACCGAGCCATGCGCAGCTAAGTCCCACGGCCGAGCCGCACCGGGCGATGTTAGGCCCCGCGGCCAAGCCGCACCGGGCGATGTTAGGCCCCGCGGCCGAGCCGCACCGGGCGATGTTAAGTCCAGCGGCCGAGCCGCACCAGCGATGAAAAGTCCCGCGGCCGAGCCGCGCCGGGCGATGTTAGGCCCCGCGGCCCGGGCACTGTTAAGTCCAGCGGCCGAGCCGCACCAGCGATGTTAGGCCCCGCGGCCGAGCCGCACCGGGCACTGTTAAGTCCAGCGGCCGAGCCGCACCAGCGATGAAAAGTCCCACGGCCGAGCCGCGCCGGGCGATGTTAGTCCCCGCGGCCGAGCCGCACCGGGCGATGGAAGGCCCCTGCTTCTGACTTTTATGACACCCTTCCAAGGTCTTGTCATGGACTGTTGTTAAAATTAGAATCCAGCTCAGAACCTCCACAGTCTCTGAACAAACCCACATTTTATAACCCAATAATGTTTTTCTAATTGTCCTTTATTTCTCTTTTAAGTCACCCCTCTTCTCAGTTTTCAAAGTAACTAATTTCATTGGAGAGAGATTTCCAGAAAACTTAGTTTCCTTGCCAGCATTTTCAAAAATAGATCATAAGGTAATGTGATAGGAGCAGAATTAGGCCATCTGGCCCATCAACACTGCTCCGCCATTCAATCATGGCTGATCTAGCTCTCCCTCCTAACCTCATTATCCTGCCTTATTCCCATGACCCCTGACACCTGTACTAATCAAGAATCTATCTTTGCCTTAAAAATCTCCAACATATAAAATCCTTTTGGTGAATTTTCAATCAGATTGCAAGTGATTTTATAAATGCAGATTTAATTTACCTGTTTCTACTCTTGAGGTTTATGGAGGCAACGAACAATATATTTTTTCAGACAGTTCTGTTAAAAAAGGATCTGAGCATAATGTTCCTTAAAATGTAAATTCTATAAGTTGTGGACCAAAGAGCCTGTTTCTGTGCTGTACTGTACTATATTCTGTGTTCTAACAATTTTTCCTTTTTCCATCTTATCTAAAAAAAAATGATATAAGTGAAAAGAATATTAAAGGTACCAAGGATTTTTTAGGCATTTGGCAAGAGAAAATTCAAGCTGACGTAGCTGTAAAGAGTTTGGATAATTGCAAACACTCAAAATGCTTTGTTTTGCTCATTTGAACCTGAGGTGCTGTTTATGTACATCGAATCTGACAAATTAAATGGTCAATTTTAAAGGAAGTCGATTGTAATATCTCTTGCTGATGCAGGCTGAACACTTTTCATAACGTTTAATAACTTCAGGGCATTTTCCCAAAAGAATAAATTGTCTGATCCAGACTTGGCTCGAATGGGTAAAGTTTTATCTACAAAAGTTAAAAATTGTACAGCAGGGGAAAAAAAGCTTTTTTTTCCAATAAATGATTACAACATTTTTTTGCTATGTGGAAAATATATCTAACTTCTCTCTACACATTATAGTCTTTCCTCTGCAAACTTACATGCATTGAAATCTTTCCTAAAAGGTGTTAATAATGGTTGAGCTATTACAATATTTTTATTACAAAATCAGCATACGTTCTTTGCCTTCCTTCTCTGCTGCTTTCCAAACAAAGGCTCTGTGCATCTATCTAACTTCCTTATCATCTTGTCTTGCCGTCATAATAATGGAAGGCAATCAACTTGAAATGTTAACTTTCTCTTTTAACATATGTCACCTGGCCTGAGTATTTCAAGCATCTTCTGTTTCTAATTTAGATTTCGAGCAGCCACATATTTTTTTGCTTTTGATCTTGTCCCGCCCTCAGCTATGTTAGAAAGAAAATGTTTTATAGATATCAAGACATTCCCCCTTTATCTTATCTTGCCTTCTACCCCTCTACTTCCATTCTTTGCAATTTGTATTCAGAAAAAATTAAACAGTAAGAAAAGAAGCTGCTTTGCTCCATTGTAAAATGTCATTGCATAAAATATGCTTAAGCAAAGCATGAGGGAATATCTTGGAGAAGAGTTTTATGGCCCTTTATCCTTTTCAGAAGATTAATTTAGTTACCTCCATTCTTGTGATGGATGTAGAATATTTGAAATTGGACTCTTAAACTTTGTGGTGTCTTTGGACGGTCGATTACCGGCTCTTGCATCAATGATTACATGCCACTTATTCACACTAGCATGAAGTACCTGGAAATAGAATAAACAAGATGACACAGTCATGTAGCTGGTAGAATTGCTACCTCATAGTGCCAGAGACCCGGGTTCCATTCTCACCTTGGGTCCTGTCTGTATGAAATTTGCACATTCTTCCCGTGACTGCGTGAGATTCCTCAAGGTGCTCCGGTTTCCTCCCACGTCCCAAAGATGTGTGGGTTTGTAGATTAATTGACCATTGTAAAATTGTCCCTAGTGTGTAAGGAGTGGATGAGAAAGTGGGATAACATAGAACTAGTGTTTGAGTTCAGTTTGAGTTGAGTTTATTGTCACCTATACTGAGGTACAGTGGAAAGCTTCAGAAAAAACTAATGTGAAAGGGTGATGGATGGTCAGCATGGACGCGGAAGGGCGAAGGGCCTGTTCCCATGCTGCATCTTTAAACTAAACTAAACCGAAGAATTAGCTTAAGATTTTTTTTGGATGAGACCTTTTCATAATCTCGATGTGTGTTGAACAGCCAAGAGAATTAAAAAAACCACAAGTGCCCTGCGACATTGAGGTTGTCACTGATGTGGGGAGATACATCTCTCAAATAACTAGTTTGAGGGATCTGGAGACAGTGTTTCATGCCAGTGTTTCACATGCCGGTGATGCACTGAATGTCTTGATAATTGTGGAGTATTGCATTGAAAAAAACACCTTTTAAACAGTGATTTCAGACAAACATTTTGACTGATCCAAAGTAAATAACAAAACACTAAGAAAGTGAGTTTTTAAAAAAATGTCAGCTTCTCAAAGGAGAACTGGAATTGATATTCAGGACACAAACAAAAATAATATAGTTGACAGTTGACAAACAAATTGGCGATAGGTAGACAGGAACGTCTTCTGGAATTCTTTGAGGATGTAACTAGGAAAATTGACAGGGGAGAGCCGGTGGATGTGGTGTACCTCGGCTTTCAGAAAGCCTTCGACAAGGTTCCACATAGGAAATTAGTGGGCAAAATTAGAGCGCATGGTATTGGAGGTAGGGTACTGACATGGATAGAAAATTGGTTGACAGACAGAAAGCAAAGAGTGGGATAAATGGGTCCTTTTCAGAATGGCAGGCAGTAACCAGTGGGGTACCGCAAGGCTCGGTGCTGGGACCGCAGCTATTTACAATATACATTAACGACTTGGATGAAGGGATTAAAAGTACCATTAGCAAATTTGCAGATGATACAAAGCTGGGAGGTAGTGTGAACTGTGAGGAAGATGCTATGAGGTTGCAGGATGACTTGGACAGGTTGTGTGAGTGGGCGGATGCATGGTAGATGCAGTTTAATGTGGATAAGTGTGAGGTTATCCACTTTGGTGGTAAGAATAGGAAGGCAGAGTATTGTCTGAATGGTGTCAAGTTAGGAAAAGGAGACGTACAACGAGATCTGGGTGTCCTAGTGCATCAGTCACTGAAAGGAAGCATGCAGGTACAGCAGGCAGTGAAGAAAGCCAATGGAATGTTGGCCTTCATAACAAGAGGAGTTGAGTATAGGAGCAAAGAGGTCCTTCTGCAGTTGTACAGGGCCCTAGTGAGACCGCACCTGGAGTATTGTGTGCAGTTTTGGTCTCCAAATTTGAGGAAGGATATTCTTGCTATTGAGGGCGTGCAGCGTAGGTTTACTAGGTTGATTCCCGGAATGGCGGGACTGTCATATGTTGAAAGACTGGAGCGACTAGGCATTTAGAAGGATGAGAGGGGATGTTTTCGAAACGTATAAGATTATTAAGGGGTTGGACACGTTAGAGGCAGGAAACATGTACCTAATGTTGGGGGAGTCCAGAACCAGGGGCCACAGTTTAAGAATAAGGGGTAGGCCATTTAGAACGGAGATGAGGAAAAGCTTTTTCAGTCAGAGAGTTGTGAATCTGTGGAATTCTCTGCCTCAGGAGGCAGTGGAGGCCAATTCTCTGAATGCATTCAAGAGAGAGCTAGAGAGAGGTCTTAAGGATAGCGGAGTCAGGGGGTATGGGGAGAAGGCAGGAACGGGGTACTGATTGAGAATGATCAGCCATGATCACATTGAATGGCGGTGCTGGCTCGAAGGGCCGAATGGTCTACTCCTGCAACTATATATTTTTTTAAAGTGACCTTCAAAGATAATTGTTAGAAACCGGAGTTGCGATTATTTTAGTAAATTGTAGTTGTACTTTTTCTGATCTCGTCTATTAGAGATGGCATTTAGAATGCTCCTTCAAAACACCAGTTTCCCTCTTCATATTTAGCAGTATAAATAAATAACTCTGTTGGTGTTGCACGTGTAGTCACCAGTTTTAAGTATAAAATCAAATGGTCTGCAGATGATTTTATCTTTATAACCTTTCAGATTTATTTGATTAAATTAATATTTTGGTTTATTTAGGATGTCTTGTTGTTAGGATTTTGGAAAAGGACATTAAGGCTGAAGAAGGGTCTCGACCCGAAACGTCTTCCATTCCTTCTCTCCAGAGATGCTGCCTGACCCTCTTAGTTACTCCAGCTTTTTGTGTCTATCTTTGACTTATTAAGAAAGTGTTGTTTGAATTAGATTAGATCATTGTATATAAAAATGGCATAATCTTTGGCTCCTTTGCCTGACTTAGATATATGTGAGTTCACTTTAGACGCAAGGTGTTGATCACATAATCTCTGCTCACACTCCAGATTAGAATTGAGGAAGTGTTGCACTGCTGAATGTACTGATTTTCAAGCCTGCCTCTCGGGTACAATAAAATAATCCGTAGTACTTTAAGGAGAACCACAGGGTATTCCTTAATTTTGGACATGATTGTTCAGTGGCTTCTTAGCCAATGCCTACTGCTCCTTTAACAATTTACTGTTGATAGAATTTTGCTATGTGAAATTTGTCCTCTAATTTTCCTATTTTACAATAATTACTAAACATCTAAGTACTTTATAACAAATAGAGTACACTTTGATCTTCTGAACTGAAGGATTAATACAAAAATAGTCCCAAGTTTAATCATTGGTCCAGGCTGAGCTAACGTCTTAATTTAAGCACTGCCTTTTGAGGATGAAATGTGGAGCATCATTTAGGGTTCCTGTTCATAATTGCTCTCTTATAGCCCTTGAAAAACCTGTCCTAGGTTGGAGATTATTGGTGATAACCTTGTGTAGCGGAAAAGATTGACTATTCATAAATTAATTCATGAAAATTCATACTGTGAGGTACAAGAGTAACATTAATACAACCAAATGCAAATCGAGTTGCACTGTACCTTAATTGGTACACGTGACAATAAAATACCCTTTGAACCCTTTGACAAATGTACGGATTAGTAAGGGTGTCAGGGGTAATGGGGAGAAGGCAGGAGAATGGGGTTGAGGGAAAGATAGATCAGCCATGATTGAAGGGCGAGCAGACTTTATGGATCGAATGGCCGAATTCTGGTCCTGTAACTTATGAACGTATGAACTAAAGGCTGCAACTCCAGAAGGGGTGAATGTTAAGAAATGACTGTTGAAGAATTTTATGGATGGAAGATTTGTTAATTTATAATTCTCGTGTCATAAGGGAGTTGGCGGCAACCATTTTCTAAGGGATTTCAGCAACTGAGATTGTTGCAATGTTTAAATCAAATCAATGTTTTAGGAACTGATCATATGGCTGCTGTAGTGCTTCCACTTACCGTGTCACTTATAACCTTGGAATATTTTACATGGTAATTGTGCACCCAAATTCTTTTGAAAGTGGTTTAAAAGATTTCTTATCATTATTTCAAGTGGTTCCCTTTAATTTCCACTTCCTGAAAACATTTTTGTTTGGTTCATTGCAGAT
Source organism: Rhinoraja longicauda (assembly GCF_053455715.1). NCBI lineage: Eukaryota > Metazoa > Chordata > Chondrichthyes > Rajiformes > Arhynchobatidae > Rhinoraja > Rhinoraja longicauda. The sequence goes on from NC_135974.1 coordinate 15,814,948, forward strand.
GTACGATTACAGTCTAGACATGTGGAGTTTAGGTTGCATGCTTGCCAGCATGATATTCAGAAAAGAGCCATTTTTCCACGGCCATGACAATTATGATCAGGTAAGAATCTTCACTTTTTCATTATGCAAGGGTTTGTTTTTAAGAATGCAACTTCTTGCACTGCCCTGACTTCAAATGGGTCCACCAGCTAACCAATGAAAGTATTTTGTATTCTGCTTTTTGGGACAATCAAGAGTTTCAACTGCTTTGTCAGTAGAACTAGTAGTGTTCATCTCAGTCAAGTTCGAAAAAATTAACCTGAAGTTCCTCGTTCGAAGATACTGCATTTGCTAAATTCAGTTAAGTTTAGAAATACACTGTGGAAACAGGCCCTTCAGCCCACTGAATGTGCACTGACTAGCAATTCGTCCACTAGTTCTATCCTACACACCAGGGATAATTTAGAGGAGCCAATTAACCTGCAAACTTCCACATCTTTGGAACGTGGGAGGAAACTGGAGTACCCAAAGAAAACTCACGCGGTCACAGGCAGAACGTACAAACTCTGGGCAGACAGCACCCGTAGTCATGATCAAACTTGGGTCTCTGGTACTGTAAGGCAGCCACTCTACCGCTGCGCCATTGCGCTGCCCCATAAGTTCCCTCTGGAAGATTTCTTCTCCTTTGCAGTAGATTATTTTGTTAGTCGCAGCCATCCCCAACCAAGAAACGAGAGTGTTTAAATTTGCCCTACTTGGTCTGATCTGGCATTTAGTAAAGTCATGGTTGATCAGTATCTTGACTTCCATTTATCCCTTTGTGGTTCAATAGCCCTTCTTATGTCAGTTCCCATTTTGCTTTGATAGAATTTCCCTGCTTCAACTCCAAGACAATTTGATTATTCCACATGGCGTTATATTCAGAAAGTAAAAACTAAAACTCATTGCAGAGGAATAGCTAGTATGACATTGTGATGAATTTGAGGTGAAGAATCCTGAGAATACAACTTCCGACATATTAGTAGCTAGTTTTTAAGTTATGAAAATAAATTATATACAGTGGGGTTTAATTATACACAAATGTATCAAATTTATTTGAAGTGTGTGTAATGGCAGTTTCTATACCTTCTCAAAGTCCAACTTCGATAGCCATTACTGCTCGGGGATGGAATGGAGGTATAGCTTACGCACACACCGCACTCTGAGATAACAAAAACTAATCTTCCAAACGCTGTTTCTTGATTAATTGGTCTTGGTAGCACAAATCAAAGAGTAATTCATAACTTTTCGTTCTCATCAACTGTTTCTTCTTAAAAAAAATACAGTAAAAATCGTGTAGTTGTTACCGTGTGGTCCTTGTGAGTGTAGCTGGCGCGAGTGTGGCAGTCGTGAGTGTGGCAGACGTGAGTGTGACTGGCGCGAGCGTGGTAAAAAACTCTATTCTCTCCATCCTCCGAGACTAAACTGACCCACAATCTCTGGCACTACGCTAGCCTCCTCCCATGCGGACACCCATTACGTATCAAATCACACCCACAAGCATGCAAAAAAGACAGAAACTAGAAATATTAAACATAGCCATAATACAATGACAGTAACTAAATTAAGCGTAAATGGCTCCTACACACCGTCCCTTAATTGTTCTGCGTATATGACGAAGCAATTACCAATAGATATTGAAAGGAGCTATAAAAGCTTAATATTTATCAAAAACAAAAGTAATATGCATTATATGTTAGCATTCAAACTTCTTTAGCGATTCTTCAATCTTCTCCTTCACCTTCTAGAAGCAGACATATCTTGGTTATCGGTCTTAACAAGATGTTGTCCTTAGTCTGAAGTCGTACAGTACGCACAAAACCTTTAACGTCTGACATGATCTCCAGTATCTTTTTACAAAGTTTCGACAACATGTGATTTCTTCCTCCATGTTCGTGTTCATGAATATGTCGTAACAGCAATGTTGAAATATGAAAGTCCTTCGAGAGAATAATAGGATGCTTAGCTTCTTCAGGCATCGCTAGTTTATTTAGGCGACCACCTACTCTCAGAAGTCCTTTATCCAGTATCGGATCAAGCCGGTATAAATGACTACTTTTAACACCATGTTCACCAGCTTGTAATGCTGAGAGCTCTTCCTTATATTCTTGTCTTTGATAGAAAGAGATAATTGCATTTTCCGCCTTAAAAAGATCATCCAGACATAAACACTGTCCCCGGTATGATGCCTTAAAGACTTGCATCTCTTTGTCAACCTTTTCTTTCAGCTTGCCAGGATCTGTTTCAAAGCTACTCATAGCAGCCCGAGTTTCCGTTCTCTTACGAGTCCACTGCAAAAGCATTGTTTTTAATTTAAGAAACCAAGCTACCAGTCTTCAACTTATTTCATGATGAGAAATGGGTAATTAAATAGTTTGTTGAATCCAATGGGTCCTTAATAATGGCGTTCACTAAGATGTCTTGCTTGATCTCTGGCTCATTAGCAGAGATTTCAGTTTCCAGGTTAAACTTTGGCCATTCTCGGTCTGGTTTACAGAGAAACTCTGGCCCATTGATCCATCTCTTACTGCTTAAGAAGCGGTCTGCTGTTAATCCTCTAGAGGCTTCATCCGCAGGACTTTCCTTGGTATTAATATACTTCCACTGTGATACATTAGTAGCATCCCTTACAAAAGAGATCCTGTTTGCGACAAATGTTAGGAAGAGATTGTTTTCATTGTTGATGTACCTAAGCACTGTCATGCTATCAGTCCAGAATGTAGATTCCTCCAGCTTAAGCTGCAGTTCTTTTTGCAGCAATATGTAAATTCTGACAGCTAAGACTGGGAATCGTCATTTGCTTCAATGGTGCCACTCTGGCCTTTCCCATTAAGAATGCAGCATGTACTGCATTGTTATCATTTTCCAGTCGCAGATATGAAACAGTATCGTGACCACTTTCACTTGCGTCAGAAAAGTGATGCAGCTGTGCAAATTTGATTCGACCAAAGTTTGTAGGCCACTCTGAACTCCGACATCTTGTCGAGATCTTCTAACCACTCTGTCCATCGCTGAGAGAAGATTTGCGTTATACTCTTATCGCACCCATGTTTCTCATTACAGAGATCCTGCAAAATTTACTTGGCTGGTAGTGTAAATGGTGCAAGAAATCTCAAAGGGTCGTAAACAGAACCAATCACAGACAGAATGCCTCGTCTTGTACATGGTCGCTCCTGAATCGAAATTCTGAACTTGAACACAACTGTTTCAACGCACCAGTGCTCTCTCCATGGGCAGATTGTCTTTGTCCAAATTCAACTCCTGGGTCTCCTTGGCTCTGTTATCTAGTGGAACGGTTTCCAATACAGCACGGCTGTTGCTAATCCATTTCGATAGCATGAATCCTCCTTTGTTGCAGAGGGAAGTCAAATGTTTTACCATTTGAATCGCTTCTTGTTCCGTAGACATAGATTTTAAACAATCGTCCACATAGAAATTGCTCTTTACTGTGTTTGTCACCTTCAAAAAAATGAGCTTTATTGTCCTCAGCAGTTTTCCTCAATGTGAAGTTTGCACAACTTGGCGATGTCACTACTCCAAAGAGATGTACCTTCATCCGGTATTCAACGAGATCTTGTTGTGCATCACCATCCGGCCACCATAGGAATCGCAAGTAGTCGACATGCTTTTCCGATACCTTGACCTGATGAAACATTGTCTTGATATCCGCCATCAAAGCTGCCGGGTCTTGTCTGAATCTGATGAGAACTCCGATGAGTGAGTTTGTTAAGCCTAGACCCTGCAGCAGTTGACAGTTAAGTGATTTACCCTTGAAAACCGCAGCACAGTCGAAGACCACTCTTAAAGTTCCGTTCTTTGAATGATCCACCCCATGGTGTGGGATATACCAAAGCTCTCCATCACTTCGATTCAACTGGTCTTCTGGCACCCTTTCGACATAACCATTATCAATCATCTCTGTGAGGAAAGATGTATATTCATTATGAAATTTCGTATTCTTGCCAAACTTGCGTTTCAGATTCTGAATGCGTTGTTCTGCAATGCAATGGTTATTCGGCAGACTAACACTTTCTTGTTTAAAGGGTAAGTTTAGGCAATAGTGTCCTTCTATCATCTTTACTGCGTGATTCATAATTTCCAAAAAAAATTACTTCTTCTCTGGACATTTCTTCTGATTCCTTGCTGGTTCTTTCATTGAAGTCGTGATTATATTGCTTGGTCAACAACCCCTCTATATTTACAATAGATATTCGATTGATGGCAGCAGCAGTATAGTTGTTCCTTTTCCTGCCTTTGTTGTTCCTTCTCAGGGTGTCATAGATAACCCATCCGAGTATGGTTCTCACAGCAAACGGTCCATCTCCTTGACTGGTTACAACTTTTCTAGGTTCTAATGCCTTCAAAGCATTCGTTCCGAAGTAGGTCAATATCAGAATTTATTTTAGGTATCTTGACATCCTTCAAGTAAGGCCATTTTTCCAAGTCTTCTTGCTTAGGTATATTTGGATGAGAGACGGGCATAGTCTCTTGTGTAAACACATCAGATATTTGTATAAAATTGTCTTCCTCCAGACTAGATATTTCCATACTTGTGATATGATAACTATCGTGGCATTTCTGACCATTCATGGTGTTCAAGAGAAGCTTAACCTTTTCTCCTGTAACGTCCAGCCTTCTCATCAAGCTTTCTGTGCATAAGGTAGCTGAACTTCCACTGCCCAAAAATGCATATGTTTGCAACACTGTATCCCCCTTGCTGCTTCTTACCAGTACTGGTAAGATGGAGAAAATACAGGTTTCTACCCGGCCCCAATATGTGCATTTAACTGAGGTGAGGCAACGACATCACTCGTAGCTGGCTTCTCCTTTTGTTCCATTTGCTCCAGCTTCTCGTCCGTATTTCTCTGTTCAATGTGAAGGATGATCTTGTTTGCATATATTACAAGTTATCCGATTCCTGCAGTCATTAACCATGTGCCCTTTCTTCAGACATCCATAACAGATTCCTTTCTCCTTCAAGAAGTCAATCTTATTTTTATATTCTTTTTTTTTTTTAATTTCGACACCATCTTATAGTGTGACCAACTTCATTACATGAAAAACAAAACCCTTGTGGCTTAACAGTAGATACATCCTTTTTCATTCCGTTTCTACGGGTATTACGGCAGCAGCAAAACTGCTTTCCTTGGGCCCTGATCTTCCCTTGGTTTTAGTAGAGCCTTTGACAGTTGCTGATTTAGGTTCTTGAATATTCCCATAGCGTAGGTTTGACATTAACCGTACTTCTCTTTCCATGAAATTCACCAGGTCAGGAAGCATGGCCTCTCTATCGTCAACCTCCTGTATCAGGCCTGCTTTATCTCTCCACTTTTCTCTAAGCCTATAGGGCAGTTTTAGAACGATAGCCTTCATATTACTAACAACATTCATTTCTTCCATGTGGATGCTATTTCTCATTGAATTACAACAACCCCTAAGAAATATCGCAAACTCATGCAAAGCCTTCACATCTTCCGCTTTGCTAACCAACCAAGCAAAGGCCTTTTTCATGTATGCGTTAGCAATCTTCTATTTGTTACAAAAATGCACTTCAAGCAATTCTCTTGCCAATTGACAGCCCTCATCTGTAGGCAAATGTCGACAACTCTTAACAAGCTGCTTCAAATATCCACTTGTGTATTGCTCCAGAAATCGTAAGCGATCTCTGTGACTTGTAGTTTTCATTTCCACTCCTTCTTCAAACGCTACTATGAAAGTTTCATATTGTAAAGGATCACCATCATATTTAGGAATTTCCATTGGGGATAAGGTGACAGAAAGATTTTGTTGAACCATGAGCTCGCTGCGTCTCGTTTGATTCCTTACCAATTCATAGAATTCATTTTGAAATCCCTGGCTTAGTGCAGATCGATCCGGATAAATTTTGTCACAAGCCCCATAGTTTGTCTCTGGCTGGGTGCAGGTAGCTGATGAACAGGCCTCTGAGAAGAATACTGGGTTGGCTCTTTTCGAGCCTTAACAGACATCCCAAAGGTAGGTTGCTTCGGTCTGGCACTCGGTTGCTTTGGTGAAGTTTTGTCGGCCATCCACTTAGTATCAGTTTGGCGTCACGAGACCAGACTGGCTCTGGCTGTGGGTTGACTTTAGCTGTTGTTTCCAGCTTAGTAGCTCCTTGGATTAAGGAACTCTTCTGAGATACTCTTGAGCTGCATTTTGATCTTTGGCCTTCCAGTATGTCCCTCCTTGCCCCAGCAGCTGCCAGCTTCGTGGCTATTTCCAACCGTTCCTTCTCTCTCTTCAGCTGTTCTTCTTGTCTCTCAGCCTCTTCAGTTGTTCTTGTCTTTTCAGCTATTCTGCTTGTCTCAGCCTCTCTCTTCAGCTGTTCTTCTTGTTCCTCAATCTCATATTTTCTCTTAAGGCGGCAGCTTCCAGCGAGAGAGCAGCCATCTCAGCTTCAGCTTCCATTTGAGCAGAGACCCTCGTAGTTGAACTGGCTACAGAACCAGATTTACGTCTAGATCTTCGCGTTGAAACATTTGAGACACTATCCTGAGGTGTAATTTCTTCTTCCACTTCAACACCTTGTTGCATCGCACCTTCTACTGTAGTGCAATGTTTGAGCTATGGTTTCAGACAACCACTTCTGCACGTCAGCCATGAAACCATCAAACAATTTCACCCTCTCTTGGAACCACTGAGTGTGCCATTCGAGTTGCTCCTTTGGTAGTTGTAAACACAGTATTGAGTGTTGTTTTTCTCCAACCTCATGGCAAAGGTTAAGTAGTTGATCCAGATTAGATTGTACAATGTTCGCATTCTCATCTGATTCCATTAGTTCCTTCTGATATTCAATTAATTTGATGACCTGCTTCCACAACTTGTCTCTATCCTGGCATCTTTCCAGATAGGCTGCCTCTCCTTCTTCCGAAGGTTTAATGTCTCTTCTCATATCTTCTTGATTTTTGCTCCGCATCTCCCTCCTGTGGTGGTTCTTCATACTTACCTGATGGAAGATCCATGATGAATTGATACTTAGAGCTATGTTCCAGAAATACCAGAAGAATTCAAAACGGAATGAGTATTTTTTCAAAACACATCATTAATTCCAAGGCTGAGAGTCTTCGGCCAGTACATATGGTAAACAATCGCTAGCTGAGCACCTTATCTTGTAGAAGTTCACAACATCGTTAATTTTCCAGGTCGTGCTCTGCGAGTTTGGTTTTCTTATCTCCTCGTAGCATAAACAAGCTTCTTGTATCAAATAGTACTTCTGCAGAATTTTCTCACAGGCTTTTAAGTTTTTTAAACTTCTTAACTTAAAATTACGACTAAACAGTCGTCTACTCACGGTACCCAGTCAATGAAGTCTTCAATCTTCTAATGATCCAGGTGTAGACCGTGTCAATTAGCCTTCGACCGGCAGATTCTTTATTCCAGGATTTCAGCTCTAATCTCTGGCAGAGATTCAGCTTCTTCTTCAGATCTGCTGTTGAATCGGATTTTGCTTGTAGAACAAGTCTTGCTTAGATTCTTCTGTCAGAATAGCCTTTTTTACTCTAGTCCATTCAGAGAAGTTTTTTACTAATGTAATGGCAGTTTCTATACCTTCTCAAAGTCCAACTTCGATAGCCATTACTGCTCGGGGATGGAATGGAGGTATAGCGTACGCACACACCGCACTCTGAGATAACAAAAACTAATCTTCCAAATGCTGTTTCTTGATTAATTGGTCTTTATTATAGCACAAATCAAAGAGTAATTCATAACGTTTCGTTCTTATCAACTGTTTCTTCTTCAAACAATACAGTAAAAATCGTGTAGTCGTTACCATGTGGTCCTTGTGAGTGTAGCTGGCACGAGTGTGGCAGATGTGAGTGTGACAGGCGTGAGCGTGGTAAAAAATTGTATTCTCCATCCTCCGAGACTAAACTGACCCACAATCTCTGTCGCTACACTAGCCTCCTCCCATGTGGACACTCCCCATTACGTATCAAATCACACCCACAAGCATGCAAAAAAGACAGAAACTAGAAATATTAAACATAGCCACAATACAATGACAGTAACTAAATTAAGCGTAAATGGCTCCTACAGTGTGTAACTGGCATCATGCTGGTTACAAGTGTGTAAATTAATTGAGTCAGTGCGCTTTGCGGCCTTTTATACCAGTCTTCAGTATTGTTCAGTTGATTGGCATAAGTCCTGTCTATAACTGGAATTCACATTTCCCTTCACTGGCACGAGTAGGTGGCATGACCTACCTAAAGCTCCACAAAAACAATGTGATGCATTGAAGATTTTAAGATCCGCTGGGTGTAGAAAATATATTTGTGAGTTGGTAGGAAAAAAAGCTTTTGTGTTGGCCTTTTATTTGAAAACTTCTTTCTTGTATCAGGCAGGGCAAGTTGCAAAATAGATATGGATTAACTAGACAATTTACCAACATTAACTCTCCTTGTCTGGAAGAAAGGTGCAGGTCTGCAATCCCCCAGCATTAACACCAGTATCTGGAGGTTTCTTAAGTTATGGAGGAGTTAGCCTTGTCTGAATTATCACTGCAGGAAATCCATTCCACACATTTCTATTTTATAGGCTTTCTAGACATTTGGATTTGCCATTTCATGAATCATTAAAATTCAAACTATTTTCACGGGTTTCAATTCAACTATAATGAGGGGAGGTGTCAATGAAAGGCGGATAATGAAAGGCCTAGCGAGAGTGGATGTGGAAAGGATGTTTCCAGTAATGGGAACCTCTAGAACTAGAGGGCACTGCTTCAGAATAAAAGGATGTACATCAGAATGGAGATGAGGAAGAATTTCTTTAGCCAGAGGGTGGTGAATCGGTGAAATTCGTTGGCACAGACCCTTTGGAGACCGAGTCATAGGGTATTTTTAAAGCAGAGATTGATAGACAATAGACAATAGGTGCAGGAGTAGGCCATTCAGCCCTTCGAGCCAGCACCGCCATTCAATGCGATCATGGCTGATCACTCTCAATCAGTACCCCGTTCCTGCCTTCTCCCCATACCCCCTCACTCCGCTATTCTTAAGAGCTCTATCCAGCTCTCTCTTGAAAGCATGTGATAGATTTTTATTCACAAAATGCTGGAGTAACTCAGCAGGTCAGGCAGCATCTCGTGAGAGAAGGAATGGGTGACGTTTCGGGTCGAGACCCTTCTTCAGTCTGAAGAAGGGTCTCGACCCGAAACGTCACCCATTCCTTCTCTCCCGAGATGCTGCCTGACCTGCTGAGTTACTCCAGCATTTTGTGAATAAATACCTTCGATTAGTAAGGGTGTTAAAGGTTATGGGGAGAAGGCAGGAGAATGGGGTTGAGAGGGGAAAATAGATCAGTCATGATTGAAAGGTGGAGGAGACTCAATAGGCTGAATGGCCTACTTAGAAACAAAGAAAACGTGCAGGAATAGGCCATTTGGCCCTTTGAGCCAGCACCGCCATTCAATATGATCATGGCTGATCATCCAGAATCCGTACCCCATTCCTGCTTTCTCCCCATATCCCTTGATTCCGTTAGCACTAAGAGCTATATTTAACTCTCTCATGAAAACATCCAGTGAATTGGCCTCCACTGCCTTCTGTGGCAGAGAATTCCACAGATTCACAGCTCTCTGGATGGAGAAAAAAAATCCTCATCTCGATCCTAAATTGGCCCACCGCTTATTCTTCAACTGTGACCCCTGGTTCTGGACTCCCCCAACATCGGGCACATCTAGCCTGCCCAATCCCATATGAATTTTATATGTTTCTATAAGATCCCCTCTCATCCTAAATTCCAGTGAATATAAGCCCAGGCAATCCATTCTTTCATCATATGTCAGTCCCGCCATCCCAGGAATTAACCTGGTGTACTTACGGTGCACTCCCTCAATAGCAAGAATGTCCTTCCTCAAATTAGGGGACCAAAACTGCACACAATGCTCCAGGAGTGGTCTCACCAGGGCCCTGTACAACTGCAGTAGGACCTCCTTGCTCCGATACCCAAATCCTCTCGCTATGAAGGCCAACATGCCATTTACTTTCTCCACTGTCTACTGTACCTGCATGCTAACTTTCAGTGACTGATATACAAGGACACCCAGGTCTCGTTGCACCTCCCCTTTTCCTAATCTGACACCATTCAGATAATAATCTACCTTCTTGTTCTTGCCACCAAAGTGGATAACCTCACATTTATCCACATTATACTGCAGCTACCATGCATCTGCCCACTCACCCAACCTATCCAAGTCACCCTGAAGCCTCATACCATCCTCCTCGCAGCTCACACTGCCACCCAGCTTTGTGTCATCCGCAAATTTGGAGATGTTACTTTTAATTCCTTCGTCTAAATCGTTAATATATATTGTAAATAACTGGGGTCCCAGCACTGAGCCTTGCGGCAACCCACTAGTCACTGCCTGTCATTCTGAAAAGGACCCGTTAATTCCTACTCTTTGCTTCATGTCTGCCAACCAGTTCTCTATCCATGTCAGTACCCTACCCCACCCATTCTGCTCCTATGTCTTGTAAAATCAATGAAACTAAATCAGAATGTAATCTTTCTGACAAACCCATGATTAACTGTTGTTATGGTAAATTAGAATGTTAAAGTCTGATTAACTCGGTTTACTTAAAATTTCAACCCAAGTTGAAACATTTGAATTGTTTCCCAAGACCAGATGCATAGGGAATGCAGGCACACATGAGAAACTGTGATATATTGAAACCCAGCAACTGCAGTGTTACCTTACACTGTGCACTGTGGAACTCGAAAAGCAATTAGTGAAGTTACAAAACTCACTGGTTCTCTATTATGGATTAATTTCTACGTAGTTTTATTTCTCTGATTACGTGGGCAGTACAAAAAAATGCTATCAAAATCAAATTTTCCCAGTGAGATTCATTATTTTATAAGGAAATTCAAATTAATTTAAGGGTTAACACTCATGGTATAACTCATGCATAATCTTTTTTTCTCTAAACAATTTCAATTTCTTTCTCCTCTGTCCCTGAAGTTGGTCAGAATAGCCAAAGTGCTAGGCACGGAAGACCTATATGACTACATTGACAAGTACAACATTGAGCTGGACCCTCGTTTTAATGATATCCTGGGAAGGTTAGTAAATATCTTGTGTTAAAATGGGATGATTTATCATTTATGTAACAGCATATAAATGACAATCGTGCCTTTTAATGTTTCGAAGTGGTACACAGAAACATTATCGGGCAAAGTTGGGTGACCCGCTCTGTTTCTGTTTCAGACATTCCCGTAAAAGATGGGAACGCTTTGTCCACAGTGAAAATCAGCATCTTGTCAGTTCAGAAGCACTGGATTTCTTGGATAAGCTGCTACGATATGATCACCAAACGCGTTTAACAGCACGAGAAGCTATGGAACATCCTTATTTTTGTAAGTCCTGTTCACTCAGATTGCCAGGGCTGGGTCTTGTTTCCAATTCCCATCGGAAGGACACCGTTCTACTATTCCACTTAACCGCAAGTCGGTCTTTTATTGCCAACTAAGCACTGGGTGCAAATGAGTTCCGTTGCCAAGGTCGGAAATTTTGAAGCTTTTAGCATGTTTAATTTACAAATTTAAAAAGACAGGTTTTCTTTCTCTATTGGGAACAGAGAGAATGGATCTAAAAAAATATTTGATTTGGATATTTCTACGAACTGATCATGTCCTTGTTGAAGGAAAAAGCAGGAGATATTATGCATGCTTATAGATGGACACCAAATGCTGGAGTAACTCAGCATCTCTGGAGAAAAGGAATAGGTGTCGTTTCTGGCCGAGACCCTTCTTCAGATGAGAGTCAGGGGAGAGGGAAACTAGAGGTATGGAAAGATACAAAGAACAAATGAATGAAAGGCATGAAACGAACAAATCAAATCCAGCAACAATGTTCAAGTCCACAATGGTTCATTGTTGGCTGTGGAAAAGGTGATAACGAGTGGATACGAACATATGCTTATACCAAGTTTTGATTCTGTTTTGCCCCACAGACCCAATAGTGAAAGACCAATCCCGAATGGGCTCCTGTGCTAACATGCCAACTGGTAGCACTCCCATCAGCACAGCCAGTATGATGTCAGGTCAGTTCTGCTGCCTTTAGCCGACGGGTGGGCTTTCCTGCTGGTTGACATCCACTAACTTTAAATCTGTTCAAAAAGTTTTTATTCCTTCATGTGGTTGATATTGTTTAATCTGTTTGTCTACAGGGATATCTGCAATGCCAACCTCCTCACCACTGGGACCCCTTGCTGGCTCGCCAGTCATCTCTGCTACCAACACCCTTGGGACGCCGGTTCCTGCCACTGCTGGAGCCCAGCCTTGATGTCGCCCTCCTGACTACTTGTAACCCTGGCAACAGCCTGGTCACCCCTTTCCACCCCCTCCCTTCCACCTCACTCCTCCTTGGAAGCACGGGGAACCAGCTGGGCTTGTCACGTCTGAGCAGTTGCTTATGGATTCTCTTCAGTTCAATCATTTTAAAGGAAAAAAAAGGCTGATTTTTACTTGAGAATTTTTTTTTTTTTTGTGTTTTGTATGTTACAAACTTAGAGACAGTATACCTCTTTTAGTCCTACTAGGGCATATGTAATGCCTCTGTCAGAAATTGTTGCCTAAACAAAAGCACTTGTTCAGTGTTATCACATTTCCCCCCCTAAGGTTTTTGAGCGGATGATGATATTAATTCTCTGAGCATTGTCAGCTGCCATAAACTTAGCAACTTGGAAATAATTTATTTTGAAATAATCATCTTTTCATTCAAGTCTTTTTTTTGTTACCAGCAATGGGAATAAATGCGATTTGCAACTTTGCCATCTAAAATCCAAGTGGCCTGTATTGGCTATGCTAAGAGAGATTGTTTCTGACCTGCAACCTATTGGAAATATTAAATACTGGAAGCACAACATTAAATTTGTACTGTGCTTTTCAAAGTACTCTGGCAAAACTGCTGTTATTTAAGAGTATTTTGAAAGCTAATTTGTTCCTTTTGACGTTTCAGTGTTTTTTGCTTGAAAAAGCAAGCAAGCTTTCCTCTTTTTTATCCCAAATGCAGCATACCATAAATTTACTTTGGATAATGTAACTGTTTTCAGAGTTTGAACCATGGTGAATTTATTTTCAAACTCTTGGACTGAAAGTTTTTAACAGCTCTTGAGTATATTTCCAAACACAAGGCAGCACCAGTACCATTAATGCCACGTAGACAACCACTTTATATGCTCATTTTCCATTGTTTCAACTGTTTTGTTCTGGTTGCCTTTTATTTAAAGCAGTTAAAGGGAAGTGGGGATGTTGAATCCTAAAACGAGAGATTCAGCTTTTTTCAGGGGGGTGGGGAAGGAAAATTTGTGGGTGTTTTTTTTTGTTTTAAAGAAAAAATGTTTAGAAGCAAGGCTGCTGCTGGTGATTAGTGAGATGGCAGTTGAGTAAATACTGTGTTTGACTACATTTTATTAAACAGGCCCTGGTTACACATTCATCATCCAGTTAGGTGCATTATTTGTTCTTTCCACTCTGCATTTTATCACGTGGTATGTGCATTTGCCGCCTTGGATGTATTGAGTCAGACTCAATTGAGTCATTGGGGCAACCTTACTGATGCCCTGCAGGCTGCAGCGATGAGGATACTTCTGCAGCTCAGTTGGTGCTGGGGCTTAATGGCATTGTGCATGTTTATATGCAGAAATGTGGTGTTTATGCAGTGGCCATACATTGCTATTCATTGAGCAGCAGTACCCATATACATTCACATATTAATAAATGCAGAGCAATGCTGTTTTCTTTGAGTACAAGAAATCCGTTTAACACCAATGACCCCCAAACAGTTCCAGTCCAGGAAATCTTTTAGGAGCTATATATGCATCTTTTTTTAGCCACCCATTAAATTTGTTATTCAGGCGCTGCTTTCCATGGAAATGCAAAATTGGAGTCTAAATGCAGCCGTCACTAACACGCATTGATATGAACATAGACAAGATACTTTATCATTTGTTTTTAATCTGGCTCTAGTGTATGCCTCGTTGGGGGTCAATTTGTGCACTGCACTTGTAGGTAAATAAATTTGGATTGGATAAGGGATCATGAAATGGCTTACTCTCAACGTACCAAACCTTGTGGAGATGCTTGTCTCCTAAAACACACCTCATGTAAATACCTGGCAAAGATCATCACCAAAACTTACAAGACTTTTTTTTTAAACAAAAACCTAAAATAAAAGCTATAGGAAGCACTGCTGTATCTTGATTTATTATTCTGAGGTGTGAATGGTCTCCCAATACAATCATTGGAACAGTATTTTGGCTTAATACGATCTATATTCTAAAATGATTACTAAAATTGTTAAGCTATGTAAGTTAACAGCTACTTTGGATATTCAGCCCTAATTTTGATATTTTTCATTTAATTTTTCATCTGAAGAAAGTCACAAATTCTAATTAAATCCCCAATTAATCAGTGGCACAACTGTATTCAAGATTTGACACTCGTGCTTTCCTTTCTAAAATCACATTCCATTTTGTGCAGATGGTTCATTAACACAATGATAGATCAATGTGTTGTACATGTTACTGTTTCACAGTAAATATTTGAAGCCCCTCTCCCCCTTTATGACTTTTTGGAATGGTGTATCAAAATTCCACTAATTGGGTCCAAGATCTGCATTTCAAATTACAATAACTTGTCTGAATTTAGGACCTGTGCAAAACTGAAAATTTTTAATAAAAGAATTGGTAAAATGCCCCAATAATGTTTTATGATACACCGCATGTCGTATGACTTGTAATTTCATTAGATCTGTCTTGGTTTACATTTAGCAACCTTATTCTTGTCACTGCACATTTATGTGTATGTGACAAATAACCTTGACTTGACTGTAACTGTACAACTAAGGAAGATGTCGACATTTACTAACATGTTTGCAATGAAATGTCTAGGCTATCAACAAATTGGTTGAAGGTGGACTTAAGGAAACCTTTTTCCTCAAAGCGTTAAACGTGCATTTATTGCTATCCAGTCTTAAGGATTTTTTTTATGGTTGAATTGGTTTACCGCCTCATACCACTTGGATGTCATGTCCATTTTGTTGTACTGCATTCCGCTGATTCTGTGCTTACTAGTGATGTCGGATCAGAGAATCAGTAGTACATGATATAAAACTCATTGATCTTTGTATATAATCAAATAACTTCAGCCCTGATGATTTAAAACAGTCGTCATAAAACAGCGTATAGATTGTATCTATTCTTTTTGAATTTCCTACCAAAGCCAAAAGTATTTGAAGGTTCTAAATGTCAACACAAATCAGACATTGACTCTCTTTTTAAGCAAAAACACCGATGGCCATGTGCACCTATTTACATCATTAAATGGAGCTACTTGTTATCCTGCAATCTTAGGAATAACGAACTAATTTAGATGTGAAATGCATTTAGATTTCACAGGTGATCTGTTAAAAAATAAATTGCTGAAATTGCAAGTCTCTGTTTTGTTTTAAAATTAATGGGGGGGAAAGCACAAACTCAGTTTAACAAAATTTCATCGTGAAAACTTGGTTTCATTATGGCTAAAATGAGTTGTCGGATCTTTCGGCGAGACGAGGTTATGACAGCCTTTTAACTCATGAGACATGAATAAAAATGGTACTCCTTTTGTGTTGGATATCTTCTGGCCTACAGTTATTAATGGCCTCTAGTTTTGATATTTCTTCAATTGTGTTTTTGATTTTATTTTAAAGTAAAATTGTTGCAGTCATTTGATAGGTGTATAGTTGGGGTGTTTTCCTTCTAATTTTTCGAGCAAAGTGATAAACACCTTAGCAGATTGCAGAGACCTGCTTTTGCCCCAGTTGCCTCTAAATTATTGTTCTATCCCTTCTCTGCCTCCAACTGAAATATCTGCTGCATTCCAAGGTTTCTCAATGTAGGTGGGGTTGGTATGGAAGTTGTTGGGTGTGACACTATGATTTTATGATTGCCACCTGAGTAAAAAATATTTAAACCTTGCCCTAAACATTGTTACTCTTATGAAAAATTATCATAACTGCCTGATCCAAACCCTCAAGTCCCTTTTCTCCCACAAGTCCCATTCTCACCCTACATGCTCTAACTTGGCCAAAGTTGGATCCGTTGCTAGTATTCTTAAATAGCCGTGCTATACTGGGGCATTCACGATGGCCTGAACATACTGAAAATCTAGACAATGCAATAATGAATCACTTTATTTTGACAACTAATACCAATATAGTGCTGTGGCTCTTCCTATAACTCGACCATATCAACCCGGGGGTTGGGGTGGGCAGCTGGCTGTTTAATTGCTGTCATAATTTGTAACCATTAATTCCAAGTAAAGTGAACTGGATAAAAATTGAAATTATTTTTTAAAGTCTGAATCTGTTGCATTTATATTAAGAGTGATTGACATTGATTTGTTTTAATCCTGGGGTGTGTGCAGACACTTTCAGTGGACCATGAACTTCAGACTTTTCATCACTGCACTGTTTGGCAAGTGCCTGGCTGTTAGACATCAACAGGTTGACGAAAGGACATGGATTGTAATCATGCTGGATAGGATGTTGACCCATTTTGAGCAAAGCCTCGCAGAAGCTGTCCAAGAAGATCAACTCAATGGGACTTTGTTACACTATTCGGAGGAAAGAAGCATTTATAACAATGTTGTTTCATCAGGCTGCTGAACATAAGGTTTAACTTTATTATGTAGATTTATTTGTATACAGTTTTGTGCACTGGATAGCAAATGAAATACTGCTTGAAGATGTACTTTTTGATTGACTTGCGCTTTCCCATATTAACCAGCAACTGAATAGATGGAAGACTGGTTTGCAGCAATAGCGCATCTTAGTTGGACTTCTGCCATTCATTTCAGAATTGCAATGTTACCTGCATCTGTAATTTGCCTTGTGTTGGAAAACATTTGTCCTTCTTCACCTCTTGCATCATAATTAGAATTTGAAAGTTAAAAGCCAATATTTTACAGTGCTGCTGAATTAACTTCTAATCTGTTCAAAAATACAAGAAAAATCACTGGTAGAAATGACCTGTTTTTAATGGGCTGGGAATATAAAAGAAAACAGGTTGTAGTTTTATTCTTGTAAAGCTGAATATGTGCAAGAGGGAAAACATGAAAATTATGCCATGCAGTATGGACTTTTATTCTTGTACTTTCCCGCAGATGTTGAATGAATATAAATACAAGAAGCTTAACAGGTGGCCTGTCGTGTCAGTGCCTGGGACAGAAATTCCTTCACCTATTTTTCTTTCCAAACAGCATTTTTATGAACTTGAATAGCAGGGACAAAGGATTTGGATGGTATCTAGATTAATTTTGTGAAAAAGTATTTACAACCACAACACTATGGAAAATGGTGCATTCAAAACCATAATGTCCTTTTTACAATGGCTTGGGAGATATAGCACAGATGGTGCACCTCTTGGATACTGCATTCATGTCTCTTTTAAATAGACTGGATTGTGTGTGTGTACATAAGATGATTATGGTTCATCCAGTGTTTCAGTGCTCATCTTTACCTGACTTTGTGTCAGTCACCCATACTCTTTATTTAGTTTTTGGGTCAAAATATGGTACAATGCCATTATAAATATACAGGTACTTGTTCACTGTGCAGTAGTGCTACTGTACCCAAACACCAATAAATATTCAACTACGTCACGCTATGCTTTTGCAGCAGTGTCTAATTGATATCAGAAAGAAAGTGCTGGAGTAACTCAGCGGGTCAGGCAGCATCCGGAGAGCATGGATTGATTAGTACGGGTGTCAGGGGTTATGGGGAGAAGACAGGAGAATGGGGATAGGAGGGAAAGATAGATCATGATTAAATGGTGGGGTAGATGTGATGGGCCGAATGGCCTAATTCTGCTATCATGTGGATGGGTGATTTTTGGGGGGGTCAGGACCCTTCAAAGTACATTGAGGAGATTTGTAATGGGGCAGTCAAAATGTAGATATAAGGAACTGCAGATGCTGGTTTACATAAAAGGACACAGTGCTGGAGTGGGTCAGGCAGCATCAAAAATAATCCTGACCTGCTAAGCTACTCTGGTACTTTATGTCCTTTTGTCTAAACCGGCATCTGATTCATTGTTTCTATATCAAGAAAAAGGAGTTGTCTTTCCAAAATGGAAAAATATTTTCAGTATTCCATAGAACGTTGGGACACTTGACTGAATTCTGCCCTATCGTTCTCTGGGCTCTTCCAATTCAAAGAAAGCACTTGACAACTCTTCCTGTTTACTGGCTGAGTTTGATGAGTTTGAAGCAGATCCCAATATTTCTTTCTCAACTGTTGATGGCCACTGTGGGGCCTATAATTGCTTCTGTTAAAACTGACCTTGAGATGACGGCTCCTTTCATGTAGATTTCCATTCATAAATGCATTTAAGTTAGTCTGAATGCTTGGAGGTGCTGTCAGACAATGAGAGTGGTTTATTTCTGGGTGTATGAAAGAAACCAGATGTATCATCCTTGGCACACATTGTGATTTGGGTTTTAGAAGTGGGAATTTCAACAGCTTATCACCTGCAAGAGTTCTGACATCTATTACTGGGTTGAAAAACTTGATGTCCAACTTGCAAACATTAATGTCCTATGGTTAAGCACTAGAATAGAGTAAAGCCAACCAAAAAATGCTAACTATACAATGCTAATCTTGTACCTAGAGAAAGTTATATTTGCCAAAATGTTAAATTAGGGACATGCTGGATATTACACTTACATGGGCAATAACCCCATGGGTGTTGCTATTGCTCGTCCCAAAGTAGTTGTAGCTGTTGCTATTATATTGCCCAATGGAACAGGTTTCTGAAATCTACCTGCATTTATACAACGTGTAGTTATACAAAGGGCTAATTAATTTACTAACATGGTCAATATCTTTCAATAGTTAATCATTATACAATAGTACTAGGAAAAGCATTGCCAACTAAAATCTTTATTTTTGTGCCAATGATTTTTATATTCTCAGTTGTGCATACATGTTACATCATTGCCATGATAATTGAACATTCTCGATTAGTATGGGTGTCGGGGGTTAAGGGGAGAAGGCAGACTTGATATTTACCCCTGTTGCTGGTCATTTTGCAGCCCAGTTGGAGTCCTTCCTCTTCAGCCACAGCCAGTTGCTGCTTCGCTCGGCAGTCTCTCACAACAACCTGATGGCTTGCCGGAAGGCCTGTCCTCGAACTCCCATTCCCTTCAGGAGTCTGGTTGTTGGCATGGCTACAAACCCTCTACAACCAACCTCTACAGGGAGCACCTGGGTACGCCAGCCGCGTTGTTCTGCCTCGGCCGCTAAGTCTGAATACTTCAGACATTTGCGTTCATGCGCTTCACCAACTGCAGCCTCCCAAGGCACAGTTAACTCCACGGTGTACAGGGGCTTCTGTGAGGTTGACCACAAGATCAGGTCCGGCCTGAAATTAGTTGTGATGATCTCTGGTGGAAAGATGAGCTTCTGGTCTAGATCAGCCTGCATTTTCCAGTCCCGGGCAATGTCCAAGGAGGTCGGTTCCTTTCTTGCAAATAGCTTCTCTGGAAGTTGTCCTGCTTTTACAAAAGGGATGGTGTTTGAGAAACCAGGTGTTGGGGGAGGGAGGGCATTGGTGGTAGTTCTCCTTCCTTCCAAGGTAATCGCCAGTTGTCGCAGGACCTGATTGTGCCTCCAGGTGTAGCGGCCTTGTGAAAAACTGGTTTTACAGCCAGTGAGGATGTGCCTTAATGTTGCTGGGGTTTGTCAGAGAAAACATGATGGATCTTCTCCAAGCCACTGGTTTTGGTGAATGGGGTTAGGAAGGAGAGATAGATCAGCCCAGATTAAATGGTGGAGTAGACTTGATGGGCCGAATGGCCTAATTCTGTTCCCAGAACATGAATATTCCTAATGTTCATAGTGAGATATTTTTGGATAAATTTGTGGTTAAAAAGTTGATTTCATAAAATCAGAACTGCTGTGGAAAATACATCAATTTTGTGTCTTAGATTTATTCATCTATATTGCATGTAAGTTGATGGATTCCAAAATGAATTCACTAGACTGTTTTAAACTTTAATGATATGCTACCTATGGGTTAAGTATTTTATTTTAAATTTGATCTATTTTATGTCTGGATACAATCCCTCAAATAACATCAACTTGGTCAGAATAGGTTAGAAAAAATTGTTCTTGGATGGAGTCATTAATTGGAATGTGGACACTTTGCTACCACCAAATGCCATTAGTAATTAGGAACTCTGAGCTATTTATGTTCCCTCTCTTTAACATGAAAATTGATATATTTGTATCTACTTCACTGCTGCGCTGGATGGCTGACTTGGCGATAAACAAGCACATCAGGAAAATAATGTACCTCAACAAAGTGAAGTCTTGGACTTTTTGCAAATAAACGGGAGGAAGGTCAGGCACGGGGAGCGCTGATCCTCTGGGGGGGGGGGGGGGTTAGGGAGGAGCACATTTATTAAAGTTTATTACATAAATTGTTTTCAAAAAGTAACAAAAGTGGGGTTATTCAGACCACGGGGGAATGGTGAATAAGGTAGGCCTAAAATTGTGCTGCCGTGTACCGTTTTGGCTGTGTAGAGGGCATGGTACACACATATACACATAAACATATAACATACACACAAACAAACCGAGAGTTTTAGTAATAGAAGATATGGGCCAAACATGGTGAAATAGAACTTGCTTAAATGGGGCATCTTAGTTGGCATGGGTGGGTTGGACTGAACGGCCTCTTCGTTTTCTATGATGCATGATTATTGGAAATGTGTGAGGTATTATTGCTTGCTTTTCTGAACCACTTGCTACTTGGAAATGCCAATATAGTGTGTGCGTCTAAAATACAGACTTGGCCCATCGTCACGCTCGCTTGTTCAATTATTTGATGAAAGATAGAAAAATAAAAAAAGATAGAAAAATAAAAATTCACATTTATGACTTTAGGGTGCCCACATTTTAGTAATACATGCAGTTTGCCGAATTGAAATAATTTGCGTCCAAGAGAAAACCAGCCAATTTGCACCAAGGAAAGACACAGTGCTGGAGTAATTCAGCGGGTCAGGCAGCATCTCTGGACAACATGGATAGGTGAGGTTTTGGGTCGGGACCCTATCTAAGTTGGATTATTGGGGGGGGGGGGGGCTAGGAGCGAGACGGGACCAAGTGTGGCAGTTACACAGGCAAGGTTTTTTTTTGATCGATGGTTGGAACAAAGGCCAGAGGTAAAAGCAGAAGGTATGTGACACACTGAGGGGATGCAAATTGTGATGGCAGAGGAAGAAATGTAGGGGGGGGGGGTGGATAGGTGTGAGTCCAGGGGCACAGGAGAGGGGGTTGTTAGAGATTACCTAAAATTGGAGAATTCAATGTCCATACCCATTGAGGTTGCAGCTACTGAAGAGGAATATGAGAGTGCTGTTCCTGCAGTTTGTACATGGCCTCACTGACACCAAGGAAGACCCAAAAACATTGTTATGTGAAGAGATCTCGTCCCGACATTGCCTGTGCAACTCTTCCCCCCCCCCCCCCCCCCCCCCCCTCAGCTGCTGCCTGTCTGAGTTCCTCCAGCGCAGTTTTTTTGTTTTTGGATATTGCTTGTGAGTTTCGGGGCACTTGTTTCCACTTAAATATGGAGCGGGCGTATTAACATTTTAAAAATATTGTGTCAAACACAAATGCCTGTGACAATATTGTTTTAGTGATGCTGATGCCTGTGACATTGTAGCATTGAGTTGACGTGTCCACCCCTAGCAGCAGGGCCACCCCATCAAAAGCTGAGTTTAAGAGCAAAATAAAATTAAGGTGGCTCCATATGTTGAAATGCTCAATGCACTGTTGGTTTTATGTCGGGTGCACTAACAAGGTTTAAGATGTTTAGACTGACAATTTCTGCTCAAGTTGGGGTGAAATAGTAGCTGCAATCTATACTGGAATTTTTCTCCAACTGGATTGATACCTGCCTTAACTACCTCCTCTGGCAGCTCGATCCATATACCCACCATGCTCTGAAAAAATTGCCCCTCAGGTCCCTATTAAATCTTTCACCTTAAACCTGGTTCCTGATTCGCCTACTCTGGGTAAGACTCTGTGCATCTACCCTATCTATTCTTACAATCCTATACACCTCTGTAAGATCACCCCTCGTCCTCATATGCTCCAAGGGACAAAGTCCTAGCCTGCCCAACCTCTCCCTAGAGCTCAAGCTATCAAGTCCTGGCAACAGTTAAGATGTTGTAATATGTTTGTCTTGCACAGAAAACTTTGTCTTAATCCAAACAAAATGGCTATTTTAAGCCTTGAGAGTTTGCAATTTAATGATGGAAATTTTTGATTGTGACTCCTTTTGAAATGTCGAACAGGATTGTGAGGGTCAGAGGTGAACCGCAATTGGTTTCATTCTTTCATTGCCCAATCAGCAGCACTAAAACAATATTGGTGAAACAAATGAAAATGTCTGTTGATGTTTGCACCTGGCCCTGAGGAAACACGTTGCCAAATAACAGACCCAAGAAAGTGCATATTTGGGCAGCTCAGCTGACATTAATAATGTTGACAACATAATGCAGAGGTAGTAACAAAAGTATTGCCAAATAAATTATTGCAGAGATTATTCATTGCCAACTATTTTTCACTACGTTCATGCAGGAAGGAAGATCTTTCAAAAATTGGTCAGCTTTTATTTAAGATGATTATTTGGAATCTTGATATTGAGCAGTTTCCGCGGCAATGCGGAGCAACAAACACAAAAGCAAACGAGGTGAGTAAAATCTTAATACATTGCAAGTAAATAAAGTGCAGTAATAAATAACAGCAACCATCCTGGTTAAGGTTTAGGTATATTATTGTCACATGGACTGAGATACAGTGAAAAGCTTTGCCATTCAAACAGATTAGGTTTACCATACATAGATACAATTAGTTCAAACTTGAGTGCAAATGATTGAGCAATGGGGAAGCGAGGAACAAAGTGTGGGCAGTCCCCAAAGATGGGTTGGTTGTAAATTGCTTCCAGTATGTAGACGAATGGTTACATCTGGAGGGAAACTGAGGAGAATAAAATAGAGCAATAATCTGCTTAAGAAACTCACCGGGTTAAGCAGCATCAGGGCGAAGGGAAGAAATAAATTATCAATATAAGGGACAGCAGATGCTGGTTTACACTAAAGGACACAGAGTGCTGGAGTAACTCAGCAGGTCAAGCAGCATCTGGAAAACTTGGGTAGGTGATGTTTCGTGCTGGGGGAGGGGGGTGCTTCGCACGGAAACTAAGCATCAGGTTACCTTGCAGTATAATTCTGAGTCCTACGGACAATAAGGAACAATCAATGGAGGAATATATAGAAAGGAACTGCAGATGCTGGTTTACACTGAAGATACACAACATGCTGGGAGAGGCATCTCTGGAGAGAAGGAATGGGTGAAGTTTCAGGTCGAGACCCTCCAGTCTGAAGAAAGGTCTTGACCTGAAACGTCACCCATTCCTTCTCTCCAGAGATGCTGCATATCCTGCTGAGTTACTCCAGCATTTTGTGCCTATAACAATGGAGAAAGATAGGGTTGAGTCTAAGGCTGAAGAGAAGTTCAAGAAAGAGGATGCCATTTGTAATTTTTGTTGGGGCGTATTAATGCTTTAGTTTAACGATACAGCATGGAAACAAGCCCTTCGCCCCACCCAGTCCACATTGACTCTCGATCACCAGTTCACACTCGTTCTCCATCATCAAATTTACGCGTCCAATCTCAGCGCGGGCAATTTTTAGAGGCCTGTTAACCTACAAAGCCGCACATCTTTGGGATGTGGGAGGACCCGGAGGAAATCCATTCGGTCACAGGAGGAATGTGCAAACTCCATGCAGACAGCACCTAGTCAGGATTGAACCCGGGTCGCTGTTCCAGTGAGGCAGTGGCTCTACCAGCTGCACCCCTGTGTTGCCCCTGTTCTGGCAAGGAAAGCTGGATGGAAATTGAATGTGAAGTTGCAGGAAACGAAGGCGTTCTGGCTGTTGGAGACGAAGGAACTGGCGCAGATGTTGAATAATAAATCTATGCCTGGAGTGCTGGTTTTCTTGAGAATGCTTGAAAATAAGTGTTGTGGCTATCTGGCCCTTGAACCCTGTCTTGCCTGTCAATATGATCATGGCTGATGATGCCCGAGGGTTCACCCCTTCTTTTTCTTCCCCCATTGCCCTAAATTCTTCCAAGCTCTATTTGCTTAAAAATCTCCACTGTAATAGTAGGGATACCGCGTGGAAACAGGCCGTTGAGCCCATGCCGACCAGTACTAGTCGTCCCCGTACACTAGTACTATCCCACACACTAGGGACAATTTACAATTTTACCTAAGCCAATTAATCTACAACCCTGTATGTCTAGAGTGTGGGAGAAAATCTGCGCACCAGGAGAAAACCCATAGTGGTCACAGAGAGAGCGTACAAACTCCGTACAGACAGCATCCGTAGTCGAACCCAGGTCTCCGGCATTGTGAGGTAGCAGCTGTACCGCTGTGCCACTACTGCCCTAATACAGCCTCCACATTATTTCAGGGCTTCGCTGCATTCACCGGGAAGAGACATTCTAGAGATTCACCACACTGTGTGAAAAGCATTGGAGGTTGATTAGGGTAATTCTTGGAATGATGCAATTACCTTAGGAATAACAGTCCCTAACCATCTGAGGCTATTATTTTAAAAAAAAGAGATATGACCTTATTGATGATTAGCAGGGCTTATTATCCCAAGCCAGATAGATGCAGCAAAAAACACACTACTCGTAGCATTCTGTGGGTCAAGCTGCATCTGTGGGTCAAGCTGCATCTGTGGAGGCAAAGGGAAAGTCTCCAGGTACTTGTGAGTGGCAAGAGAAGGGAAGGATGACAAGATCATCTGAGAAATGTGTGTCAAACTTGCATTCATGTTTATAGAGCATTGAAACAGGCCCTGCAGTCCAACTTGTCTGTGACCACTGGTTTTCTCACTGAGCTACTCCCATTTTCCTGTGTTCAGTATTTCTCTAAAACTTCCCTATCTAACTGTCTAAATATCTTTTAAATGTTGCCACTGGTCCTGTCTCTATGGCTTCCTCTGGTAGCTTGTTCCGTACAAGAATGAATGAATGAATACGTTTATTGGCCAAGTATGTGCATATACAAGGAATGTGCCTTGATGCTCTGCTCACAAATGACAACACAAACATACAGTTAACAATTAAGAATAAAACATAAACACATCAAAACAATGAGGATGCAACATTACGGTCTAAACATGTGGGTGAAAATAAACCAGAACAAAAAAGAGACTACAGACTTTGGTTATTGAGTAGAACTACTACTCGTGGGAAAAAAGCTGTTTTTATGCCTGGCTGTGGCTGCTTTGACAGTCCGGAGTTGCTTTCCAGAGGGAAGTGCTGCAAAGATTTTGTGGCCAGGGTGAGAGGGGTCAGAGATGATCTTGCCCGCTCGCTTCCTGGCCCTTGCCATGTACAGTTCGTCAATGGGGGGGGGGGGAAAAGGTTGCAGCCAACAACCTTCTCAGCTGATTGGATGTCGTGCTTGGTGGCTGAGCCAAACCAGACCGTGATGGAGAAGGTGAGGATGGACTCAATGATAACAGTATAGAATTGGACCATCATTGCCTGTGGCAGATTGTGTTTCCTCAGTTGCCGCAGGAAGTACATCCTCTGTTGGGCCTTTTTGACTGGAATCATCTGTGTGAAGAAATTGTCCTTCCAATCTCTTTTAAATCTTTCCCCTCTCATCTTAAACCTACGCCCTCTAGTTCTGGACTGCTCTACCCTGGAAAAAAGACCGTAACCAATCTCCTTATCTACACTCATTAATTTGTGTACCTATATAAGTTTATCCCTCAGCCACTTAATGCTCCCTGGAAATAAGACCCAGCCTCTCACATTGGCAACAGTAGACCTAATGCCTCACAGCGCCAGAGACCTGGGTTCGATCCTGACTGCGGATCCTGCCTGTATGGAGTTTGCACATTCTCCCTGAGACCGTGTGGGTTTTCTCCCACATCCCAAAGGTTTGTGGGTTAATTTGCCTCTAAATTGCCCTGGTGTGTAGGAAGAACTAGTGTGCGGGTGATCAATGGCCGGCGTGAACTCAGTGGGCCAAAGGGCCTGTTTCCAAGCTGCATCTTGAAGCTCTCATAACTCAAGTCCGTGAGTTCTAATAACATCCTGGTGAATCTTTTCTGCACTCTTTCCAGCTCAATTACATCCTTCATATAGCTGGGCGATCAGAACTGCACACAATTCCTGCAGATAAAAGTAAAAAGAAATGTGGGCGAAGAACATCAGAACTAAAGCAGTATTAAAAATGCCAAAAGCGTGGATACATCTGTGGAGAGAAGAAAATGGCAACTTTTGTTCAGAGACTTTGATCAGAATTGGAACAAAAGTATGAAGAGCTGCTATAGGTTTCATGCAAGTTACAGGGCCAGAGCTTGAGGGGGAAAGGCGAGAATTACATAATTTAGAGAGACAAAAGGGAGAATCAAGTTTATTGTCATATGCACAAGCACAATGAAAATCTTGCTTGCAGTGGCCACACAAGTTCAGACTTGGAGGGCACATAAAAACAAGAGATGGAATACAAGAAAAAGATGCTGGAATCTTAAACAAAACACAAAGTGCTGAAGGAACTCAGTGAATCAGGCAACATATTTTTACTTCAGAACTTTGTATTTTGCACGTGAAAACAAACTGATCGAGTTAGGGTGGCAGAGTTGCACAGTAGGTGGAGCTGCAACCGCACAGTCCCAAATTCCCAGGTTTGATCCTGACCTTGGGTGCTGCCTGTGTAGAGTTTGCATGTTTTCCCAATGGCTGCAGGTTCCCTCTGGGTGCTCTGGTTTCCTCCCACATTCCAACATTCCAAAGGAGTGTGGGTTTGCAGATTAATTGCCCCTAACATGTAGGGAGTGGATGGGAAAGACGGTCGCCTGGAGTTGGCGGGCCGAAGGGTCTGTTTCAATGCTGTATCTCTAAAACTATACAGTCTGAAGGGGCTTGACCCAAAACATCACCCATTCCTTCTCCAAAGATGCTGCCTGTCCTGCTGAGTTACTCCAGCATTTTATGTCTAACATAAATTCCACAAGACAGCTTAAATAAAGCTGTGCAAAGAACAAAGTCACAAGTGAAAAAAGCAGAACTGGGGGAGATAAAACTATGGTATTGTAATGCAAGAGGTTGGTTGAGGGTGCTGCAAAGGCTTTCAAATAGGGAGAGAAAAGGTGCAATGTTACTACAGGTGTACTGTTGTAAACCTGAATCTGCAGGTCCTTCTTTCTCCATATTTACAAGAATGATATTGTTGTAGAATATCAAGATTCTGATATTGTTGATATTCAGAATCAAGAATATCATATTAGTTTTCCCAAAAAAAGACATAAAGTGCTGGAGTAACTCAGCGGGTTAGGAGGCATTTCTGGAGAAAATGTAGAATGGAATCGCAGATGCTGGTTTACAAAAAAAGACACAAAGTGCTGGAGTAACTCAGTAGGCCAGGCATCTCTGGAGAAAAAGTGTAGAAAGGAACTTCTGATGCTAGTTCACATAAAGAAAGACGCGTTTCTTAAGCAACTCGGCATCTCTGGGGAACATGGATGGGCACTGTTTCAGAGGTTGCTAGTGCGCACCTTTAAACGGCGGCGCGCACGTCGCTTTGTTAAGTAGCGTGGTGACGTAAGCGTCCCTCCCTCAGTGACGTTTCAGTTGCCATGGCGCGGTGACGCAGACTCCCTGCGTGCGTGCGTGCGTGAGGCGCGCGCGCCGCCAGCGGATTTTCTTTTCCACCCCAAAATAAAATCTTCCAACGGAACCGAAATCCACCCGAACGCCGACATGGCGCCGCCTCGGCCGTTTTAAACCCCCATAACGTCGCCTCAGACCGCGTTTAAAATGCCCCGCGGTCAGCTGCGCCAATGTATCTGAAGAAATCTCGAAGCACCTCGATAAACGGCATCGGAAAACAAGGTAGGTTAAGCTTATAAAAAAGAATCGACGGCTTCAGTTCGTCAAAACGCCTCGTATTAATCAGTACAACTGTACCCACAGCTCCGCGTATCGTTAAACTCGACGTTTTGTTTCATCCTGTGGTGTTTTTGGGGGTGATTTTGTTTATCCCTCAGTTGACGAGGAGGAAGATTTCTGTCCTCGATGGTATCGCGTCAACCAAGCTTGATGTGGGCCCCAGTTGTGATGGACGGCCGGGCTGCGCCAATGAGAGAGGGCATCCGGCGAAAGCGGGCCAATAGTGATGCGGGGAAGGGGCGGGGCTAGTGAACCAGCACGTTAGGTTGTGCCCACTATGTGTTGGGGGGAGGAGAAGGAAGGGGAGACAGCTGATGTCTAGGCAGGGCGAAGTTTTTTGGAAAATAGTTCAAAATCTTTTAGTGTTTGTGCTCTGCATATGTTCTTTTGCAATCTTAATTTTGTTGTGTAGAGTTCAAACCGCAAGGGCCATGTGTTTTGGAAACTAACTACCATTACTGTCTATTTTTCTCTTTGCTTTTCCTATTTTCACCCAAAGTAGTTCCCTATTCTAAAGAGGGAAGAGGAAATAAATAAATGGTTAGGTATGGGTAGATATCTCTCTGATGCATAACACTCCAAATTAACGATGAATGTCAGTTGTTTCATTCCACCGTTCATAACCGATGTAGTTTGCAACGTGGGATTAATGAATAGGAGGAGATACTCCTTCAGGAATTGGTGGATATGCAAGGTGAGAGATTTCTGGTTCAAGAGTGTTTAAATGACATATGAACCTGAACATTGAGGTACTTACTTGCTACAGCTTTACAGGCGCATTAGACACAAGGAGAACAATGTATCCAATAAATGATCAGTTATTACAACTAAACTAGACCACGATTGCAAAGAACCAAAGTAGGTAGAGCAACCACAGTAGTGCTCGGCATTTAAATGATTCGGCATCACACTGTCTATGTGTACGTCACCGGTTATTTTTGTCCTTCAGTGAGTTTATTCTGTCTGGGCAGACAATTCAAATAAGAAAAATCCCTTTGTAAGCTTTTGCTCAGGTTTGTAAATGTGTGGGAGATGAATAATCTTGGAGAATCGTGACAATTGTGTGTTTTTGCTTCAATGGTGGAGGGGAGATGTAAAGGAACAGAGTGAAATAGTATCTCCCAACTAAAGTCACGGCACAGGAATTTGAAAGTGATAAGATGTTAACTAATAGCAGTGTAGTGATCAGTATAGCAAAATGAATATCCCAAGGGATTCCATTCTGAATTGCTATATTTGTTTTGTTTGACTACTGAAGTGCAAACGCCTTTGTTGATCAGCAACTTTTGTGTTCTTTGTTTTAAATTTTGTTTCTATTCAGATGCTTAGTTCTGCTACTCAGATTGCTTTAGAGTGCGAAATCACAGCCCACTTGCTTATTTTCTGGTTTTCTCTTAATTGTTTCCTGTCGCAAGTTAAATGTAGTTTCTGGGGTTGTGGTGCTGAGCGTCAGAATAGCCACTGAGAATGTGGACAGCTGCTGGCTTTGACAGGTAGGTACATGGTTTGGCACTAGCTTCCCAAGTGAGATATTTCCCCACAGCACTGGACTGAAAGTCCCTAGGTTATGACGGGGAATTGTTCATAACCTACACTGTACGTAAGTCGGAAATGACCAACAACAAAATATGGGAGAGGATCACAGAAGGAGCTGTAACAGGAGAGTGAGCAGGCATTGGGAGAGCGGCCACCAGCAGGCCTCACTGACTCAGTCAGTGAGCGAGTCTGCTCAGTGCTTCCAACTATCCATGGCTCCACCCAGCCCCCTCCCCCCTCCCCCCTGATCTTTGCAGCTCTGCTCTGTGTGTGGGTGGGGGGAGACGATGCAAAGGAAGGCATGTAAAAATGTCCTGTTCTCACCTGGCAGAAGATACCTGCATCCCCACTGCACGTTTGGTCCAATGTAATCTCACCCTACGTAATTGTATCCTCAACTTCATCTGCAGGTCACAATCAGTGAATCTGGCAACAACACTTCCTCCTCTAACAATCAACACTGGACCCCCTCAAGGCTCTGTACACACGTTCCTGCTTTGCTCTCTCTGTACCCACGACTATGTAGCTAGACACAGCTCCAAAGCCAACTTTAACTTTGCCAACGATACCACCGTTGTTGGATGGATAACAGATAATGATGACTCAGACTGCAGGAGGGAGATTTGAATGATGCCAGAACAACATTCTTGCTTTCAACATTAGTGAGACTAAGGAGCTAATTGTTGACTGCAGATGGGGAATGGTGGGGATCTATGAAGTTGGCCTGTGGAGAGGCACAGCATTATGTTTCTAGACATGCATATCTCTGAGGATCTGTCCTGGGCCCAGCATATTGATGCAATCACAAAGAAATCTCATCAATGCCTCTACGTACTTAGAAGATTGAGAAGATGATTTGTTAACCACCTGGTTTTACTTATGATGTGGTATGTGAGAAGGAGTTGTTGTTACTGCATCATTTCAGCCAGGTCCATAGTGTTTTAAATATTATATGTAGTTGTGTACCATTTAAAAAATCACAAGGGTTTACAACTAAAAGAGGCACACAAAGTTGTGCCTTGAATAGGAAGAGAAGATTAAGGGTTTAGAATAAAAGTAAACATTGCATTCCAAAAAAGTACCAAGCATCAAAAATCCAAGGCTTTCTTTTAACCACAAAACATCAAATTCAAGTGGAGTCATGAGAGGCTGTGGATGCTGGAATATTGAGCAAAAAAGACTGCTGGATAAACTCGATGAGGCAGGCAGCATCTGTGGAAGGAAATGGACAGATGGTGTTTCAGGTTCTTTAGATTGGAGCTTACCTGAAACATTGTCTTGTATTTACCTATCCAAAAGAATGAAGAAAAATGCATTTTAAGATTGCTATTAGGTAGTAGAGTTCATAAATTAATTCAGAATAGAAAAATGGTACTATTTGGAAAAATTAAGAAACCATTTGGTAAGTGAGTATAGCAAGACTGACCAAACTGACACGTGCAAGAGTATTTAATTGTCATATACACCTGGAACAGAACAACTAAATTCTTTCTGTAGCTTTACAGACTCATTAATGTAACAAAACAATAAATAAATAGACAATAAAGAATAATACAATACATTCTCAGACTGAAGAAGGGTCTCGACCTGAAAGGCCACCCATTCCTTCTCTCCAGAGATGCTGCCTGTCCTGCTGAGTTACTCCAGAATTTTGTGTCTACCTCAGGTTTACTAGGTAAGTAGACCGTAATACTACAAGCCAAAGAATGTTGTGCATCCTTTTACAAAGTCCAAAATAGTTTGATGCTGAGGTAGTATTGTGGTAAAATTGTACAGTCGTTCAAGAGCCTGACGGTTGATTAGAAAAAAATGTTATTGAACCTGGCGGTAATGGATCTTGGGCTCTTGTGCCTTCCTCCCCAAGGTAGATGTGAGCATGCTCAGTGTGGTGTATGTCTTTGACAAAATTGTTTTTGTCTTCAGGCAGAGCTTATTGTAGATCCCTTTGTGGTGGGGAGCTCACTACCTGTGATAGATCAGGCAAAGTCCACCACTTTCTGCAACCTCCATTCTTGAGCATTCAAGTTACCAAACCAGGCCATGATAAAACCAGTTTGTATGCCCTCTAATGTACACTTATAAATGTTCAACTGAGTATATGCCGACTTGCGGGATCTCCTCAAACTTCTGAGAATATAGCGGCATTGATGAGCTTTCTTGTGATTCCATCAGTGTGCTAGGCCCAGAAATTTGTTGTTTGGGTGAACAGGCTATTTCTGGTCTTGTGGTCTGCATTTAATGATTCACTGGGCTGGCGGAAGTTTCAGTGAGAGGGAAGTATAAGAGCAAGATTTTTTTTTTTTTAAACCTTTTCATCCTTCACAATTTCAATGTCTCAAAGTTCTCTGGAGCTTGAGGAATGATGGAGGTTGGTTTATGATGTTGGTGAGAAGGGAGCTGATCTAGGTTTAGTCTGTAATGGCTGCTTTTTACAAGCTTGCCACATGCAAATACAGTAAAACAAAAAAGTAATCTTACCCAAAACTTGTTTTGCAGAAGATTTTTTTTCTATCCTTCCAGTGCTAATTACATTTTCTAGTCCTTGGTTAGATCTGGCGATGTTGGGGTTGGTTTAACTTAATATATAAAGTTTTTTCAAATAACAAGAAATATTTATGGAGGCCATTTACTTGTAGAGTGGCAGAAAGTAAATTTAACTTGCAAATAAGATCCTTTAATGTTTTCTGTGAGAGCTGTCATTTTGGGTCAGGGTACTTCGATAGACCTCAAACATGCTCAGTATTGTGGACTTTTCGTTCATTTAAAAATAAATGCTCGGGGGTTGATCAGAACCCTTTTAAGTTTCTAGTTTTGTACAAACTGTCAAATTATGAACTCGCCTACCAGGGGTCTGATTTATTTTCAAAGGAAATTGGATGTTGGAAAAGATGCACAAACTATGAAAGAGATTAATTTTGTGTTTTAATTTGTATTTCCCATTAGATAATGAATCAAAGAAAAAGAAAAAGGCTGCAGAAATTCTCCAAGCCTTAAACAGCTCTCCGGTGGATGTGGCTGCTTTGAGGAGAATGGCAATCAGTGAAGGTGGTCTTCTGACAGACGAAATCCGCTGCAAAGTGTGGCCAAAGCTCCTTAATGTGAACACGTGTGATCTTCGTCCTAAACCAGGTAACTCTTGTTCAGAGTATTTGTTCCAGTACTGAAATGCACGGTTGAGCTGCTAATATAACATCAAAGATCAGAAAGATTAATGATGACGTAAGTTTGAAGTTGAGGCACTGTATAAAAATACAGGCCTGTGAATTTTCCGTGTTTTTAAAAAACATTTTCCGCTTTTTGCATGATTTCCACATTTTTCACTTTGCCAAAATCGCGTTTTCCAGCGGAGAAATCGGATTGGAAAAAAAAAGAAAATAAGGATTCAACCCACCGACGACAGCGCGTTGAAAAATAAACGATGTATAAACTTGTAATGAACACTAGGGTTCCGCTAGATGTCGCTGGGGTTTCCGCAAGAAATCCCCCGCGCCCTGGAAGTCTCCCCGAAAATGTGGCACCTAGGCTGGGCAAGGCAGCCAATCTCGACCTCATTGGGACTTCCACGGCCGATCGGTGGGTTGAATTTGCAAATGTATTCCCATAACTGACTTCCTTGGCTGGCTGGATAAACCAGCAAAGCTCTGGAACCAAGAGTGCCAGAAAATCAGTGGTGGAACTGTAATGAGTAAATATTAAATTTAAGTGCAAGATTATATAGCTAAATTAATTAAGACGGTGTTAAAATACCTAAGGGTTGGATGTACAACTGTGGTTATTGTCTCCTGGATCTACTCCCTTTAATTTTTATAGTTATATCTTTTTTTTAATCCTCTTATTCTCTCTTCTCAATAGTTTATAGTTTTTTTTGTTGTTTTTTTTTCCTTTCTTCTTTATTTTTTATTTTCTCTCTTTAAAAATTTAAAAATTGAAGTTATGTAAGAACTCTGTAACAAATGTGTCTTTTATTTCTATTTGTACATATGCTTTTCAAAAATAATTTATTTTTTTTAATTAAAAAAAAAACATGGCAGAAAAGCCAATTACCACCTTTTGGGGCTGAATATCAATTAATGTGCAAATTTACTTTAATGTTAGTAGTATACAGTGACATATTTGCATTATTTTGTAATGTCCGATTTTACTTTGAAATGCACTAAGAGGCTTGAAACTGGTAATTTTGTGTATAGATTTTCAAATACGTTCCAATTTTTTGATCCCCGCTGTACGCCTCGTGCAAGCGCTCGGCTCTTTTCCTCTTTTTTTTTTAACCTCACTCACATGCCTGAAAATAGTGCTTCACAAAGTCACTATTCACATCAATTTTGAGAGTTTCAAAGAAAGAGCAGGAATGCCCTTGTGGCCTCTTGAACTTATTCCAACATTTAATAAAATCATAGCTGATCCAATATATCAACTCCATTTCCTTCCTGATCCTATTTAACCCGAGGTTCAGTTGGTGATCAAAACTCGTATTATTTTCACCTGGAATATATTTTGCCACTGAGCGCGCTTTATTTGGGGTAGAGACGGCTTAAGATTCTTAACCCACTGATTGAAAAACAAATCTTCTTACCTTTTTCCATGTGTGGCCTTGGGTAAATGTTTGCTGTAAAGTTTACTCGCTCTTCCACAATCACCATCCCCACCGTGAATTCCATTTTAATATAATTTGCCTTCATAATTGCTAATCTCCTTGCAAACATTGAGCTTTTTATAAACCCAAATCATTTTGTAATGATTACCTGCAATTAATAGACTCTTATGAATTAATATGTGTTTCTTCCAAAGTGTGTAACCGCCATATATCTATTGTACCACATCTACTTTCTCGCTCTGCCTTTCTCTAATTGCATTGCAATCCTTATTCTCTCACCTTACTCTCATACCTAACTACATTCTGCAGCAAACTTCCATATATTGCACTTGGCCCCTTTATCTAACTCGATGTCGTAGCACTAATTGTGGCATCTCGCTGGTAAAGTTTTTCACCAACAAATAATACTATGAATATTTCTTATCCATTTGAAAAGGCGGTGGAGTCTTGGATTTATATCTTGTTCAGAGTGAAGGCTCTCCCAACAATGCAATGCTCTCAATATTGAGGGGTGTCTTTTTCTTTGAGCCGATAATCCTCTGGTTTAGTTTAGCAATACAGCATGGAAACAGGCCCTTCAGCCCACCAAGTCCGTGCGAACCAGCGACCCCCGTGCACTAGCCCTATCCTACACACTAGGAACAATTTTCAATTTTTATCAAAGCCAATTAATTCCATACCTACTTTCCATTAACCTATAAACCTTTGCAATGTGAGAGGAAACCAAAGCTCTCTGAGAAAACTCAGGGTGGTCACGGGGAGAACGTATAAACTGAACAGACAGCACCTGTAGTCAGGATTGAACCGAGATCTCTGGCGCTGTAAAGCAGCAATTCTACCGCTGCACCACCATGCCACCCTGATATGAGAAGCTGAACCAACCCTTGCACATCATTGGATGTTAATTTCATAGCTCTTTAAATCAAATTGCTTGATCAGGAATGAATAACAGCATGTAAATTGTCTGAATTATGGAATATGATTGTTTTGAGTTCAATATGTTGTTTGTACTCGGTAGATTGTAGCTTGTAGTGTAGAAATTTTACATGGCTGCTGTTAATTATACAACATGAATTTAATAGTAAATACTTGGCCTTTGCAACAGGACCAGAACTCCGAGAGAACAACAAAGACTATCAACAGGTGCGACTGGATGTGCAGCGATCATTACGGCGCTTTCCACCCGGTAAGATATGTTGTTGAGAAATCCAGTTATCTTGTTGGAAATGGAGACCACTCACACCTTGGGTTGTATACTCAGGAATAGGTTGATGCACATAGTTTCACTAATACAATAAAGCACCAATATTAATTTGCATGGAGATCAGGAATAAACAATCGAATATTGTAAAGATTCTCCACTTGCAGGAGGCAGCCGCAATGCATCATTGACTTAACGGAGAAGAAGTTGGGGAACAGTGTCACAGTATGTTTAGAACGAAGAGTATTGAATACGGCTAACAAACATGCAGCATAGCAGGGGCCCATGTGAGTGCCCATAGCTACACCTTTGATTTGGCGAGGGATCAAAAGAAAAGTTGTTGAGGGTGAGGACAAGTTATGTCCGGTGGAGGGAAGTAGAACATAGAACTGTATTGCACAGGAACAGGCCCTTTGGCCCAGTTTGTTTACCTGTTGGAGAGTGTGTGAGGTGTCCTAGGTATAGGTGAGACAGGACTGGACAAGGGAGGGACAAGATAGAGTTGGAGTATGAGCAGATGAGATCAGTGGGGCAAGAGTAGGCAGAAACACTGGGCCTTCCAGGGCAGTCCTGTTTGTGGATCTAGTGTAGGTGCTAGATATGGGAACTATCAGGTTGGAGGCAGTGGAGGGGAGACTGCCAGAAATTAGGTGACCTAGTGGTTGGGGAGATTAGGCGCTATATAATTGTAATGGTGGTTTTGGTTGTGGTAAGGAGCTAACTACTGCAGTGTATCTTTAGAATAGAGAGAATAGTCCTTTCCTTGCTTTTCATCACTACTTTTAAGGACTTAATTGTTTCCTTCTAGATGTTTAAGTGATTAATTGATTTTTTTATTGGTTGGGAGAGGTTGCATAATCACCAACCTATCTGGTATACTGTAATATGTGATGGTGTCTGCAAATACTTTCCGTTAGATCGGAGTTATGACTGTTACTGTTAGTTTGTGCTGAGGTTGGGAAACTTATCTCTTTTCTTATCGGGAGCGGGAAAGGAGGATAACCAAACTCTAGGTTTCTCTGTAAAACCTCCAATGACATTCAGACAATGTTTGGGAGATAGACACAAAATGCTGGAGTAACTCAGCAAGACAGGCAGCATCTCTGGAGAGAAGAAAAGGGTGACGTTTCGGGTTGAGACCCTTTTTCAGACTGTTAACCAGTACCTACAGTTCCTTCCTACCTCTCCAGAGATGCTGCCTGCCCCACTGAGTTACTCCAGCATTTTGTGTCTATCTTGGACGTAAACCACCATCTGCAGTTCCTTCCTACTCACAATGTTTGTGGAAGCCTTGGGGAAGAGAGGATGTGTATCCTCCTGATTACATGATGCACAGCACACAACAAGAAATTAAGAGAGAAATAATTAGAAAAGAATTACACAACGACTTGCATAATACAAATCCCCATCCCCCACACAGCTGAAACCTAGATGCTGCTAACTAAGTGTTGGCAAGCAGAGGCCACCACATTCTTTAAGCTCTCTGTTCATGAACTATGGATATATCTATGATCACATCAAAAAGGCAAATGCCAAACAATTTGTGCTTTGTTTATCACAATCTGTTGCTCATCCCCTGATCTGCTGCAATGATTCTGGTCCTGAGGAGATGATTTATGCATAAAATAATCTTCAAAACTTACATAGTGTTACTTTTGTACACTTAATATTCCCATTAAAAACTTGTATAATAGCACGGTGGTGCAGCCGAAGAGTTGCTACCTTACAGCACCAGAGACCCAGGTTTTATCCTGTTTACGGGCACTGTCTGTACGGAGTTAGTACGCTCCCTCTGTGACAGTGTGGGTTTTATCCGTGTGCTCCAGTTTCCTCCCACACTCCATAGATATACAGGTTTGTAGGTTAATTGGCTTCGGTAAA
Organism: Rhinoraja longicauda; assembly: GCF_053455715.1. Lineage (NCBI taxonomy): Eukaryota > Metazoa > Chordata > Chondrichthyes > Rajiformes > Arhynchobatidae > Rhinoraja > Rhinoraja longicauda. Next base: position 15,852,226 of record NC_135974.1, read on the forward strand.
ATTATAAATTGTTTCTAGTGTGTAGGATAGTGCTAGTGTACGGGATGATCGCTTGTTGGCGCAAGACTCAGTGGGCCAAAGGGCATGTTTCCGTGCTTTACCTCTAAAGTCGAAAGAAATTAAGTCATACAAAAGCTTGCTATTCGCAACCACTGCAGAGAACTGTTTGAGTTACTTCAGATCATTGGCGTAATGTCCGTGTGGTATCATTTTTAAGTTGGGCTGTGTGGCCTGAGAGGCACTTGTGTCATACTCATAAAGCTTTGTGTAATGACGTGCTTATAAAACATTGTAGTATACAGATTAGCAGGAGCATTGTAGTTAAGGATCTGCCAAAACAAATGCAACCCAATTCTGTGAGGCTCAATGCTAATGCATTTGCAGCGGGGAGTGATTTAGTAATGCATTCCCACCTAAAGTCATACATTTTAGTTTGAGAACAGTGTTTCAGAAGCATTATTCCATTTCATAGTTCACTACAAGTGTTAATTAGAAGAGGTCAGTTCATTTCCCTAGACTAAAAATTGTTTTGAATTCTTTAACCCTAAACATTTTGATTGTAGAATAGTTTATAATAGAGAGTAATTGAAATACAGGTTGAAACACTCTAATCTAGTACTCCTATGATGTGACCAGTACTGGACATTAGAAATCTCCAAACCCCTGAAATTGCCCCTCTATGTAAACAAGAGCTTCACCCTTAAGTTTGCCAGTTCACTCTGCACAAACCTGAAGTGATCTTCCATTGTGACTGGCAGCTGCAGGTTTCAGTTTCCAAAATAAATCCATTGAGTGGCCTTCTCTTGTGACCAAGTAGCCTGCAAAACATTGTCCTTGGTAAACTAGTTTAGTTCTCTGTATATGTTTCATGTTTATTTCTTCCACATAAATTACTTAAGAGCATATTTTTATTTCTTACCTCAAATTCTGCTAATGGAGAAAAAGAAAAGTGCTAATACGGTTGTCCTGGTGGTTGTCTTGCAAACTGATGGCAGCAAATTCAAAAACCATGGGTGTTGCTGGACCAGAGAATGCTGGATCGGGGTGTTTCAACCTGTGGTTAATGGAAGTGGGTATCTATCAACAACAAAAGCGTATATGGAAGGATTAACTTGCACACGAAAACCAGACTATGGGTGTCAATAGACCAGAGAGTTGCAACCTGTGGTTAATGGAAGTGGGTAATCATCAACGACGCAAACTTTTGGGGAAGGATTAGTTTTCAAAAAGTGAGGAGTTCTGAACATTGTTGAATTCATTTTGCCCTTTCTACTAGATTTAAGTGGTAGGTATCAGTTTTGGTTAATTTGCTCTCGACAGGGGGGACTTGGAAAAATAGTGAGGTTTTTGGCAAATATTTAATGATTATTGATCACCAATGATTTGTAGGAATGCCGGATGCAGAGCGAGAGGCACTGCAAGAAGAGCTGATTGACAGTATCTTGGAGGTACTAAAGAAACATCCCCAGCTTCATTATTACCAGGGTTACCATGATATAGTGGTCACCTTCCTTTTGGTTGTCGGTGAAAGAATGGCAACAGCTCTAGTGGAGAAACTTTCCACACATCATCTCAGGTACTTGGCTTTTAATAGTAGTGTTAACTTTTCTACGTGTTCCAATCGATTTAGAGACAATGTTCATCTGCCAGGAAACAGCTGCTTCTTCCAGACCAGCCTTCATTCCCTTCACTGATTCTTTAGCTTTCCTTTCTGTATTGTAGTTTTCTTTTGCTTTCCATTCCTTATTCTAGTTGTTTCTGTTCTAAATTGCATTATTAATCAGTGAGGAATTTGTAATTGGCTGCCAACCCTTCATTACTGTCTTTGTGTCTATAACAAGAAAGATGGCTTAATGGTTTTGTATCTCTAATCTTGCAATTGTCTTGAAAGGATTATAAATAATCCATTAAGCCTAATTTAAACATTCATCCTCTGCTGAGGCCTCTTGTTTATATTTGCAGACAATTATTAGCAAATCCCATTGTTTTAGTCTCTGACTCGCTCTTTTGTAGGTACTGTGGGCTGAGTGCGCGGCTGGCATTGAGTCCGGACCGTAAGGTGTGTGATTGGGGTCTGGCAGAGGAGAGTGGTCTGCATTCGCTCACCTGTGAGGATCATCCTTGATGACAGTTTTTCAGTTTATGACTTGTGTTCATCACTGAATTAAAAAGCACTGAACATATGGAGGCTTGGAACATTAAAAAAGGCTAATTTTCCGGACTCCTTGTGCATGCCCTTTCATTTGGTAGAAAATGAATGTCTACCAGTTAACTGAAGAAACCAGTTAGACACAGTTTGATGACTGCCCCAAGACATGGTCAAGAGGTTGGTTTGGAGAACATGCTGAAAAGGGACTAATGCTTAGTATAAACCACAATTTGTATTGCAAAATGTGGTTGGGGCTCAACACTTCAACTGTGGTTTCATCAAGTGCAGAGTGTATCCCTATGTTGGTTTGAAGGATAGAAATAATGATGTAACATATTTAACAGTGAATTATATACTCACCCCACTGCTCATAAGGAGCTTCTACTATGACATAGAAACAAGAAACTGGCTTACAAAAAAAGACACAATCAATGAGGCAAGCATCATCTCTGGAGAACATGGACCAGGGACGTTTTGGGTCGCGGCCCTATTTCAGGCAGCTTCTCCAGGGATGCTGCCTGACCACTGAGCTACCACAGCACTTTGTCTTTTTTTCCTACCATGACTTGGCTTAAGTTATTTCTTGGCTGTTTTCTGAGTGTTTAATTTGGTGGGACCATTATTATAATGGCATGTTTTTCAATAAAAATCGCGTATTTGAAAGTTGGAAACCATTCAAACTGTTGTAGACTATAGTTTTGCATCAATTTTGGCCAGGTCCTTGATGTTCAATCAGCCAGTGGTTCTCACTGGCAGAATAATTGATTAGATCAATAAAGGGCATTCAAATTATTTTTCAAATCTACGTCACAAAATAAATTTTCATTGTTGAATTTAAAAATTCTGCCACATTCTAAATATCTTTACGTTAGTAATTAAGGGTGTATCATCTGAAGCTATCAAAAACTTATATTCTCACTGATAATTGTCACAGTTTAAAACATAAAATTGTGTGCTAATTGAGTCCTAAAATCTGACCCTGTATAATAGTCCAAAATACACTCTGAATTTTTTTTTTTTTTTAATGTATTTATCAGAGATGAAAGGGAAACAAACATTTGCAGGCTTTGTAATTAGATCCTTGGACCCATGAAGGTTCTAGCAGATAATTAGTGTGGTTCAGCTGGATACTGTACATTAAACATGCAGGATATGCTATGGGGAACATGCTAACCGACTCTGGGTTACAGTGAACAGAAACATCAGCTCTCGTTGCAGGAATCTGATGTTCATGCCTTGCGACACATGGGCTCCACAATCCAAGACCTCTGAAGACTGAAAATGTTTATGCTGGCATATCCATTAAATAAATTACACAGACAATGGTCTTTTATTACTTCTGTCAGTGATTAGTGGAATGGTGGTGTTGGGGGGGAGGAGGAAATAGAAATGGTTTAGAGAGGTACATCTTTTGAGTTTTATGGTATTGCTAGGTTTTTGTTTGGAATAGTTCTGTGACATGAAATTTATGGAATGTTATACACAAAAACCCCCAGAAAAATCAATGTTAAATGACTGGAATCTAAGTCGATGGATTTAGGTTATACATATGAATAATCTAAATCCATCAAGTTAGATTCCAATCTGTGAACACTGATTTTTCTCAGTTTTTCATTTGATCTGTCAAACAACTAGTGTAGTAGTTTTATGTTCAAGTGCATGATTTGTGCATTCTTTTAAAAATAAGTATTTTTAACAAACAAACTTGTTATATTATAAGTTGAGCACTATTTTTGTTTATAGGGATTTTATGGACCCAACCATGGACAACACAAAACATATTTTAAATTACCTTATGCCAATAATAGAGAAGGTTAACCCAGAAGTCCATGATTTCATGCAAAGGTGAGTGTGTGAATATGGGTTGATTAATTACACCGTGGTTTACAACCTATGGGGAAACCCATACAAATGTTATCAGACACGGACTCACCATGCTTTAATTCCCCTATGTAGATTCTGTCTAGACAACAGTTGCAAAAATATGAAATCTAATTTGGTGATTTGGCAGACTCTGTTCAAAGATACTTTTCATTGGCTGTAAAGTTGACTAAATCTTTTCAATAATCCAACATTCGTGTCAATTGTGCCAACATGCTAAGCATGTTCTTGAAAAATTTTAAAAGGTCTTGGCAACGGGACAATTTCCCTTTGCTCTATCTATTGCACTTGAGTTTGAACTGAATGTATCTTATCTGTTTGGATAGCATGCAAAATAAACCTCCCTGTACACCTCGGTACATGTGATGATAATAAACCCAAACCTAAATTGGGAGTTCTCTAATTAGAATACTCACCTTTAAACCCAAAACATGGCAACTAGCTATTGGCTCTTCCGATACCAATCAATGTAAATTTGCCAGAGAAATCAACAGATCATAGCAATGAACTTATCATCGATAGAGAACAATTTCATGAAATAGATGATGTTCACTACTGTGTTTTCTGGGAACATGAAATCTTAGATTTTTAATGTTTCTTTGAATCATTTAACTGCCAGCAATCACTAGTAACAAAAACCTGAATGTAATATAACCTGAGACTTCAATCAGTTTTTGATATTTAAGTAAGACAATATGTGAAGCACATATAATTAAGAGAATTGCTTTCTTGTAATTTTGTATTTCGAAATTAATGAGTTTTACTCATGCAGCAATGTCCAATTTTGCCTACTACCGGATCACTTAAACATCTATGAAATGGAAGAAACTTCACATTCTCACAAAGACATTAAGTCCTAAATTAATGATAAGCACCTCTAAATTATGTTTACTTGCACTAAAGATTTTTCTATTCCCTACTCTTTTATTTTGTAGAGCTGAAGTTGGTACTATTTTCGCCTTGAGCTGGCTAATAACTTGGTTTGGTCACGTGCTTTCAGATTTCCGGCACGTAGTTCGGTTATACGACTTCTTCCTGGCGTGTCATCCGCTAATGCCAATCTATTTTGCTGCAGTGGTAGGTGCATTTTTCTTCCTCCTTCCTTGTTTGTTTAGGTAGAAGAGAGAAATAATTTGCTCAATCTCAGCTGAATTGGGAGTATTTCAGTTGAACATTTAAATTTGTGAATACCAAAAGTATTGAATGCTTAACATAGAATGGTAAAACTGTTGGCATTTTTCCCGATGATTTATCACCTGCTTTTATTGTCAGGTTGCCATATAAAGGGTCGGCTAGATGTAAAATCCTGCGCGATCTATGAATGCAGCCCAGTCTTTTACACAAGCCAGTCTCCTCCCCCACCCCGCCACCATCAACTCCATTTTCACTTTGTGCTGCCTCGGGAAAGCAGTCAACATAATCAAAGACCATTCACATTCTCTCTTCCCTCCTTTCCTGTTGGGTAGACACATACAAAAATCTGAAAGCACGTGCTACCACATTCAAGCAAAGCTTCTTGCCTGCTTTTATCATGCCCTTGGATGGACCACCTATGCTAGGGATGAGTTCCCAATCTTCCAGTCTACCGCACTGTGGCCCTTGTATTTTGTTTTTAACTGCAGCTGTAGCTATATTATGTTCTTTTTTGCTCTATCTTATATACACCCCTGTATGGTATGATTTTCCTAGCTAGCACACAAAACAGTTTTTCACTGTATCTCAGTACTTGTGACAATAATAAACCAATAATAAAATGCTGACATCCATATGGGTTTTTCTTATTCCTCTAGATTGTATTGTACCGGGGGCATGAAGTCCTGGAGAGTGAATGTGACATGGCTGCTGTTCACCATCTGCTGTCCCAGATCCCACAGGACCTTCCATATGAGACTCTGATCAGCCGTGCTGGTGATCTCTTTGTCCAGTTTCCTCCGTCCGAACTTTCTAGAGAGGTTGCCCAGAAGGAAAGGTAAGTCAAGTCGAGTTTCTATGCACAAGCACAGTGAGGTACAGGTAGAATACGTAGCAGCATCATAGGCACACAGACTTGGACAACACATTAAAAAAAAAAAATTGTACATAAATTACGTATAGGTTCTACAAGACACTGAAAATAAAAAATACTTTGCAAAATAACATGTTGGTGCAAAGCACAATTAGAAACACACCCCTGGTAATATAAGAGTGGTTCATCTTGTTCTATTGCCAAGGTAGGATTATGGTTGTGCAGGTTGGTTGAAGAACTTCATGGTTGTAGGAAAGTGGCTGTTCCATAGACAGTCGACAAAAGAAGCAACCTGACGGGGTAATTTAAAGGATGAACTTCAAAGAGAAGCTATGTACTTTGATTTGCTGCTGGTGAAAGGTGTTTGTATAAGATTCAGCATCTTTAATCATTGTCACTTCTACAAACTGCACCAAGGACATGATATCGTGCTGTCCTTGTTACAAGGAGTGCTTGGGTGTGTCTGACTTCAGTTTTGGATTATGTGATATTTCTGACAGCAGTGTAAGGTTTTGCAATTGTTCTTTTTGCTTGATGTCCAGCTGAATGAAGTGGTGATGGATGAGAGACATCGTGCAGTTGATTCCATGGTTCGTCCCCTTTACCAAGGAAGTCTTATTGCCTAGTCAAACCCACTTATGGAAGGCATTGTTACAAATTGGAAGCGATTATCTTCACGAGAATGGGGGGGGGGAGCATTTTGAGTGAAGATGTAGTTTGTGTGCCCTTTGACATTGACATGAAACTCTTGATATATCATGAGAAAAGTGAAAAGGGTGGCTAAAGGCCAAGGAAGCGTCGGGGAAACGAAATTATCTCAGGATATTGTATCTCGTCACCCACATTCAATTGTCTTGATCCTTGCAGTGAATGGACTTTATCAGTCCGCATCAAAATTAAGGTGGTCATTATTTCTCTCTAAATAATTTTTCATGCCCATCATAATTAGATTTTTGAGTGTGCCTCGATATCAGATTCTCTGTTAATGGTCTTTCTATGGTTTTGTGAATATGTATGAAATATTTGCTGCCTTTTTGGATTTTGTTTCCCCCTCTGCTCTTGAATGAGGCTATTTTGTATGTGTTCCATGAGCAGTATATTCGGAAATCTCAACTTAATTTCCTTTTCTCTTCGGTTGCCAAAAGATGGACAGACAAACTTGGAACCTTCATGATCTGTATATCAGTGTCGCCACCATGTGTAGAGATGGGGGAAATCTCGATGGATTTTAATGATCAAGATTCACATACTCAAAAAGCATTAGATGTATATTATTTGTAATTTTGTAAATCACAAGAATAAGAAACAAAATTCCAAGTCAATCTAAAAACACCCCTGTAAAATTCTATAGTAAGAATAGAAATCCATTTGCAAATGGGAGTTGTAATAGCTACCTGAGGTTAATCAATTGTAGGTTAGCCAACTTCTGGTCAAATGAAAGTAGTTTAAAATGAGACAGACCATTTGAAGAATTACAGAAGGTTTCATTATCACTGTGGTAATCCCCTGTAGACTATGAAATGATTCTTAACTAACATATAAAGATTAGAGGATTTCAAGGGACAATTTCTGTGTCATTCCTCGTGTTGAGCATAGTTAGTTAAAACTGGCATGTAATGTAGAGGATCTATCCAACTGTGGATAAAGAGGAGCCAGTATATAGACTATACTTAGCCTTCCAGAGGTATTTAATAATGCTGTTTCAAAACTTGTTACAGCAAATGGTTCATGGTATATATCGGGTAACATTGGCATGGATGGAGATTGTGAATTTGGGAAATGCGGTCAGAGTTGCGAGATGAATTTGCGTTGTCTTTTGTAGATGGTATGCACTGCAGCCATTGTGAATTGGTGGTGAAAAGAATGAATTTGTAAAATGGTTGATGGAGTTGTTCTGGATGATGTTGAGTTTTTTGAGAGTTGTCTGCATTGCACATATCTTGGCAAGTGAAGAGTTCTGCACCTTGTAATAGTAGAAAAGGTGTGGGGTGTCGAGGTTAGACATTTGCCATAGGATACCCAACATCTGATCTGCTCTGAGAGCTGTCGTGTTTACGTGGCTGAGCCATTTGAGTTTCTTATCAGTGGTAATCCCAAGGATGTCGTTAGTGGGGAGAGGTCTATTCGTGTTTTTAGTTAATATGTGTGTAAGGAATGTCAGTAAAGTAGTCACTTGTTTGCAAATCTTCTCTATTGAGACACAATGAATATTTATCCTGTGTCTATTATAGTCATATGACAAAAGAGCCATTTGGCTCAACAAATCCATAGCAATAGAGTTGTACAGCACAGAAACAAAATTTCATGAGAAAGAAATCAAGATTTTATTTGTAACAAAAGGAGCTACAATTGGAGCTTTGGTGCTAACACTGCTCGTGATGGGTGACCACCATTTTAGCTGTCCCATTGAGTAACATTCTTGGGAATCAACCTTAACTGGAAGCTTGGCTAGAACAGCCACAAAAGTACTATGAGCAGGTCAGGCATATGATAAACTGCCTTCAACTTGGCTGGATGAGGGTAGCTCAACACCTCTTAGAACAAAGCAACCTGCTTGAATGGCAACTCTTCAATTACCCTAAGCATTCATTCCCACCACCACTGGCACACAATGGCTACCCACCGTATATCCCAACTACCAAAAGCATTGCAGCTTGGCTTGCAGTTACTCTGAGAACATCTCTGCCACCAAGCAGGACCTGGTCCCCTCCAAGTTGCATGTCATCCTGGCTGTTTTCAATGGTGTCACTGGCCCTGGTATCCCTTCACATATGCTGTGAGTGTACCTACATCAGAAAGGGTGAAGTGATTAAAAAAGACTGCCCATCACTACCTTCTCGAGGGAAATAAACACTGGCTTTACCAGTGATAGCCAATTGTTGAACATTAACTAATGGTGTAAATCTAATATAGCTGTCCTTTAATTTATCTTATGGCCAGCAGAGACCAAATAGCAAACGAATTTCATTGACTGGCAGAAAGATATCTATGAAGATAAATCCATTTTGTGTGTATAGTGTTATAATGGATAGTGCAGTTAATATTAAACGCTAAGCCTTTATTGATGTCTTCTTTTCCTTGCAGATTATGTTCACAAGCAGAAAGCACCCCAGTGTAGTTTGATCCTAAATTCCCCAGTAAATATTTTTACGCTTGCAGTTGATAAGCAAGTATGGATATGTTATTTTGCAAAGTTAAATCTTTGTAAAGAAGGGGTATTTCCATTTCAGTATCGTACCACAATAGGATAGAACAGCGGGCTGGCTACAGCATCAAGGCAATTTGTTTCCAACTTCATGCATTGTCCACTCTGTCATATTCAGATGACACAAATTAGATTCTGAACTCTTGCTTTGCTGTAAAGATCCAATCTGAAGCAAAAGTGAGAGCGAGGAGCTATGGGCTATAACTTAACCGAAGTGCTTTACTGTTTACCCGGTGCTTTATATGATCGAAATAAATGACAGGCAGAAATGCAGCAGTCTGCGTTTTAACAGCAAATTAAGACAGGGACAGCTAAAGGTAAGAGTTTTTAAATTAATGAAACATTTTTCAGTTTGGATGTTTGTTACACTTTTATTTAAAATTGGAGTGTAGCACAGAACAAATTAAAGCATAATATTTATGCATGTAAATTTAAGCAACTTAGTGATACCCACTTCACTTCAGTTTTTTCTGTGCACGATTATTTAGTAACCTTTAAACAACTACCTCCATTCTATTGGGGAAATATCAGTCAGGAAGCATGTGGATGTCTGTTGTATTGATAGAGAAAATTTGTAGCGGGTGAAGTGATTTTGTGGGACTGTAGGAAGGATGTGAGACTTCAGTCACAGTGAGAGATTGGAGACACCAGATTTGATGTCTTGAGCAGAGATGGTTAAGCTGGGGTAAGATGTTGGAAGCGTGTGGGTAAATGCTATTTTGGAGTGGTATTCAAAATTATAAAGTCTTTTAGTACATAGTTTAAACTAGCAGGTGAATCAATAATCAGCAGAGATAGACTTAAATTAGTTAACAAAAGAACAATGTGGAAGATAGGAATTTATTTCCTTTGCCAATTATTACACTCTGAAATCCACGGGTTGACTGCATGATGCAAATTGATTCAGTAATAATTTTCAAATGGAAAATTGATGAATGTTTAGAACATTTTGCAGGGCAACAGGGAAAAGGCAGGGAAGCGGACTAATTGAATAACCTTTTCAAACAACTGGCACAAGCATGGTGTTCCAAATGCCCTGTGTAGAGCCATGATTGCATGATTCAATTTATATTACTTTTCTCAATCAATTGAAGTTAATTTGCCTATTTGCTGTTTATATATTTTTTACTGCGTCTTCTTCCTGAAGTGTTGAATGTCCCCACTCTCACAGAAGCCAGTGTTCAGCTAATTCAATTCATTCCATGTGGTATGCAGAAACTGCTAAGTGCAGCACAATGACAGTCCCGGCAACAGCAACCTCTCAGCTGTAGTCTGAAAGGCTTGTGCTTGGGAGGTACTTTGTGTCTTTAGCCAAGCTGTCCGAGTACTGTCACCTACCTGGCAATATAGCAATTTATTAGACATGACTGTCCTTTATTAGATAAGATATTCCAGGATTTAATTCTACTGGTCATGAAAGAACAAGTTTATTTTCATGTCAAGAAGGTATGTAGTGACCACAATGACTGCAGTAACTCGTGAAGCACTCATTACCATCTTTAGTGGAAACAAGGCCTTTGGCCCACCGAATCCACGCATAGTAGTGATTACCTGTACGGTAGTTCTATCCTACATCCTATGGGCAATTCACAGAGGCCAATTAACCTACAAACCTGTACGTCTTTGGGATGTGGGAATGCACTGGAGCACTTGGTCACAGGGAGAACATGCAAACTCTGTACAGCCGGCACCCGTAGTCAGGATCGAACTCGGGTCTCTGGTGCTGTAAGTAGAAACTCTACCGCTGCAAAACTGTGGCATAAATTACGGTCTAAATATGTGGGTGAAAATAAACCAGAGCGAAAAAGAAACTACAGACTTTGGTTATTGAGTAGAACTACCACTCGTGGAAAAAAGCTATTTTTATGTCTGGCTGTGGCTGCTTTGACAGTCCGGAGTCGCCTTCCAGAGGGAAGTGCTTCAAAGAGTTTGTGGCCAGGGTGAGAGAGGTCAGAGATAGACAATAGGTGCAGGAGTAGGCCATTCGGCCCTTCGAGCCAGCACCACCATTCAATGTGATCATGGCTGACCATTCTAAATCAGTACCCTGTTCCTGCCTTCTCCCCATACCCCCTGACTCCGCTATCCTTAAGAGCTCTATCTAGCTCTCTTTTGAATGCATTCAGATAATTGGCCTCCACTGCCTCCTGAGGCAGAGAATTCCACAGATTCACAACTCTCTGACTGAAAAAGTTTTTCCTCATCTCCGTTCTAAATGGCCTACCCCTTATTCTTAAACTGTGGCCCCTGGTTCTGGACTCCCCCAACATTGGGAACATGTTTCCTGCCTCTAACGTGTCCAACCCCTTAATAATCTTATATGTTTCGATAAGATCCCCTCTCATCCTTCTAAATTCCAGTGTATACAAGCCTAGTCGCTCCAGTCTTTCAACATATGACAGTCCTGCCATTCCGGGAATTAACCTAGTAAACCTACGCTGCACGCCCTCAATAGCAAGAATATCCTTCCTCAAATTTGGATACCAAAACTGCACACAGTCCTCCAGGTGCGGTCTCACTAGGGCCCTGTACAACTGCAGAAGGACCTCTTTGCTCCTATACTCAACTCCTCTTGTTATGAAGGCCAACATTCCATTGACTTTCTTCACTGCCTGCTGTACCTGCATGCTTTCTTTCAGTGACTGATGCACTAGGACACCCAGATCTCGTTGTACGTCCCACCTTCCTAACTTGACACCATTCAGATAATAATCTGCCTTCCTATTCTTACCACCAAAGTGGATAACCTCACACTTATCCACATTAAACTGCATCTGCCATGCATCCGCCTACTCACACAACCTGTCCAAGGCACCCTTGAACCTCATAGCATCTTCCTCACAGTTCACACTGCCACCCAGCTTTGTATCATCTGCAAATTTGCTAATGGTACTTTTAATCCCTTCATCCAAGTCATTAATGTATATTGTAAACAGCTGCTGTCCCAGCACCAAGCCTTGCGTACCCCACTAGTCACTGCCTGCCATTCTGAAAGGGACCCATTTATCCCCACTCTTTGCTTTCTGTCTGTCAACCAATTTTCTATCCATGTCAGTACCCTACCCCCAATACCAGATGATCTTGCCCGCTCGCTTCCTGGCCCTTGACAGTTCGTCATTGGGGGGAAGGTTGCAGCCAACAACCTCAGCTGTGCGAACAATCCGTTGCAGCCTCCGGATGTCGTGCTTGGTGGCTGAGCCAAACCAGGCCATGATGGTGAAGGTGAGGACAGACTCAATGATAGCAGTATAGAATTGGACCATCATTGCCTGTGGCAGATTGTGTTTCCTCAGCTGCCGCAGGAAGTACATCCTCTGTTGGGCCTTTTGGACTGTGGAGTCAATGATGGCCCCCCATTTAAGGTCCCTGGAGATGATGGTTCCAAGGAACTTAAATGACTCCACAGATGTAACTATGGTGTTGTTGATGGTGAGTGGGGGTAGGGGAGCGGGAGTTCTTCGAAAGTCTACAATTAGTTCCACTGTTGTACAGGGCATTGGTGAGACCACACCTGGAGTATTGCGTACAGTTTTGGTCTCCTAATCTGAGGAAAGACATTCTTGCCATAGAGGGAGTACAGAGAAGGTTCACCAGATTGATTCCTGGGATGGCAGGACTTTCATATGAAGAAAGACTGGATAGACTCGGCTTGTACTCGCTGGAATTTGGAAGATTGAGGGGGGATCTTATAGAAACTTACAAAATTCTTAAGAGGTTGGACAGGCTAGATGCAGGAAGATTGTTCCCGATGTTGGGGAAGTCCAGAACAAGGGGTCACAGTTTAAGGATAAGGGGGAAGTCTTTTAGGACCGAGATGAGAACGTTTTTTTTCACACAGAGAGTGGTGAATCTGTGGAATTCTCTGCCACAGAAGGTAGTTGAGGCCAGTTCATTGGCTATATTTAAGAGGGAGTTAGATGTGGCCCTTGTGGCTAAAGGGATCAGGGGGTATGGAGAGAAGGCAGGTACGGGATACTGAGTTGGATGATCAGCCATGATCATATTGAATGGCGGTGCAGGCTCAAAGGGCCGAATGGCCTACTCCTGCACCTATTTTCTATGTTTCTATGTAAGAGCATTGAGCTCCAGGTTGTTGCGATGGCGCCAGGACGCCAGCTGTGTCACATCAGAAGTGCAGTCAGAATGCAGATTTGTTAAATAGGATTAACGTGGTCTGTTGATTTTAACGTGGCTTTTAACTGGGCCAGCCTGATATAAGCTCATGGATTCCAAGGAAATGTGGCAAGTTGGATCCAAAATTGGCTCAGTCATGGGCTACAAAGATTAATGTTATAGAAACTGGAAGACTACTTCCAGTATTGTTCAGTAGGATGCTGTGCCAGTGATATAAGTCATAGATTTGTATACAAGAGCGAGGAATATGAAATGGGCAGTTTACTATGTGTTTACAATAATAAGTGGCTAGTGGTGTGCACCAGAAAGCTGTGGACATCAGGATGCTGCTATGGGGCTGGCCACGTAGGCAAGAACAGGCAAATGGGATGCAATCCAGAGAAGTAATACTTTTAAGGGGGACAAACCAGAGAAGGGACAAGCAATGGGTTACTGTGGCATATGATTAAGAAGACTGTCTTAGTGCGTCTTGTTCAAGATTTTAGAATACAAGACCAGGAAGATAATGCTTAAATTGAATAAAATATTTTTCAGCCGTGCAGCTCTGCTCAATTTAATGCAGGAAGGTTATCATGGCACTAGAGTGGCAGGGAATTTTTAATAGGACATTGCTAGGGAAGGAAAAAATTAGCTATGAGAAGAAATTAGCTGGGCTCAGGTCACATTCTTTCCAACAAGAGACTGAGGTAATCTGTTTAATCCAGATGCATAAAATTAGGAGATGGTGGGAAGGACTTGTTTCCCTTAAGAGAGAGGCTAATAACTTGACCTTTTTTTAATGATGAAATTGTAAATGGGTTAGGGGGAAGTTGAGGGAATGTCTTTTTGAGAATGGTGGGTAAGCTTATGTGGTACCGTATCAGTGAGCAATGAGCCATGGGTAGGAGAATAACCTGTACAATGCAAAGGGCCTTAATGGCTTCCTTCTTTGCCACAAATTTCTGTAACTCTGGTGTTAAACTGTTGTAGTCTGTGGCCTATTAGAAAAAACAGGCAGACAACCGAATTCGTTTAACCTCTTTATTCTACACACCCAGGTGGGAGAGAGTCTAGAAACCGAAGCGTTTAGAAACGCTTAGGAAGCTAGTGTAGTCTCTCTCCCCGAATGCTAACAATTACACATATTTATACCCGAAATACATGTGTCAGTACATTTCCTGTTGCTACCTTATATGGCAAGTTTTACAATGTCCTATAAATCTTTGTCTCTTTCGGGACCTCCGTGTCCGTTGTGTCCATCATGACCTCTTCTTTCTTGGGAACAGAGGGCAGTCCATATGGCAAGTTGTTCTTCTTAACACTTCAAAGGATGGCTAACCATCAAAGCCTTAAAGCCAGTTGCCCATATCAAAGGATACCCTTAGCCATAAACAGGATGTCCTGGCAACATAATCGAGCTGGAGCTTTTACACCTTTTTAACACCCCTGCAATAAAACCCACATGGCTACGCTGAATTTGAGCCCTTACATCCCCTCTTTGATTATACTATAATCACAGTCTTTTAAAGTGGTTGATTGACAAATATTTGGCATATACATGGACCGAAACAATAACAGATTAACAGAATCACAACAATTAACGCAATGATACTGCCATAATGGAGAATCGGCCCCACACATATCCTAAGCCAAACCAATCCCATCCTGAAGCATTAATTCGATCTTGGGCTAAATCTGCCCCTATTTTCTTAGTCAAGTCAAGTCAATTTTATTTGTATAACACATCTAAAAACAACCACATTGACCAAAGCGCTGTACATCAGTTCAGGTACTAAGAACAAACATACAATGGCACACAAACATAACAGCACATACATAAACAGTTCACAGCACCCTCTCAGAGGGCTCAAACGCTAAATGCTCTTTCTATAACCTCCTTCACATGCCCCGCGATATTGGTGATATTAGAGGATACATCTGGTACAAATGTACAACATTCTTGCCCTATCATAGCACAGGTACCCCCTCTCTTGGCTAGCAGGAAATCTAGAGCCATACGATTCTGGAGAGCGACAAGACGCAGGGCCACCATTTCAGTTGTTAACTGGCCTATTTGTTCCTGAGTCTCGTACAGTCCATCAGCGGTACAATTTGCTAATTGTTCCAGGGCACTAGCTAAGTTTCAAATTTCAGTTCCCGCCCGAGCGGTTCCCCATTTCGGGAATATTAGCCACCAAAACCCCTCAAACTCCAATACAGCTCGATTAGAGCTCCACTCTGGATGCTGCAGAGGATGATTTATGACTTGTAAAGGTGGGATCACAAAAGCTAGATAACAGCACCCTGTCCAGGTCTCATAAGATCCCTGATCATACCGTGGCGAAAGTCCTGGTAACCAGACATATGCTCAGCTCCCACATTTTAAGTAAGTCCCATTAAGAGGTCTTGGGGGAACTGCAGTACTGATATGGGTGCATGTGCTGAATCCCACAGACAGACCAACTTCATTTGGTCTAGATCCCATTCTACAGAAACAAGTTGTATTTATTGGTGTTTCTGGAGAGTCATGAGGAGAATTAACTTGTATCCGGGGCCAATTCTCCTGTGTTTGATTAAGATAGGGTCTCAAGGACCACCCATTAAAACATTGAAATCCACAGTCATCTGGTCGGTTATCATAATCCGTACACCAATTATTGGAGCCAGGGCTCTGTGAGTGATTCAAAAAGAACCGGGCAGACCTGGTGTACTAAAGCACCAGCTCACCCTCCGAGCAAATGGTTATCGCTCTCAATACTAGGCAGTAAATAAGTCAATAGTAAAGCGTGCACGGAATAGGAGTAAGGAAAGGTGTTATCCATAAAATAGTTCACCATGACGTTGCTACGCCTGATTAAAAGCTTTGTCAACTTGTAACATGAATTTAAAAATACCTGGACTGAAAGACAAAAACAAAATTCCCATGTAACCTCCAATTTTTCCCAGTCTATTCTTCCCCTCATCTCCTCTCGTAGGGACGACTGATGTAACCCTCGAGTTCGTCTACATCGACCCTGATACGGCTGCTGCTTCTTACATGGAAAACTAAATTCATCTGTCAGGCATTGGAAATTAAGCTGGCACAAAGCATGTCCACAGGGTACAACCCAATAGGCTTGGTCTCTCAATTGTTTAGCTCTGGTCTTATTAAACCATAAAACTATCCTGAGCAGGGTCCTATTCCTTCTGCCTTCCAGGGTATTGTGCCTTTGTCTCCTCTGCACATCATCTGATCGTCTTTACATAAATGTCATGGAGTAAATACAGATTGACCACAATACCATATAATTCTTGAGTGCACTTCCCCTAATAGCAGGAGTAACAATAGCTAAATAGCAACATCAATAGCTAAATCAATCCATCAGCTAAACACATCAACAATAACTAAGCAATACTTATAACTATGTACAAGTGGCAATTCAATAAAATCAATTTGTAAACCCCAATGTATTTTGGGGTGATACCATGTAGCATTTATTACATCCAACATTCCCCTCTTACCAGCATAGGTAAGAGAGTGCACATAATACAACAAAACAGGTAAAAGCGCGTTAGGGACACAAACTTTGCCAGAGGCAGTAACCCAAAGCAAGTCAGATTCGCAAGGGGAACACCCATCCTGGCTCCACTGGTGTCTCTCAGCCTCGGGGGCGTCCCCCTGAAGCTGGCAGAATTCCGAAACACTGGGCATAGCGGTAGTTGCAGAAAACTGCTGTTGTTCGCCTGAAGAAACTAAAATGGTAGGGGTCACGGCCTCTGTGCATGCCAATGTGTCAGCTAATGCATTCCCGAAAGAAATGGGATCCTTGACAGATGTATGCGAATTACATTTAATGACAGCCAAGGTTTTTCGGGAGTGTTAAACTCGCTAGTAGATTTCGGAAAAACAGGACATTTTTAATAGGAGTGCCTGCTGCAGTCAAAAAGCCCCTGTGCTGCCACAGGTTACCAAAATCATGTGCAACCCCAAAGGCATATCGTGAGTCGGTGTAAATACTTGCACATTGGTCAACGCAAAGGTGGCAGGCCTGCGTGAGGGCAAATAATTCAGCCTGCTGGGCAGCATGAGGTGTACTGAAAAAGGCGAGGGTGGGCAGCATCCTCAATCTCTAGCGCCGATCGTGCGGATTCTTACTCGTGGCGCAACTTAACCCTTTGTCTGGGACCTATCCATGTTCCCTGATGCTGTCTCATTATCGGGAGGTAGTCCCCAATATCCTGACGGGGAGGGTAGAACCGGGATTGGCACCACCGCAGCCGGTGGCTCTGCCTGTGGGGCTGTGGGGATCGGACACGTCCAGGGTTCCTCGTCACCCTGGACTCCTGATTACCTAATAAAGCCGCTATATACTCCAGTGGTTCGGATTCTGACTTTTGTTGTTGTGCGGGATATATCCCTTTGGTACCGGTTTAAAATTCACCTCGAGCTCGGGTAGCACGGTCAAGTCTTAGATCATACACCTTCATTTTCCCTCCAACTTCGTTCCCTCGACTCCTGATGGCACTTCTGCACCCCCTCTTTGATAGTCTCTACATTCCATGTACCTCCTACTGGCCAGGCCTCGTTTCCCAATCTTTTCATTAACGAAGCAAATAAATAAATAAATAACACATGTGTTGTACCGGGGCACCGCCATCACTCTTATCCAAAGACTGTCCCATATGTCTGATTGCCAATTATCCGAAAATATGTTATCAATAAATACTACCAATAAATATTGCCAATAAATATTAATTGCACCCAGACCAAGACAATGACAAGAGTGACCGCCCCTTACCTTCCAAATCCGGAACCTTATCCTTATCCTTTTCCTTTTCCTTATCGGTTCGTCTGTGAATCTCAGTTGAACACGAAATCAACCCCAAACGAGGGACTTCAGTGTCTGAAAAACGTCAACGTCCGGGGTCTCGAACAACGGTCGAGAAGTGCACTCTGTCCCCTGCGGACGTGTTTCAGCCACCGATGCCGCTTAGTCGTTCGTGGTTGACAGTGCCAAAGAGATCCTGCCGACTACGCCAAATGTTGTAGTCTGTGGCCTATTAGAAAAAACAGGCAGACAACCGAATTCGTTTAACCTCTTTATTCTACTCACCCAGGTGGGAGAGAGTCTAGAAACCGAAGCGTTTAGAAACGCTTAGGAAGCTAGTGTAGTCTCTCTCCCCGAATGCTAACAATTACACATATTTATACCCGAAATACATGTGTCAGTACATTTCCTGTTGCTACCTTATATGGCAAGTTTTACAATGTCCTATAAATCTTTGTCTCTTTCGGGACCTCCGTGTCCGTTGTGTCCATCATGACCTCTTCTTTCTTGGGAACAGAGGGCAGTCCATATGGCAAGTTGTTCTTCTTAACACTTCAAAGGATGGCTAACCATCAAAGCCTTAAAGCCAGTTGCCCATATCAAAGGATACCCTTAGCCATAAACAGGATGTCCTGGCAACATAATCGAGCTGGAGCTTTTACACCTTTTTAACACCCCTGCAATAAAACCCACATGGCTACGCTGAATTTGAGCCCTTACATAACTGATTTCGCAAAATGACCAGATATGGTAAGGGAAGTGAGTAGGATCAGTATTTTGCAAGCATGCAATAAAATGGATTGCACAGCATAGGCACAAGAGATTGTAAATGCCATTTAAGAAAAAAAATGTTTGAGGAACTTGGTGGGCCAATCGGACGGTCGCAGCCGTGCTGGCGTGGAGACGATCAAGAACAGACTCAGATGGCTTCTGCCAAGAGCGAGGACGAGCCCAGTGGCCGAAGTCACTGGCAAGAATGAGGATGGGCTGGACGAGTACTGCTGAGGACAAGGACAATTCCGGCAGGGCGGCACGGTACGCAGCAGTAGAGTTGCTGCCTTACAGCACTTGCAGCAACGGAGATCCGGGTCCGATCTCGACGATGGGTGCTGTCTGTACGGAGTTTGTACGTTCCCTCCGTGACCGCGTGGGTTTCCTCTGAAATCTTCGGTTTCCTCCCGCACTCCAAAGACGTACAGGTTTGTAGGCTAATTGGCTTGGTGTATGTGTAAATTGTCACTAGTGTGTGTAGGATAGTGTTAATGTGCGGGATCGCTGGTCGGCATGGTAGGCCGAAGTGTAAGAAGTTGCAATGAGACAAGCTGCTTAACTTCATATAAAGTTCTTTATTAGCCATACACATTGGAGACCGCAGAGAAAGAGTCCCACGTACTCAAGCATCTCGATTGTTCTAACATCTTATCAATAAAGCTACGTCCACGCATGTGCAAAACACATACCACAGGATGTCGGTCTGAAGACCCGGCCTGGATCAGGAATATAGTGACTGATGTACATCCTCCTTCTTTAGCACATGCCTCATAAGATAAAGCAAACATGCATGCAAGCAATATAGCGAAGCTTATTAAAAAAACTGAATATACTGCTTAACAATCTAACAACTATGGCAAAGCAAAACAACGCAAACCAAAGCAATATCCGCACCAACGGCCGTGTATAAAAACATTATAAACATTAAAAACATTAAAAACATTATAAACGGTAGCGCAGCGGTAGAGTTGCTGCTTTACAGCGAATGCAGCGCCGGAGACTCAGGTTCGATCCTGACTACGGGTGCTGCACTGTAAGGAGTTTGTACGTTCTCCCCGTGACCTGCGTGGGTTTTCTCCGAGATCTTCGGTTTCCTCCCACACTCCAAAGACGTACAGGTATGTAGGTTAATTGGCTGGGTAAATGTAAAAATTGTCCCTAGTGGGTGTAGGATAGTGTTAATGTACGGGGATCGCTGGGCGGCACGGACTTGGAGGGCCGAAAAGGCCTGTTTCCGGCTGTATATATATGATGATGATGATGATGATTAAGTCATTAGTCTTTGTATCTGAGATTCGGTTTGCCGACCCGACCCGCCCGAGTTTTGTAGGGCCCTTCAGTGGTACTTCTCACCGGAGATGCACGAGCTTCACAGGCGGTTTCTTCACAGGCGATTTCTCTACCGGTATCAGCTTAACAGGTAACTTTTCCATGGGTGGTTCCTCCACCGGCAGCAACGTCATCGGTGGTTCTTCTGCAGGTGCAGACACGGCCACCCGATTCCAAAATTGTTCAAGGTCCACTGTCACGTGTTTGTCATTTAGAAGGGCCTGTCCATCTTCTGTCCACCTCATGTCATCTGGATATTCCGAGGGATTGTACGGGATTCGCTGTGATGGTACCGGCTCCTCTACCGGTAAGAGCTGTCTACGATTTCATCTGTGGAGGCTGCCTTCTGACTGACAAGATAGGATCTGGGTTCCTGGAATTTCTCTTTGATTGTGCCCATACGATCGTAGCCTTTCTGGGTTTGGAGCCTGACAGTCCTTCCTGCACAGGTTGGAGGGGACGACTTGAACGATCATAGCACGAAGGGCCTGTTTCCACGCTGTATCTCTAAACTAAACTAAACGTCCAACAACAACTTAAAGGCTCGTCTGCCGCTGAAACGAAGACCCAAGGGCCACGTGCTGGGGAAACTCAGCCCCGCAGACCGGAGAGTCGAGGAGGGAGCTGCTGTCTGTGGCGAACACAAGAAGTTCGGCCGGTAGTAGAGGGACATGGGTATTGCCACCTATGCCTTCAAGGTCGGACATAGGCGGTCGGCAAAGGAGGGGGACATCGGGTCGGGCTTACTTGGATCAGGGGCGCTCCAGGATTTCCAACACGTGGACAGGACTTTGCACTTTGGACTGCTTGTGTTTTCTAGGTTTTTTCTTTTTTTAAATAATGCCAAAACAAAGTTTCAGTTACAAATTGGCGGCTGTGCATTTGTGGTTGTGCAAAAGAATTTCACTGCTGTGTATACGTGCCAATAAAGAACCATTAAACCATTTGGCATCAGTCAAGGCAAATGGATAGTTGAGGCTTTGAGCTGAACCCTACATCGGGACTAATAGTGTTTGTCATTTTAAGGTTTCTTGTAACTGCATGAGGTTGCAGAGAATAGCATAAATCTTTAAGCTTTACTTAAATGATTTATGCTGATTGTCTTCAGTAACTTAATATAGCAACAATAAAAAGCAATGCTGCAATATTTTAAAGACTTAAATGAGATATTATTTCTACGCCTGACCTTGTAGCCTTGTGGAGCATGCTGAATGGATGCCAAATACAAGGTGCCAGGAATGTGGGTATGCTGCCTACAAGGACTTTGTCCATTGAGTGGTTCTTGGCAAGCTTCAGTTTCAGTTATGAATTGATCAGGAAACTATCATGTGCTAAAGAAGAATGTGTAGACTCACTTGGGTTACTGCATTATATTCTTTATGCAAGGGAAAGAAAGGACCTGTATTTATGAAGCAACTTTCACTGAAGTACAAATTTATAGCCAGTGGAGTACTTTGTAGCGATGTCTGTGTTACAAAGTAACATTGCAGCCAATTTGCACAGCAGGAACCCACATGTACCAGGGAAATAAATAAGTATCAAATTTGTTTTCATTTTAGAGATACAGCACAGAAATGCTGCACCACCAAGTCCAAGCAAACCATCAGTTCGCCCTATTCACCCCCATTGATTCACACTAGTTCTATATTATCCCACTTTCACATCCACTCCTTACATACCAGGGCCAATTTACACAGGGGCCATTTAAGCTACAAACCCACTCGTCTTTGGGATGTGGTAGAAATCCAGAACACCCAGAAGAAACCTATGAGGTTATAGGGAGAACTTGCAAACTCCTTACAGATAGCACCCATGGCCTGGATCATACCCGGGTCTCTGGCGCTGTGAGGCAGCAGGTTTACCATGGGTAGCATAGGGATATGCTGATGCTCCAAAGATAAAACACAAAATATATTAAATTTTGAGGCTTTTTGAGAGGTCACAAGAGCCTGAGTGTATATCAAGAAACTGCAGATGCTGTTTAACCAATCAGCAGTGTGTTACTAATCACTTCAATCTCTTGATCGGCTATCTGCAAGTTATAACAAGTATCTGTCAGTATTGTTGATTGCCAGTGCTGCCATAAACTGTAAGGCATTTGCAGTTTTCTGGCCATTCTGAGGCAACAGCTTTGTCAGATTTACTGCTGTACAGTTATTAGTTTAGTTTATTATCACCTGTACTGAGGTACAGTGAAAAGCTTTTTGTTGCATGCTAACTAGTCAGCGGAAAGACTGTGTAGGAAGGAACTGCAGATGATGGTTTAAACCGTAGATAGACACAAAAACTCAGCGGGTCTGTCAGCATCTCTGGAGAAAAGGAATCGGTGACGTTTCGGGTCGAGACCCTTCAGACTGGAGAAGAAGGGTCTCGACCCGAAACGTCTCCTATTCTCCAGAGATGCTGTCCGACCCACTGAGTTACTCCAGCTTTTTGTATCTATAAGTGGAAAGACTGTACATGATTACAATCAAACAGTCCACAGTATACAGATGCATGATAAAGGAAATAATGTTTAGTGCAAGGTAAAGCTAATCAAAGGGTCTCCAATGAGGTAGATAGTAGTTCAGGACCACTGTCTACTTGGTGATAGGATGGTTCAGTTGTCTGGTAATTCCCATTCCTGGATGGGAATCTTATACAGTGTGGAGGATGGGATCTGATCAGTTTGCAGTACTTCATTGCTTGACAAAGTTCAAGGTCTAAGGGAGCTAATTATTTTGGTGTTTCTGGCTAGGTACATTAGTATTTTTGTAGCTGTAGCCAAGGACCAGCACTACAAACCATTAGTGCTCTGAGTCTCAACCAGTTACCTTTAGAAAAATACCATCAGATTGAGGCAATTGTTCAAGTGCCATTTTGGAGCAGGTTTCTAATTTCATCATGGCATCATTACATTGCCTAAGTATTACTGCAGTAAGTGGAGTTATTCTTTCCTAAGAGCATTGTAGTCCCCTTGCCATATTTTGTTTTATTTTTCCTGTTTCAGTGTATCCCTGTGTATGCTGTTGGTCTCTTTAAATGTAACAAACTGGGTGCTGAATATGCAAAAAGAACAGCCACTTGAACGATTATGCATGCGAAAATGCTTGTAAGAATAATTATTTTACAGAATAACAAAGAAATAGCTGCCTGATTCAAATAAGACGTTATTTAACTAATAAGCTTGATGAATTCTGAAAAATTAGAAAGATGCCGCATTAAATGCTCACAGATTTACATTTTTGAGTTTAATTATTTTTAAGGGAATTCTATTGCCCTGGTCCCATTGTGACATGTAAGGTAGCATACGTGCATATGAAGCATGAAATGCATTTTACAATACGTACAGATTTAGGATCTGTAGGAATTTCCTATTTTTCTCTTCTTCCCTGTAGGTATTAGCTAGTTTTCAAGAATATTATTTGTTATCCAAAGCTTCACTTGTGCTTTATGGTCACGTGAGTTTTGGTGAATGTAGGCTGTTTGCCTCTCATTGGTACACGTGAAATGCTATTTTTAGCATTAGATATTGGAAAGCAACCTGCACCTGTCGCCCCCCCCCCCCCCCCCCCCCGATAAATTTTAAATAAGAATTATTAAAGATTTGTTTCGTTGACGTTGACTTATTGAATAGGTTGACTATTACGCTGCATGGGATTTGTCTAA
Source organism: Rhinoraja longicauda (assembly GCF_053455715.1). Taxonomy (NCBI): domain Eukaryota; kingdom Metazoa; phylum Chordata; class Chondrichthyes; order Rajiformes; family Arhynchobatidae; genus Rhinoraja; species Rhinoraja longicauda. The sequence continues at coordinate 15,876,135 of NC_135974.1, forward strand.
TTAAGGATTTGTACCTGTCTACTTCCACAGCACTGCCATCTCGACCTTCAAAGACTTTGAACTGGTGTCGGCTCAGCAACATCCCGATACGGTGCTCCGAAGGCGTTTTAAAGACCAAGTGCAGCAAGCGCCCACAACGAGTACAGTTGTGGCAATAACGAGGACCCGGAGGTTGATAAAGCTGGCAGTGATGGGCCTGACTGTAGCACTGGGGGCAGCAGCCTACGCAGTGGTCAACAGTGCATTGGAATGGGCACCAAAGTTTGAACTGCAACTTTTTCCATGAAAGGGAAAGGTGTTCTTAGCCACTTTACAAAGCCCCAATTATGTACTGGGTAAGGGGCGTGAATTTTGGTTGTCATTGCCTTTTAGTTACGAGTGCATTACTAAAGACTGGAGCGTCTTATTTCACGTATTCATTTAAGGAGAGGACTAGATTGAACACTGATTTTATATTTTGACTGCCATTTTGTGCAAGAATTGTACCAATGTTAAACATAGCAATATATTGCAGAATTTCAATTTTGCCATCAAAGTCGTGGGCTATGACTTGTTGAAAATATACTGCCTCAATGTGGTTATCTCATTTAATTCTAACATGGCACATTGCTAATCTTATTTAAGTCATTGAGGGAAGGAGACAATTGTGGGGCAGTGGATGTGTGATGATATTCCTGTGAGCAATTTATTGAGTTGCTTAGGACGGTGCCTTGTCTGAATTAATATCTGTTTCTTAAACTAAAATGTAGAGTGTTTGAAAACCATATGGTAAAATGGAGAAAGGATTGCATTGATTATGTGCAAACATTAAATAATTTCAGCAGCATGTATCTCCCAGATGACAAGGTCTTGCATCTTTAACAGCTTATGAAGCTGTTCCACTTGTTACACAATTACATTTAGAGACGGTTAGTCGAACATTAGTTGTGAAGCTCTCGTTTGCACCATAACATTAGAGGAGAGCAAGCCCAGCGCCATCTCAGAAAGTCGTTGAATTGTGCCTTGTTGTATGATAATTTCCTTGGCAAGAGCAGCTTCTAGTCAAATTATGTAGAGCTGAAGTGGCAGATTTTGATATCAGATTTCTGCAGTTTGCAAATCTCTGTCAGGTTGGCGGCAGGGGGCATTTGGCCTAGGCTTTCTGCTGCACTGTTTCCAATTGGAAAGCAGGTTTGGCTGAGTTGCAGAAAGATAGACACAAAATGCTAGAGTAACTCAGTGGATCAGGCAGCATCTTAGGAGAAAATCTCAGTCTGAAGAAGGGCCTTGACCTGAAAGGTCACCTATCCATGTTCTTCAGAGGTGCTGCGTGACCCGCTAAGTTACTCCAGCATTTTGTATCTATCTTCAGTATAAACTAGCTTTTGCAGTTCAGTTTTATTACATTTTGGCTGTGCTACCCCCTCTTCCTTGAATAGCCTGCCGTCATGGACTGTCTACAATCATGGATAAAGAATGATCACTTTAGTCATAATTAACGACTGCTCCACAGCAGGTGTCAACACCTTGAAGAGAGGAGGAATAAATGGGTAGTTGGAGATAAAATGCATGTCTTTTAGTGGTAGGTCACTGGCCAGATGGCCAGCCCAGTTCTTCACTCGGCCTTTCCATGTGGGTAGCACTGGTGTTAAACTGGTGCAGCGGAGGTACTGTGCAGAGTTCTAGGCTTTGGTTCTGTGACCACGCCATTACACAAGGAGGATGAACATGACATGCCAGTGATCTGCTGGAGCCCCATTCTCTCAGGGTAGTTATACATTCTCTCTCAATTTTCTCATTTGACTAATGTCCTCCAAATTGTCCTGCTTTTAGCAATGCTTATCTGCACCACTGACTAGATACCTCAACTGTGATCTGCAGGTTGCTTATTTTATTCTGCTACCTAGAACATTCCAGTATCACAAACCAAACAATTATTTTAAATAAAGGCAAAACACAGGCTAATTAGATCACTTTAATGCCACTTATATCACTGTTGGTTTAATTCGATCTTTGTAAATATACAGTACAACATTAAATCTAAAACGTTGTTAGTGGGATGTGTTCAACAATTGTGACACAGGCATGTGGGCTCCAAGCCAACTGTTTAATTAATAAACTTCAATTACAAGCAGCTGATATATTTTATCTGTAGTATATTGCAGCCTTAATATTGGTGACAGTAGGCACACTAATCTCACTGGAAGGGGTTGTGACTTGTCTCGCTAGCCCCAATGAGGCTATGTTGCTTGAGAATTTGGTATGAAAGAATTATGTTCATGACATATTGTTGCCTTTGAAATGCGACATACAAATCTTTGATCCGTTTTATTTTGTCTTTACAAGATTTCGCTAATTTTGTGAAGGTGCCCAATGTGATTAACTTGTAGAATTAATGACAGTTAAAAAAGCTATTACTTGCATTATTACGTTTTTATTTTCTTTCATGTTTGCTTCTCATTCTTCTTGTCACTGTAGTTAAGGCACTTTTTATCGGGCTTGAATTCTGACCTTGGTGTTTCCTTATTTACATGACAACCTGCTGCTTTCTTGAGGTGCTAGTCTTCTCCTTTGTGGGTGGAAAGAACCTTTTTATTTTTCTTCATGGAGTCTAGGCTCCATTGGCAAAACCTGTGTAGCTGGGACATGTTGGCCGGTGTGGGTAGGATAGTGTTAGTGTACGGGGTGATCGCTGGTCGGCGCAGACTCAGTGGGCCGAAGGGCCTGTTTCCGCGCTGTGTCTCTAAAGTCTAAACACCTCAGGAGCGCTGTTACTCAGTTGGAGTCAAACAGCATGGAAACTATATTTATAAAACCATGGTTTTATAAAGAGGTCCTTCTGCAGTTGTACAGGGCCCTAGTGAGACCGCACCTGGAGACCTGTGCAGTTTTGGTCTCCAAATTTGAGGAAGGATATTCTTGCTATTGAGGGTGTGCAGCGTAGATTTACTAGGTTAATTCCCGGAATGGCGGGACTGTCGTATGTTGAAAGACTGGATCGACTAGGCTTGTATACACTGGAATTTAGAAGGATGAGACGAGATCTTATCGAAACCTATAAGATTATTAAGGGGTTGGACATGTTAGAGGCAGGAAACATGTTCCCAATGTTGGGGGAGTCCAGAACCAGGGGCCACAGTTTAAGAATAAGGGGTAGGCCATTTAGAACTGAGATGAGGAAAAACATTTTCAGTCAGAGAATTGTAAATCTGTGGAATTCTCTGCCTCAGAAGGCAGTGGAGGCTAATTCTCTGAATGCATTCAAGAGGAGAGCTAGATAGAGCTCTTAAGGATACCGGAGTCAGGGGGTATGGGGAGAAGGTAGGAACGGGGTACTGATTGAGAATGATCAGCCATGATCACATTGAATGGCGGTGCTGGCTCGAAGAGCCGAATGGCCTCCTGCACCTATTGTCTATTGTTTATTATTATCAGGATCAACTGTTACTCTGAGGCGTGGAAACGAGTCCTATAGCCCAACTTGGCCATGCTGATCAAGATGCCCCATCTACACTAGTCCCACCTGCCCACATTTGGCCCATCTCCCTCTAAACTTTTCCCATCTATGTACCTGTCCAAACATCTTTTAAATCTTGATATGCATCTGATCTCTGCGGTGCCTATAAATGATAGTAACCCACAAAACTGGTTAGACCCATCTTCTGAAACCCATTCTTGATCCCGTGATTTGGTGTATTTAGGAGTCGATGTTGAAACTAAACTATTAGCTACAAATTTTAATAACACACTTTATTTCGTTGGTAAAATGGGGACCTAATGACCAAATAAGATATTCATTGGATTATTATATTGATCGACTTGATTGTTATTGGTTTATTGTCACGTATACCAAGATACAGTGAAAAGCTTTTTGTTTGCATGCTATCCAGTCAAATCATACTACACCAAAGTATAATCTAAGCCATGGAAGTACAACAGGTAGTGCAGAGACAAAAATACCAGAGTGAAGAATATAGTATTACAGCATTTATAATCTTTTGGTTAGAGAGGAAAAAGTCCAAGGTCCACAATGAGGTAGGTTGAGAGATTGGGATTACACCCTAGTTTATTAGAGGACCATTCAGTAGTCTAATAACAGAGGGGGAGAAGCTATTCCTGAATCTGGTGGTTCATGGTTTCAAGCTGTTGCTGAAGGTACAGATTTTAGGTTGAGACATTAGAGGGAGTAGATGTAGTGCCTCAGTTTAAGGTTGATGTGTTAGAACCCACAGTATTGTTTGGAACAAAATTAGAGTTATTCCCGTTGTGGCCAGCATGGTTAGAAACATAGACAAATAAAGGACTGCAGATTTATACCAAAGATAGACACAAAATGCTGAAGTAACTCAGCGGGTCGGGCAGCATCTGTTCCGAATGAAGAAGGGTCCTGACCCGAAACGTCATCTATCCATTTTCTCCAAAGATGCTGTCTGACCCGCTGAGTTACTCCAGCACTTTGTGCCCTTTTGTGTATTAACCTGCATCTGCAGTTCCTGGTTTCTACATTGTTATGTAACCTGCCAGATCTCTGACTAACATAGCAAGCTCAAGATGTTGTATCTTGCTGCACTGTAACTGTTTCATACATTCTTATCTAATCATCTGTAGAATTCTTTCTACTTCAGGTCTTGACTAGAGCAACAGGAAGGCACCGTGGTTAGTGACTAGCTAACCGCGAAGTCTGAAGAAGGGTCTCGACCCGAAACGTCACCCATTCCTTCTCTCCCGAGATGCTGCCTGACCTGCTGAGTTACTCCAGCATTTTGTGAATAAATCGATTTGTACCAGCATCTGCAGTTATTTTCTTATAGTGACTAGCTCAGCAAGGGAGAAGGAGCATTCGTTGTCTATTGGCAAGAAAAACCCGCCAGAGCCTAATGAAGAGTTGATCAGTCAGGATATTAACGGTTACGGGGAGAAGGCAGAAGAATGGGGTCGAGAGAGTAAGATAGATGAGCCATGATGGAATGGTGGAGTAGATTCAATGGGCCAAATGGCCTAAATGCTCCTAAGACAGATGAACATGAATACGATTGAATAGCACCATAATGCTGAAAACATTCAGCGGGATAGGCAGCATCTGTAGAAAGGGAAACCAAGTTAACATTTCAGATCTGTCAGAAAGGGGAGAGTAAAGAAGCTGCCACCTCTCTTCCAGCTTTCTGTTACTTAAAAGAGGATGCAATATAGTTAGAAAGGCTGGTGTAGGCCTGGACAAACGATGTGTTATCAAGCTTGCATTGAGCCTTGCTGTAACAGCATTGAAAGCCAAACACAGATTAAAATCGGCGTGGTGTAGGGTGGAGAATTAAAGTGACGGGGCAACCAAGAACTTGGACTCTACCGCTGCACCACTATGTCACCCAGGGGAGAGAAAGAAACACAATGTTAACATTTTAGCTCATAGAAGGAATGAAAGGCCATAGTTTTAAGGTTTTCAAGTCAAGTTTTATTTGGCACACACATACAAGATATGCACTCTCTCCACTGCTGCATTTTCTGATATTATTGTACGAGAATAAATGTACTCAATCCATAGGCTTGCCTACTGAAGAAGTGTTAGTCTTTATAGCTCTGATGGGCAATCGAGGGCTGGGAGAGTAAAGGAGCTGAGTTAGTATTGGTAACACTTCCGTCAAGTTGTACTGCAGACAGAAAGGTGGATGCAGAAATCTGCACTTGGCTGATTTAGTTGTTTTAACACTGATACGCTTGTTCTGGGTGCAGAATTTGGCCATGTGGCCCAGCATGTTTACTCTGTCTTTCAATCATGAGTGATCCATCATTCCTTCTCAATCCCAATCTTTTGCTTTCTCCCCATAATCCCTGACACCCATACTAATCAAAAATCTGTCACTCTCTGCCTTAAAAATATCCATTGACTTGGTCTCAACAACTTTTTCTGTGGCAATGAATTTCACAGGTCACCACCCTCTGACTAAAGACATTCCTCATCTTTCTGGTCTATGGCCTCTGGTCCTAGACTCTCTCCCCAGTGGAAATATCCTCTCCACATTTACTCATGGTTTTCACTATTCGGTAAGTTTCAATAAGATCCCCCCCCCCCTTCCTTCTAAACTCCAGCAAGTACAGGCCCAGTGCCATCAAACGCTCATCATATGTTAACCCAATCTTTTCTGGGATCATTCTCGTAAACCTCCTCTGAACCTTCTCCAACGCCAGCACATTCTCCAACTTGGGGCCCAAAACTGCTCACAATACTCCAAATGTGGTCTGACCAGTGCCATAAAACCTCAGCATTACATCTCTGTTTTTATATTCTAGTCCTCTCGAGATCTAGCATTGTATTCACATTCCTTAGATGGGCTTGTGTCAACAGATAAGCCAATGAACGTAGGCCAGAACACTCTGCATCTCACATTAGAAGTACTTTATTAAAGGTGTAAAAGTGGCATAAATCGCAGCAAGAACAATGGGGGCCAAAAGTTACAGATCAGATCAGTGGAAAAAAAACATTACATAAGCAATATCTAATCATGTTTACTCACCTAAACAAATGAAACATCTCAGAGAATATGACCGTATCAAAATAAGACTCCTTCCAGAAGCTCCATCTATGTTTAAAATGTCTGGATAATAATTCCGATAATAATTCACAAGTTCTGTCCTGACAGGACGAGGAATATACGGGGTGTTTTGTGCAGGAGGGTGGGGTTCAATTACCAACTGGATTTACCTGCTCAGCCACTAAACTATTTGATCACATCTTGGCATTGCTAGTGGGGTGGACGTTGACCACCTCTGAAGTCAATGGCTTGCTCAGTTATTTCAAAGGGCAGTTAAGTGCCATCCAGTTTGGTCATCCATATAAGGATGTCAGATATCCTCCTTGTAGCACATTGGTGAGCGAGAAGACTTTAGGACAGTCCAGTAGCTCCCTAGTCTCTGTTGCTGATACTGGCTTTAGAATTTAGAGATACAGCTTGAAAACAGGCCCTTCGGCGCACCGAGTCGACGCCGACCAGCAATTCCCCCCCCCCCCCCCCCCCCCCCAAACACAAGGTGCAATTTATCGGAGTCAATTAACCTACAAACCTACGTCTTTGGTGTGTGGGAGGATACCGGAGCACCTGTAGAAAACCCATGCTCTCACGGAGAACAGACAAAGTCCGTACAGACATCACCCTTAGTCTGAATTGATCCCGGGTTCACTAGCGCTGTAAAGCAGCAACTCTATCACTGTGTCACTGTGCTGCTTTTTGTTCCAGATTTATTACTTGAATTCAATGGCCTCAGTGCATTAGAGGTTATTAAACCTGACTGATCTTGGATTCTGAATACTTGTGCTGTAACTTAACAGTCAACAGCCATAACAGTCAAGCACCTGAGCAACTGTATGAGGTCTTTTTGCATCCTTTTCCACGGAACCGAGCAAGGCCAGTACACACACAAAAAAGTGCTGGAGGAACTCGGCAGGCCAGGCAGCATCTGTGGATGGAATGGACTGGCAATATTTTGGTTTGGGACTCTTCTGGAGTCCCTCCAGCACTTTGTATTTTGCTCAAATAATTCTGGCATCAGCAGTTCCTTGTGTCTCCAAGATCAGTAGATGAATGGGGATAGATCTTTTTATCAGGGTCTGACGAAGGGTTCTGACCCGAAACGTAACCTATTCGTTTTCTCCAGAGATGCTGCCTGACCCACTGAATTACTCCAGCATTTTGTGTCTATCTTTGATCTTTTATCAGAGTTAATTTATCAGATCAGACTTGTACACATTGAGAAGTGTATGGGAATTACATTAATAATCTTTTTTTAAGTATGAGACCCAACTTCAAGCCTTCCTTGGCTTATTTAGGGAAGACCTCATGGACATTCCTCAGAAGCACATGTTAACACCCACCCTTGGACTTCTTTTTTATACCCAGTTAAAGGAATGAGACTGACCTTTCTAACTCTGCTTTTTATGCAACACACTGGTTGTAATTGAATTTCCTAACTAGGCTGATGAGCTAAATGAGGCCACTGATTGAGTGCCTGGGAATTAACTCTACATTGGTCCCATCTTGTTTCGTTCAGAACACTTGCTGCCTAAGGCAAGATACTTCATCTTGTGCCTCCTTGTGTGATTTGCACTCTGCTCCTGGAATGTAGTGAGGACTTTTCACAAGTTTAGTAACCAATTCATTGTGCTAACCATCCATCTTTGGTACACAATGGCCGGGGACTTGATTGCAGTCTCTGCTTCTACCCAATGGGGCATCTGCCCCAATTCTGGCACAGTCACAAGCATTGTGTTTTGGCCAGTTACAGAGATGACTAACAGTGTTCTGAAAGTGCTCAGTGGAAGTGATTTAAATGCCCTAGAGAACCCTTCTTTGCTCAAAGTTTTAAAGTCAGTACTTTCAAATCAGATGGTTTTGCCGATGTAAACACGTGTCCAACTGTGTTCGGTGAACATCATCATAGTTTTAGATTTTTGGATAGCTAGTCCAGCAGAAGTAAGTCTCGGGTACTTCGCTGTGGCCTTTGCTGCATTGAGGCAGAAATAATTGAATGCCCTTCAGTGGCAGTTCTGACACCTGGGATGGCATGGTGCCTCATTGATGCGGCAGCGGCATCCTCCACTAGTGTCACCGGTCCCCTGAAACAGACAGGAAAACGTATAAATCGAAGGTATTTATTCACAAAATGCTGAAGTAGCTCAGCAGGTCAGGCAGCATCTCAGGAGAGAAGGAATGGGTGACGTTTCGGGTCGAGACCCTTCTTCAGACTGATGTCAGAGGGGCGGGACAAAGGAAGGATATAGGTGGAGACAGGAAGATCGAGGGAGATCTGGGAAGGGGGAGGGGAAGAGAGGGACAGAGGAACTATCTAAAGTTGGAGAAGTCGATGTTCATACCACTGGGCTGCAAACTGCCCAGGCGAAATATGAGGTGCTGTTCCTCCAATTTCCGGTGGGCCTCACTGGCACTGGAGGAGGCCCATGATCGAAAGGTCAGACTGGGAATGGGAGGGAGAGTTGAAGTGCTTGGCCACCGGGAGATCAGATTGGCCAACGCGGACCGAGCGCAGGTGTTGAGCGAACCGAGCGCCAAGCCTGCGTATGGTTTTGCCGATGCAAATAAGTTGACATCTGGAGCAGCGGATGCAATAGATGAGGTTGGAGGAGGTGCAGGTGAACCCCTGTCTCACCTGGAAAGACTGTTTGGGTCCTTGGATGGAGTTGAGAGGGGAGGTAAAGGGATAGGTGTTGCATCTCGTGCGGTTGCAGGGGAAAGTGCCCGGGGATGGGGTGGTTTGGGTAGGAATGGGCAAGTGGTCCAGGGAGTTACATTGCATTGACAAAATAAATAAGGCCGAATAGTGAGAGACCTGGTTCGAGTGGATGTCACGAGGATGTTTCCACTAGTGGGAGAGTCCAGGACCAAAAGGCACAGCCTTATAATAAAAGAACGTACCTTTATAAAGGAGATGAGAATTTCTTTAGTCAGAGGGTGGTGAATCTGTGGAATTTATTGCCACAGTTGGCTGTGGAGGCCGTCATTGGGTATTTTTTACTGTGGAGAATGACAGATTCTTGATTCGTAAGGGTGTCAAAGATTATGGGGAGAAGGCAGGAGAATGGGGTTGGGAGAGAAAGATGATCAGCCACAATTGAAAGGCAGAATAGAGACGATGGGCCAAATGGCCTAATTTTGCTCCTATGACTTATGAACTTATGCAGGTGTGGAAAAGGATGCAAAGTGCTGGAGTAACAGAGTAGGTCAGGCAGTATCTCTAGAGAACATGGGTAGGTGAGGTTTTGGGTCGAGACCCTTCTTCAGGCATTTAGAGTCTGATGAAGGGTCTCGACCTGAGACGTTGGCTATGATGCTCTCCAGAGATGCTACCTGACCTAAGTTACTCCAGCACTTTGTGTTCTTTTGTGCATCTGCAGTACCTTGTTTCCACAATAAGGTATGGAACCTGCCAGATCTTATTGCAAGCTCAAGATGTATCTTGCTACACTGTATCTGTTTCATACATTCTTACCAAATGATCTGTAGAACTCTTTCTACTTCTGTCACCATTTGTTTTTCTACGTCTTTGTTCATTCTGATCTGATCCTTCACTGAAGTTGGCTTCGTGGGGCAAGGTTTAAGATGAAGGGGGAAAGATTTAGTAGGAACCTGAGGGGAAACATTTTTACACAAAGGGTGGTTGGGTTATGGAAGAAGCCTCTAGAGGAGGTAGTTGAAGCAGGTATCACAAGGTTTAAAAACCATTTGGGCAAAGTTCATGGATAGGGTAGGTTTAGGAGGAGTGTGTAGGAAAGAACTGCAGATGCTGGGGTATCCTGAAAATAGACACAAAGTGCTGGAGTAACTCAGCGGGTCAGACAGCAGCTCTGGAGAAATAGAATGGGTGATGTTTCAGTTTGGAACCCTTCTTCAGATTTAGGATATGGGCCAAACACAGGCAGGTGTGACTAGTGGGGCACCTTGGTCAGCATGGGCAAGTTGGCTGAAGGGCCTGGTTCCACACTCTTTGACTCTAAAAGCCAGAATAGGTTGCTGTGTAGCATGATGAATTATTTCTGAAATAGTTTGTGGCTACATTTTATGTAAAACAGAAATATTGACACCATACCTGAGGTCCCCAGCGAGGCCCCTTGGTCACCCAGCAGATTTCTACTTTGCACATGGTGCAACGTATCCAGTCACAGCCATCTTTCTTCTGGACCACAATCTTGCATTTAGGACAATGCATGGCCTCTCCCCGAGCTACAAGCGACTGTAAGGTAAGTGGCCAAACAATTAGAATAATATACCATTCAATGATGCATTCCAAATTCATGGGGTTTTGGCAAGGATGATTACATATATTTACAAAGTACAGTGGCCAAAACGGTGGCACTGTGGTAGAGTTGCTACCTTGCAGCACCAGAGACCCAGGTTCGATCCTGACTGCGGGTGCTGCCTGTACGAAGTTTGTACCGTGATGGCGTGGGTTTTCATCAATTGCTCCCATTTCCTTCTACACTCCAAAGACGTACAGGTTAATTGTAAATTGTCCCTTGTGTGAAGGATAGTGCTAGTGTACTGGGATCACAGGTTGGTGCGGATTCGTTAGGCAGAGGGGCCTGTTTCCGCGCTGTACCTCTAACCTAAACCAAGACCAAGATTGATCGCAAGTGTTCGGTGAAACAGTTGCCTCATCTATGCTTGGTCTCACCAATGTAAAGGAGGCCACATTGGGAGCATCAAATGCAGTAGACTGGGTTGGAAGAGGTGCATGGGACTCTCTGTCTCACCTGGAAGGACTGCTGGGGTCCCTGGATGGAAATGAGGGGAGTGTATGGACAAGTGTCACATCTCTTGCGATTGCAAGGGAAAGTACCTGGGGAGGGGGCAGGTTAGGTGGGAAGGGATGAGTGAACTAAGGAGTTGTGGAGAGAGTGGTGTCTCTGGAAAGTGGTAGTAATGGGAAGTCTTTCTATGTTGTAAGGGAATATAAGGTTCTAGGAAATGGAACCAGTTCCCAAAGGCAGCATTCATTCCCCATGCAACTAGATCTGCAATCTTAACATGGTGTTGGAACCCGAGTTGCTTCACAGGAAGACCAAAGACATTCACAGCCAGGTACCTTCTCATAACGTGTGAAAGACTGAAATTTCTTGGTTCTTGAGAACATGTTTTCCCCTTTCCATCTTCCTGTCAAATGAATTTGGGGACCCAAAACTTTAATGTAACACTTCATCAGAAGATGATAAATTAATTTACCTTTAGCAACTCAGCAGTTTGTTTTGCAGCTTCATCGTTTTCAGCTTGAATTTTGAGATTGTCTTGGTATTCCTTGCAGTTTATCCCTTCGTGTATTGCCTGTGCACATGAGGAGAAACAATATTCATTTAAAATTATATAGGTTTTGATCATTTTTGGCTGTATTTGTTCCGTGGTAATGAATTTTACATTGCATTCCACAAAAAGGCTTTTGGCACATTGGCCTTCATCAGTCAGAATATTGAGTAGAGAAGTTGGGAGGTCATGTTGCAGTTGTATAAGACGTTGGTGAGGCTGCATTTAGGGATTGTGTTCAGTTTTGGGCACCATGTTATAGGAACGATGTTGTCAAGCTGGAAAGGGTGCAGAGAAGATTCATGAGGATGTTGCCAGGACTCGAGGGCCTGAGTTATAGGGAGAGGTTGAGCAAGCTAGGACTCTATTCCCTTGGAGTACAGGAGGATGAGGGGTGACCTTATAGAGGTGTACAAAAGCATAAGAGAAATAGATCAGGAAGCCGCACAGAGCCTCTTGCACAGAGTAGGGGAATCCAAAACCAGTGGACATGTTTTTAAGGTGAGGGGGGAAAGAGATAATAGGAACCTGAGGGTAACTTTCACACAGTGTGGTGGGTGTGTGGAACGAGCTGATGGAGGAAGTAGTTGAGGCAGGTACTATCACAACATTTGAGAAACATTTGGACAGGTACATGGATAGGACAGGTTTAGAGGATAAGGGCCAAACGCAGGCAGGTGGCACTAGTGTAGATGGGACATGTTGGTCGTTTATGGGCAAGTTGGGCCAAAGGGCCTGTTTCCACGCTGTGAGACTCTAACTCTATGACAATGTGCATTGTACTTTATTTAGCTGTTCTGGATGCTAATATCTCCCCTTTACCCAACGCTTTTCATTCTGAATAGTGGTACCAATAATGACTTGGCTTAAAGCATCCAGCTCACAAGGAGAGGTTTAAGCCCTCTGTTCCCTGATATTTCAAAAATGTATCTACTTTAAATGAACTGGCATGTGCAGATTTCCAGAATAGAGAATCTGAGAGTTTCACCACCCTCTGTGAGAAGTTTCTACACACTCTTACAGTTCTAATAGTTACTGTTAGTTAAAACTCTGATAGCTTAGAGGGTTTTAATTGACTGCCCCCTTACCTGCGAACTATCCTCACTGCTATCTGTGGCGATGAATTCTACAGATTCACCCTCTCCTTACTAATGGTAGATCCTTTTATTCTGAGACTATGCCCTCTTGTCCTAGACTTTCCCACTTATGAAGACATCCTCTCCACGCCCACTCTTTGATTCAAGTCTCCTTAATACTCTTCCCTGAAGGACCATCAGTTTTGGGCTTTCCAAATTACTTGGTCTTTTGTGGAGTTACAATATTTCTCTGGCTTCTTTCACCTTGCACACCAGGCAGTTGTTCTTCGTGCAGAGGGGGCAGCGAAAGTCATTGACCTCATCTTCGTAGATGCACCAACCCTTGCAGTCGGGTGTCTGGCAGTGGTAGCTGTTCTCACTGCTGTTCTCTGCAATTGCCAAACTCTTGTCCAGGTAGCTACGATACTCATCCTCTGTTAGGAGCTGCAAGGAACCACATCAATTGCAGTGTTAATACAGGGGTAAATACTAATGGGTGGCACACGGTGGCTTAGCTGGTAGGGCTGCTGCCTCACAGCGCCAGAGACGAGAGTTCGATCCTGACCTCGGCTACTGTCTGGAATTTGCATACTCTCCCTGTGACCACGTGGGTTTCCTACAGGTGCTCTGGTTTCCTCCCACACTCCAAAGACGTACAGATTATGTGCAGGCAAATAAGAAAGTGCCTTCGCATTATGTTTGGCACAGTCATTGTCACACACCATGTAGAAACAATGAACTGCAGATGCTCCTTTATACCAAAGATAGACATAAAGTGCTGGAGTAATTCGGCGGATGAGACAGCATCTCTGGTGTAAAAGGATGGGTGACGTTTCGGGTTGGGACCCTTCTTCCAACGTCACCCATCCTTTTTCTCTAGAGATGCTGCCTGATCCGCTGAGTTCCTTCAGCATTTTGTTTTTATTTGCTGAAGAGAGTAAACAAGTTAGAGGTTGTCGAGAGGGTGCAGAAAGGATGGAAAGGACAAAGAGAACGTTTCTCATGGAGTGTGAACCAAATGTTGGTGTTGGAGGATAATTGGCAAGTGTCAAAAGTGTTTTATTGTCATATGTCCCAGATAGAACAATGAAATTCTTACTTGCAGCAATTGTGCTGCTTTGTCGTGCTGTGTTGCTGATAGCAAAGCCATAGGATGTGCCTACAAATCAAGCTGTATTAATGGATTGAGATAAACTGAGCCGAAATCATAGAAAATTTACAGAGAAAGTGCACATTTTTAAAAAGTACAAGATCCATAATGTGGTAGATTGGGAGATCATCAGTGCTTGCATTTTGTTTATCTGCACATTCTCAGTAACTCTAATGCTTTGATGCTATATTTGTCACTCTGGTATTTTTCTCTGCACTACCTGTTGTACTTGTGTATGGCTTGATTGTATCCGTGTGTACTATGATTTGAGTGGATAGCGAGCAAACACGAGACAATAATATACCAATGGTTAACATACCCCCTGCACCCAAGTTAGAGATGGTTGGATTGTTCTCGCAATAATGCACGTTGGCACAGCGGTAGAGTTGTGGCCTTGCAGGGCCAGAGACCCTGGTTTGATCCTGACTACGGATGCTTTGTGTACGTAGTTTGTACATTCTCCTCGTGACTGCGTGGGCTTTCCCCGGGTGCTCCGGTTTCCTCCCACCTCCAAAGATGTACAGGTTTGTAGGTTAATTTGGCTTCGGTAAAAATTGTCTCTAGTCTTTAGGATAGTGTTAGTGCACAGGGACCGCCGGTCGGCACGGACTTGGTGGACCAAAGGGCCTGTTTCTGCGCTGTATTTAAACTAAACCAAGAGCACAAAGTGTCAGATGTGAAGAACACTCACGTGTTTTATCTCACGTTCCAGGATTTTGCTGTTGCAAGAGTAAAGGTTGTTTCGGAATGGACAGGTCACATCTGCTTCTGTGCAGTTTAGGATTGTTCCCTTCAGGCAGTCTCTGAAAGTGATGATCCGTTGTCAATAAAATTCACTCTGTTTCTCATTCCACCCATTTAAAGCATCATTTCTCACCCCGACCTCCTCCCTCAGTCCTTCCATTGAGGGAAACTTAATAGACCAGGAGGGGCACCCAACTCAACCCGAAGGGCGCCGACACGAAACATCGCCCTTTTTCTCCAGAGATTCAGCCAGACCCGTTGAGTTACTCCAGCATTTCGTGTCTATCATCATTCGCACCTATATTTGTGTCATGGTCAGTCATGGAATCATACAGCAAGGAAACAGGCCCTTCGGCCCACCGAGTCTATGCCGACCAGACATCTCCCCCCCCCCCCCCCAATACACTAGCACCATCCTACACACTGGGGACAATTTTTACAATTTACAGAAGCCAATTAACCTCCACACCTGGTCTTTGGAGTGTTAGAGGAAATCAGAGCACCTGGAGAAAACCCAGGGAGAATATACAAACTCCACACAGACAGCAGCCATGGAAAGGACTGCACCTGGTTCTCTGGAGCTGTCAGGCAGCGACTCTACTGCTGCACCACTGTGCTGCCCACATGTTTGGTGGTCATACTGTACACACCAAAGCCCGCAGCCATACTGTTCAATAACGTTCCCCATAGCACCCTCTTCTATTACAGTGCAACGAAAAATGTCTCTTACTTGCAGAAGATATGTAAGCACTCTCGAAGAGTTACACCCTCATTGTGGTCCGAGGTGATTAAACAGATTGGGCACTCAAACTCCTCTGATGCTGATATCAGGTTTTGATCATCTGTTTCCAACATCAGTTGGTAATTCAGTTCTCGCTCGAGTACCATCGACTGAGAAATAAAAATGAACACCTTGGGTTACAGAATTCATCTCTGCGGATTCATGCCACTGCGATCTAGTCCCTTCAAATACCATTTTTTGATTGTGTAGGAAGGAAATGCAGAGTCTGGTTTATACTGGTTTATACCGACACGAAATGCTGGAGTAACTCAACGGAGTTCTCAATGGAGAAAATGGATCGGTGATGTTTTGGGTTGGAACCCTTCTTCAGACTCTGTCTCAGTCTGAAGAAGGGTCCCTCCATCAGATTCAGTCTGAAGAAGGGTTCCGATCCGAAATATCACCTACTCCTTTTCACCAGAGATGCTGCCTGACCGGCTGAGTTATTCCAGCACCTTGTGTCTATCCCCAGTTAATGATCGTCAGATAGTTGGACAAAGTCTGGGTCAGAACAGGGTTGAAGAACAGCAGGAATCACAGAGGGGGAGCAGTGAGAGAGCAGTGAGACTCATGTCAGAGAGAGGAGAACTACTTCAGTTCTGAGCCGGACTCCATCTCGGGCTTTTATCCACCTATCAGCTAATCAAATCCCATCCTCGCCTGTATCCACCTATCATTGGTCAGGTTTTATCCCGTCCGCAACCTCCCTTTTCCAGCCACCCCACACCTCAACAATCAGTCCAAAGAAGTGTCCCAACCAGAAACGTCGTCCGTCCATTTCCCTCCCCAGACGCTGCCTGACCCGCTGAGTTACTCCAGTATTTTGTGTCCATCTTCAAAGCCAAATGGATATTGTAGTTCTTAAAAACAACCCTACTTGTTCGTATTGCTCAAAGGCTGCTTCTTCTTCATTCATTCTCTGCAGTTCGTCCTGGTCAGGTTTATGGGTGCCGGGTACCTGGTAGTCATCTGGTTTTGCCATGCTGCACATCTCACACCCTGGACGAGTCGGCTTATTGATATAGGTACATTGTGGACACTCCCAGCCAATCTACCAGGAAGGAAAAAGATGGTTATTCCTACAGAGGAAGGGTCCCGACCCGAAACAGCACCAAGCAATGCTGTCCAGGAATGTTGCCTGACCCGCTAAGTTACCCCAGCACTTTGCATCCATCTTTATTTTAGACCTGAAATACAGCGTGGAAACAGGCCCTTCGGCCCACCGGGTCCACCCTAATCAGTGGTCACAACCGTACACTTGCACTATCCTACACACTAGGGACAACGAGGGAGAGAGTGACATTGGTGCAGAGGTAGAGTTGCTGCCTTACAGTGCCAGAGACCCAGGTTCGATCCTGACTACAGGTGCTGTTTGTACAGAGTTTGTACGTTCTCCCTGTGACTGTATGGGTTTTCTCTGGATGCTTCGGTTTCCTCCTACACTCCAAAGATGTAAAGGATTGTAGGTTAATTGGCTTCCATAAAAAAATGGTAAATTTTCCATCGTGTGTAGGATAGTCTTGGTGTACGAATACGGATGATCACTGATCATCATGGACTCGGTGGGCCGAAGGGCCTGTTTCCGCACCCTATCTCGAAAATTTAAAGACAATTTTCAATTAACAGAAGTTCATTTGCCTGCATACAATCCATATTCCTTAATTCCCTGCACATCCATGTCAGAGGTCTCCCAGACACCACTATCGTATGTGCCTCTACCACCACCCCAGCAGTGCATTCCGGACACTCAACACCCTCTGTGTGAAAAACATGCTCCCCACATCCTCTTGAAAGTTTGCACCTCTCACTGTAAAGCTCTGCCCTCTAGTATTTGATATTTCCATCCTGGGGGAAAAGGTCTGACTGTCTATGCTACCTATGTCTCTCATGATTTTGTACACTTCTATCAGATCTCCCCTCAACCTTCAGCGTTCCAGAAAACAAACAATTCAAGTCTGTCCAACCTCTCCCTGTAGCTAACACCACCTAATCCAGGCATCGTTCTGGTAAACCTCTACACCCTTTCCAAAGCCTCGCTTCCTTCCTGTAATACCCTGGTCTCACCCTATCAGAGATATTTCCAATGTTCCATTCATCCCTTCCCAATCTTCTCAGCCTCAGAAAACAAATACGGACGTACAGAAGTGTCTGGACGCACCTTTGGAATTTTTGGAATTTTTGGAATTTTTGGCAAAACCCTTGCTTCGTTGAGTTGTGGTTGAGTTCCTCGTGGTTCCAAAACAGGAAGGAAATCTTCATTATTTGCTTTTGTTTCATCTGAATCGAGGGAAAATTGACAGATTTAGCACTCCAATATCCCCCTCCATTCAAATCCATGAGCTGCTCATGAATCAAAATGTTTTATTAAAGGTCGGCACGGTGGCGCAGCGATAGAGTTGCTGCCACACAGCGCCAGAGACCCTGTGGGTGCTGTCTGTACGGAGTTTGTACATTCCCCCTGTGACTGCGTGGGTCTTCTCCGGGTGCTCCGGTTTCCTCCCACATTCCAAAGACTTGCAGGTCTGTGGGTTAATTGGCTTCTGTAAATTGCCCCTAGTGTGCAGGATGTGAAAGTGGTATGACAGAACTAGTGTACGGGTGATCGATGGTCAGTGTGGACTTAGTGGGCCGAAGGTCCTGGTTCTATGCTGTAACGCTAAACTAAACATCCTTCCACACAAATGTACGACATGGGGTGCAATGGGATAAGAATGCAACATTATGGGCAAGGTGGGCCAATGGGCATGTATCTACGCTGTATGACCCCATGACGCTCTAAAACTCTATAAACGCTCTATGATACTCCATGACTTTATGACTCTCTACATAGGCATAGATACACAGGCACACACACACAAACACACAAATACACACTTTATGACAAAGATTCTACAACTTTATGACTCTTTGACTATGACTCTATCTGACTCCATGACGCTATGACACTCTTGAGTTTAATTCTATGACTCACTATGATTTGATACCTCTGACTCTATGACACTTTATGATTCTCTATGATTCAATAACACCATGATGCTATGACTCTCTAAGTTACTCTTTAACTCAATGGCTCCATGACTCTCTATGACAATCACTCACCCACGGTCCCTGCAGTATTTCGGGGGTAGAGGTTCTCACCAGCTGCCATCTGAGGTGTGTCTGTCTGAAGCTGCGCCTGTGGTTTCAGGGCAGCGTCGGCCTGCACGGCTGTCAGGAGGTACACGTAGGCCATGTCCCCATCCTTCTTGATGCCGTGAAAGGAGAGAGTCTCGTGGTCCTTGCCCAGACGCTGCGCGATGATCCACTGTTGCAGTGTGGGATGGAAGCTGTAGTCTTTGTGCATCTTTACCGGCAACAGAAAAGAGGAAACAGTCAGACAGGCCCTTCAGCCCATTGACTTCCTACCGACCATCAACTACCCATCTCTACGATCGATCACCCGTTCACCACTGGTTCTATGTTATCCCACTCTCTCATCCACTCCCTGCACACTAGGGGACAATTTTACAGAGGACCTATTAACCGACACGTCTTTGGGACGTGGGAGGAAACCGGAGCACCCGGAGGAAACCCATGGGGGTCACAGGGGAAACGTGCAAACACCACACACAGACAGCTCCCGGGGTCAGGAGCAAACCCGGGTCCCTGGCGCTGATGTGATCGGTGGATTTTCTTTGTTTAGCACTTGCAGGATTTTGGCTCTCCTTTCTGTAATTCATCACAGTTTGTCCATCATTCTGCACGATTCATGCCTTACATTTTATGGCAACAAACTTCTTGCACAGCCTCAGAATAATAGGACGTTTCTTTCGAATGGGGATAAGGAGGAATTTCTTTAGTCAGAGGGTGGTGATTTTGTGGAATTCATTGCCACAGACAGCTGTGGAGGGCAGGTCATTGGGTATTTTTAAAGCGGAGATTGATAGGCTCTTGATTAGTAAGGGTGTCAAAAGATACGGGGAGAAGGCAGGAGAATGGAGTTGAGAGGGAAAGACAGATCAGCCATGATTGAATGGCAGGAGACTTGATGGGCTGAATGGCTTAATTCTGCTCCTATGACCTGAACTTATCGCATTACCTTTGTCTTCAGCGTTGCAATGGTCATGTAAGGAAACACTTTCATTGTGATGATTGTACCAGTTGTCTGCAAATCTTCAACGCTAACTCTTAACCTACAACATAAGGGGTGCAAATTCACTACCTCAGGAAAGTAGACATTTTTGTTATTTGGCATAGCTGTTGTACACTGTTGTGTTGTGTATAAACAATGGCAATGAAGGTAGTACAGGTCCACCACTGATTTTCCAGCACCCCTGGTTCCAGAACCTTTCTGGATTATCCGTTTTGCTGGATAAGATCCTTTCGGGCGGCCTTACCTTCCTGCAAGGTCGACTATGGGAGTGGATCTGCTGGCTCCAGCTGGACCAGAGATCCAGAGCCCCGGCCCCAGGGGGCAAATTCAACCCGCCGAGCGATGATGGAGTACCGAATGAGGTAGAGATCGGCTACCTCACCTGACCTAGGCGCCACATTTGCGGGGGGACTTCTGGGGGATTTTGTCCGGATTACAGACCACCAGTTGCTGGGAAATCGGTGGTAGACCTGCAGCATTAGGGAGGGACCGACAGTCAGTGTAAGGCATATTCAGGAATTACAGTGCACTTCTTGATCTGAGAACAGTGTAAGACACAAAATGGTAGAGTAACTCAGTGGGTCAGGCAGCATCCTGGGAAGGGAAATGGTATGGGTTGGGACCTTTCTTCAGACAGCTTGTAGTGGAGAAAGCTGGAAAAGAGAGTTGGGGGCAGGAGAAAGCCTGGCAAGTGATAGGTGGACCCAGTTGAGGGGTTATGGTTGGCAAAAGCTAGAGGTGAAAAGGCGACAATTGTGAAAATGCTGTGGAAATCAATTCAACAACATTGGAAAGAAAAATAATGGAGGATAAACTGTCTACAGGGTTGCTAATAGAGATTGAAATTAATTAAATAGTTCTCCAGGATAGCAATTAGGTCTCCTTTTGGGTTGCTTCATCTGATTTATTGGCCATCAATGGTGGCCAACCATAAGATGGTGGGAGCTCATACATACACTCACTGAACTTGGTGCACATAGAGACTCCCACTGTGCTTTAGTGGTGTCTTAAGAACAAACAAGCAACCAGGACATTTCTTGGAGCTGGAGGATGAGGAGTGATCTTATAAGGTCATGACAGGAATAGACCGGGTAAATGCACAGTCTTATGCACAGTCTTTTACCCAGAGTAGGAATCAAGAACCAGAAGACATAGGTTTAAGGTGAGGGGGGGAATTATTTAATAGGAACCCGAGTGGCAATTTTTTTTACATAAAGGGTGATAGGTGTATGGAACAAGCTGCTGGAGGAGGTATTTGAGGCAGGTACTATTGCCACGTTTAAGAAACATTTAGACATGTACATGGATAGGATGCGTTTAGAGGGATATGGACCAAGCACAGGCTGGTGGAACATGTGTAGATGGGGCATATTGGTCGGCGTGGGCAATTTGGGCCAAAAGGCCTGTTTCCATGCTGCATGATTCTATGATTCGATGCTTCTTGAGTGTTGTTGGAGCTTCACACATCCGGGCAAGTGGAGAGTATTCCATCACCATCCTGCCTCATGCTTTGTAGATGATGGATGGGCTTTGGCTTAGCGTCAGGGGAGATGGGAGATGGATAGGCTTCAGAGGAGATAGGTCACAAAACAGTGTCCATCTCCTGACTCCCCAAAGATTATCGTCTACAAATCACATTTATGGTAAAAACATCATCTAATTTGAATCTACTGTTGCAGTGCAAACCCCAGAATCCAGATGGTGGGATGTTGAGCAATGGCAAAACCATTCTTTATTCAGGGAGGAGGTCAAACAGCTTGTGGAGATGGTGATGGCCCGCCATGAGTTGTGTGGATGAATATTACCTGCCCCATCCATAGAGTCATAGTCATACAATGTGGAAACATGCCCTTTGGCCCAACTTGCCCACTCCAACCAAGATGCTCCATCTATACTAGTCCCACCTGCCTGTGTTTAACCAATATCCCTCTAAACCTTTCCTATCCATGTACCTGTCCAAATGTTCCTTAAACATTGTGATAGCACCTGCCTCAGTTACCTCCTCTGGCAGCTTGTTCCATATACCTTTTTTTTTGTCAATAAATAAATAAGTTGTTGCTCAGGTTCCTATTAAATTCCTCCCACCTTAAATCCATGTCCTCCGGTTCTTGATTCCTCTAAAGTCCATTGCTTTGGCTTATTCATTTAATGGTTCAATGGTGCTTGATTGTCATATGTACAGAGGTACAGTGAAATTCTTTTTTGGCATACTGTTCAGTAAAAATCTTACTATGCATAAGCACAATTCCTAAAAGTCTGTAGGAATAGTACACTGAGACAGTATACAGGTCGCCATGTTTTGTGCCATTTTTCATGATTCAAGTCTGAAGTTCTTATAATTGTAGTGTTCTTACCCCACTCTTTCCCCCCCTCACCTTAAATCTCTGTCCTCTGGTTCTTGATTTCCTTACTCTGGGTAAAAGACTGCGCATTTACCTCACCCATCTTCAATCACACTTTTAAAGTATGTTTCCATTAATGGAACTCCTCCCCTCTCTGAGAGCTAACTAAGGGGGACCCAGCATTGGGGGACCGCCGAGAACAAAGGGGGGGGGGGCCTAATGTGGGAGGGCTGCCAAGGACTAAGGGGGACCCAGTGGGGGAACGAAGAAGGAATGAGAACATTTTGTAACTTTGTCGGCACCTCTTTTGTGTATTTTGTAAAATGCAAACACAAGGAATTTCCCTGCACCTAGCCTGGTACAAGTGACAAGGTATCATCAACTAACCTGATTTCTTGTTGATGGTAAGCAGACTCCTTGAGTCGGACGATGACGGGTAGATGTTGCTCAGCCAGCAGCCCGGCACACTCGACCGCTGTTTCCTTGTCTCCCTGTTCTATCGCTCTGCTCAGCTCCTGAGCCGCAGTCTCCGCTGGAAGAATAATACAGGGCAGAGGTCAGTCATCGTGCTGATTAAGCCGGAGAGGGTGCAGAGAAGATTTACGAACATGTTGCCAGGACTCAAGGGCCTGACCTACAGGGAGAGGTTAAGCAGGCTAGGACTTTATTCCTTGGAGTGCAGGAGGGTGAGGGGTGATCTTATGGAGGTGCACAAAATCATGAGAGAAATAGATAGGGTGCACAGAGTCTTTTGCCCAGAGTAGGGGAATCAAGAACCAGAGGACATAGGTTTAGGTGAGGGGGGGGAAATGTAATAGGAACCCGAGGATCAACTTGCACAAATGGCATTGGGCATATGGAACGAGCTGCCGGAGGAGGAAGTTGAGGCAGGTACTATTATATTTTAAGAAACATTTAGACAGGTACATGGATAGGAAAGGTTGAAAGTGATATATGGGCAGGCAGGTGGGACTAATGTAGTTGGGGCATGTTGGTCGGTGTGGGCAAGATGGGCTGCATGACCCCATCAGACAGGGGGCCTGAGTGGTGGGAGGCTGGCAGGGAAATGCACTTCACTCATTCACTTTCTAGCGCTCCTGTCCATAGACAAGATCTGAAGAAGGCTCCCGACCCGAAATGTCACCTATCCATTTTCTCAAGAGATGCTGCCTGACTCCAGCACTTTGTGTCTTCTTCTATCATCCATTTTCTTCTTGCTGTGCCATCCATTTATTATTTAATCATTTGCTCTAGAACTCTTTCTTAGGTTTAGGTTCAAATTTATTATTGCCACATGTACCGAGGTACGGTGAAAAGCTTTGCTTTGCGTGGTATCAAAAAAGATCAGATATACTATACATAAATGCAGTCAGTTCAATCTCAAGTACGAAAGAAAGAGCAAAGGGGAAGGTACAGAATGCAGAATATAGATCTTAGAGTGCAGGGTACAGTTCTCTGAGAGCAAGATGTAGTTCTTGTAGAGCAGGGTATAGTTAGAGTGCAGAAGGATCTGTAGACCTAATGAAATCCCACACCGTCACAGAGAGAACGTACAAACTCCGTACAGACAGCACCCGTAGTAGTAGTCAGTACTACAGGCAGTAGTCAGGATCGAACCCGGGTTTCTGGAGTTGTAAAGACAGCAACTCTACTGCTACACCAATGTGCCACCCCCCTATTAAAAGAATAGTTCATACAGACAAGTTAAGACCATTTTTACCCTTTATCTCAACCCATCCAAACGTCACCAGACTGCAAATACAATGCACCCACAGCATTGTATGATGTGGGATTTGGGAAACTCACCTCTTTTTATCAGGTCCATGCCCAGATTCCTTTGCACTAACCCTCCAGACATCTCCAACCTTTGAGGCCAACTACTGCAGGCAGGTCCCTGGGGAACAACCAGAGCGAAATATATCATAATTAAAGGGAGAAAGACCGAGGTTTAAAGGTGCAACATGGAAACAGGCCACTAATTCTGCACTAACCTGTACACTAATTCCATATCCCACTTTCCCATCCCACTTTGTCACTAGGGGACAATTTACAGAAGCCAATTAACCCTCAAACTTTGGGATGTGGGAGGAAACTGGAGCACCTGGAGGAAGCCCACACGGTCACAGGGAGAACGTACAAACTCCACACAGACAGCACCCGTAGTCAGGATCGAACCTGGCGTTATAAGGCAGCGGCTCTACTGCTGCGCTACTGTGCCACCCAAGATTTGCAAATTGTAAAGAGCCTTGCGTGTTGGTTAAATCAGCATTCAGGACTCCCAAGTGTTCCTCCAGCCCTCATGTTGCGCAAACTCCCAGATAAGGAGAGTATACGGAAGGAAACGGGTTAAAAAGATTATCCATTTATTTTGCATTATATTGTTCTGAGTCATAAGGGGAGGCTTAAAAGTCAAAAGGAAGCAGTTTCAAAGGTAATTACTGAAAGCGAAGTAGATGTAGTTGAGAAGGAAAGCAGAAATGGAGGCAAGTAGAATGGAGCCACAGAGCACGTTTAACCAATAAATTATGGGATGAATTAGAGACACAAGCAACTGCAGATGCTGGTTTAGAAAAAAAAGACAAAGTGCTGGAGTAACTCCGCCAGGTCAGGCTGAAGAAGGGTACCGACCCAAATTGTCACCAATCCATGTTCTCAAGAGATGCTGTCTGATCTATTGAGATACTCCAGCACTGTGCCTTTTTTTGATGGGATGAATTGTCTGCTTCCTTGAATCTGTATCTAAAGCTGTAATAATTGAGAGCTCCACATTGAAAACCCTTGGTCTATAATCAGACTTTACTGGACTTTATATTGCACTAATCATTATTCCGTCATCCTGTATCTGTACACTGTGGATGGCTTGATTGTAATCACATATAGTCTTTTTGCTGACTGGATAGTACGCAGCAAGAAAACGTTTTTCACTGTACCTCTGTACACGTGACAATAAACTAAGCTAAACTATATCCCCACCTCATTGGCTTTCTGCCCTGTCCCACACATTGAATTTGTCTTCTTCCTCGTTTTCAAATCCGTCTATAGTTTCAGTAGCCCTGCAGTTCTTCCAACCTCAATCTCCAGCGCCCATAATGTAACTTAGGGTCCTTCTTCCTTCCCTCATGGAATCTCAAATTCTCTCACTATCTCTCGCACTGCTCAAAAGTCAAAATCTTCTCCTTTGTCTCCTTATCTCTGTTTGGCTACTGGGCACATCAAGGTCCATTGCATGGTCCCAACTATTGGCTCAGCTGAGCTGCACTAACTAACAACAGAGAAACACTTTAGCCGAACACCGTGGTCCCAGTGAGGCAGAGGTACAGTTGCTGCCTTACAGCGGCAGAGACCTGGGTTCCATACTGACTGCAGGTGCTGTCTGTACGGAGTTTGTACATCCCCCTGTGACCAGGTAGGCTTTCATCCAGGTGCTCCAGTTTCCACCTACATCCCAAGGACATAAAGTGTTTAGGTTTGAAGAAGGGTCTCGACCCGAAACGTTACCCATTCCTTCTCTCCAGAGATGCTGCCTGTCCACCTGAGTTACTCCAGCATTTTGTGTCTACCTTCGATTTAAACCAACATCTGCAGTTCTTTCCTACACAAGTTTTGAGGTTAATTGGCTTCTGTTAATTGTCCTTAATGTATCGGATAGAACTAGTGTACAGGTGATCGCTGGTTGGTGCAGACCTGGTGGGCTGAAGCGCCTGTTTTCACATAGTATTGGTAAATAAACTAAACAAAGAACTGCAGATGCTGGTTTACAAAAAAGGGCACAAGGTGCTGGAGTAACTCAGTGTGTCAGGCAGTATCTCTGGAGAACATGTGTAGGTGACCTCTCTCAGAAGATGATGCCTGACAATTCATGTCCTTTTTTACGGTAAATTTAATTTCCAGGAAGGAATCAGTGAACTTTTTTTTTTTTTACAACCCAACCTAGTAGCTCATAATCACCTTTATTTCTTAACTTTAGTTATATTTGCTACTGAGATCCAAATTACCCACTTTCTGCATTGCAATTTGAACATTAGTTTGACCACCATGCCACAATAAATAGCATGGAGATTTGAGGAACTGCAGATGCTGCAATCTTAAGCAAAATGTGAGGAACTCAGTGGGTCAGGAAGTAGATTACAAACAGACCCACAGACCTACATATCTTTGAATGTGGGAGGAAACCGGAACACTCGGAGTAAACCTACGAAGTCACAGGGAGAACATGCAAACTCCGTACAGACGGCACCCATAGTTAGGATCAAATCCGGGTCTCTGGCGCTGTGAGACAGCAGGTCTACCGCTACGCCATTGAGCCGCCCCCTCCTTGCCAGCTCAATGAGATATTTTTGAAAGCAGGGTTATCGAGAGATAACAGCAGGTGAACGCAGCTAGGACCCAAGTTCTAAACGTATTAAATACCTCCTGTTGTTCCATTAAGTGCCTGGATTGTTCTGAAACGGTTCCAAAATTTCACAGCAGGATCCAAGGCGTTAATTGAAACAGAAACTCCCTACCCCACGCCTTAAACCCAACCTTACTCATTTTCTCAGTTCTGACAAGGGGAATTTAACCTGAAGGCACAGAGTCATACAGCACGGAAACAAGCCTTCGGTCCAGCTCGTCCATGCTGACCAAGATGCCCCACCTAAGGACAAGCCTTCTGCCCAGCTCGTCCATGCTGACCAAGATGCCCCACCTAAGGACAAGCCTTCGGCCCAGCTCGTCCATGCTGACCAAGATGCCCCACCTAAGCTAATCCTATTTGCCCGTATCCTTCTAAACCTTTTCTATCAGGGTGGCATGGAGGCGCAGTGGTAGAGTTGCAGTCTTACAGTGCCAGAGACCCGGGTTCAATCATGACTATGGGTGCTATCTGTACGGAGTTTGTACGTTCTCCCTGTGACCTGCGCGGGTTTTATCCAGGAGCTCCGATTTCCTCCCACACTCCAAATACGTATGGTTTGTAGGTTAATTGGCTTGGTATAATTGTAAATTGTCCCTAGTGTGTGTAGGATAGTGTTAGTGTGCGGGGATCGCATGTTGGTGCTGACTCGGTGGGCGAAGGGCCCGTTTCCGCACGATATCTCTAAACTAAACTAAACTATCCATGTACCTGTCCAAGTGTCTTTTAAATGCTGTTATAGTACCTGCCTCAACTACCTCCTCTGGCAGCTCATTTCAAACACACACTGACCGCTCTCTGAGTGAAAAAGTTGCCCCTCGGGTTCCTAATAAATGTTAACTCTGTTTCCCTTTCCACGGATACTCTCTGACCTGCTGAGTGATTCCCGCGTTTCCCACTTTTATTACAGATTTCCAGCAGCTGCAGTTTTTTAATGCCTATACCAAGATCGGATGATAGAGAAAACTGTACAAATAAATGTTGAACTGAATCAGTCACATATCGTGCAGTTCACAAAAAAAAAAAAATGACACAACTAGCAATACTGAATCTATGGAGCTGTTTTAAAGGCACACAAAGCTGAGTCTTTTAGCCAAGTGAGTTTCTCCTTTAATTAAGAACAAATCTTGTGTTAAAGAGTGCTCCAAATGAACAAAAATTGAAATAGTATCTAATCATGTCACACTTGTGCCTCCTTGCCCTTTTAAATCAATAGCCCATATTCCTTTTTTTCCCCCCCTCCTGCCACCCAAAAAGCAAATCAAACAGATTTCATAAACACAAAATTTATCCCCAGGGAAATCTCAGAAGAGACCTACTTCCTCACAAGAATTCCCAATGACCTTACCTCAAGAAAGGGGGGAGTGTTGTTGATGTCAAGTCGGCAAGAACAATTTTTCACGACTGGAAAGTAAAAGTGAAACTTTGTTCCAGGAAGCAAGATGTTTTTTAAAGGCCCTAGTTTAGTAGGTTACGCAGATGCCAGATTAAAGGAAAGTGCTTTGGAATTAGCAGATGGGGCATTTCCTCAGCTAGAATTGTCGCAAGCTTCCTCGATCAATATGCTTTAACCAACTGTTTCGTTTGTGTTAAGATCTATTAACAATAATCCATGACAAGATGACAGAAATCCAGATTCAGGGACAGATTTTCTCCAGCTGTTATCAGGCAACTGAACCATCCTATCGCTAACTAGAGAGCAGTCCTGACCTCCAATTAGGGATGACAAGGTGATGTCATCGCCCCGCGCCCCACATGACCTCACCCAGCCAGCGGCCCTGCTCCCACTCCACCAATGGTGGTCGCCCGGGCCGGGAGGTGGGTTGTTACGCAACCTCCGTTAGGCGAGCACACTCGGCCCCGCTCCCCGAACACACTCCGTTAGCCTACACTGTTCCGGCCTACAGCGGCCCACGGGACTAATACGGGACATGGGCGGTCCCGTACGGGACAAACCAATTTAGCCCAAAATACGGGATGTCCCGGCTAATACAGGACAGTTGGCAACCCTACTTCTCATCTACCTCATTGGAGACCCCCGGACAATCTTTAATCGGACTTTACTGGACTTTATCTTGCACTAAACGTTATTCCCTTTATCATGTATCTGTACACTGTGGATGACTCGATTGTAATCATGTATAGACTTCCACTGACTGGGTAGCACACAAGAATAAGCTTTTCACTGTACCTTAGTACAAGTGACAATAAACTAAACTTAACATTAGCAAATTGTCATTGAAATCACTCTCACGGGCTGAGGTCTCACATTAGTTTCAAACTTGTCTGATTTTACTCTTCAGTGATCTTAAGAGATTGACAAAACTTTGTTGTGAGTGTCAAAGGTGTTGTTACAGATGCTAACTGACCTTCTGAGTATTTGTAGCATTTTAGACTCATACAGGCCCTTCGACCCAATTTGTCCATGTCGACCCTGATGCCCTATCTAAGCTAATCCCATTGCCTGCATTTGGCCCATATCCCTCGAAACCTTTCCTATCCTTGTATGTGTCCAAGTGGCTTAAATGCCATTATAGAAACTGCCTCAACAAACCTCCTCTGGCAACTCGTTCCATATACCCACCACCCTCTGAGTAAAATGTTTCCCCTCGGTTTGTACTAAATCTTGCCCCCTTCACCTTAAATCTATGTCCTCTTGTTTTTGAAACCCCTACTCTGTGCATTCACCCTATCCCCTCACAATTGTATACACCTCTATAAGATCAACCCTCATCTTCCTGCACTCAAAGGAATAAACTCTTAGCTTGTCCAACCTCTCCCTTTTGCTGAGGCCCTCGTCCTGCCAATATCCGGGGTGCTTTTGTGATTCCTAGCATTGTAGTTTTGATCATAGAGTCCTACAGCATAGAAACAGGCCCTTTGGCCCAACCTGCCCACACCGACCAACATGTCCTATCTACACTAGTTCCACCTGCCTGCGTTTGACCCATATCCCTCTAAACGTCCTATCCATGTACCTCTAACTATTTCTTAAATGTTGCGATAGTATTTGGCTTAACTACCTCCTCCAGCAGCTCATTTCATACACCCACAACCTTTTGTGTGAAAAAGTTACCCCTCAGGTCCCTATTAAATCTTTCTCCCCCCCCCCCCCCCCCCCACACACCTTAAACCCATGTCCTCTGGTTCTCAATTCCCCTGTTATGGGCAAGAAACTACGTTTACCCGATCTATTCCTCTCCTTATATTGTTTATCTTTTTCATCAATGGAAACTAATACTGTATCAAATCCTTTCAGATCAATAGGCATACCAGAGGTTTATTATATGAGAAATCATCTTTTAGATAAGAGACAGAGAGCCCGGATTCCTTTGTCAAACCCAAGAATCCTTTAGAACGACATAAATACCGAGCCGAATCATGTTACCTCATTATGCAGTATTTATTTCACAAAATGCTGGAGTAACAGGAGAGAAGGAATGGGTGACGTTTCGGGTCGAGACCCTTCTTCAGACTGATGTCAGGGGGGCGGGACAAAGGAAGGATATAGGTGGAGACAGGAAGATAGAGGGAGAACTGGGAAGGGGGAGGGGAAGAGAGGGACAGGGGAACTATCTAAAGTGGGAGAAGTCGATGTTCATACCGCTGGGCTGCAAGCTGCCCAAGCGAAATATGAGGTGCTGTTCCTCCAATTACGCAGTTATTATTTAGTGATGGAGTGTACCTCCTTCTTTGTCCAACTGTTGTGCTACATTGGTGAGAACTCTACCCTGCATTCTCTGACTTACCCTTTGCTCTACTTATTCTACTTGAGTTTGACTTAATTGCACCTGTGTACAGTAAACCCTCATTATAACAGACCATGGGGGGGGGGGGGATAGGAGATGGGAGGGGAGGAGAGGGGGTGGTCTCTATTACTGCTGATTGTCTGCTATAACTGAGTAAGGGATTATCATTTTATGTAGTTGAAACAGAGTTGTTTTGTGTGTGTGTGTGTGTTTGAATATAAATATATATATAAATGTATGTATGTTTTATATACATACACATCGTGGGTTCTATATATATATATGTATGTATATTTTATATACATATACACACATACAAGGAGACATATAAAGACAAACTAACAGACAATAGTGCAGAGAGGCAAATCCAATGCCCCCAAGTCTACGTAGTTCAGAGCTGATTTGGAGGTTGTAGTGTTTCATTGCCTGATGGCTGTAGGAAGAAGCTGTTCCTGAACCTGGACCTGAAGCCTAAATGTAAACCTAAACGTAAAGAAGGTTTCTATTTAAGTAATTCCAACAGGATAAAATTGGAGCACATACACGCCTTCAATAAAGCTGGTGCCTGGTGCTGGCTTCCTGGTGTACAAACAGCGGCTGCCTTTAGACTCATGGGATCTACAACAGTTGTTCATTCGTAGTAGCTTGGATTGGTATACGGTTCAGAGACTCACTGGGGACCATGTTTTGAAGCAATCTTGTTTATTTGTACCACAGCAGGGTTTACGAGAAACGTGGCTCTGACTCTTTCTGAACAGCATGTACAACATATTTGACAGCACTGGGCCTGTACTCGCTGGAGATTATGGGGATGATGATGGGGGACCTCATTGAAACTTACCGAATAGTGAGCGGCCTGGATAGAGTGGATGCGGAGAGGATAATTCCACTAATGGGAGTCCAGGACCAGAGGGCACAGCCTCAGAATAAAAGGACATACCTTTGGAAAGGAGATGAGGAGGAATTTCTTTAGTCAAGAGGGTGGTGAATCTGGAATTCATTGCCACAAGCGGATTTGCACGAAGGGCTGGTATTTCAGGGTGAAAGCTTGTAACTAATGGTGTGATTAGCTCTTTGGCTCATTGCACCGATCTCCTTCTCACTGTACACTGTAGTGCAAGGATAAGTTAGGGCAGTATAGTGATGCATGGATGGCATGGTGGCACAGCAGGTCGTGCCACTGTCTCATAGCGCCAAAGACCCAGGTTCAATCCTGACCTCGGGTGCTGTCTGTGTGAAGTGTGTACGTTCACCCTGTGACTGCATGGGTTTTCTCCAGGTGCTCTGGTTTCCTCCCACATCCCAAAGACGTGCGCGGTTTGAAGGTTAATTGGCCTCTGTAAATCATGGATGAGAAAATGGGATAACTTAGAACTAGTGTGCACAGGTAATAATAAAGCCCATAATAACATATTTTTATCCCACTGTTTTAGTCAAACAGCGACACATGGACCTTGGTCCCACTAAGTCCATGCCGCCAATCAACCATCGATTTACACTAATCCTACATCAATCCCATCCTTCTTACATCTAGACGAAGGGATTAAAAGTACCATTAGCAAATTTGCAGATGATACCAAGCTGGGGGGT
Organism: Rhinoraja longicauda; assembly: GCF_053455715.1. Taxonomy (NCBI): domain Eukaryota; kingdom Metazoa; phylum Chordata; class Chondrichthyes; order Rajiformes; family Arhynchobatidae; genus Rhinoraja; species Rhinoraja longicauda. The sequence continues at coordinate 15,907,872 of NC_135974.1, forward strand.
AGTGTGAATTGTGAGGAAGATGCAATAAGGCTGCAGGGTGACTTGGACAGGTTGTGTGAGTGGGCGGATACATGGCAGATGCAGTTTAATGTAGATAAGTGTGAGGTTATTCACTTTGGAAGTAAGAATAGAAAGGCAGATTATTATCTGAATGGTGTTAAGTTAGGAGGAGGGGGAGTTCAACGAGATCTGGGTGTCCTAGTGCATCAGTCAATGAAAGGAAGCATGCAGGTACAGCAGGCAGTGAAGAAAGCCAATGGAATGTTGGCCTTCATAACAAGAGGAGTTGAGTATAGGAGCAAAAGTCTGCGCCACATTCAAAGCCCCTCTTGGATAGGTTAGTTAAAAATGGTGCTGTAAAGCAGCAACTCCACCGCTGCGCCACCGTGCCGCCCCATATTCTTATGACATTTCTTCTCCCCACATTCTCAACATTCCCAATTTTTGAAGACTGTAGCTGTAAAGTCGACTGTCCATTCCCTCCACAGATGCTGCCTGACCTGCTGAGTTCCTCCAGCTCTTTGTGAATAGCTGATGCAGTAATGTATTCGCCCACCAGGTGGTGGTGTTGCGTCACATCCCATACCCCAAATAACAACAGATAATACAAGTCAAGATATGTGTAGGAAGGAACTGCAGATGCTGGTTTAAACTGAAGATAGACACAAAAAGCTGGAGTCAAGAGTGTTTTATTGTCATATGTCCCAAACAGAACAATCAAATTCTTACTTGCAGCAGCACAACAGAATATGTAAACATTTTAGATAGGCACAAAGCTCTGGAGTAACTCAATGGGTCAGACAGTATGGTCAGGCAGCACCTCTGGAGAAAAGGAATAGGTGATGTTTCAGGTTGTGGGTTTCAACCTGAAACGTCACCTATTCCTTTTCTCCAGAGATGCTGCCTGCCCATTGAGTTACTCCAACATTTTCTGTCTATCTTCAGTGCAAACCAGCGTCTGCAGTTCCTTCCTACACATGTAAACATAATACTCTGTAAACAATATAATAAATGAAAAGAAATTATATATATATATATATATATACATCAAACAAACAAATAAACAATATTTGTGCTAAACGACAAAACCAATGCACTTGCGTCTAAGGCTCACTCACCCCATGTCCCATTTGACTTTACCGCATCCTATTATAGATATTTCCTTTGTCTCATTTCTCCCTTTTCCTACCTTCCACGCAACATAAAAATAACATTTTTCCCTCTCTGGAGACACAAGGAGCTGCAGGTGTTGGAATCTTGAGTGATAAAGTGCTTGAGGAACTTGGGCGGCGCAGCGGTAGAGTTGCTGCCTCACAGCGCCAGAGACCCAGATTTGATCCTGACTACAGGTGCTGACTGTACGGAGTTTGTACGTTCTCCCCGTGACCTTGTGGGCTTACTCCAGGTGCTCCAGTTTCCTCCCACATTCCAAAGACATGCAGGTTTGTAGGTTAATTGGTTTCAGTAAAATTGTAAATTGTTCCTAGTGTGTAGGATAGAGCTAGTCTACGGAGTGACCATTGGTCGGCGTGGACTCGGTGGGCCGAGTGGCCTGTTTCAGCGCTGTGTCACTAAAGTAAAGTCTAACTCAACGGGTCAGGCGGCATCTGTGAAGGGAATTAATGCAATTTAGCTTATCGATCTGTTGGTGCTTATCGGTGACCATGGAGGTCTGCTTTAGCCTGCATTCTTGTAACCCATGCACTGTGAAACCCTGTGTTATCTCTCATATATATCTATATATATATGTATACTGAATTTTATTACTTTTTCCATCACAAATTGGGATTTTCACATTTTCCTTCATCATATTCCAGATCTTTGTCCATTCACTGGTCTTTATTCTCTGTAGACCACCTCCCTTCCAACCTACCTTTAGTTTAGTTTAGAGATACAGTGCGGAATCTAGCCCTCTGGCCCACCAAGTCCACCAAGTGATCCCTGCACATAAGCACTATGCTACACACACTAGGGATAATTTGACCAAGCCAATTTGCCGACAAACCTGCATGTCTTTGGTGTGTGGGAGGAATCCGGAACACCAGGAGAAAACCCACGCGGTTTCAGGGAGAACATCCAAACTCCGTACAGACAGCACCCGTGGTCAGGATTGAATGCGGGTCTCTGGCCCTGTAAGGCAGCAACTCTACTGCTGCGTCACTGTGCTGTACTAACCTACTACTTACCTACTAACAGAAGGAGGAAAGTTTTTGGTGGAGGGATTAGTGGCAGATCTGACCAAGGAAGCACACACAAGAACACCATTAGCTTTTAGGGGGGAGGGTTTATAACACTGGAAATAATTAAATGGTGAAAGTTTACAGCGATTTGTAAAAGGATAATGTTAAAACCAAGCTTTTATGGTAAGGTGATACAAGAGACCACAGTTGCTGGAATCTTGAGCAAAAGTGGTGGGTATATGGAGCTGCCAGAGGAGGTAGTTGAGGAAGGTACCATAACAGCATTTAAAAGACACTTGGGACAGGTAGATGGATAAGAAAGGTTTAGAGGAATGTGGGCCAAATGAGTAAATGGGACTAGTGTAGATGGGGCATCTTGGTCGACATGGACAAGTTGGGCCGAACGGCCTGTTTCCATGCCTTACGACTCCAAATGCTGGTGGAACTCGGTGGATCAGGTGGCATCTGTGAAGGGGATGGACAGATGACATTTCAGATTGGGACATTTCAGTGTGAAGATGGGTCCCAACACAAAACATCGTCTGTCCAATTCCCTCCACAGATGCTACCTGGCCCACTGAATTCCTCCCACACGTTGTGTAGGAAGGAACTACAGATGTTGGTTGACACCGTAGACACAAGATAGAGGAGTAACTCGGCGGGTCAGGCAGAATCTCCGGAGAGAAGGAATAAGTAACGTTTCGGGTTGAGGAAGGGTCTCGACCTGAAACGTCACCTATTCCTTTTCTCCAAAGATGCTGCCTGACCCGCCGAGTTACTCCAGCATTTTGTTCTTTGTGTAGTTGGGAGTATTCCAACCAAATAAGTGTGACTTGCTGGATTACAGACTTCAGGAGTCTCTTGATTTTATTTCCTGTTGACTGCATGGGATACGATTCCATGTCCTGCGACACCCGTCATTTCCAGTATCTGACATGGATATTTGTGGAATTAAAATGAGTCAGCCGGCAACATGCTTTGCAATGACCTTCATTTTTGAGTATCCTGATCATTGTTCAAATGGAGAGATGCCAAACAGCTCAAAGATCTCCCCTATTGGCTGTTACATGACTGTTTTACACAAAGCCCAAGATTCAACAACAACTAAAAATACAATTTTTAATTGAAATTGACAAATATACAATCAGTACATACAGGCAATAATTCAAATGTAGTGTTTGTGTTGTGTAGCAGTTATCAACATTTACATCAGCTTGTCATAGATAATATTCTGTACAAAAACTGCAAAGGAACCAGCATCTGCCCAAGAGCCGGTCCTATCATTCTAGCCAAACATTTTAACTCCCCATCCCACACTGACCTTTCTGTCCTGGGCCTCCTCCGCTATCAAGAGTGAGGCCACATGCAAATTGGAGGAACAGCAACTCATATTTACACCCCAGCGGTATGAACATTGATTTCTTTAATTTCAAGTAACTCCTGCATTACCTCCCCCCTCCCCCACCTGAGTCATGCTACCAGTTCCACTGTTTACATCCTTATCACATCTTCCCAAGCCAACAATGGGCCATGATGGGCTCCACCCTTCCTGAGGTCATCTGTTGCCGCCCCTGGTTTGTTCTTGGCTTTTTTCGCCTTCAGTTTATTTTTCCCTCCCCCCCCACCCCCCACTACTTTCAGCCTGAAGAAGAGTTCTGACCTATTCACCTATTCCTTTTCTCCAGAGATGCTGCCTGACCCGCTGAGTTACTCCAGCATTTTGTGTCTATCATTCGTGGTGCTTGGCCTCCGGGTGTGTGTTTGGTTGAGGATGGGGCTGGATGCCCCTCTTCCTGGCCAATGTCCGTGCCCACATGGAGACTGTGCAGGCCTGCCATGAATGCTGACCGCTGTGGGAGGGGGGAGTGAGTGCATTGTTGATGAGGACGACAACATTGTAACATTGAAAGATGTTTGCAAACTGCAGGGCAGTTTTGATCTTTCCAGTTCTTTGTAACTGATTATTTGAATAAAAGCTCCTGTGTTGAGGAAGTCAAAAGGAGAGGGGGCAGCCTATCGCAGAGTTGTGCGTGATCTTGTTTATGTTTAGAGACGCAGCGTGGAAACAGGCCCTTTGGCTCACCAAGTCCACACCGACCATCAGTCACCCTTTCACCCTAGTTCTATGTTATCCCACTTTCTCATCCGCTCTCTACAGACAAGGGGCAATTTATGGAGGCCCCTTAAATTAGGAAATGTGGGAGGAAATTGCAGCACCCGGAAGAAACCCATGCAGTCACAGGGAGAACTTGCAAACTCCACACAGACAGCAGCACCCCAGGTCAGGATCGAAATGGGGTCCCTGGTGCTGTGAGGCAGCACAAAACAATTACTACTGTGCTCTACAGGCAAGTAAATAAGAGGACAGTATTGGTTTGATGTCCAATCATTTTAGAACGGTCCCAACCAACTAAGGAGCCTCCAAATCTCTGTGTTCTGGTCTGTAAACACTGAAGAGGCTGTAAATATGATTAGGCATCAAGTGTCGGACCTCAGCTTCTGGGAATTGTGTGGCACACAGTAGTAATCGGCTCGAGATGACAACAAGCAAAGCTGGTCCATCCGGTCTCTGTTCCTCAAAAAGCACCAGCAATGTCCTTCAATATTGTACAACTACATAATGCAAACTCTCTTCCACCAGGTCACCATCTGGGCAGATTGGGGGCAGTTTGGCCAATTCACATCATTGCAATAGGGAGCTTCACATCCCAAATCATAGCTGCCCACCGCCCCCTCCCCAAATCTCTTCAGAGTGCAGGATTAATAAAGAACTTTGGTCCCTGGTTGAAGAATCTTGGAAAAGGCACAATGAACCAACCAAATAATGCCCCCCAGTGGGGGCAAAGAAAGGCTCAGCGGTCAATTGATTTACGTCAGGTCCCAGTGAATGGTCTCCATCGCTTGTTACAGGGAGTATTTCCCATCACCATCCTCTGCTCCCAGCTAATCCCGTTAACAACACAAAGGACGGTGCCCAGAGACTTTCTGCCCTCTGTCTTGGGAACAGCGTGCCAGAGGTTTGGAAAGAGCACCCTTCCCTGTCCAAGCAATCTCCTGCGTTAGCTCCGCCGAGACGGAGACTGGCCGTCAAGAAGAGGTCAGGTTTGTGATCACTGGTGGTAACCTGGAGCCCCTGGGTCAGAGCTCCACTCTTCAGAACACTCTCCAGACGGAAAAGTTCAGATCCTTGTCCAATCTGCAGGCAAGCGAGGCAAAACCTGACTCTTTTTAAAATACTTTCTTAATCAGTTGTTACAACAAAAAAAAAACTCAATGTCTCTCTACAAATCGTTCAGGTTGTCCGAGTAACCATCTGGCACCAGCTGATCAGTCAACGGGTTGGAGTTGGAGGACAGGTGGAAGTAGGACTTGAACCAAGGGTGGTCCAAGATCTCGCTGGCCGTCAGTCTGTCCACCGGCTCTCGCCGCAGGAGGCACCGGATGAGGCACTTGGCTTTGGGCGAGAGGCTCTCGGGGATGGTGAAGAGTCCTCGGCGGATCTTGGTGAAGAGCGCGGCGGGCTCGGTGTCCTGGAAGGGGTAGCGTCCCACCAGCATGGTGTACAGGACCACCCCCAGGCTCCAGACGTCGGCCGCCTTCCCCGAGTACGACTGCTTGCTGTTTAGGATCTCTGGGCCCACGTAGGCCGGGCAGCCATGCTTGTCCATCAAGGAATCATCATCCCCCTTCAGGAGGCACGAGTCCTCCAGGTTCTCCAGGCACAGCTTGTTTCTGAAGTAAAGAGATGGGGAAAGAAAAAATTGTAAAACAGGCTTGGTTTAAAGATACAGCATGGAAACAGACCCATTGTGTCCACGCTGACCATTGATCACCTGCATGTTAGTTCTACCACCGTACCCTCTCCTCCCTCCTTCATTCACTGTACCCTCTCCCCTCCCCACTCTCCCTCCCTCCTCCACCATATCCTCTCCTCCCTCCCTCCTCCACCATACCCTCTCCTCCCTCCCTCCTCCACCATACCCTCTCCTCCCTCCCTCCTCCACCATACCCTCTCCTCCCTCCCTCCTCCACCATACCCTCTCCTCCCTCCCTCCTCCACCATACCCTCTCCTCCCTCCCTCCTCCAGCATACCCTCTCCTCCCTCCCCCCTCCATCGTACCCTCTCCTCCCTCCCTCCTCCAGCATACCCTCTCCTCCCTCCCCCCTCCACCGTACCCTCTCCCCTCCCTCCTCCACTGTACCCTCTCCCCTCTCTCAACCCCTCCCCCGTTCTGCGGCCTCACCTGCGGCGGTCGGTGAAGATGAATCTGCGCAGCTTGAGGTCGCGCAGCACCACGCCGTGACCGTGACAGTGCGCCACAGCCTCCACCATCTGCAGGAACAGCCCGGCCGCCTCCTCCTCCTGCACCCGCTTGCAGGCCCGCACGTAGGAGTGCATGTCGCCGTGGCCGCAGAGGAAGAACACGTAGGCCTTGCACTCGCCCGCGATCACCTCCGCCAGCTGCCCCACGTGGGGGTGCGGAGGGAGGCGGGCGTACGGAGCGATCACCTCATTGTAGTGCCTCATGGAAACCACCTGTGGGGGCGAGGAGGGGGCACGGTCACTTTCCTCATTAAACACACACTCCTGTACTCCCTAACCTGCCCCTTCACTCTACCTACTGTATTAGAGTTTGGCTAGATTGTATTGTATTGTCGACTTATGCCAGTGTATTGTCCGATTCACCTCTACCCCATTGCAGACATTCGACTTTGTCTCTAGAACTGATGCGCTACAATGCTGAAAACTATATTCTGTATCTTCTGCTCCACCTATTGTACTTGAGTTTGACTTGATTGTATTTATCTATAGTATTAACTGATTTGAATGAACAGTATGCAAAACAAATCTTTTCACGTACCTTAGTACATTTGACAATAAGAAACCTAAATCTTGACTGGCCCAGTCCAAACATAGACCAGACTCCCCACCATTGACTCCATCTACACTGCAGAGTAACCCAGAAAAGCAACTGACCTAAGTACATATCCCATCCCAGTCATTCCCCTGTCTCCATGTTCCCACCTGGCAGAAGATACAGAAGCTTGAAAGTGCACACCACCAGATTCAACCTATTCATGTTCTCCAGAGATGCTGTCTGATCCGCTGAGTTACATGAGCACTTTGTGCCTTTTATTAAATGGGATGATTTGAATTGGATGGAATGCAGAACAGGCATTTCATGGCATATTTGCACAGCACAGTGGCGCAGCGTAGAGTTGCCACCTCACAGTGCCAGAGACCCGGGTTCGATCCTGACTACGGGTGCCATCTGTGTGGAGTCTGCACATTCTCCCTGTGACCGCCTGGGTTTCCTCCGTGTGTTCCGGTTCCCTCTCATATCCGAAAGACGTAGAGGTTTGTAGTTTAATTGGCTTCTGCAAATTGCCCCTCGTGTGCAGGACACAAAACTAGTGTGAACGGGTGAACGATGGGCGGCGTGGACTCGGTGGACCAACGGGCCTGGTTTTTTCACCCTCTATCACTCAACTCAACTCAGATAGGTACGAAATGCTGGAGTAACTCAGCGGGTCAGAGAGCATCTCTGGAGAACTGGAATAGGTGACGTTTTGAGTCAAGACCCTTCTTCAGACTAAGACTAAAACTAAACTATCAATAAGTAATTGAACAATTGACTTGCAAAGCATGGGAGGATGCCTCTCTCCATAAATACATGGTGATTGTACCTTGCAGATGTATTCCCGTTCCGTGTCAGTGTGGATGGCTCTGTAGCAGTTGTTAGTCTCCGTGGGACTGAGCAGGAGGTAGGGTCCAATGCGGGACGCATTGTTGTCATCGGAGGAGGAGGGTACAGGGGAGGGCGAGCCGAGGCAGGGTGACAAGGCTGGGATGGAGAGTTGACTCAAACGCACCCGCTTGCATTTGGGAAGGTCGGGGTCATCTGTATCGTCAAAGTCTACCCTCTTCAGCCGTGCATGGTGTGAAGGGAGAGACATCTGGGCACTCGCACTCATGGGATCTGGGGAAACAGAGAGTCAGCTTTACAAAATGGCAGAAACAAGGAACCGCGGGTGCCAGTTTACAACAAAAAAAAAGACACAAAGTGCTGGAGTAACGCAGCGGGTCAGGCGGCCTGCAGACTTTAGAGATATACAGCATGGTTAAAAAGCCCATCAGCCCACCGAGTCCATACCAACCAACAATCACTCTGTACACTAACACTATCCTACAAACTTATGTCTTTGGAATGTGGGAGGAAACCAGAGCACCCAGAGAAAACCCACGAGGTCACAGGGAGAATATACAAACCCATAGTCAGGTTCGAACCAAGGTCGAATCGAGAATTAAGGCAGCAGCTCTACGCAAGGGCGGCACAATTGCTGTGATACAGATTGCCATCAATCTGAGTCAAACCTTCTGCACACTTCTTTGATGACAAATACAAGGGATGGCACTCAGCGATCGGCCCTAAGTAACCTCTGAACAGAGAACTGGTGAATCACACTGCTGGACGAGTCAACCAACCAACCAATAGTTCAGGTAACAAGTCACAGCCCGGCCCAATCAAAACCTCAGTGATGAGGTCAAACACATGCCTCATTCATGAGTAACACTGACAGATCATTCAACCAAAATGGTTCAGAACATGGAACAATAAATTAGTTCACTGCTGAAGGAACAGGTCAGGGTTTGTCACACAGCCTAGGAAGTGGTGACTATTTCCATGTAAAGGCAAACTATGCTCCTGAGAGGGGCCTCCCATTATTTCACCCCCTCCTCCCTCCCAACAACCCTCCCCCACTCAACAATTGCACGGTGGCGCAGCGGTAGAGCTGCTGCCTCACGGCGCCAGAGACCCGTGTTCGATCCTAACTACAGGTGCTGTCTGTACGGAGTTTCTACGTTCTCCCTGTGACCACGTGGGTTTTCTCCGGGTGTTCCGGTTTCCTCCCACACTCCAAAGATGTGTGCTTTTGTAAGTTAATTGGCTTCTGTTAATTGTACATTTTCCCAGTGTTTGTAGGTTACAACTCGTGTACAGGTTGATCACTTGTCAGTGTGGACTCGGTGGGTCAAAGAACCTGTTTCTGGGCTGTATCTCTAAATGCTGAATTAAAAAATCTAAACACCAAGGACTCTGAATACCTTCCATGCCACCCTTATGACCTTGGTTTTTATTCCTTTTGCTGTTAATTATTGAGATCTGAATTCCCCCCCTCAATCCTCACCGTTAAACTCTTTAAAGGCCTGGATAGAGTGGATGCAGAGAAGATGTATCCAGTAGTGGGGGAGTCTAGGATCTGAGGGTACAGCCTCAGAATAAAAAGTATGACCCTTTAAAAATGAGATGAGGATGAATTTCTTTAGTCAGAGGATGGTGAACCTATGGAATTCATTGCCACATATGGCGGTGGTGAGCAAGTCATTGGTTATTTTTAACGCAGAGATTGATACGTTCTTGATTAGTAAGGACATCAGAGGTTACGGGGAGAAGGCAGGAATATGGGGTTGAGAGGGAAAGATAGATCAGCCGTGATGGAATGATAGACAATAGACAATAGGTGCAGGAGTAGGCCATTCAGCCCTTCGAGCCAGCACCGCCATTCAATGCGATCATGGCTGATCACTCTCAATCAGTACCCCGTTCCTGCCTTCTCCCCATACCCCCTCACTCCGCTATCCTTAAGAGCTCTATCCAGCTCTCTCTTGAAAGCATCCAACGAACTGGCCTCCACTGCCTTCTGAGGCAGAGAATTCCACACCTTCACCACTCTCTGACTGAAAAAGTTCTTCCTCATCTCCGTTCTAAATGGCCTACCCCTTATTCTTAAACTGTGGCCCCTTGTTCTGGACTCCCCCAACATTGGGAACATGTTATCTGCCTCTATTCTGCTCCGATGTCTACCATCAAAGACTGAACAACTAATGTCACCCTTTCCTAACCTATCATTGTTTCCCCAGAGATGCTGCTGACCCTCTGAGTTCCTCCAGCACTTTGTGTCTGTCTTTGGTATAAACCAGCATCTGCAGTTCTTTGTTCCTAGATGAGAACTTGACCTAAGTTAGGGGAAATTCACCCGTCGTTTGTTGAACAACTAAGCAGCTGGCAAGAGCGTAAGGAACATGGAAGATGGACACAAAATGCTGGAGTAACTCAGTGGGTCAGGCAGCATCCCTGGAGAAAATAAGTGATGTTTCATGTCGAGACCCTTCTTCAGTCTCGATCCAAAACTTCACCAATTCCTTTTCTATAGAGATGCTGCCTGGCCCGCTGAGTTACTCCAGCTTTTTGTGTTTATATGTTTAGAGTTAACCAGCATCTGCAGTTCCTTCCTACACAATGAATCCAGTAGGTTGACTAGGGTGGGGGAGGGACGGAGAGAGAGGGAATGTAAGGGTTACTTGAAAATAAATAGATCAACATTCATATGGCTGGGTTGCAAGGTGCCCATAACTTGCGACCATGGGAGGAAATCAAGCCCTTGCGATTAAATACTCAAAGCCAGGGACTCCATTCCCCAGGGTCCCTCGCTGGGAGGGGCACGTGTCCAGCAAACAATAGGGGCAACGACTTCCCAAAGGAAACTCAATCACTGCTGCCCCTCCACTCTGTTCCCAGTTTTAGCATCCATCATGAAAAGGGGAAAGAAGCCCATGCTAGTGACGGGAATCAGACTGAACGCTGCTCATCCCAAAAAGTTACTTTGGGAGTTCCATATGCCTACTGGAGGAGAAGTCAAGCCCATTTCTTGAACTCCTTTCCCTTTGTTCTCAGCTTTTCCAAACCAAAGGAGCGTGCTTATTATTTCCTTTAACCTTCTGGAGAATCCTCCCCCTCCTCCCCGGCTAAAACTGATCCCAAACTTCACGGATCCCCAACGCACAAAAGAGATGGGGGGGGGGGGGGAGAGAGAGGAGGGAAGGTGCAGAAATATTGGGTAACCCCCCATTAAAACTCCGCTCAACTCTCATTCCTCTTAACAAAAGTCAACTGGTCTCAATCAATCGAAACAACGGGACGAAAGAAGAGGGGGGGAAACGGGCGTCGGTCATCAACATCGAAATAACAAAAGATTATTTAAAAATGAGTCTTAACCCCAGAAGAATAAACTGGGTATCGAAGGAACTGTGGGGAGGGTGGAGGGAGGATGGGTTAGATTTTTATTTTAGTGCTGACATTATTTTCCACTGACATTAAAACGGTTGCTTTCTCTAACGTGTTGGTGAGAAGGGAGGGGTGAAATATAGTGGGAACATAGAAATTTAAAAATGTTTTGGTTATAAAAAATCTTAAACCCAGAAGAATAAATCCGGTACCGAAGGAATTTGGGGAGGGTGTGGGGAGTTTATGTCTTAGTGCGAATTTGGGCTGCTTTTCTGTATTGGTGGGGAGGGGTGAAATATTTCTCTGTGCAATCACCACTCCAGTTTCCCAACACTTTACCAAAGCCGGCGGCCGCTGACGAGGACAAAGAGCTGGAGTTTTAAAAGAGCAACTACAATCGTTACACGAGTGTGTTACTTTCATGAAACTTACCTGTGTTGGCTACTTCTGGTTATAAAATAACGACTTGTGTCACAAAGCAATATCCTTCCGTTTCTTTCTTTTCCCCCTCTCTCTTTTTTCCCCCCTGTTGGATCAAAAGTTCCTGGATACCGATTCTCCAAGTAGATTACTTTGTCTCTCCTCGTTTGCTTCTCCGAGTTTCCCCACGTGTAAAACTCACAGTGGATCGAAATTCTCTCCCAGGCTAGGGTCGGTATTGAACCGCGGTCGGCATGTCCAGTCGTAAGGTAGAATTCCCAATATTTTCCGCAGATGAGTGATTCTTCTGTAATTCCTCGAAATTAAATTGAAAGATAAACTCAGTTGGAAACTTCCATTGGAGAAGGGAAGGAAAGTGCAAGTTGTTTCTGGTCGGTAGAATTGTCCTCTGGTTATTTTTAAAAAGGGGGGAATCCGATGTGAATCTGAGGCTGCTAACTGACTGATCAGTGGCCGGGCAGCTTTATAATGAGAGGCTACTGTAGTCTTGGTGAATTATTGCTGAGCTACGCGCTTTCACTCTCGCTCTGAGCTGGCTGACGTTGGCTGCCTCGCTTATTGCAACATCCTCGCAGCGCAACACGGGCCCATTGGCAACACAACAGCAGCAGAAGGGCTGAAAAAAAACAACACCCTGTTTCAAATATCTTTCACGTTGGTGAACAGAAGAGGGCGGGCGGATCTTAGATCACCAAGATCCGCCTCATACTTTAGACCCTCCTCGAGTCTGAAGAAGGGTCGCGCCCCGAAACGCCACCTTTTCCATTTCTTCTGTGACACTGCCTGAGCCGTTGAGTTACTCCAGCTTTTTGTGTCCATCTTCGGTTTGCATCTGCAGTTCCATCCTACACGCCTACAAGTTTAGAAGCAAAATCTGAGGAAGGGTTCCGACATGAAATGTCACTTCATAAATTCATAAAATTCTAGGAACAGAATTAGGCCATTCAGCCCATCGCGTCTACTCCGCCATTCAATCATGGCTGATCTATCTTTCCCTCTAGACCCCATTCCCCATAACCCCCTGACACCCTTACTAATCAAGAATCTATCAATCTCTGCCTTAAAAATATCCATTGACGGCCTCCACAACTCTCTGTGGCAATTAATTCAACTGATTCACCACCCACTAACTAAAGTAATTTCTCCTCACCTCCTTTCTAAAGGTACATCCTTTTATTCTGAAGCTGTGGCCTCTGGTCCTAGACTCTCCCACTAGTGGAAACATCCTCTCCACATCCATACTATCCAGGCAGCTGCAATTTCTTCCTACACAAAGAACTGCAGATGCTGGTTTATACTGAAGATGTACACAAAGTGCTGGAGTAACTGAGCAGCACAGGCAGCATCTCTGGAGGAAAATAAATAGGTGACGATTTGGGTTGGGACCCTTCCTCCAGCCTTTGGCCCACAGAGTCCACGACAACTGTCGATCACTCGTTCACATTAGTTCTGTGTTATCCCACTTTCTCATCCACTCCTTACATACCAGGGGCAATTAGGCAATTTACCTACAAACCCGCACGGCTCGGGATGTAGGAGGAAACCGGAGCACCTGGAGGAAACCGGAGCACCTGGAGGATGCCCACGTGGTCACAGGGAGAATGTGCAAACTCCACATAGACAGCAACCAAGTTCAGGATTGAAAAAGCTTTTCACTGTACCTCGGTACACTTGATAATGAACGAAACTAAACTGCACTTTGGCAACTTACAACCCAGTCGCATGAATATTGATTTCTCTAATGTCAAGTAACTCTTGCATTCCCTCTCTCTCCATCCCTCCCCCACCCTAGTTGTTCTGCTAGATTCACTGTTTGTATCCCTTCATTATCACCTCTTCCACAGCCAACAATGGTGCTGGCTCTAATATGTTCTGCACCTTTTCATATCTCTAGTTTCCCTCTCCCCTGACTCTCAGTCTGAAGAAGGGTCTTGACCAGAAATGTCACTTATTCCTTTTCTCCAGAGATGCTGCCTGACCCGCTGAGGTACCCCAGTATTTTGTGTCTATCTTGGGTGTAAACTAGCATCTGCTGTTCCTTCCTACACATAACCCCTTAAACCCTTCCTGTTCATGTACCAGATGTGTTTTAAATGTTAAAATAAACACAAAGTGCTGGAGTAACTCAGGGGGTCAGGCAGCATCTCTGCTGTACATGGATAGGTCACTTTTCAGGCCAGAACCTCAGTCTTTTTTAGGGTCAGGACCTTTTCTGTCTTTCTCATTGTGAAGAGCCTCCTTCCACACCAGTGTCTGGGAGCGGGCAAGAAGTCGCACAGCCTTCTGTGGCAACTATTGTTACTATTGCCTCAGTGGAGCCTCAGCGGCCGATGGAGCTTCGCGGCGGTGAAGCCTCGTGGGTCGTGGTCGTGGTCAGCGGTCAGCGGTCAGTGGAGGTGGGGGGGGGAGAACAATTGAAGACCTGGCGTGGGGGGGCCGCCGAGAGGAGGGGGTGGGGAGGGGAGGAGGAGCAATGGAGGAGCCGGCGGGGCTACTTTGTAACTATGTAAACGCCGTTTATGTGGCCGACTATTTGCATACCTTGGGTATGCAAGCAAAGAATTTCACTGTGCCTTTTCACATGTGACAATGAAGTATTAGGAAATAAAGAGAGAGAAGGGAGGGCGCGAGAAACAGAAAATTAATGTTTTCAGGCTAGCTTTGCAAAGGCACTGGGTGATTGCACCATCTCTAACTTACTCAAAGCAGCTGAGTGATAATATTGCAACATTACACATAGATTTCACATGCTCAACAATGTACAGGGCAAAATAGGCGGAGTCCGAGAAGCTGTAATCATAAATAACACGGTCGCCATGGCAAATGTGAATGGACTGCACTTAAAAGGCAATGTTTGAAATGATGCAGTTTTTTTTCAATGCAACAGCAAATTGATGCACATTTTTTTTTTTGAAAGCAGGAGAAGACTGGTGCGGCCCACGGACTGAGACCTTTATTTAGAAGTTGTGTCAGTCGCTATTTCGTGTTGAAGTCATCGCATTGGTATTCAAACCCGGTGCTTTACCCAGAGACTCGAGATCCGTCCCCACCTTAGTGGCTGGAGGAATGTCAATGCAACTGATTAAATAATGTTTGCATTTGTAATGATGACAACAGAAGCTGCAGGATGTCAGTGAAAGTCTACCAATTAGGTCTTAACTGAAACGTCACCTATTCCTATTCTCTAGAGATGCTGCCAGTCCCGCTGAGTTACTGCAGCTTTTTGTGTCCATCTTCGGTTTAAACTAGCACCCGCAGTTCCTTCCCACACATATCAATTTCACTCATGCGTTACAGGGGCGAAATCCTACGATTTTACCCAAAATCTATATATGTAACTCCGGTCGCCACAATGAGTCACAATCAAGAGTTTCATGGGGAGATACAGCAACAGGCTATTCAGCCCACCGAGTCCATGCAAAACATCAAGCACTCATTTAGATTCAAGGGTCCCGACCTAAAACGTCACCAACCCACATTCTCCAGAGATGCTGCCTGACCCGCTGAGTAACTCCAGCACTTTGGGTTTTACTCAAGCTTCCAGCATTTGCAGTAGCTTGTTCAATGGTTCAGTGGTACTTTACTGTTGTGTCAATATTAATTCTAGAGTAATTGTGTCTGAAGAAGGGTCCTGACTGAAACGTCACCGATCACGTTCTCCATGAGATGCTGCCTGATCTGCTGAGTTACTCCAGCATTTTGTCTCTTTCCTAATCAGATGTGCAGCACTTTGGTCAACGTGGGTTGTTTTTAAATGTGCTATACAAATAAAATTGACTTGACTTGACTTGACTTACATTTATTCTATATTCATTCTATTTTATATACATAGATACATAGAAAAAAGGAGTAGGCCATTCGGCCCTTCAAGTCAGCACCGCCATTCAATGTGATCATGGCTGATCATCCACAATCATACCCCATTTCTGCCTTCTCCCCATATCCCTTGATTCCGCCAGCCCTAAGAGCTCTATCTAACTCTCTTTTGAATGCATCCAGTGAATCAGCCTCCACTGCCTTCTGAGGCAGAGAATTCCACAAATTCACAACTCTCTGGGTGAAAAAGTTTTTCCTCGTCTCAGTTCTAAATGGCCTACCCCTTATTCTGATTCTTAAACTGTGGCCCCTGATTCTGGACCCCCCCCCCCCCCCCCCCAACATCAGAAGCACGTTTCCTGTATCTAGCGTGTCCATCCCTTAATAATTTTATATGTTTCTATATGATCCCGGCTCATCCTTCTATATTCCAGTGAATGCAAGCCCAATCGTTCCATTCTTTCATCATATGACAGTCCCGCCATCCCGGGAATTAACCTCGTGAACCTATGCTGCACTCCCTCAATAGCAAGAATGTCCTTCCTCAAATTAGGAGACTAAAACTGCATACAATACTCCAGGTGTGGTCTCACCAGGGCCCTGAACAACTGCAGAAGGACCTCTTTGCTCCTATACTCTAATTCTCTCATTATGGCCAAAATGCCATTAGCTTTTTTCACTGCTTACTTTCAGTGACTGATCACCCAAGTCTTGTTGCAATTTCCCCTTTCCTAATCTGACTCCATTCAGATAATAATCTGCCTTCCTGTTCTTGCCACTAAAGTGGATAACCTCACATTTATCCACATTATACTGCATCTGCCATGCATCTGCCCACTCACCCAACCTATCCAAGTCGACCTGCATCCTCGTAGCATCCTCTTCACAGTTCACACTGCCACCCAGTTTTGTGTCATCTGCAAATTTGCTAATGCTACTTTTAATTCCTTCATCTAAATCGTTAATATATATTGTAAATAGCTGCAGTCCCAGCACCGAGCCTTGCGGTACCCCATTCGTCACTACCTGCTATTCTGAAAGGGACTTTACCACTTCCTACTTCCTAATTCCTACTCTTTGCTTCCTGTCTGCCAACCAAATCTCTATCCATGTCAATACCCTACCCCCAATACCGTGTGCTCTAATTTTGCACGCTAATCTCTTGTCAAAGGCTTTTTGAAAGTCCAGATACACCACATCCACCACATCCACTGGCTCCCCATATCTATTCTACTTGTTACATCCTCAAAAAATTCCAGAAGATTAGCCAAGCATGATTTCCCCTTCATAAATCCATGCTGACATGGACCGATCCTGTTACTGCTATCCAAATGCACTGCTATTACATCTTTAATAATCGACTCCAGCATCTTCCCCACCACTGATGTCAGGCTAACTGTTCTATAATTCCCTGTTTCTCTCTCCCTCCTTTCTTAAAAAGTGGGATAACATTATCTACCCTTCAATCCACAGGAACTGATCCAGTATCTATAGAATATCAGAAAATGATCACCAATGATTCTGCAATTTCTAGAGCGACCTCCTTGAGTACCCTGAGATGCAGACCACCAGGCCCTGGGGATCTATCAGCCTTCAGTCCCATCAGTCTACCAAACACCATTTCCTGACTAATGTGAATTTCCTTCAGTTCCTCCATCACCCTAGATCCCCTGTCCCCTAGTACATCTGGGAGATTGTTTGTGTCTTCCTTAGTGAAGACAGAACCAAAGTACCTGTTCAACTCATCTGCCTTTTCCTTGTTCTCTATAATAAATTCATCTGTTTCTGTCTTCAAGGGACCCACATTTGTCTTAACTAATGTTTTCCTTTTCACATACCTAAAGAAGCTTTTACTATCCTCCTTTATATTCTTGGCTATCTTACCATACTTCATCTTTTAGACAATAGACAATAGACAATAGGTGCAGGAGGAGGCCATTTGACCCTTCGAGCCAGCACCGCCATTCAATGTGATCATGGCTGATCATTCTCAATCATTTTCTCCCCGTATTGCCTTTTTAGTTACCTTGTGTTGTTCTTTAAAAGTTACCCAATCCTCTGGCTTCCTGCTCATCTTTGCTATGTTATATGTCTTCTCTTTTAGTTTTATACTGTCCTTGACTTCCCTTGTCAGCCACGGGTGCCTCTTAGTCCCCTTAGAATCTTTCCTCCTCTTTGGAATGAAATGATCCTGCATCTTCTGGATTATTCCCAGAAACACCTGCCAGTGCTGTTCCACCGTCATCCCTGCTAGGGCCTTTTTCCAGTCAACTTTGGCCAGCTCCTCCCTCATGCCTCCATAGTCGCCTTTGTTCAACTGCAATTCTGATTTTACCTTCTCCCTCTCAAATTGCAGATGAAAACTTATCATATTATGGTCACTGCCTCCTAATGGTTCCTTTACTTCTAGATTCCCAGATTCTACCATTCCCTACACACTAGGAGCAATTTTACAGAATCCACTTAAGCTACAAACATCGCACGTCTTTGGGATATGTGGGGGGAAACCGGAGCACCCGGAGAAAACCTACGCGATCACAGGGAGGACATGCAAATGTATCTCCACGCTGTGGATGGATCGATTGTAATCGTGTACAGTCTTTCCGCTGACTGATCAGCACGCAACAAAAACTTATTATTGTATCTTGGTACACGTGACAATAAACAATGCTAAAACTAAATTGAACTAAACTGTGTACAGAGAGCATCTAAGGTCAGGTTTGAACCGGGGTCTCTGGCACTGTGAGGCAGCAGCTCTACCCGCTGCGCCATTGCGCCACAGTATTGTTCTTGTGTTGGTCAAATCACACGTCATGTTATGCCGCCACATTTTGCAGTCTCTTTGTTATTTCTTTTGGAAAAAATAAGGCTTCAAAATGAAAGAGTGCAATAAAGATGCAGTGCCATGAGAGTGGCACTGGATCTTTACATGAATAGGTTTCACTCTAAAGATGGATAGGTTTAAAGGTTAATTAGCTTTGGTTAAATTGTAAGATTGTCCCTCTTGTATGGGATAGTGTTAGTGTAAGGGGTGATTGCTGGTCCACACGGACTCGGTGGGCCAAAGAGCCTGTTTCCATGCTGCATCTCTCAAGTCTAAAGTTCTGGTTTACAATTCCTTAATGTCATGACTCCCGATGTCTGTTACTGTGCCCGTAAAATCAGATAGCGGAGACAAAAGGAAATGCAGATGCTGGAATCTGGAATGAAACACAAAATGCTGGAGGAACTCAGTGGGTCAGGCAGCATCTGTGTAAGGAATGGATGAGCGATGTTTCAGATCAGGACCGTGGGGTTGTGCAATGGGAAGAAAACTTGCCTCATCAGAAAATGATCTACAACACTGAAAAAGCGATATGAATAGAAACATAAATGCTGGGAAGTTGTGCCAAGCCTAAATAAAACTCAATCTGTCCCCAGAGGGAGTCTTATGGTTAATTCCGGGCACAGTTCATGAAGGAAAGATGTAATATGTTTGTACAGAGTGCAGAGGGGTCTCACTAGAATTGCACACTGCTGAGGCCTCCTCATTCCCTCGAGTTTATCAGGTAGAGGTGGTCAAAGAAAGGAATAAAGATAAACAGTCATTAAATAGATTCAGGTCAAATGATAAAGAAACAAGAAGGAACAGGTAGAGAAGTCATTACATTTAATTGGCTGTGAGTTCAGATTCACAGGCACTATAGGCTAGAGTTGCTGCCTTACAGCACCAGATACCCTGGTTCGATCCTGACTACGGGTGTGGTCTGTACGGAGTTTATACGTTCTCCCTGCGACTGTGTGGGTTTTCTCCGGGTGCTCCGATTTCCTCCCGTACTCCAAAGCCGTAATTGGTTTTGGTAAAAGTGTAAATGGTCCCTAATGCGTGTGTGTGAAGGATTGTGTTAGTGTACGGGGATCGCTGGTCAGCGCAGACTCGGTGGGCCGAAGGGCCTGTAAATCAAAACCCAATAGTATGAATATTGATTTTCCTAACTTCAAGTAACCCTTGCATTCCCTTCCCCTCTGACCCCCACCCACACTAGTCATCCCACTAGTTTCACTGTTGTCCTGCTTAGTTTCACTGTTGGCCTTCACTCGCTGTCACCATCTCCACAGCCAACAATGGACCATTGTGGGCTCCACCTTTCCTTGCTCATCATTGCTGGCATCGATTTGGTCTTTTCATGCCTTTCCTTCATTTGTTCTTTGCACCTTTTCATGCCTCTAGTTTCCATCTCCCCTGACTCTCAGTCTGAGGAAGGGTCTCGACCAGAAATGTCACCTATTCCTCTTCTCCAAAGATGGTGCCTGACCTGCTGAGTTACATCAGCATTTTGTGACTATTAATGGTAAATCTTAGTTTAGTTTAGTTTATTTAATTTAGTTTTGTTTATAGTCATATGTACCGAGTAGTGAATAGCTTTTTTTGTTGCGTGCTATCCAGTCAGTGGAAAGTTTATACATGATTACAATCAAGCCGTCCACAATGTACACATGCATGATAAAGGTTATAAAGTTTAGTGCAAAATAAAGTCCAGTAAAGTTCAAAAGATAGTCTGAGGGTCTCCAATGAGGTAGATGGTAGTTCAAGCCTGCTCTCTAGTTGGTAATAGGATGGTTCAGTTGCCTGATAACAGCTGGGAAGAAACTATCCCTGAATCTAGAGGTGTTCGTTTTCACACTTCTGTACCTCTTGCCTGATGAGAGAGGGGAGAAGAGGGAGTGACCAGGGTGAGACTGATCCTCGATTATGCTGATGGCCTTGCAGGGTGAAGTGTAGATGGAGTCAGTGGAAGGGAGGTTGGTTTGTGCAATGCTCTGGGCTACGTCCACTACCCTCTGCAATTTCTTGTCATCTTGGATGGAGCTGTTCCCAAAACATCCTGTGATGCTTCCCAATAAAATGCTTTCTACTGCGCATCTGTAGAAGGTGGTGAGAGTTGTTGGGGACATGCCGAACTTCCTAAGCCTTCTAAGGAGGTCCTTGAGCATCCTTCGATAAGGAGCTCGAAACCCCTGGCTATTCCTAGCTAGAATTTTAACATCAATGCAATAAATCTAAGGCTGAACTTACTGGATTTCAGGATTTGGGGAGTAAGGGCATCGGGCAGGAAATGCCAGACCACCGGGAACTCAGATGGTAGAGCCATCTCAAAGAGCTGCTATTTATTGTCAAAGATCTGTGAGAAAAATGCTGGTATTTTTTTTTCCGGGGAAAATTGCGGTCTGAATGAATTGCGGAGAACCTACGTCAATCATTTCCTTCTGCCTAAGCAAAGTCAAGCAGCATTTTATGCTTCCCTTGTGACTTCTTGGCAAGTTGTCAACTTTCAGCTGAAGTTTTCTTCCTGTCTGTTCCCAAGGCGGTTTTCACCCATCTTTACAACATTGACAATCTTTGCCTTTCTCTCATGCAATCCTGCCTGACTCTGACCATCACACGAAGCAACCTCCCTTCCATTGACTCCATCCATACTTCACGCTGCCTCGGCAAGGCCACCAATATAATCAAGGTTCAGTTTCACCCCGGACACCCTCTCTTCTCCCCTCTCCCATCATGCAAGAGGTACAGAAGTGTGAAAACGCACACCTCCAGATTCAGAAACAGTTTCTTCCCAGCTGTTATCAGGCATCTAAACCATCCCTATCAACAAGTAGAGAGCGGTCCTGAGCTACTATCTACCCCATTGGAGACCCTTGGACTATGTCTAATTGGGACTTTGCTGGACTTTATCTTGCGCTAAACGTTATTCCCTTTATCATGTATCTGTACACTGTGGATGGCTCACTAGTAATCATATACAGTCATTCCACTAATTGGTTAGCACGCAACAAAAGCATTTGATTGTACCTCGGCACGTGACAATAAACAAAACTATAAAGAATGAACTAAATAGTTTTGCCATTAGTGACCCTGTTGTGAAACAGCTGAATATCTAATTTCCTCTTTAAAAATCTCCAACCCTTGTCTGCTACCAGGCTTCTTAAAGACTACGTCTTTAAGCAAACATGAGTTTTTATGCTCTGTCCATTGGTTAGGGAGGGTAGATAGTCAGAGCTTTTTACCCAGGATTGTAAATTTCCCCAGTGTGGGACGAATAAAGGAATATATTATTGTAAGACGGCTGTGAATGGGTATTTTTGCGATGGAGATTGACAGATACTTGATCAATACGGGTGTCAGGGGTTACGGGAAGAAGGCAGAAGAATGGGTTTGAGTGGGAAAGATAGATCAGCCATGATTAAATGGCAAGGTAGAATGGATGGGCCGAATGGCCTACCTCTGCTCCTATGACTTATGAACTTTTCAAATACCAGAAGCCATAGCTTTAAGGTGAGTGGGGCAGAGTTTAAAGGGCCAAGTTTTTTTACACAGAGGGTGGTGAGTGGCTGGAATGTACTGCTGGGGATGGTGGTGGAGGCCGAGACTTTTGGACAGGGACATGGTTAGGCAGGGAATGGAGGGATATGGTTCATGTGCAAGGAGATAAGAGTTGGTCTTGGCATCATGTTTGCAAAGGCCATTGTGGGCTGGAGTCTGTTCCTGCGTTGTTCTATGTTCTATGTTCAATATCAACTATGATATTGTCTGATAACCCCTTATAAATTAGCTTAGGATATTCTATTACTTTGAAAACATGTCAAGACACCGGTTATTTATGCCTCACCCTTGCTGAACTATTCATTCTCTTTACCAACCAATGAACAAAAATCCACACTGATGCAGCGGTAGAGTTGCCGCCTCACAGCGCCAGAGACCCGTGTTCGATCCTGATCTCAGGTGCTGCCAGCACGGAGTTTGCACATTCTCCCTGTGACCAGGTGGCTTTGCACCAGTTTCTTCCCACATCCCATAGTCGAGCGGGTTTACAGGTTAATTGTCCCTCTGTAAAATTGCCCCTCGTGCATAGGGAATGTATGCAAAAGTGGGATAACATGGAACTAGCGTGAACGGGTGATCGATGGATTTGATGGGCCGAAGGGCCTGTTTCAATGCTGCATTTTTCAATCAATCAATTAAATTGAATCTATCTCTATTAAATCTCAGCTGTCTATTAGTGAATGCTGTCTGTTCTAATGCAATGTCCATTTTCACCTTCGGAAATTTGAATTCCCCACAAAATTCCCAAAACCCCCTCGTTATCCTTCCTGTTGGCTGCAGCAACTCTCTTTGTCACTCCAGCTCTTCCTTCCTGAAGGTTTTCCCACTCCCCCACCATCCCTTCCTGTGCAGGAGGGATTTCACGGGCAGGCAGCCTGATGTGGAGCAGCTGGAGATTGCCGCTGGGAACTCGGTGAGGGACGGATAAAAACCCTTCCATGGTGCAGGAGCTGTGTGTGGTCTGGTGGTGCTAAACCACAAGGCATACCGCAGTGAACAAGCCCACCCTGCGCTGAGCCAATGTGTCTTGGATGAAATCTTGAGCTGAGATACCCTTTGCTGTAAAAAGATCACAATGTGCTGGAGTAACTCGGCGGGTCAGGAAGTATCTCTGGAGAACATGGATAGGCGACGTTTGGGGTCTGAAGAAGGGTCTTGATCAAGGAAGGACACATAGTGCTGGAGTAACTCAGTGGATCATGCAGCATCTCTGGAGAACTTGGGTAGGTCTAGGAAATGGATGTCCATGGGGAACTGACTTAATTGAAGAGATGAAAGCTGGGGCATTTTGAATGGCAGGGCAGGGTTGAGAGACCAAGTGTTGAGAGATCAGAAATTGGTGAACATTGGCAGCTCTTGCAACCGTGCTTTGCTGTGGACCTGTAGAGGTTCGATGGAGTATTCAGCGATAGGCTTCTGATGAAGTAGAGGCTTTAGTGAGTTGAGACTGGTGGAACATCTAAAATCCTGGGGTAGGCCTCGAAACTGCTGAAGTGGGCAGGTTTGGAGGGGCTGTAGGTCGGGTGTGAGGAAGACCCTCTCTCTCTGTGGTCCTTACCACGTATTTGAATCTCAGTCTGAGGCTGCGTTGGAGGTACGTTGAGGGAGAGACCATTGGTGCCGGAGTGTCACTTTGTACAGTAGGTAGTGGAGGGAGATGTGCTGGTGCCAGTAACACAAAGCTTTCTCATGAGACACGCAATGAGGCAGATATCAACTATTGCCAATAAATCACCAATCCTACCGAGGACGGCACAATAGCGCAGCAGTAGAGCTGCTGCCTCACAGAGGCTGGGCTCGATCCTGACCTCGGTTGCTCACTGTGTGGAGTTTGTACGTTCTTCCTATGACCGTGTGGGTTTTCTCTGGGTGGCTTTGGATTTTGAAACTTTAGCGATGCAATATGGAAACAGGCCCTTCGGGCCATTGTGTCTGCACCGACCAGCGACCACCCCGTACATTAGCACTCTCCTACACACCAGGGCTAATTTACAATTTTACCAAAGCCAATAAACCTACAAACCTGTATGTCTTTGGAGTGTGGGAGGAAACCGGAGCACCCGGAGAAAACACTCAGGGAGAACATGCAAACTCCGTACAGACAGCACCAGTGGTCAGGATGAAACCTGTTCTCCACTTTCCATCGAACCGGTGCCCTGGGTTTCCTCCCACATCCTAAAGACGTGCAGGTTTGTAGGTTAATTGGCTTCTGTAAATTGTCCCTCGTGTGTAGGATAGAACTAGTGTATGGGTGATTGCTGGTTGGCGTGGATTCGGTGGGCCGAAGGGCCAGTTTCCATGCTGTATCTCTAAACATAAAGTAAATTACTCAAACCCTTGTCTGTAGGGGGACTGTGGGGGGGCAGGGGGATTGTGCTGTGAGGCATCATGGACTTGATGGGTCAAATGGCCACCTTGTAAGTCATATGGAAAGTTGGAAGGATCTGCGGGAAAGACCCCAGTGTAATGCCTCCTACACCAAACCGCCTCTGCACATAATGGTGGTTTCCTAATGCAGATGAGATTGCACAACATATGACTAATGTTAAAAGTCTGTTGGCTGCAAATATTTAAAATGTTGGTTCTGTCAGCGCAAAGTGCACGCATTGAAATATTTTCAATGAAGTAAATTATATTTGTTAAATAGGAACAGGAAGGTTTTGCAATTTGGTTTAGTTTAGTTTGGAGCTACAGCATCGAAACAGGCCCTTAGGCCCACCGAGTCCATGCTGACCATCAATCACCTGTTCACGCTAGTTCTAAGTTATCTCACTTTCTCATCCACACGAAGGGCAATCTACTGAGGCTAATCAACCCGCAAGCCCGAGATAGACACAGAGTGCTGGAGTAACTCAGCGGGTCAGGCAGCATCTCTGGAAAAAATTGATAGGTGACGTTTCAGGTGGGGACCCTTCTTCAGACCGAGAAACCAGCATCTGCAGTTCCTTTTTATTACCTACAAAACCGCACGTCTTTGGGATGTGGGAGGAAACCGGAGCACCCGGAAAAAACAGTGGCGCAACGGTAGTGTTGCAGCCTTATAGCGCCAGAGACCCGGGTTTGATCCTGACTACGGGTGCCGTCCGTACGGAGTTTGTATGTTCTCTCCAGGATCTCCGATTCCCTCCCACACTCCAAATACATACAGGTTTGTAGGTTAACTGGCTTTGGTAAAGATTGTAAATTGTCCCTAATGTGTCGGATAGCGTTAGAGTACGGGGATCGCTGGTCGTCACAGACTCGGTGGGCCGACAGGTCTATTTCCACGCTGTATCTCTAAACTTAACTAAACTAAACAGTGGAAATAATCTTTCACCATAACCCACTCAATTCCAAACTTATTAGATTGCAACCCACCGCCCCCATTTAACCTTTTCTGTGCCAATAACATAAAAGTCCTAATGTTTAAATCCATTCAGAACTGTATCCTCATTGCCAGTACTTTCCACAGATGTTCTTACGAGCAGTTTTTCAGAATGCCTCATGTTATTCCACCTGTGGTCTAAGCCATATAACTTCACCATTCATGCTGAGCTTTAGACTGAATACCTCAATAAATCTGCGCAGAACTTTATCAGATTCCGTCCCAATGTAGAATACCTGCAATGTTCCCATCATTACACATACTGCAAGTCCCACTGAAAGTGCACACCACCAGACTCCAGAACAGCGTCTTCTCCTCTGTAATCAGACTTCTGAATGGTCCTTCTACTGTATAAGCTTAAAGATAAGCCCACCGAGTCCACGCCAAAGATCGATCACACATTCATGCTAGTTCTACGTTATCCTATTGTAGCATCCACTCCCTACACAGTAGGGAATGGATGTGATTTACAGAGGCCAATTGACCTACAAACCCGCACGTCTTTGGATGTGGGAGAGAACCGGAGCACCCGAAGGGAACCTGGGTGGTCACAGGGAGAGCGTGCAAACTCTGCGCAGACTGCATCCGATGTCAGGTTCAAAGATGGGTGTCTGGTGCTGTGAGGCAGCTGCTCTACCAGCTGCACCACTGTGCTACTCCAGTCCATAAGCTCGGGTACAGTTTGATTCCCCTCTACCTCATTGTGGACATTGGACTATGTCTCTGGAACTGTTACGTTACAATGCTGAGAACCATATTAGGTTGAGCTTTAAGTTTATTATTGTCACGTGTACCGAGGTACAGTGAAAAGCTTTGTTTTGCATGCGATCTAATCAAAATCAGGCAATTCTCTGCATAAATACAATCAAACCAAACATGTCCAATAGATAGACCAAAGGGTAAGATACAGAGTGCAGGATATAGTTCTCAGCATTGGAGTGCATCGGTTCCATATTCCACATTCTACATCTTCCCCGTCGCTATTGGCCTTGATTTTGGCTTGATCGTATTTATGTGTAGTATATTCATAGTACTTTGTTAGATAGCATGCAGAAGAAAAGCTTTTCACGTTACCTCGGTATATGTGATAATAATAAAACTGAACCTAGCCTCAGAATAAAAAGACGTACCTTTAGAAAGGAAATGAGGAGTCATTTATTTAGTCAGAGGGTGGTGAATCTGTGGATTTCATTGCCACTAACGGGTATGCAGATTGACAGGTTATTGACTAGTAACGGTGTCAGGGATAATGGGGAGAAGGCAAGAGAATGGGGTTGGGAGGGAAAAATAGATCAGCCATGATTGAATGATGGAGTAGACTCGATGGGCTGAATGATCTAATTATGCTCCTGTAACTTATGAACTAGTGAATTTATCAAGCATAGCTGCCCTCTACAAACCTGCAATGGCTGGCCCATTGTTGTTCTGAACGTTAATTAACGTCAAGCCATATTAAAGGCTCAAGAAGCTGAGGCAGAACTAATCAGCTTTAATATCCTAGCTAAGTGTTGTAAGGCAGCTTCCCACAATATAAACAGGGCAACTCCTACAACATCAGGAGCCAGAGCTGATGCAACCACAGAAACACCTCTGCACTGCATATCAGGCTCAGTCATCTCGCCGCTCAACTCCTTCCCGAACCGTCTCGTCCACCCTGACAACACACACGACTCATCTCCATCTTAGACAATAGACAATAGACAATAGACAATAGGTGCAGGAGTAGGCCATTCAGCTCTTCGAGCCAGCACCGCCATTCAATGCGATCATGGCTGATCACTCTCAATCAGTACCCCGTTCCTGCCTTCTCCCCATACCCCCTCACTCCGCTATCCTTAAGAGCTCTATCCAGCTCTCTCTTGAAAGCATCCAACGAACTGGCCTCCACTGCCTTCTGAGGCAGAGAATTCCACACCTTCACCACTCTCTGACTGAAAAAGTTCTTCCTCATCTCCGTTCTAAATGGCCTACCCCTTATTCTTAAACTGTGGCCCCTTGTTCTGGACTCCCCCAACATTGGGAACATGTTTCCTGCCTCTAATGTGTCCAATCCCCTAATTATCTTATATCTTTCGCTTTGTGTTTCGATCTTTCTTTAGGATTGAGTCTTCCTAATTGGCAGTATAAGCCATTAATTGACCATTGATTTAACAAAATGAACAGTTTAATTTAGTTCAGAGATACAGCCTGTAAACAGGCCCTTCAATCCGCTGAGTGCATCGACCAGCGAGCACCAGTACGCTAGACTTTAAACTTTAGAGATACAGTGCAGAAACAGGCCCTTTGGTCCACCGGGTTTGCACCTTCTAGGGATCATCCCAGATACTAGCACTATCCTACACTCCAGGGACAATTTACAGAAGCCAATTAACCTACAAACCTGCTCATCTTTGGAATGTGGGAGGAAACCGGAGCAGCTGGAGGAAACCCACATGGTCACAGGGAGAACATACAAACTCCGTACAGACAGCTCCTGTAGTCAGGATCGAACCCGGGTCTCTGGTGCTGTAAGGCGGCACGATGGCGCAGCGGTAGTGTTGCTGCCTTACAGCGAATGCAGCGCCGGAGACTCAGGTTCGATCCTGACTATGGGCGCCGTCTGTACGGAGTTTGTACGTTCTCCCCGTGACCTGCGTGGGTTTTCTCCGAGATCATCGGTTTCCCCCCACACTCCAAAGATGTACAGGTACATAGGTTAATTGGCTGGGTAAATGTAAAAATTGTCCCTAGTGTGTGTAGGATAATGTTAATGTGCGGGCATCACTGGGCGGCGCGGACCCGGTGGGCCAAAGGGCCTGGTTCTGCGCTGTATCTCTAAAAAAAAAGGCAGCAATTCTACCGCTGCGCCACCGTGCCATCCCTTTCTTACGGATTGAGTCTTCCTATTTGGCAGTATAAGCCATTAATTGACTATTGAATTATCAAAGTGAACAGTTTAGTTTAGTTTAGGGATATAGTATGGAAACAGGCCCTTCGACCCATTGAGTCGTGGCGACCAACAATCACCTGTACACTAGTTCTATCTTACACATCAGAGACAATTTACAGAAGCCGGAGCACCTGGAGAAAACCTACGCAGTCACGGGGAGAACGTAAAAGCTCCATACAGATAACACCCATAGTCAGGATCAAACCCAATTCTTTGGCGCTGTAAGGCAGAAACTCTACAGCTGCGCCACTGTGCCATTTCTCATATCTCCTTACAACATTGAAGGAGGTCATTGAGTTAATCGAGTCTGTACTTGAAATAGGATCATAAGATACTGAGATAATGACTGTTCTCCTAAATCACTATTCCTCCACATTTCACTCCCTATCTTTCTACTTTGTTGGATTCCACATCTATCACCCTTTTGTCTCTGGCCTTCGTCACCATCTCCACCCACCTGCCAATCTCCTGAATCTGCATATTGCTTGCCTGTTCTTGCCCCTCTCCTCCCCCCTTGCCTCTCTTCACCAGGATGGAAAAATCAAAGACTAAAGGGCAAAGCTTTAAGGTGAGAGGGGAAAAATTTAAAGGAGATGTGTGGGGCAAACTTTTCACACAGTGGGTGGTGACTGCCTGGAACGTGCTGCCAGGGGTGGTGGTGGAAGCCGATATGATTGTGGCGTTTAAGAGACTTTTGGATTGGCACATGGATATGCAGGGAATGGAGGGATATGGATCATGCACAGGCAGAGAGATTGGTTTGAGTTGGCATCATGTTCAGCACAGACATTGTGGGCCGAAGGGCCTATTTTAGAGATGTGCCTTTCTGTGTTGTATGCTTTCTCCTCTCTACTGCGTCAGTCTGAAGAAGGGTGTAGGAAGGAACTGCAGATACCGGTGTAAACCGAAGACAGACACAAAAAGATGGAGTAACTGAGTGGGACAGACAGCATCTCTGGAGAGAAGGAATGGGTGACGTTTTGGGTCTGAAGAAGGGTCTCGACACAAAACATCACCAATTCCTTCTCGCCAGAGATGCTGCCTGACCCGCTGAGTTACTCCAGCTTTTTGGGTCTACGGTCTGCAGAAGGGTCGTGACCTGAAACATTATCTGTTTACCTCTCCCCACAGAAGCTGCCTGAGCCGCTGAGTTTCTCCAACCCTTTGTGTCGTGCCCCCACTATGTGTCAGTGCTCCAGCCTTCTTGGTAACATGAGAGGGGAGATTACAAGTGACCGAGACTAGGGAAGGAGGGTGTGAGTGATAATGATAGAGAGTCCCTCCTGCGTGACTGTCCTTCCTCCTTTTGTGTATCTGCTCTTTTGGCCATTAAATTCAGCTCACAAAGGGAAAGTTTCCTGATCCTACTGCTGATAGGTCTGAGCTATAGACAGATCTGATGATTCCTGGGGGAATCCTGGCTTGTGGTTCATTGGCTAATCTCAATTTAATGGGGTACTGGATCAAAGAAAGCCCTGAGTCATGAGATGAAGGGTTCAAGCCCTGGTCTAGATGATTGGCCTGGGCTACAGGGAGCGGTTGAGCAGGCTAGGACTTTATTCCTTGGAGCGCAGGAAGATGAGGGGTGATCTTATAGAGGTGCACAAGATCATGATAGGAATAGATCGGGTAGACGCAGTCTTTTCCACAGAGCAGGGGAATTTAGAACATTTAGACAGCTACATGGATAGGATAGGTTTAGAGGGATATGGGCGCAATGCAGGCAGGTGGGACTAGTGTAGATTGGACATGTTGGTCGGCGTGGACAAGTTGGGCTGAAAGGCCTGTTTACATGCTCTATGATGCGATGACAGTGGAGACTAAGGTCCCAGAGCTGGGAGAGTGCTGCGCCATTGGAGGAGTGTTCTGTTAGAACATTAACTAAGAACTTTAAAATACAAAGTGCTGGAGTAATTCAATGGGCCTGGCAGTATCTGTGGAGGGAGGGAGACAGACAAAGTTTTAGCTGCCTTTCTCAGACTGATGCAGTAGAAGGGAGAAAGCATAATACATGGAACAGTATATGGATAGGAGATCCAAGTGCACAGGAACAAAGCAGTTTGCAAAAAGTGGTGAACACTACCCGGTCCATCACAGGTACTGACCTCCCCACCAACGAAGGGATCCTCAAAAAGGAGTTGCTGCCTCAAAAAGGCAGCCAGTATCATCAGAGACCTACACCACCCTGGCCACGCTCTCATTTCACCCATCATCGGGAAGAAGGTAGGGGAGTCAGAAAACTCTAACGTCCAGGTTCAGGAACAGCTTCTTCCCTACAACGATCAGGTTATTGAACACGATCAACTCCAACTAAACTTGGAACTACAAACTGCCTTGTTTGCACTAGAAATTCTGGGCTTTGTTTTGAATTTTTGTTCACATTTTTTTAAATTTAGGGAACTTTTTTACATTTGTTAATTATATTATCTTTGAGTACTGTGTTTACAAACCTGTTGTGCTGCTGCAATTAAGAATTTCATTGTTTTGTTTCAATACATCTATATACTAAAACTCTCGTTTGTTTGTTCCTGAACTACAGCCAAAGCGGTACACGATACCATGACAATTTTAGGCCCACCTTACTCACCGTCGGCCCTTTGGTGCTAATGGAAGAAGTTTCATTGAAATCGGTGTTATATTTTTTAAGTTATTCACATTTTTAAGTTTAAATCTATCTCTGAGGGAGGGAGGGGGGAGGAAGAGAGGAGGGAGGGGGGAGGAGGGAGAATAAGGGGGGTTGAGGGGGATGGAGTGGGGGTGAGGGGGAGGGAGGGGGGAGGTGCTGCAATGTAGGAGAGGTTTGGGCCCAACGGGAGGAAGAGAGGAGGGGGGGAGGAGGGTGAATAAGGGGGATTGAGGGGGATGGAGTGGGGGTGAGGGGGAGAGAGGGGGGAGGTGCTGCAATGTAGGAGAGGTCTAGTATGACAATAAAATTCTCTCTCTCCCTCTCTCCCTCTCTCCCTCTCTCCCTCTCTCCCTCTCTCCCTCTCTCCCTCTCTCCCTCTCTCCCTCTCTCCCTCTCTCCCTCTCTCCCTCTCTCCCTCTCTCCCTCTCTCCCTCTCTCCCTCTCTCCCTCTCTCCCTCTCTCCCTCCCTCTCCCCTTCCTTCCCTCTCCCCCTCCTTCCTCTCTCTCTCTCTCCAACCCCATGTTCTTGCTGTGGACAGGCCTTACAGTCTAATCTTTCTTGCATACTAAAACTGTTTTGCACCACCTTCCATCTGCCGTTGTCCTTCCTCCCCTCTGTCCCCCAACCCGCACTGTTTCCTGCCCCCTGCACCCCCTCCAGCATCCCCCCTCTCCCCACCATTGAGACCCGCAGCAGATACCTGTTTCCAGTGGGAGATCTCAGCTCAAATCTTGCTCTCAAAGTGTTGCTGAGGAGAGGAAGGGATCACAGCTTGGCAGGCAGAGTCTGGCAGAGACACCCAACATTGAACCATGGGCCATTTGCAGCACCATGATCACACTCACACATTCCCATGTGCTGAAAGAGTGAGATCAGGCAAACTCACGTGGAGCCAGACAGCTATTTACAATCTCCAAGCAGAGCAGGTGACGTAAGAAATTCTTTTTAGCGCACTCTAACCCTTGCACAAATGTAAATATACTTCTGCTTATTTTCCATCACCTTTAACCATTGCATTCGGCGGCACAGTGGCACAGAGGTAGAGTTGCTGCCTCACAGCACCAGACCCGGGTTGGATCCTGACCTTGGGTGCTGTCTGTACGGAGTTTGCACGTTCCTCCTATGAACTCGTAGGATTCCTCCGGGTGCTCTAGTTTCCTCCCACACTCCAAAAGTTACACACGGACAGGTTTGTATGTTAATTGGCATCTGTAAATTGCTCCTAGTGTATAGGATGCGAAAGTGGGATATCAGAGAACTAGAGTACGAGTGATTGTTGGATGACATGGACTCAGTGGGCCGAAGGGCCTGTTTTCATGCTGATTCTCTAAAGTAAACTAAACAAATCAGTCAGCCACTCTTGCGTGCTTAACATCCACTTAGATCACAGCTGATCTACAATGCACCCCGTCCTTACTTCCATAACCCTTCATATTCTTAACGTGCCGTGGTGCAGTTGGTAGAGTAGCTGCCTCACAGCACCAGAGACCTGGGTTTGGTCTTGAGCTAAGGTGCTGTCTTTGTGTGGGGTTTGCTTGTTCTCCCTGTGACTGTGTGGGCTTCCTCCAAGTGCTCTGGTTTCCACCCACATCCCAAAGACGTGCGGGTTAATTGGCCCTCTGTAAATCTCCCCTCATGTGAAGGGAGTGGATGCAAAAGTTGGATGGCATAGAACTAGTGTGGATGGGTGATGTATGGTTGGTGCGGACTCGGTGGGCCGAAAGGCCTGTTTCCGCGCTGCATCACTAAACTCAACTATACTAAAGATTTATTAAGATGGCGCCGGATCGTAGCAACTCTTTGCCTGCTGGTCCCAGAGAATGTTCTACTATCATCCGATACAACCAAAACCTAATCTTTGCCCAAAGAAATAATCCATCAATGAAAATCATGAAACCGCAGGTGCTGGAAACCTGAAACAAAAGCCGAGAAACCTTTTGGCAATACTTAGCTGGTCAGTCAGCATCTGCAGGGAGAGAAGAGAAGATGCTGAGTGTTTTCACCAAGTCAGCTTTTGTGTCAAAAATCTACCATCCTGCTTTGGAATTATTGGGAAATTGGGTTATGGGGAGAAGGCAGGAGAATGGGGTTGAGGGGGAAAGGGAGATCAGCCATGATTGAATGCTGGAATAAACTCGATGGACCGAGTGGCCTAATTCTGCTC
The DNA here is from genome assembly GCF_053455715.1 of Rhinoraja longicauda. Classification (NCBI taxonomy): domain Eukaryota; kingdom Metazoa; phylum Chordata; class Chondrichthyes; order Rajiformes; family Arhynchobatidae; genus Rhinoraja; species Rhinoraja longicauda. Next base: position 15,940,826 of record NC_135974.1, read on the forward strand.
CTATGACTTATGAACATAAATTCTCAGTTGATGTAAATGGGTCAATGTGACACACCCTTGTATCCCTTTGTTATCCCCAGCCAACAATGGGCCATTATGGGCTCCACCCTTCCTTGGTCATCTGTTGCTAGTCCTGCTTTATTCGGGCCTTTTCCTACCTCCAGTTCCTTCCCCTGTAGTTTCAGTCTGAAGAAGGGTCCCAGACCGAAATGTCGCCCATCCTTTTTCTCCAGAGATGCTGCCTGAGCCGCTGAGTTACTCCAGCACTTTGTGTTTATCGTTGATAAAAAGGTGGTGCTAATTGGGGGCTACGTATAATGGGAATGGCAATTTCGTTAATTGAGGGAGAATGGGTGCTTGCAAGAACAACAGTGAGCTATAAAAGGACTGACAACAGACATATTGGTACTTGGGAGGAAGCCAAATTAATTTAAAATAAACCACAGTCTGATTTAGCATTGATTGGGCAATTGACCAAGTTACACAATATCACACAGAAACACTGGGTTACTAAATGCAGACTTCCATTACATTTCTCAACAACCCTTCTAGTTTCGGCTTCAGAGGATTTCACCACTTTCTGGAGAAAGTTACAAAACAGAGGCAGGGTCACACCGTCCCTTGCGCAAGTCGACCCGCGTTCCGTGTGATGTCGGGACCGCAGAGAGTGAGGTTTTGCTGAGGGAGCTCTCTGCCTCCCGCTCAAGGTCAGCCCATCCCAGCTTCTGCCCAAGCTGCTTCTTGTTGGTCTCAGTGCCCAAACACAACTCAGAGATCAGCTGTGTAGCAAGGTACTGCAGATGCTGGTTTATACCGAAGATAGACACAAAGTGCTGGAGTAACTCAACAGGTCAGGCAGCATCTCTGGAGAAAAAGAATAGATGACGTTTCGGGTCGGGGCCCTTCTTCAGATGCTGCCTGACCTACTGAGCATTTCCAGCATGTGCATACCAATGGTCACTTCTATAAAGGAACAGGGTGGAAACTTGAGAACAAAATAATAAACCTAAACATAAACCTAAAGCTAAACATAACATAAGGGCGGCACAATGGCACAGTGGTAGAGTTGCTGCCTTACAGTGCCAGAAACCCGGGTTCAATCCTGGCCTCGGGTGCTGTCGGCACCGAGTTTGTACGTTCTCCCTATGACTGTGTGGGCTTTCTCCGGGTGCTCTGGTTTCCTCCCACATTCCAAAGACGTGCAGCTTTGTAGTTTAATTGGCTTCTGTAAATTGTCCGTAGTGTGTAGGATAAACACACCGTAGTGTGTAGGCTCGGTGGGCCAAATGGCCTGTTTCCATGCTCTAAACTAAACTAAACTAAACTAAACTAAACCTACACCTAAATCTAAATCTAAAATAGTTCTCAGCATTGTAACACAACAGTTCCAGAGACACAGTCCAATGCCCATAATGAGGTAGAGGAGAATCAGACTGTACCTTAGCTTATGGGCTGGGGTAGCACAGTGGTGCAGCTGATGGAGCTGCTGCCTCATAGTTCCCTCCTGACCTCAGATGCTGTCTGCGTGGAGTTTGCACGTTCTTCCTGTGACCACGTGGGTTCTTCCAGGTGCTCCGGTTTCCTCCCACATCCCAAAGACCTGCGGGATTGTAGGTTAATTTGCCCCTCTGTAAATTGTTCCTAGTGTGTAGGGAGATGATGAGAAAATGGGATAACGTCGAACGAGAGTGAACGGGTGATCGATGGTCGGTGTGGACTTGATGGCCAATCGGCCGGTTTCCATGCTGTATCTCTAAACTAAACCAAACCCAACCAAACTAAGCTAAACTAAACTAAACTAAACTAATTGAATGTAGAGAAAGACACCAGAAGGTAATTTGAAAGGGGAAGCCAGATTTCTACCATGTCCATACGACACATTGAGCAACTAATTATAAATCAATCTTTTACTGACATGCCGCTGAAAAGCAAAGATGCCTTGTCATCACTTGTTGCTGTTTCACGGTAAGCCCTAGCCAAGTATTGGGTACTCGACTAGCTGTCTCAAAAAACCACAAGTTTGTGGTTTACCGTGACACATCTTGACGGGTGTTTCAATAAGACTTTCCTCACTGTTTGATCGCCTGGTAGTGGTTCCCACCGGCTTCCCATCCCTCTGCTCCACCCCAATGCGATTTTTGCCAGCGGTGGATAATTGGGGGGAATTGCAGTGGCTTGCATTGTTCCCCATCTCCTTCGGAGTCATTGCAAGCGGAATTGTAACCTCATGAGTGCAATTGACCAAGCACAGATGTAATCACCATGAGCCATATTCGATTGCGTCAGGAGAAACTACCTTCTGTTGAGGGAGACCAGAAGAAGAGGGGAAATCCTAAAGATGAGAAGAAGGCTGTTGTGTATCAAATTCCTCTTGTCACAAAGGGCAGTGGAAACCAAGAACCATCAACTTCTGCAAAAGTAGAAGGGTGGAGGTGGGGTATTAATTGAAAATGTTATTACTGAAACTGAAAGATTATTTTTTGCTGATGATGGTTTTGTGGGATGGTGACTCCCAAGATTAGATGGAATCAGAAAACTGAATAACAGGCTGGAGGTTAAATAGCCTCATCCTGTTCAAAATGCAGCAACAAGGAACTGCAGATGCTGGTTAGAGGAGGGTCTGAGGAGGGAATCCCGACCCGGAACGTCACCTATTCCATGTTCTCCAGGGATTCTGCCTGACCCGCTGAGTTACTCCAGCATTTTGTGTTGACTTTATTGCCGTATGTACAAGTGCACTGAGGTACAGTCACAATGAAAATCTTGCTTGCAGCCGTATCACAAACACAGACAACGTACAAAAGCATACATTATACAAGATAGTGACGGAGAACAAGACTGTGAAATAAGCAAGACATTAGTGCAAAGCACAATTAGAAAACAGGTCCATGGTAGTGTAGGAGGTCACTGAGTCCTAGCGTCACAGAGGACAGAAACAGGCCCTTCGGCCCAACTTGCTCATGCTGCCCACGATGCCCCATCTACACTAGTCTCACCTGCCCGTTAGTAGTCTGTAGAGTTCCGTTGCCGAGGTAGGATGTGGGTTGTGCACGTTTGTTCCAGAACCTGATGGTTGTAGGAAAGTAGCCGTGCCTGAACCTGGTGGTGTGGGACTTCAGGCTTCTGTGGCTTCTGTACCTCCTGCCCGATGGTAGCAGCGTGAGGAGGGCAGGGCCCGGATGGTGGGGATCCTTGATGATAGATGCCCGGATGATCCATTTGCCTCCCACGTCCCAATGCCATATGGGTTTGTAGGTTAATCGGGCTTGTAAATTGCCCCTAGTGTGTAGGGAGTGGATGCGAAAGTGGCGAAAGTGGGATAACATAGAACTAGTGTGAACAAGTGATCGATGGTGGGCCGAAGGGCTGTATCTTTCATTCTGTCAATATTTCAGCCAATCTTGGTGCACAGTGTTCTGTGTTCCCCCTCCAAACATGTTTCACCACAGTCCAAGCATAACTTACCCACTGTGGCAGTTCTTCAAACGTATTCAACCTCACACTCTCCCCGAGTAGCAGAATGAGAATTAAAAATGAAATGATCCTTAGTTTAGTTTAGTTTAGTTTATTGTCACGTGTACCGAGGTACAGCGAAAAGCTGTGTTGCGTGGTAGCCAGTCAGTGGAAAGGTGACACATGATTACAATCAAGCCGCCCACAGTGGACAGAGACAGGATAAAGGGAATAATTTTTTGTGCAAGATAAAGTCTTATTAAAGGCAGTCTGAGGGTCTCCAATGAGGTAGATGGGAGGTCAGGACCGCTCTCTAGTTGGTGAGAGGATGGTTCAGTTGCCTGATAACAGCCGGGAAGAAACTGCCCCTGAATCTCGAGATGGCCCTTTTTTAGATGCCCCAACTTGGGCAAAGCTTTAAGATGAGAGAGGCAAAATTTAAAAGAACTAGGCAGGGCAAGTTTTTTACACAGATGGTGGTGGGTACCTGGAACACACTGCCAGGGCTGGTGGTGGAGGCAGATACGATAGTGGCATTTAAGCAGCTTTTAGATAGGCACATGGATATTCGTGGAATGGAGGGATATGGAGGATGCGCATTGTAGAGGAGATTATCGTGTTCTGCACAGACATTGTGAAATATAGAACAATGAATGAAAGATATCCAAAAAAGTAACGATGAGAAACCTGTTCCTGAGCTGCACTATTCTAGGCTCTATGATCCTTTCAAAAAACCTTATTATATTGTTTTCAGACACTCATTGTGCATTGACTTATGTGTAATATAGATTATTCCCTCTGCCTTGTGCCAGTTTAAACTCTGAGAGCCTTTGACATATTTTGCAACAACTATCCGCCCTGAACGTTGTATTATTCACTCAACCTGCATATTGTGACATTGCTTTCTTTGAATTTTCTCAAATGCTATTCATTGAGCTTGTGCATTGAGCAATCCTCGTCTGTTGGCAGTGAGCGAGAAACAGCAGAGGAAACATTCTGGAACATTCTAGAAACTGTCAGGAATGTGTCTCTGGTGCGACACAGATTGGATGGAGTGGTAAATTTCAACTGTTTTGGTCCTAATTTCTTCTCCCAGGCTTCCTACCCACTCCCCCAAACTTCTCAACTGCCAAGGCAGCTGACCAGGGCTCTAAAAAAAGTCACACGAGTCAAGAGTTTCATTGTCATACGTACCAACAACGGAACAACAGGATTCCTACTTGAACAGCACAACAGATATGTAAATACAGTGCTCGGCCGACTCAGTGTATGAGTAACTCAGCGGGTCAAGTGAAGCTGCTGCCTCACAGTGCCAGAGTCACAGGTTCAATCCTGACCTCAGGAGCTGGCTGTGTAGTGAGTTGGCACGTCCACCCTATGACCGCGTGGGTTATCTCCGGTTGCTCCGGTTTCCATAGAGTTCCAGGTTTATAGGATAATGGGGCCCTCTGTAAAATTGCCCCTCGGGTGCAGGGAGTGGATGAGAAAGTGGGATAACAGAACTCGTGTGAACGGGTGATCGATGGTTGGCGTGGACTTGGTGCGCCGAAGGGTTTGTTGCCAAAGTGTTTCTTCAGACTTAAACTAAGCTAAACTATCATATGCCCATTGCGAAATCTGGCAATTGTTGGCAGTAGCCTCCCCATGGAGACTGAACAACAGTGAATATTGTGCAAGCTGCTGAACACAAACTGATGTGAGCTCAAAGCTGAGGACATTTTACAGCAGCATTCTGTGGTTATCACTGTATCACCCTTAAGAAGGTGGAAGGAGACTCGAATGAAAAGGATATTAAGCACCTTGGATAGACTCAAAATGCTGGAGTAACTCAGCGGGACTGGCAGCATCTCTGGAGAGAAGGAATGGGTGACTTTTCGGGTCGAGACCTTTCATCGGACCGAGTCCACGCCAACCATCGATCACCCGTTCACACTAGTCTCATCCATTCCTTAAACCGTAAGGGGAATTTTGCGGAGGGCTCATTATCCTACAAACCTCTTTGGGATGTGGGAGGAAACCGGAGCACCTTATACATCTTTATGGCTGCAACAATGAAGAAAATATTATTGCTCTAGCAACCAGCTGGAATTATATTTTAGCTCTATTTGATTTTTAGTTGAAATGGTCATCACAAAAAGAGAATACGTTATGTGCAATGACCATCACGGATACTGACCTCCCCCCACCATCGAAGGAATCTCTACGAGTCGCTGCCTCAAAAAGGCAGCCAGCATCTTTAGAGACCCCCACCACCCTGGCCACGCTCTCATTTCACTCCTGCCATCGGGAAGAAGATGCAGGAGTCAGGAAACCGTGAGCACCAGGTTCAAGAATAGCTTCTCCCGAGCAACCATCAGTCTCTTGAAAACTAGACAACGTTAACCTCAGCAATTCTGATCTTCTAATAAATGTGTCTTTGGTTTTGTTCCTGACTACGGGTGCTGTCTGTACGGAGTTTGCACGTTCTCCCTGAGACCACATGGGTTTTCTCCGGGTGCTCCGGTTTCCTTCCACATTCCAAAGACGTGTACAGTTGTAGGTAAATTAGCTTCTTTAAATTGAGCCTATTGTCTAGGATTGAACTGGTGAACGGGTCATTCCCGGGCAGCACGAACATGGTGGGCCGAAGGGTCTGTTTCCATGCTGTATCTCTAAACTAATGTAAACTAATTAATTAGCAACCTTTAGTTAGCCTTGAGAAGATGGCTACAGGGAGAGGTTGAGCAGACTTCTCTAGAACCTTCTTGAAGTGCTGCTCTCCTTCGCCACATTCCGTACACCTGCACAGTCTTTGGTCCTTAGAGAATCCAGTTCTATTTTATTTTTATCTTGTTTTTTTCCATTCTATCTTCTTTAATATTTTTGTCGCATGCTTTCTGAATCTTCACGCACACCTCTCCCACCTTCGATCAGTCTACCTGGACCTACCTGATCTCCTGGTTGCTAAACACTTTAATTCTCCTTTCCATTTCCACACAGGCCGTTCTGTCCAAGGTCTCCTCCATTGTCAGAGTGAGGCTAAACGCAAATTTGAGGAACAGCATCTCATATTTCACTCGGGCAGCTTACAGCCCAGTGGTATGAATATTGATTTCTCTAATTTCAAGTAACCCCTGCATTCCCTCTCTCTCTATCCCTCCCCCACCCAAGTTGCACCAGCTTCTTGTTCCCACCTAGCAAACAGCTGACTATGGCCTGTTTCCTTTATCGTCGTAACTTTTTTGCATATCTTTCACTCATTGTTCTATATCTCTACGTCATCGTCTATATCTCTCCTTTCACTTTCCCGTGACATTCAGTCTGAAAAACGTCACCCATTCCTTCTCTCTCGAGATGCTGTCTCTCCTGCTGAGTTATTCCAGCTTTTTGTGTCCATCTTCGGTTTAAAAGAGCATCTGCAGTTCTCTCCTGCACCTCTCCCACTGCTGTTCAGAAGATCTTGGGAGAAATTTCTACTTCAGACACTTGATCGTAAAACTCTTAAGAGGCAAACAAATATTGGACTGAGGAGGTGCTGCCCTGTCAGAGGAGCTTTTTTTCAGAGGAGTGGTAAAACCATTACCCTCTGTCAAGAGACCAAGAGTCAAGAGTGCTTATTTCTTCTGTGTACCGATAATGAAGCGATAGAATTCATACTTGCGGCAGCATAACAGGCCTTTAAACACAATACACATAGATAATTTATAATAACCAAAAAACCTAGAAACTTTTAACTCCAATTCTTGTCGGGCGGCGCAGCGGTAGAGGTACCATCATCCAGCAACAGAGACTCGGGTTCAATCCTGACTACGGGTGCTGTCTGTATGGAGTTTGTACGTTCTCCCTGTGGCTGCATGGGTTTCATCTGGGTGCTTCAGTTTCCTCCCACATTCTTTTGTAGTTCAGCTTAATTTAGTTCAAAGACGTGCAGGTTTGTAGGTTAATTGGCTTCTGTAAATTGTACTTAGTGTGTAGACGTACAGGTATGTAGGTTAATTGGCTTCTGTAAATTGTACCTAGTGTGTAGGATAGAACTCATTTGATTGCTGGTCGGCGGGGTCTCGGTGGGCCGAAGAGCCTGTTTCCACACTGTATCACTAAAGTAAACTAAACTAAACTAAATTATAGTAAAACAATCCATGGTACCATTGTGATAAATTGTAGACAAGTTAGTTCAGGGCAATATACATCCCTGAACCAATATAATGAGTGCAAGTAACATGATGTTCTTGGGAGCTTGCTATGTACAAATTGGCCGCCACATTTCCTACAGTGGCTTCACAGTAATTATCTCCTAAATCCTTTCGACATGTGTAAAGTATTAGTTTAATCCAAGTGTACCTTCAATCCATCCACAAGAATCTCCTATGTCTAAGGCATTTGAGTGAGACGAAACATACGCACATAACGTTAGACTCAACATCTTAAGGTTTGTGCAGCTGGTAGAGCCGCTGCCTAAAGCGCCAGAGACCCGGGTTCCATCCTGACCTCGGGTGCTCTCTGTGTGGAGTTTGCATGTTTTCCCTGTGACTGTGTGGGTTTCCTCTGGCTGTTCCTGTTTCCTCCCACATCCCAAACGTGTGCAGGTTTGCAAGTTTATTGGCCTCTGCAAAATTGCCCCAAGAGTGTAGGGAGTGGGCGAGAAAGTGGGATAACAAAGAACTGGTGTGAACCAGTGGTCAGTGGTCGGCATGGACCTGGTGGGCAGAAGGAACTGCAGATGCTGGTTTACACTGAAGATGGACACAAAATGCTGGAGTAACTCATCGGGCAGACAGCATCTATGGAGAGAGGTGGCCTTTTGGGACTCACCTTCACATTGCACATCTGGGTCTGAAGACGGGTTGTGACCCAAAACATCACCTATTCCTTTTCTCCAGAGATACTGCCTGAACCGCTGAGTTACTATAGCATTTTGTGTCCATCTTCCGTTGGCCGAAGGGCTTGTTTGCATGCAGTATCTTTCAATTAATCTATGACACAGGAATATTGCGCGCAGTGATGCTATTCTGCCCAATTAAGAGAGATAGGAAAGAACAGAGGAACAGGATGGGACTATTTAGCATCACCAGCCTATCATTCAGCTTTCTGACTCTATTTAATCTTGGCTGAGAAAGTGGGATAACATAGAGCTAGTGTGAATGGGGGTTGATAGTTGGCGTGGACTCGGTGGACCGAAGGGCCTGTTTCCATGCAGTATCTCTAAACTAAACCAAACCAAACTAAACTAAACTAAACTAAACTAAACTAAACTAAACTAAACTAAACTAAACTAAACTAAACTAAACTGAGGGGAGGCATGGTGGCACAGCGGTAGAGTTGCTGCCTTACAGTACCAGAGACCCAGTTTCAATCCTGACTACGGGTGCTGTCTGTATGGAGTTTGTACATTCTCCCTGTGACCTGCGTGGGTTTTCTCTGGGTGCTCTGGTTTCCTCACACACTCCAAAGACGTACAGGTTTGTGCGTTAATTGGCTTTGGTAAAATTGTAAATTGCCGCTAGTGTGTGCGGGATAGTGTTAGTGTGATCAATGACAGGCATGGACTCGGTGGGCCAAAGGGTCTGCTTCTGTGCTGCATCCCCAAACTCTAAACTAAACTAGTAGTAAAAGGATCTATGGTATAATTGTGATCAATTGCAATATAAATTCCTAAACCAACATAATGTGCAAATTACATGATGTTCATGGAAGCTTGCTATGCACAAATTGGCCGCCACAATTCCTACACTAAATCTCTTGCCTTCCATCGAAGGTCTTTGTAAACCTTAAAATATTTCCTACGGCACTCTCATTCCTGATTCACAGCCATCTGCTTGGGCAGTGAGCAACCAGCCTGTGCAATAATACAGAAACTAAGCAGTGTGTTTGTGTTACCCATTGAATCAGCAAGTTTCTCAACGAGTCACACACATTTCACCAGAGAGACGGTGATGAAATCTCAGTTGTCCGCACTGACTCATGCAGTTTGACATTTAAGCAGCAGTGCTGTAGTCAGAGCGGGCTTTCTCTCACAGTGAGATTTTAAAAGTAGATCTCTTCAGTTGAAATTTCAAGCATGAAAATTATATAGGTTTAGTATCACTTGCATTAGTTAATATAATTCGTCTCACGGGGACTACAGTGAAGGATTGAATTTATTTTGGAGACAAAAGGAAATGCAGATGCTGGAATCTTGAGCACAGTCGAATGTGGATTTGAGTTGAATTTATTTGAACAGTTTTAGATGCGATTTGTCTGCAAGTACCTGAACATGAGCAAAAACAAAGCTCCATGTGTGGCTCTTTAAAGCCACTGAATAAAGTACTGCTTGTTACCAGGATTGACAATCAGGATTGAAAATGTTCCATTTAATGCCTCAGAAACCAACAAACACAATTTAGGAAATGTCAGTATTTTAGCCAAAGTTGCAAAAAAAATGGGTAATTGCCTTAACAAGGCCAAGAATGGATATTATTAATCAATTGTGTGGTAGAGGCTGAGGGTTCTTGATAATATAATTAAGTCACCACTTCTTTTCTATCCTTCAGAATGATAGAATAAGCTAAGTTAAATATTTAATTCAAGTATATACACACATATATTCATGGTGCATGTGGAGTTTTCCAATTCCCTAATTCTGTGAGTCACGGAATACCTTGTTTTTCAGGGCGGGGCGGCACAGTGGTGCAGCGGTAGAGTTGCTGCCTTGCAGTGCCCGAGATCCGGTCTCGATCCTGACCATGAGTGCTGTCTGTACGGAGTTTGTACGTTCTCCCTCCTGTGACCACATGGGTCTTCTCCGGGTGCTCTGGTTTCCTCCCACACTCCAAAGACGTGCAGGTTTGTAGGTTAATTGGCTTCAGTAAAATTGTAAATTGTCCCTAATGTGTGAGATATTGCTGGTGTATGGGGTGATCGCTGGTCGATGCGGACTTGGTGGGACGAAGGGGCTGTTTCTGCACTGTATCTCTAAAGTTTAAAGTGGTCTAAATCTCCCCACAGTTGTTTAGGTACCTTTGCATATTTTCTCCTGCCTCGCCCCCACCCTGAATTACCTTCTCAACTGCACTGCAGATACCGACTCAGATATTATCTAGTGGAATCCAGGCACTTCTTGTCTAAAGAGTCATTCCTCAGGAATAATGTTACATAATAGTGATTCACATCGGTTTGCCAATCCACAAACATGCACAGAAAAACCTTCGGACCGAGTACTGAGCATTTTTTACCAGCGGTGCTTTGAGGAGAAAACAAAAAGACACAAAGTGCTGGAGTAACTGAGTGGGGCAGGCGGCATCTCTGGAGAATGAGGATGTGACATTTCGGTCTTCAGAAGAAGGGGCCCATCCGGAAACGTCACCTATTCATGTTCTCCAGAGATGTTGCCTGACCAGCTGAGTTACTCCAGCACTTTGTGTCCTTTTGTCTATCAGCCAGCATTCCTTGTTTCCGCAATAAGTTATGGAACCTGCCAGATCTCAGACTGACAGAACAAGCTCAAGATGTTGAATCTCACTGTATCTGTTACACACATTCTTACCTAATCATCTGTGGAAATGTTTCCACGATCCCTGCCTGTTTTTCTATGCTTATCCCTTCCTTCTGATTTCATCCTTCACTGAAGTTGGCTTCATGAGGTAGGGTTTAAGGAAGGAGGGGGGGGGGGGGGGGGGGGGTAGATTTAATAGGAACCTGAGAGGCAACTTCTTTACACAAAGTCTAGTCTTTTAAACTAGTAGCAAATTAAAGATTTATAACAGTGGACTTGAAGGCTATTCTGGAGCTTCTTGCTGAAGTTTCCAGAGTGGAATATGGGCACAACCTCTGACTAAGGAGTGAGTGTGTGGCCCACAGAAGCGCAGTTCAGCACCTGAATGCCGGTGTGTCATTTTCAAGGCACAAACGAAGCAGAACGACTGATCTCGAAACCTTGTGATGTGTTCATGGCTCATGTTTGCTGGCTCTTACCAGGATATGGCAGAATATCTCATATCCTGTTGCTAACTCTTGGTAAAAATGCTTCTATCTTTGAGTAAGCTGCAGGATGGCACAGTGGCCCAGCGGGTAGAGCTGCTGCCTCACGGTGCCAGAGACCCGGGTCCGTGCCCACCAGCGATCATCCCGTACAAGGGGCAATTTATAATTTACAGAAGCTAATTACCCTACAAACCTGTATGTCTTTGGAGTGCGGGAGGAAACCGGAGCGCCCGGAGAAAACCCTCGCGGTCACGAGGAGAATGTACAAACTCCGTGCAGACAGCACCCGTAGTCAGGATCGAACTCAGGTCTCTGGCGCTGTAAGTCAGCAACTCTACCGCTGGGCCACTGTGCTGCCCTGATCATACAGCACAGAAACAGGCTCTTCTGCCCTTACAGGAGAGTCAGCAGAACAGACTTCCCTGCTTGGCCAAGTTGGTTTGAGATAGTCATAGAGTCATACAGCACAGAAACAGGCCCTTTGGCCCAAATCGTTCATGCCGACCAAGGTGTCCCATCTAAGATAGTCTCATTTGGTATGAAAGTGCTGGAGTAACTCAACAGGTCAAGCAGCATCTCTGGAGAACATGGATAAGTGACATTTCGGGTCGGGATCCTTCTTCAGACTGAAAGGGTTCTGACCTGAAAAGTCAGAATCGATAAGAAGAAGTGTCTTGACCGGAAATGTCACGTATCCATATTCTCCAGGGCAGGCATGGTGTTGCAATGATAGGGTTGCTGCCTTACAGCACCAGAGACCCGGTTTCAATCCTGAGTATGGGTGCTGTCTGCATGGAGTTTGTACGTTCTCCCTGTGACCACGTGAGTTTTCTCTGGATGCTCCGGTTTCCTCCCACACTCGAAAGACATACAGGCGTGTAGGTTAATTGGCTTGGTAAAATTGTAAATTGTCCCCAGTGTGTGTAGGATAGTGCTAGTGTATGGGGATCGCCGGTCAGCGTGGACTCGGTGGGCCGAAGGGCCTGTTTCTGTGCTGTATCTCTAAACTAACCTAAACTAAATGATGCCTGACCCGCTGATTTACTCCAGCACTTTGTGCCTTTTTTTTGTAAAGCAGCATCTGCAGTTCCTTGTTTCTATGTTTCCTCACGTTTCCTGCATTGTTTGACCCATATCCCTCTAAACCTTTCCTACTCATGGTTCAATGAATTGTTTCAGGAATGACTTAGATTTCTCTGCGACCTTCGACGATCCCACAGCATGCAGGGATCGGTGGATGTACCTTTCCCTGTTTGTCAGTGGGTTGTCCCTTGCACAATCCCAGCCTCACCAGGCTGTGAGTCCGTCAGCAGTCTGCTCAGCAGTCACGGGAGGCCGCAAGGTTGTGAAATGGCTCTGCAATCCCACAGTCGTGATTGCAAGATCAGTGGCCCATGCAGTGTCCTTCACATGCCTTTCCACAGGCTATTAAACAACAAGAAAAATGATTGGGAAGCAACTGCAGATGCTGGTTTACACCGAAGACAGACACAAAAAGCTGGAGCAACTCAGTGGGTCAGGTAACGTCTCTGGAGAAAAGGAATAGGCGACGTTTCGGGTCGAGACCCTTCTTCAGACTGCGAGTCAGGGGAGAGGGAAGTGAGAGATACAGAAGGTACACAGAACAAAGATATGCAAAAAGCAACGATGATCAAGGAAAAGTGTAGTCCATAATGGTCCATTGTTGGCTGTGGGATAGATGATAACGAGTTATACAGCTAGTGAAATTGAACTTGACGACAGTGAAACTAGTACCTCGACCAGGGTGGGGAAGGGACGACTTGCTTTTACATACGTTTTATGTTTTAGTTTAGAGAAACAGTGTGGAAACAAGCCCTTTGGCCCACCGAGATCATGCTGACCACTCATCACCTGTAGACACTAGTTCTATATTGTCCCACTTTCTAATCCACCCCCTACACACTAAGGACAATTTACAGAGGGCCAATTAACCTACAAAGCTGCCATCTTTGGGATGTGGTAGGAAACCGGAGCACCCGGAAGAAACCCACGCGGTCACAGGGAGAACACAAATTCCACACCGACAGCACCCAAGGAGAGGTTGGAACCAGGGTCTCTACGCTGTGAGGCAGCAACTCTACCGCTGCACCACTGTGCCTTGCAGGATCACAAAATGGTTTGCTGCCAATTACTTTAGAAGGATGCTCATCATCATCATCATCTCTGCCTCAAAAAAGGCAGCCAACATCATCATAGATCCACACTACCCTGGCCACACTCTCATTTCACATCGGGACAAAAGTACAGGAGTCTGAAAGCCATGACCTCCAGGTTCAAGAACAACTTCTTCCCAACAACCTTCGGGCTCTTGAACACTACACAACACCAACCTCAACTATGAACTTCAATGGACAGTTAGAAAGACATAAAGTGCTGGAGTAACTCAGCAGGTCAGGCAGCATCGCTGGAGAACATGGATAGGTGACGTTTTGGTCCAGGGCTCTTCTTCATACTGCCTTTAATTACTCTAAGGATTTCCATCTGTACCGACAATGGAATAATCAAATTCTTACTTGCAGTCTACACTTCACTCTGCCTCGGCAAGGCAACCAGCACAATCAAGGACCAGCCTCACCCCGGCCACTCCCTCTTCACCCCTCTCCCAACATGCAAGAGGCACAGAAACGTGAAAATGCACACCACCAGATTCAGGGACAGTTTCTTCCGAGCTGTTGTCAAACAACTGAACCATCCAATCACCAACTAGTGAATGGTCCTGAGATACCTCATTGACTGTCTTTAATCGGGCTTTACTAGACTTTATCTTGCACTAAACATTATTTCCTTTATCCTGTACACTGTGCACGGCTCAATTGTAATCATGTATAGTCTTTTCGCTGACCCGGGCCTCTGGAGCTGTAAGACAGCAACTCTACCGTGCCACTGGTTTCTGCTTTAGTATTGAGGTCAGTGAAACAAGTGACATTGTAACTGAATATTTCCTGGTCTGCACCCAACTACCGGGGAAAGCATTGCGCATTACTTAGGATCTGTGTAGCAAGAACAGGACCTTATCTGTTACCCACACTACTTACTACTGTAGATATGAATTTTGTCCACGATGAGAGTGACAATAAACTAAACTAAACTCATTTTAAAATGTTGCCGCCTGTTTCTGGTGGAAATCCACCCCATTGTGAAACTGGACTGGGCGCTTAGGAATAGGAGACGTACAATGAGATTTGGGTGTCCTAGTGCATCAGTCACTGAAAGGAAGCATGCAGGTACAGCAGGCAGTGAAGAAAGCCAATGGAATGTTGGCCTTCATAACAAGAGGAGTTGAGTACAGGAGCAAAGAGGTCCTTCTGCAGTTGTCCAGGGCCCTAGTGAGACCGCACCTGGAGTATTGTGTGCAGTTTTGGTCTCCAAATTTGAGGAAGGATATTCTTGCTATTGAGGGCGTGCAGCGTAGGTTCACTCGGTTAATTCCAGGAATGGCGGGGCTGTCGTATGTTGAAAGACTGGAGCGACTAGGCTTGTATACGCTGGAATTTAGAAGGATGAGAGGGGATCTTATTGAAACATATGATTATTAAGGGATTGGACATGTTAGAGGCAGGAAACATGTTCCCAATGTTGGGGGAGTCCAGAACCAGGGGTCACAGTTTAAGAATAAGGGGTAGGCTATTTAGAACGGAGATGAGGAAAAACGTTTTCAGTCAGAGATTTGTAAATCTGTGGAATTCTCTGCCTCAGAAGGCAGTGGAAACCAATTCTGGATGCTTTCAATAGAGAGCTAGATAGAGCTCTTAAAGATAGCGGAGTCAGGGGGTATGGGGAGAAAGCAGGAACAGGGTACTGATTGAGAATGATCAGCCATGATCACATTGAATGGTGGTGCTGGCTAGAAGGGTTGAATGGCCTATTCCTGAACCTATTGTCTATTGCTCGCGTTTGGCCCATATCCCTCTAAATTTGTCTTATTCACAGGAATAAGACAAATTTGTCTTATTCACATACCTGTCCAAATGATTCTTAAACGTTGCGATAATGCCTGCCTCAACTACCTCCTCTGGCAGCTCGTTCCTTACACCTACCACCCTTTGTGTGAAGTAAGTTAGGGTGTGGCCCATTACAAGTCACAGTATTAACATTTATTGGTATTGGTGTTAGTTTATTACAATCACGTGTACCGACATACAGTGAAAAACTTTTGTTTGTGTGCTATCCAGTCAAATCATAGACACAAAATGCTGGAGTAACTCAGCGGGTCAAGCAGCATCTCTGGAGAAAAGGAATAGGTGATGTTTCACGTCGAGACCCTTCCTCACATCCAAAACGACACCTCTTCCTTGTCTCCAGATATGCTGCTTGACCCGCTAAGTTACTCCAGCATTTTCTGTCTATCTTCGGTGTAAACCAGCACCTGCAGTTCCTTCCTACAAATTATGCTATGCATGACTACAATCAAGCCATTCACAAGTACAACAGGTAGTGCAAAGAAAAATAAGAATGCAGAATATTGTTTTACAACTTTTGTCTTTACAGTTACAGAGAACGTGCAGTTTAAAAGAGTGCAAGGTCTGAAATGAGGTAGGTTGGAAGATTGGGAGTACACTTTGGCTTTTTTGGGTTAAGGAGTCAAGGAATCAATCATTCAGCAGTCTGATAACAGCAGGGAAGAGGCTGTTCCTGAATCTGGTGGTATGTGCTATTAAACTTTTGTATGTTCTGCAGAGAGAGGAAAGAATGACCAGGGTGTAAATGGTCCTTATTTATGTTGGCTGCTTTCCTGAGGCAGCGTGAAGTATAGGTGGAATCGATGGTGGGGAGTCTGGTCTGTGTGATGGACTGGGCTACATCGACAATTCTCTGCAATTTCTTGCAGTCTTGGGCAGAGCGGTTGCCAAATCAAGCTGTGATTCATTCCGATAGTATGCTTACTATGGTGCAGCTACAGAAATTGGTAAGAGTTGCTGGAGACGTGCCAAACTTCCTTAGCCTTCATCTTTAGTTTACTAATGGTAATTCCTTTCAGCCTTCCATGGAACTGTGACACCCCGATACACTCTCTCTGTACCTGCGTCGGGTAATCTGAGCATTAACTGGGCTGAGAATGGCTCCAAGATTGGGGAGAAATGTTAAAGAAAGGAAGAAGTTGCATTTTTATAACGCATTTCAACACAGGCAATGAGTCACCAGTGTAATGTAGGAAATGCAGTAGCAATTTTGTTTGTAGAAAAGGCATATCATCAGCAAGTTCTGTGCTATGCTTTGTAGAGGCGCTATAACATAGAACATGAACTATAGAACAGTGCAGCACAGGAACAGGCTCATCAGCCCATATAATGCCAAGTTAAACTAATCTCCTCTGCCTGAATGTGGTGCACATCCCCCCATTCCCTGCATATCCACATGCCCATCTACAGACATCTATAAAGCCACTAAACTATCTGCCTCCACCACCACCCCTGGCAGCACGTTCAAGGCACACACCACTCCTCATGTAAAAAACCTGCTCTGCACATCTCCTTTAAACTTTGCCCCTCTCACTTTAAACCTATGTCCTCTAGTCTTTGACATTTCCATGCCGGGGTTAAAAGGTTCTGACTATTCTTCAGCCCACAATGTCTGTGCCGAACATGATGCCAAGATAAACTAATCTCCTCTGCCCACACGTGAGTCACACGTTTTAATTTTTTTTCTCTGGCCTTTGTTCGATCATCTGTCTATTAAACATCCCCCCCCCCCCCCCCTCCCCCCCAAGAGCATCGATGGATCACCCGTTCACACTAGTTCTTTGCCTTTCACATCCCGTCCTGTCACGCTAGGGGCAATTTGCAGAGGGCCAATTAATTTACAAACCCGCACGTCTTTGGGATGGGGAGGAAACCGGAGCACCCGGAGGAAGCCCATGCAGTCACAGGGAGAACGTGCAAACTCCACACCAACAGCACCTGAGGTCAGGTTCGATCCCTTACATTTGTGCCGTGAAGCAGTGGCTCTACCACTGTGCTACTCCCTAGCTTATGCTAGATGTAATGGCCCCAGATATCTCATCCTTAGCTAATAGAAGCCCCCTTACACTACCTGTGAAAATATCAAATGGCCGATTACAAAAATAATTTAGAACTAGCTTGAATTGAATCAATCACCCAGTTTAGTCACAACAAATTAAAAATGAATGTTTTTAATATTGAGTCATATTGAAGTGGCATTAGGATGGAAAATCCAGACGAATGTTCCAGTTAAATGAAATTTCAATTAAATACCTCAGAGCAGGGCAGCACAGTGGAGCAGCGGTAGAGTTGCTGCCTTACAGCACTGGAAACCCGGGTTCGATCCTGACTACGGGTACTGTCTGTATGAAGTTTGTACGTTCTCCCTGTGACCACGTGTGTTTTCTCCGGGTGCTCAGGTTTCCTCCCACATTCCAAAGACGTGCAGGTTTGTAGGTTAACTGGCTTTGGAAGTTGTCCCTAGTGTGTAGGATTGTGCTAGTGTACTGGTGATCACTGGTTGGCGCTGACTCGGTGGGTGAAGGGTCTGTTTCTGCGACGTATCCCTAAAATCTAAAAAAGTCGAAACTATGTACTCTGTACTGCCTTTGGTTGCATTATGGACTTCTTGATTTTTTTTGTAGTAGTATTGGAGTTATTCATTTATTGATTTTAGTTTATTATATATTATTTATGTGTATTGTGTTTACAGTCGTGTTATACTGCTGCAAGTAAGAATTTCATTGTGTTGTTGTTGGTGCACAGAATTTCATTGTGTTGTTGTTGGTGTTTAGTGACTATTAAACACTCTTGAATCATTAATCACAGTGCTCAATATACCCAGCACCCACTGTGTGGAAAAGTTGCCCTGCAGGTTTCTCGTAAACCTTTCCCTCTCACCTTAAACCCATGACCTCTGGTTCTTGGTTCCCCTACCCTGGGTAAAATACTCTGTTCATTCAACCTATCTATTCCCCTCATGATTTTATACACCTCTATAAGGTCAGTAGCTTTTATATTCTTTCTCTCTAGTTATGCCTCTGCCCTTTTGTATTATGGATTAAAACTGTTTAGCCTGAAAGAAACATACACACGCAGAGACACATACATGCACACACACACGCGCATGCACGCACGCACACACACACACACACACACACACACACACACACACACACACACACACACACACACACACACACACACACACGGAGACTCACACACACACACACACACACACACACACACACACACACACACGGAGACTCACACACACACACACACACACACACACACACACACACACACACACACACACACACGGAGACTCACAGAGACACACACACACACACACACACACACACACACACACACACACACACACACACACAGACACAGACGGAGACTCGCAGAGACACACACACACACACACAAACACACATCACACATATACGTACAAGCATACTGACAAACATTACACTGTATGTACCCACATGCTTATGTATACACATGCACAAATATGAACATATACTTATGCACTAACTCTTTTAGCTGGACATAAAGAGACGCACGTAAACACACATAGAGAAATGAACATTAACACATGGAAACATAAAGTGCACTTGCATGTATGCAAGCACATAGAGTATATACATGTTTATATCATTTCAGCATGCATGCACATATGCACAAGCATGAAGATCACTCACACACATACTCGTGCACATTTACACACATTTATTTGAATACATAGATGCATGAACACACACACATGCACACACTGAGGTACAGTTGCACTAATGCATGGGTGCACAAACTGACACACAGACATGCTTGCACGGACAAAGATTCTCACACAAACGCACACAAATAAACTCGAAACAGAAATTAAAGTTAGATCCGAGCAGATAAACAAATGCAAATGTGCGCAGAGATGGGCTGATGTGGCAACAATGGGTGACATGACGTAATGACGTGAGGTGAACTGTGAGGCGATTGTTGATTTTGGACTGAAACTATTTCTATGAGGTAATTCTGACCTCATAGAATGTGAGGCAGGAAGATGAACAATGACCGTGAAACACTGAGCAAGCCCAAAGACGATCTTGCCTGGTGCTGTCATCTACCTTCAGACAATAGACAATAGACAATAGGTGCAGGAGGAGGCCATTCGGCCCTTCGTGCCTGCACCGCCGTTCAATGTGATCATGGCTGATCATTCACAATCAGTACCCCGTTCCTGCCTTCTCCCCATATCCGTTGACTCCACTATCTTTAAGAGCTCTATCTAACTCTCTCTTGAAAGCATCCAGGAAATTGGCCTCCACTGCCTTCTGAGGCAGAGAATTCCACAGATTCACAATTCCCTGGGTGAAAACGTTTTTCCTCGTCTCCGTTCCAAATGGCCTACCCCTTATTCTTAAACTGTGGCCCCTGGTTCTGGACTCCCCCCAACATCGGGAACATGTTTCCTGCCTCTAGAGTGTCCAATCCCTTAATAATCTTATATGTTCCAGTGAATACAAGCCCAGTCGCTCCAGTCTTTCAACATATGACAGTCCTGCTATCCCGCGAATTAACCTCGTGAACCGATGCTGCACTCCTTCAATAGCAAGAATGTCCTTCCTCAAATTTGGAGACCAAAACTGCACACATTATTCCAGGTGTGGTCTCACTAGGGCCCTGTACAACTGCAGAAGGACTTTTTTGCTCCTTTACTCAACTCCTGTTGTTATGAAGGCCAACATGCCATTAGCTTTCTTCACTGCCTGCTGTACCAGCATACTTACTTTCAGTGACTGATGTACAAGGACACCCAGATCTTGTTGCACTTCCTCTTTTCCTAACTTGACACCATTCAGATAATAATCTGCCTTCCTGTTCTTGCCACTAAAGTGGATAACCTCACATTTATCCACCTTAAACTGCATCTGCCAGGCATCTGCCCACTCACCCAACCTGTCCAAGTCACCCTGCATCCTCAGAGCATCCTCCTCACAGTTCACACTGCCACCCAGCTTTGTGTCATCTGCAAATTGTTAATGTAACTTTTAATCCCTTCATCTAAGTCATTATTAAATATTGTAAATAGCTGCGGTCCCGGCACCGAGCCTTGCGGTACCCCACTAGTCACTGCCTGCCATTCTGAAAGGGACCCGTTAATTCCTACTCTTTGTTTCCTGTCTGCCAACCAATTTTCTATCCATGTCAGTAACCTACCCCCAATACCATGTGCTCTTATTTTGCCCACTAATCTCCTATGTGGGACCTTATAAAAGGCTTCTGAAAGTCCAGGTACAGTACATCCACCGACTCCATTTTCCTTGTCCATTTTCCTGGTTACAACCTCAAACAATTCCAGAAGATTAGTCAAGCATGATTTCCCCTTCGTAAATCCATGCTGACTCGGACCGATCCTGTTACTGCTATCCCAACGTGCCGCTATGAGCTTCACAGGAAACTCTGCTCATGTTTAAGGTAATCCTGGCTTCTGAGAATGGCGCAGTGGCCCAGCGGTATTGCTGCCTTACAGCACCAGACCCTGGTTCCATCATGATTATGGGTGCCATCTGAACAGAGTTTGTCCCTTCTCCCCATGACCGTGTGGGTTTTCCATGGGTGCTCCAGTTTCCACCCACACTCCAAAGATGTAAAGGATTGTAGGGTAATTGGCTTCCGTAACAAAATTGTAAATTGTCGTTAGTGTGTAGGATAGTGTTGGTGTACGGGATGATCACGGACGGTGGGCAGAAGGGCCTGTTCTGCACTGTAGGTTTGTCGTTTAATTGTGGTCTGTAAATTGCCTCTTGTATATGGGATGGGACCAGGGTTCGATCCTGACTTCGAGAGCTGCCTGTACGGAGTTTGTACGTTCTTCCTGTGACCGCGTGGGTTTTCTCTGGGCGCTCCGGTTTCCTCCCGCACTCCAAAGACGTACAGGTTTGTCGATTAATTGGCTTTGGTTGTCAATTGTCCCCAGTGTCCAAAGTCTCCTGTGGTTTCAAGATGTTTTATGATTGAAAGATACAGCTTGGAAACAGGCCCTTCGGCCCATTGATCACCTGTTCACACTAGATTAGGTTTAGGTTTATCTGTCATATTTACCGAAGTAGAGTGAAAAGCTTTGATTTGCATGCTACCCAAAGAGATCGGATCTACCATAGATTAATAGAATCAAGGCAAACTCAAGTACAATAGGTAGAGTGAAATGGAAGATACAGCTTGCAGAATATAGTTCTCAGCATTGCAGTGCAGTAGTTCCATGGACAAAGTCCAGTGTCAGCAATGGGGTAAAGGTGAATCAGACAGTACCCTAGCTTATGGAAGGGCCATTCAGAAACTTGATAATGGAGAGGAGGAAGCTGTTCTTGAGTCTGGTGTTGCACGCTTTTAAGCTTCTGTACCTTCTGCCAGATGGCAGCTGGGAGAAGAAGGAATGACTGGCATGGGTTCTATGATATCCCACTTTCTCATCCACTCCCTACACACTGGGGATAATTTACAGAGGGCCAATTAACCTACAAACCCGCACATCTTTGGGACTCGGGAAGAAACCAGAGCACCCGGAAGAAATCCACGCAGCCAGAGGAGGACGTGCAAACTCCACACACGCAGAGCACCCGACGTCGGGATCGAACCCAGGCCTCTGGCCCAGTGAGGCAGCAGCTCTACTAGCCGCACCACCGAACGCTGGTCTTCATGACACCACCACCTTGACTACAGGAATGGTGGAGGTAGGGGGTGGGGGAGGTCAGAAATTGTAAGGGATTCTCCCACCACCCATTCAAGAAAAAAGCTACAAAGGAATTTCAAAAACACATTTTGAGGAACACAGTGCCCCTTGAATAGAGCCCCTTTTCCGTCTCTCCATAAATTAGTAACATGTTTCGCTCATTTCCTGAGCCACCATTAATTGTAAACAGCCCGTAGCAAATATTTCATTGGGGGAGGAATGCGGGGAGGAAATAGTTGGACAAGAAACAAACGATATCACTTCATGTAGATTCACTCCTTTCCCGAACAGTCACCTCACTGGGAAAAGGTGGGCAGGGATGGAGTGGAGCCAATATTTGTGCATCTCATCACTTCCACAGAATCATAAACTTGCCTGTGCAACACTCTACAGGTGCTGCTATTTCTCCGCAAAGTTTGGCTACCGGGAAAGTAGAAGTAGGGTGGCACGGTGGCGCAGCGGGAAAGTTGCTGCCTAACAGCGCCAGGTTCGATCCTGACTACGAGAGCTGTCTGTATGGAGTTTGTACGTTCTCCCTGTGACCGCGCGGGTTTTCTCGGGGCGCTCCGGTTTCCTCCCACACTCCAAAGACGTACAGGTTTGTCGATTAATCGGCTTTGGTTGTAAATTGTCCCCAGTGTGTATGATAGTGCTGGTGTACGGGGTGATCGCTGTTCAGCGAGGACTCGGTGGGCCCAAGCGCCTGTCTCCACGCTGTATCGGTGAAGTCTAAAGTAAAAGTCTAAAGTGTGGCTGGAAACCTGGCTAGCAATCAGTAAAGGTCAAAATGCCTCATTAGTGTCACATGTGCTGAAGACACTAAACTAAACTAAACTAAACTAAACTAAACTCTGGCAGTAAGCATGTCGTTTTTGAGTTGCCTAGAAACAGTACCAGTTCTTGTACGAAGGGGGTGCAGGAAAGATTCTTTGGGACTGGAACATTACGTAGAAGTGCTCGACATTATAGGAATTCTGATTCGTGGAAAATGACTCAGTCACTGCAACTGAAGGTGACTCTGCAGGACAGGCAGAGTAATACGATCCTTGTGTGCCAAGCCTCTCACCACCAACGTCCGTGACACTATCCATCCTGGTGGATATCGTTCCCCCTGTCTCGTGCCGTTGTGCTATGTCAGCCCCAGCTCACATCAGCCTGTTGGTCGGAAGCTCCCACACCCACCCCCACCCCCACCCCCACACTCACACCCACACACCCATACCCACGCCCCCACCCCCACACTCACACCCAGACCCACACACACACCACCAGACCCACACCCCCACACACACCCACATCCACACCCTCACACACCCACATTCACACCCCCACACACACCCACATTCACACCCCCGCACACACCCACATCCACACCCCCGCACACACCCACATTCATACCCCCACACACACCCACATTCACACCCCCCACACCCCCACACCCTCACCCACACAAGGGTCCTGGCCTGGAAAGTCACCTATCCTTTTTCTCCAGAGGTGCTGCCTGATGGGCCGAGTTACTCCAGCATTGTGTGTCTATCCTTAGTATAAACCAGCATCTGCAGTCCCTCTCTATACACACATGTACTCATGCATGCATACATGCATGCACTCAAACATACACATATATATGCGGTATGCACACACACAGTGCTCGATGCATGCACATAAACACACGCAAACACACATGCACACAAGCTTCTCCTGGTGGAGAGCATGATGACTGGTCGTATCGCGGCCTGGTTCGGTAACCCAAATGTCCAGGAACGAAGGAGGTCACAGAGAGTGGTGGACACTGTCTGGTCCATCACGGGTACTGACCTCCCCACCTCCTCACTGAAGGGATCTCTAGGAGTCTCTGCCTCAAAAGGGCAGCCGACATCATCAGAGACATCACCCTGGCCACGCTCTCATTTCACGCCTGTCTTTGGGAGGAAAGTAACAGGAGCCTGAAAACCATGTCCACCACTTTCAAGAATAGGTTCTTCCCAACAATAATCAGGCTCTTGAACATTACACCACACTAACCTCAGCTACGGACTGTGAATGTTCTTTGTTAGCACTAAGTACTTTGAGTTTTTGTGCACTCGTCATTCACATTATCATTTTGTTGTCTTCCTCATAGTTCTCTCCATGAGGTTGAAATACTGGTTTGGTTTCAATTACAAGATGTGCTTGATTTTCCTAAACATTGACTCACGAGTATGCAAAGTAAATTCCCCTGGAAACATCACAGAGTTGCCCTGCTGTTTATTTTAGATAGAGGCCCATGTAAACCTGTGTTGGGTTAGAGGAAGTATATGTACACCTCCTCCAACCTCATCTACCACATTCGGTGATCCCGAAGTGGCCTCCTTTATATTGGCGAGACCAAGCGTAGACAGGGCGACTAATTCGCTGAACACTTGTCCTCGGTCTGCCAAGACCTGCTGGTTCTCTCGGTTCTGACCCCGGTCAATTAATCAAAGACTAGTCTCACCCCCGGTCACTCCCTCTTCTCCCCTCTCCCACCAGGCAGGAGGTACAGAAGTTTGAAAACGCACACCTCCAGATTCAGGGACAGTTTCTTCCCAGCTGTTATCAGGCAACTGAACCGTCCTCTCACCAACTAGAGAGCAGTCCTGACCTCCCATCTACCTTGTTGGAGACCTTCAAACTATCTTTAATCGGACTTTCCTGGAATTAACCTAGCAATAAACATTACATCATTTGTCCCGTATCAATACACTGTGGACAGCCTGATTGTAATCATGCATAGTCTTTTGCTGGATGGAATGCAGCAAGAAGCTTTTCAATGTACCTCGGTAAATGTGACACTAAACTAAACTATAAACTAAACTACCTAACTATCCCAGGTGTGTAGGATAGTGCTAGTACAAGTGATCGCTGGTCGGCGTGGGCACAATGAGCTGAAGAGCCTGTTTCCGCGCTGTATCTCTAAAGTCTAAAGTCTAAATAAAAAAAAATAATATAGTGCAAAAAACAAAACAAAGCCCAAAGTCTTTAGAGGAACCAAAGCCGTTTGTAGTTTGGAGTTTAGTTGGAGGTTGTCGTGTTTAATAGCCTGATGGTTATAGGGAAGAAGCTGTTCCTGAACCTAGACGTCACAGTTTTCAGACTCCTGTACCTTCTTCCCGATGGCAGGAGTGAAATGAGAGCGTGGCCAGGGTGGTGTGGGTCTGTGATGATGCTGGCTGCCTTTTTGAGGCAGCGACTCCTGTAGATCCCTTCGACGGTGGGGAGGTCAGTGACCCGTGATGGACTGGGAATTTTGCTCTAAACTGGAGGTTGAGACGGACATTTGGCAGTTATGGCAGTGTTTGCATGCCAGCACATCCTACAAGGGTGAAAATAGTAACAGAGGCTGGGAATAGATCATAGACATCGAACAGTACAGCACAGGAATAGGTCCCGCAATGTCCACACCGATCATGCCAACATAAACTAATCTTCTCTGCCTGCACATGATCCCTATCCCTCTATACACTGCATATCTGTGAGCCTATCTAAAAGCCTCTTAACCATCACTATCCTATCTGCCTCCACCACTACCCCCGGCAGCGTGTTCCAAGCACCCACTACCTTCAGTGTAAAATAATTTGCCCCTGTACATCTTCTTTAAAACTTTGCCCCACTTACCCTAAAGCTGTTGTCAAGTCTATGGTGATAATACGGGTCCACCTCCGATTTACGGGCAACTGGTGGGCCAGCACCTCCTTTAATCCGGACAGAATTGCGCGAACGCACTTGAAATCCCCCCCCGGAAAGTTCCTCTTGAAAATGTGACACTTAGGCCGGGTGAGGCAGCCGATCTCGGCCTCATGGTGACTTCCGCGACTGATCGGCGGGTGGAATTTACCTCCTGTGGGAACCCTGGGGTTCTGCAACTCCGCCCGGCCGAAGCCAGCAGACCCGTAACCCATGTCCAAGGCCAACTCTGTGGGTCGATATCTCGGGCCCCCGGCGGCCTAGGCAGACCGTCGTGATACCATTCGACTCCTCTCAGAGGCGGTGACCTCAGTCGGTTCAGCAAAACGGACATTCCAGCAAGGCCCTGGATCCAAGGGTGCCAAGAAATCAGTGGTGGATCATATCTGCGAAAATCAGTCACAGGGAGAGTCAGAAAGCTGTTAGATTATCAACAGGGCGGCATGGGAAGGATCTCTGCTCTGTGAAACCTATACATGATTTCAAAACCACAGCGATGTTCTCATTTCAAGTGCAATATGTTCTGGTCTCAGCAAGAACTAATTGCCACATGAGTGTTGTGCTAACTGCTTATAAAGTTCTACTTAGGTTTAGTTGGAGTGTTCTGACTCAGTACCAGACTTTGCACAGAATTAAATTAGTCAGAAAAGAAACACACAAAGTGCTGGAGTAACTCAGCGGGTCAGGCAGCATCTCTGGAGGACATGGATAGGCCACGTTTCAGATTGGGACCTTCGGACTGATTGAAATAAGGGGGTGAAAGAAGGAATAAAGTGGTGGGTGCAGGACAAAGCCTGGCAATGCCTGGATAGAGTGAATGTGAAGAGGATGTTTCCACTTGTGGGAAAGTCTAGGACCAGAGGGCACAGCCTCAGAATAAAAGTACGTACCTTTAGAAATGAGATGAGGAGGGATTTCTTTATTCAGAGGGTGGTGAATCTGTGGAATTTATTATCATATCATCATATCATATATATACAGCCGGAAACAGGCCTTTTCGGCCCACCAAGTCCGTGCCGCCCAGCGATCCCCGCACATTAACATTATCCTACACCCACTAGGGACAATTTTTACATTTACCCAGCCAATTAACCTACATACCTGTACGTCTTTGGAGTGTCACAGACGGCTGTGGAAGCCAAGTCAATGGATATTTTTAAGGTGGAGATTGACAGATTCTTGATTTGTAAGGGTGTCAGGGGTTATTGTGAGAAGGCAGGAGAATGGGGTTGAAAGGGAAAGATGGATCAGCCATGATTGAATGGCAGAATAGACTGGATGGGCTGAATGGCCTAATCCTGCTCCTATAACGTATGAACTTATGAAATGATGCCGCCCAGGAAGATGGGAAAATATTTTAAAGGGCTGCCGAGAATGTGTTTCTTGAAATGGCAATGGATGTTGATTCATGCAGGAAGGAATTGGATAAATAATTGAAGGGGAAAAATACTTTGCATTTCTATCTGACTGGCAGGTTCCAAAGTGGCCCCTGTGTGCTGTAAGATTCTATGAGTCTAATTCACGGAAAGGCTTTGTAATTATCTCTGGGTGTTGCGTTAGCTGAGCTGATGTATTGCAAAACAAGCCTTCATTGCAATTCACAATAAATGGCAGCACGATTCATTCTTGGCACAGGGAGGGGATTGTGCAATGTGAGAGTTTAGTTCAGTTTAGAGTTACAGCATTGAAACTGGCCCTTCGGCCCACCGAGTCCGCTCCAACCAGCGATCCCCGTACATGAACACTTTGCTACATACATTTGGACAATTTACAATTGTTTTTGCCGAAGCTAATTCATCTGCAAACCTGTACGTCTTTGGATTGTGGTAGGAAACCGGAGCACCCGGAGGAAACCCAGGTGGTCACACTGGGAGAACGTACAAACTCCACGCGGACAGCACCCGTGGTCAGGATCAAACTGGGATCCCTGGCACTGTCAGGCAGAAACTCTACCGCTGTGCACCATGCCGCCCTTGGCAGCAGGAGGAGATTGTGCAATGTTAGAGTTGGTTCGGTGCCAACTTGGATTGCAAAGGCTCCCGCAATCATCCTGTCAGAGACTGACACCTAACCTTGTAGGACAGCAAGAATAGATTAGAGAGTGCTGATTAGGGCGCAAATAACCACACAAAAGCGATTGGCAGGAAGAAAGATCAAATGCACTCACCGAAACACAACAAGACCTTCTGACGAATTAACAATCGATTCGCTTTATCGCCAAATTCCTTTTCAATGAGCAACCAATTGTGATAAAGAGTTGAAACAAACTGAGAGAACAAGCTCAGCCAGAATCAGGGCAGATGGATCGACCCAGGAACCGCAGATGTCGGTTTACAGAAAAAGAAACAAAGTACTGGAGTAACTGGTGGCACAATGGCACAGTGGTAGAGTTGCTGCCTTACAACGCCAGAGACCCAGGTTTGATCCTGAGTCTGGGTGCTATCTGTATGTTCTCCCTGGGTAGGTTTTCTCCAGGTGCACCAGTTTTATTCCCACACTCCAACGACGTGCAGGCTTGTAGGTTAAATGGCTTTGGTAAAAAGATTGTAAATTGTCCCTCGTGTGTAGTAGGATAGTACTTGTATGTGGGCGTCGCTGGTTGGCGCGGACTCTGTGGGCTGAAGGGTCTGTTTGCCCGCTGTATCTCTAAACTAAACTAAACCAAACCAAACTAAACTTCTGTCCTGCAAACCTCCTAATCCATGTGGAGATGTGTGGTTTGACATGACTGTAAAGTTGGAATTGCCCTCAGCCAAGGGAATTATTGGTGTGGATTCAATGCTTCCATGGTTGGCTACCTAAAATCCCAGACATGGTCAACCCCAGGTGATGGCGAACCAATTCCTCCTTTGCCGGCCTCAGCCCAATGCTGGTAAAACATGAATATATCAACCAAAAAGGTCCGAAAATTCCCCTGGGGGAATGTGAAAGTGTAGCGGCTGTTCATTCAACAGAACCTCTGAGAGTGAGACTTCCTCATTACCAGTGAGTACCTGAGAAGGGAACAGAGAATGGGAATCTGAGTACTTTTATTTTACAGCTCATGACTCGTGTGTTAATTCCTGTCAACTCACCAACTCGAACCAGGAAAATTGCAGAGTTCCGGCACATTGGTCTTCATCAGTAAGGGTAATGAGTTTAGAAGTTGGGAGGTCATGTTACAGTTGCACACGACATTGGCAAAGCCACATTTAGAGTATTGCGTTCAGTTTTGGTCACCATGTTATAGGAAAGATGTTGTCAAGTTGGAAAGGGTACAGCGAGAAGATTTACAAGGATGTTGTCAGGACTCGAGGGCCTAAGCTACAGGGAGAGGTTGAACAGGCTAGGACTTTATTCTATGTAGCGCAGGAGGATGAGGGCCTGACATGAGAGGAATAGATCAGGTAAATGCTTAGCCATAGAGTGATACGTAGAACATTTTAGAGAGGTGTGAGCAAAATGTAGGCAAATGTGAGTAGATTGAGCAGGGTACGACTTTATTCAACTTAGGACGGTACAGCAACGCAGTGGTAGAGTTGCTGCCTTGCAGCGCCAGAGACCCGGGTTCGATCCTGACCTCAGGTTCTGTCTGTAAAGAATTTGTATGTTCTCCCTGTGACCATGTAGGTTTTCTCCGGGTGTTCCGATTTCCTCCCAAAGATGTGTACATTTGCAGGTTAATTGGCTTCTGCAAATTGTCCCTAGCGTGTAGGATAGAACTAGTGTACAGGGCCGTTGGTCGGTGTGGTCTCGGTGGGCCGAAGGGCCTGTTTCAATACTGTATCTCTAAACTAAAGTAATATCCTTGGAGCAGGAGGCTGAGGTGTGATCTTACAGAGGGGTGCAAAATCATGAGGGGAATCCATTGGATGAATGCACAGAACCTCTTACCAAGGGTAGCGGAATCAAGAACCAGAGGACATAGGTTTAAGGTGAGAGGCACAAGGTTTAATAGATACCGGAGGGGCAACCATTTCATGTAGAGGGTATTGGGTATACGGAATGAGCTAACAGAGGCAGGTACAATAACAACATTTTAAAAACATCTGGACAGCTACAAGGATAGGGAAGGTTTTAAAAGGTTGTATCAGACCGTAATGTTGTTATCCTTATTGTTTTGATGTGGTTATGCTTTATTCTTAATTGTTAACTGTATGTTTGTTTGGCATTTGTGAGCGGAGCACCAAGGCACATTGCTTGTATATGCACATACGTGGCCAATAAACATTCATTCATTCATTCATTCATTCATTCATTCATTCTTTTATTCATTCATTCAAAATGATATGGGCCAAAAGCAGGCAAACGGGATGTGGTAGCATCAACTAGATGGGGGGTATCTGGGTCAGAATAGACAAGTTGGGCAGAAGGGCTGTATGACTCTCCAACTCTGCAGATACTGGAAATTGGAAATAAGAACAGAAAGTGCTGGAAACACTCAGATAAGCATCGAAGGAAAAAGTTAACAAAGGGTCTTGAACCTGAAATGTGAATTCTGTTTCTCTTTCCGCAGAAGCGACGAAACCCTCTCGGTATGAGAGTGTTGCAGGCAACGATGAAGTCAGACTTCCTGTTATTTGCATTGACAATCAACGGCCGCTACTGGGTATGACTCAGAGGCTGGAGGTCATCCCGGCAGCTGAATAGTCAGAGGCACTGCACCCTCAAGCCATTGGCTGCCTCTCACATGCAAAATGAATGCCATGCTTTGATGTGGTGTGGTTATCGAGGCACCTGCGAAAGTTGTGTTCAATTGACTCCAAGATCTTTCACTTTAGTATTGGTACAGGTGTCGGGGGTTATCGGGAGAAGGCAGGAGAATGGGGTTGAGAGGGAAAG
Source organism: Rhinoraja longicauda (assembly GCF_053455715.1). Classification (NCBI taxonomy): domain Eukaryota; kingdom Metazoa; phylum Chordata; class Chondrichthyes; order Rajiformes; family Arhynchobatidae; genus Rhinoraja; species Rhinoraja longicauda. The sequence continues at coordinate 15,971,435 of NC_135974.1, forward strand.
ATAGATCAGCCATGATTAAATGGCGGCATAGACTTGATGGGCAGAATGGCCTAATTCTGCTTCTTGGACCTAAGAACTTATGAACTTTTAGAGTTTGGAGTTTCAGCAGATATTGTCTGGTGGGCTTCTCTGTGACAGATCTTTGGGCAGGTAGTTTAGGATGGTGAGAAACAAGAAAAACAAGGAACTGCAGACGAAATGTGTAGGAAGGAACTGCAGATACTGGTTTATACCGAAGATAGGCAAAAGGTGTTGAAGTAACTCAGCAGATCAGGCAGCATCCCTGGACAAAATGGATGGGTGACATTTCTGGTCGGAACCATTCTTCAGACTGAATGCTGGTTTACCAAAAAAGGCACAAAATGCTGGAGTAACTCAGTGGGTCAGGCAGCATCTCTGGAGGACATGGATAGGCAATGTTTCAGGTTGGGACCCTTCTTCAGACTAGGATGGTTGTTGCTCTCAAGCCAAATGAGTACTGATAAGAGGAGATCTCACAAAATGCTGGAGTAACTCAGCGGGTCAGGCAGCACCTCTGGAGAGAAGGAATGGGTGACGTTTCGGGTCGAGACCCTTCTTTAGACTGATGTCAGGGGGGGCGGGACAAAGAAAGGATATAGGTGGAGACAGGAAGACAGTGGGAGAACTGAGAAGGGGAGGGCGAAGAGAGGGACAGAGGAACTATCTAAAGTTAGAGAAGTCAATGTTCATACCGCTGGGCTGTAAGCCAAGGTAGGATGATTTGTTGGATACGCTGGCTGATGGGGTTGAAGGTGAGTGGGGTGGAAGGTGAGGACAAGATGGAGTCTATCCCCCTTGCCCTCACCTTGTGGATAATTTGTATCCAACAAATTATCCTCCAACATTTCCATCACCTCCAACGGGATCCCACTACTGGCCACATCTTCCCATCTCCACCCCTTTCTGCTTTCTGCAGAGACTGTTCCCTACGTAACTCCCTGGTCCACTCGTCCCTTCCTACCCAAACCACCCCCTCCCCAGGCACTTTCCCCTGCAACCGTAGGAGATGCAACACCTGTCCCTTTACCTCCCCCCTCGACTCCATCCAAGGACCCAAACAGTCTTTACATGTGAGCCAGAGGTTCACCTGCTCCTCCTCCAACCTCATCTATTGTATCTGCTGTTCCAGATGTCATTCTACATCGGCGAGACCAAACACAGGCTCGGCGATCGGTTCGCTCAACACCTTCGCTCAGTCCGCCTTAACCAACCTGATCTCCCGGTGGCTGAGCACTTCAACTCCCCCTCCCACTCTCAGTCTGACCTTTCTGTCATGGGCCTCCTCCAGTGTCATAGCGAGGCCCACCGCAAATTGGAGGAACATCACCTCATATTTCGCTTAGGCAGCTTACAGCCCAGCGGTATGAACATTGACTTCTCTAACTTTAGATAGTTCCTCTGTCCCTCTCTTCCCCTCCCCCTTCCCAGTTCTCCCACTGTCTTCCCGTCTCCACCTATAGCCTTTCTTTGTCCCGCCCCCCCCCTCCCCCCCGACATCAGTCTGAAGAAGGGTCTCGACCCAAAACGTCACCCATTCCTTCTCTCCAGATATGCTGCCTGACCCGCTGAGTTACTCCAGCATTTTGTGATACCTTTGATTTGTACCAGCATCTGCAGTTATTTTCCTACTGATAAGAGGAGAGGTTTTCCATGGGGATTTCGGTTTAGATTTATTATTTTCAATTGTACCCAGTTTTGTTTTGCATGCCATACAAGCAAATCAGATAATGCTGTAAATAAATACAATCAAGCCAAACTCAAGATCAATAAATGGAGGGAATGGGAAGATATGGAGTGCAGAATATATATTTCTCAGCATATCTCGCTTATCCCACCCTGGTCAATCCTTCTTCTCCCTGCTACCCCCTGGCTGAAGACACAGAGGCTTGAAAGCTTGCATTACCAGACTCAGGAACAACTTCTTCCTCTGTTATCAGGCTTGTGAATAGTCCTTCCATAAGCTGGGGTACTGTCCAATTCACCTCTACCACATTGCCGGACGTTGGACATTGTCTCTGGAACTGACACACTACAAAGCTGAGAACAATATTTAGTTTTTAAAAGTTTTTATAGATACAGCGTGGAAACAGGCCCTTCGGCCCACCGTGTCCGCGACGACCAGCGATCCCCGTACACTAGCACTATCCAGCACACGAGGAACAACTTACAATTTTTACCAAAGCCAAATTAACCTACAAACCTGTCTTTGGCGTGTGGAAGGAAACCGGAGCACCCAGAGAAAACCCACAGGGATAACGTACAAACTCCACTCAGACAGCACCCATAGCCTGGGTTTCTGGCGCTGTAAGGCAGTAACTACCGCTGCGCCACAGGGCAGCCCCTTTGAGCATATTCTGCTCTCTATCTTCCCCTTCTCTCGACCTATTGTACTTGAGTTTGACTTGATTATGTATAGTATTATCTGATTTGATTGGCTAGCATGCAAAGAAAGGCTTTTCGCTGCACTTCGGTGCACATGATAATAATGAACCTAAAATTAAACCTAAGCAGAAATCTTGCACTGGAGTGGCATATAACGTGCAAGGGCACTGGGCAGGAAACTCTGGCGTTGAGCCAGAGAGGAGGGTGGAGGGAGTCAGCGACAGCGGCCGACGCTGTCCGAAAAGCCCAGTAAGAAGGAACCAGCCTTCCTTGCCCTCAAGGTCTTGCCTTCCGTGCCCTCAAGGTCGGCTGTGGGAGGCACCCCCGAGAACACGGGCTGAAGAATGCCGTGCCAAGAGAGGGACGACGGTTCACGGGATGACCAGAATGGAGGCGACGGCTGCTATGGGCCTTTGAGGCCAGCTGCAGCTGGGACTGTAAAATGGCGCCAAAATGGCACCCCTTGCATATGGACTCAGTGGGCTGTTCTGTACATTCTGTTATAACTGGGGGATTGTGCTATGCACGATGATAGTCTTGCTGAGCTGTTTGCAAAAAATGTATTTCACTGTACTTTGGTACATGAGATAATAAAGAAACCATTGAACCAATGCGGCTCGGTGGGGCAGCGGTAGAGTTGCTGCCTTACCGTGCCAGAGACCCGGGTTCGCTCGTGACTACGTGTTCTGTCTGCTTGGAGTTTTTACGCTCTCCCTGTGACAGAGTGGGTTTTCTCCGGGTTCTCCGGTTTCCTCTCGCACTCCAAAGAAGTACAGGTTTGGTGGGGCTAATTGGCTTCCGTAAAATTGTGAATTGGCGTGCGTCAGGATAGTGTTAGTGTGCGGGGATCTCTGGTCGGCACGGATTGGGTGGGCTGAAGGACCTGTTTCTGTGCTGCATCTCTAAACTAAACTAAACATTGAACCAGTTTAAACAGCACCCACACAGAAAGTACTGGAGGAACTCAGCGGGTCAGGCAGCATCTGTGGAGTGAATAGGTAGGTGACGTTTTGGGCAGGTACCCTTCTTCCAGGTTCACTTTAAAGGGTAGTGCGGGACTGAGAGGATGTACAACCTGCCTTTGCTCCTTGTTCTGATGCTCTTATGTAATTTGCAAATAAACGCCTGAAGGTGGAAGAGATAAAAATAAGCCGTGTGTTATTGGTGAGTCAGTGCGACACAGCCCACATTTTCCTTCCAGAAGCCTGAGTACAGAATCAGGGCCTGACCAACGTGGCTGTGGAGATGAATCAGGATGGCGAGGGCTTGAGGGGGAGGTGAAGCATTTGCACTGATGTAGTCACCGGTGTTTCCTGTGACATCCATCTGCTGCATTGGTGACTGCGGGCATTGCAACATTGCTTGCACCGCAGAAGTTGTGGCGCAGCAGTAGAGTTGCTTCCTTACAGCCTCAAAGGCCCGGGTTCGATCCTGACTGTGCGGAGTTTGTGCATTCTCTGTTTGACCACGTGGGTTTTCTCTGGGTGCTCCGGTTTCTTCCCACATCCCAGAGAAGTGCGGGTTTACAGGTTAATCAGTTTCTGTAAATTGTCCCTAGTTTGTAGGATAGAACTAGTGTACGCGTGATCGCTGCTCGGCGTGGGCCAAAGGGCCTGTTTACACGCAATATCTCTAACCATGATAGGCAGATACAGGTGAAAGGGGGTTAATGGCAGATGGGTGGACGAAGGCTGGGGATGTAAAGGAGGAAAAAGGGTCAGGTAAGGAGAGGAGTGAGAGAGCATTGTAATGTAAAGCCAGAAGGAAGGATATAGATAGAAGGGGCAGGAGGCAGGGATAAAAGGGGGCAGATACATGTGAGAAATAGATGTGCACCAGGGTGGGAGGGGCACAGGAAAAAGGGGGTGGGGGAAAGGGAAGGCCTTACTTAAAATTGGAGAATTCAGTTCATACTGTTGGATTGTAAACTTCCCAAGTGGAATATGAGGTGCTGTTCCACCACTTTGCGTACGGCCTCACTCAATGGAGGAGGCCCAGGCCAGAAAGGCCGGTGTGGGAATGGGAAGCGTAGTTACTACACTTTTGTTGTGCAGTTACTGCGACGAGCAGTCTGAAGAAAGATCCGGAAGGCCACCTGTCCGTTCCCTCCACAAATGCTGCCTGACTCGCTGAGTTCCTCCAGCACTTTGTGTTTCACTCAAGATTCCAGCATCTGCAGTTTCTTGTGACTCCATTGGACGAAGGTTTATTAAGTTTAAAAACTCCATCCCATTGGAAGATGTGGGAAGATGTAACAGTGTTCAAAAATCGGCCACATTCTTTTTGGAGCCTTAGTTTAGTTTCATTTATTATTATTGTCACGTGTATCGAGGTACAGTGAAAAGCTTTTGTTGCGTGCAATGCAGTCGGCAAAAAGACTATGGATCATTACAATCAAGCTATCCACAACGTATAGATACAGAATAATGAGGTATACAATTTAATGCAAGATAAATTTTGATTAAAGATATCAGCAGAGTCAGGAAACTAGATGGGTCAGGACCGTTCTCTAGTTGGTGAGAGGACAGTTCAGTTGCCTGATAACAGCTAGGACGAAACAAGGAACATATTAGCTACATGGTATGTGTGGGCGTTGAGTCGTGCCCCTGGTGCTACGAGGCAGCCACTCTACCAGCTGCGCCACTGTGCCTTGTAGTGGGAAATGCCAAATATCAGAACGGGATGAAACAAACTATAGAGCGGAGGTTCAGAACCTGGTGGACTGGTGCTCGGATAACAACCTGTCCCTAAATACCACCAAGACCAAGGAGCTGATCATCAACTTCCGTAGGTCACATAACGGGGAATATGCCCCGATCTCTATCAACGGGGACAGTGTGGAGAGAGTGTCCAGCTTCAAGTTTCTGGGCACTCACATTTTGGAGGACCTAACATGGTCCAATAACACTGCTGCGCTGGTCAAGAAGGCACAACAAAGACTGTTCTACCTAAGAACACTGAAAAAGTCTGGTCTACCCCAACAGTTGCTGACGACCTTCTACCGCTGCACCATAGAGAGCATCCTAACGCATGGCATCCCTGTGTGGTACCTCAGCTGCACGGAGGCAGAAAGGAAAGCTCTACAGCGGGTAGTCCATAGAGCTCAGAGGGCCATCGGAACACAGCTACCAGACTTGGAGGGCATCTACAACACACGATGCCTCAGAAAAGCCACCAGCATCCACAAAGACTCTTCACACCCCTGCAACAGTCTGTTCGAACTCCTTCCATCGGGCAGACGATACAAGGCCTTCTACGCCCGCACCTCCAGACTCAGGAACAGCTTCATCCCCAGGGCCATAGCTGCTATGAACCGGTCCTGCTGAGCCGGATGGTCACAACGCATAGATCAACTTGCACTTTACCCTGTCTAAAACTGTTACAATTATTTCGTTGGGTTGCTGTTGTCTAAATTACTTAAATTATTGCATCATAAGGGAGGCGCATTCCCAATCTCGTTGTACCCCTGGGTACAATGACAATAAAGATATTGTCATTGCCTTGTATTAAAGGGATGGCACAGTGGCACAGCGGTAGAATAGCTGCCTCATAGCTCTAGAGACCCAGGTTCAATCCTGACCTCGGGTGCTGGCTGTACAGAGTTTGTACGTTCTCCCTGTGACCTCGTGGGTTTTCTCCGGGTGCTCCGGTTTCCTCACACATTCCTATAACGTGCGGGTTTATAGGTTAATTGTCCTCTGTGAATTGTTCCTAATGTGTAGGTTGGAACTAGTGTCATGGATGGTCGATGGAAGACATGGACTTGTCGGGCCGAAGGGCCTATTTCCACACTGTATCCCTAAACTAACCTAAAAACCGGCTCAAGGATTAATATTTGTTTAACAACAGGAAAGTAATTACTCAAGAGGTTAATTACTGTGCCACCATACCTTGAAATTAATCCTGCTCTAAATATCCTCTTGAGACCTGCTAATGGTAATCACGTGCTGGCAATGTGTTGGTTTTGCAATCGTGTAAGGTTTCTCAGCATTGTGAAATGTTAAATAGTCAAACAAGGCCAGGCACCTGGGTTGAAATCAAGCTGTTTCTTTGTAATCAAAACACAAAGTGCTGGAGGAACTCAACAGGTCGGGCAGCAAGTGTGCAAGGTTCCTCCCCCACCTCCCCTGCCCCACCTAGGCTCACATCTATTTCTCCCCGCCCCCCCCCCACCTCCCTCTACTTCCACCAAAATTCTTTCCTCTGGCTTCACAACTCACACCGCTTCTATCCTTATCTCACACCTTTTGTCCATTTATCTCTTGTCTTTGTCTAAACATCTGCCTATTAAAACCTTCCCTCAGTTGCATCCACCTATTACTCACCGGGCTTTGACCTGCCACCCTCATCTATTCATATCATATCATATCATATATATACAGCCGGAAACAGGCCTTTTCGGCCCTCCATGTCCGTGCCGCCCAGTGATCCCCGTACATTAACACTATCCTACACCCACTAGGGACAATTTTTACATTTACCCAGCCAATTAACCTACATACCTGTACGTCTTTGGAGTGTGGGAGGAAACCGAAGATCTCGGAGAAAACCCACGCAGGTCACGGGGAGAACGTACAAACTCCTTACAGTGCAGCACCCGTAGTCAGGATCGAACCTGAGTCTCAGGCGCTGCATTCGCTGTAAAGCAGCAACTCTACCGCTGCGCTACCGTGCCATTCATTCATAGAGTCATAGTGTCATAGAGTGTGGAAACAGGCCCTTCGGCCCAGCTTGCCCGCACCGACCAACATGCCCCATGTGCACTCGTACCACCTGCTTATGTTTGGCCCATATCCCTCTGAACCTATCCTATCCATGTTCCTGTCTAAATGTTTCCTAAGTGTTGCGATGGTACCTGCCTCAAATACCTCCTCCGGCAACGCGTTCCATACACCCACCACCCTTTGTGTAAAAAAGTTACCCTTCAGGTTCCTATTAAATCTTTCCCCCCTCAACTTAAACCTATGTCCTCTGGTTCTCGAATCCCCTAATCTGGGCAATCTACAGTATAGTAGAGCTCAGTAAATTTTGTCTCCCGTAAGCTAGGGTGTTGTCCCAATCTTCCGACCAACCTCATGCGGATCTTGCACCTTTATTTGTAACTGTAATGCTATTTGTAACTGTAATGCTGTAATGAGATTATTTTCCTCTTTGCACTGCTTGTGTATGGTTTGATTGTATACATGTACAGTATGATTTGGGTGGATAGCATGCAAACAAAGCTTTTCACTGTATCTCGGTACACGTGACAATAATGAACCTTTACCAACAACTATACTAGCATGGACACACACGATGCTTGTTCCTTGATGTTATTGAAGCTCAGTGAAACCTTTTCAGGAACTGCCGTAGAGTCGTAGAGTCAAACAGCATGGAAACAGGCCCTTCAGCCCAACTTGTCCATACCCACCAAGATGCCCCATATAGACTAGTCCCACCTGCTCGCGTTTGGCCCATATCCTTCTAAACCTATTCCATCCATGTAATGTTTCTAAATGTTTCTTAAACATTGTGATAGTTCCTGTGTAATCTTATGCACCTCGATGAGATCGCCCCTCAGCTTCCTGCGCTCCAAGGTATAAAATCTTTCACCTCTCACCTTAATGCTGTCAAACGAATTGTCCCAGTAATACCAAACTCGTGGCCCACCTGTTAGTCTTCACTGCCTAATGTGACTCAGTGTCTCCAGTGCAGCATAGAAAAATGCCGAGCAAACAAAATTGCAGTGGTTAGGTATTGCTGAGCCGGTTGATGTTCCCAGCATGTAGGTGTAGAAAGCAGCTATGGAGATAGTTACATTTACACCCACACATGAGATGAATCAGACACGGTTTGTTTAACAACGTTTACATTTTCACTAGTTTCTGATTTCTTGCTGATGAGACATTAAAATTGAGGTCTATATTCTGTCTCAGGTGGGTGTGAGGTATCCGTAACTGGGGAGATGATAATGAGATTGTGCTGGCCAATATTTACCCTGTAAACATTGCGATGGGACTGTGTGATGGGCTCAGTGTTATGTCACTGTGCTAATATAACTAACACTTATGTTACTGGGCTAATATAACTAACAGTTATGTTACTGGGCTAATATAACTAACACTTATGTTACTGGGCTAATATAACTAACAGCTATGTTACTGGGCTAATATAACTAACACTTATGTTACTGGGCTAATATAACTAACAGTTATGTTACTGGGCTAATATAACTAACACTTGAGTATAGGAGCAAAGAGGTCCTTCTACAGTTGTACCGGGCCCTGGTGAGACCGCACCTGGAGTACTGTGTGCAGTTTTGGTCTCCAAATTTGAAGAAGGATATTCTTGCTATGGAGGGCGTGCAGCGTAAGTTCACCAGGTTAATTCCCGGAATGGCGGGACTGTCGTATGTTGAAAGGCTGGGGCAATTAGGCTTGTATACACTGGAATTTAGAAGGATGAGGGGGGATCTTATTGAAACATATAAGATAATTAGGGGATTGGACACATTAGAGGCAGGAAACATGTTCCCAATGTTGGGGGAGTCCAGAACAAGGGGCCACAGTTTAAGAATAAGGGGTAGGCCATTTAGAACGGAGATGAGGAAGAACTTTTTCAGTCAGAGAGTGGTGAAGGTGTGGAATTCTCTGCCTCAGAATGCAGTGGAGGCCAGTTCGTTGGATGCTTTCAAGAGAGAGCTGGATAGAGCTCTTAAGGATAGCGGAATGAGGGGGTATGGGGAGAAGGCAGGAACGGGGTACTGATTGAGAATGATCAGCCATGATCGCATTGAATGGCGGTGCTGGCTCGAAGGGCTGAATGGCCTACTCCTGCACCTATTGTCTATTGTCTATTGTCTATTGTCCTTTGATTCTGAGGCTGCATACCTGGTCCTATACTCTCTCCCACTAGTGGAAACTTCCTCTCCACATCCACTCTATCCTGCCGGTGTTTGGCCCATATCCTCTTAAATCTTTCGTTCACAATTACCATGAAAGTTTAATGGGGATGTGTGGGGCAAGTTTTTTACACAGAGAGTAGTTGGGGCTTGAAACGCATGGCCAGGGGCGGAGATGTAGGCAGATACGGTCGTGATATTTAAGAGGCTTTTAGATAGGCAGATGGAAGTGCAGAGAATAGAGGGATATGGTTATGTATGTTCGCCACATGTTCCTGTGCTGTACTATAAGAAAATAACTGCAGATGCTGGTACAAATCGAAGGTATTTATTCACAAAATGCTGGAGTAACTTAGCAGGTCAGGCAGCATCTCAGGAGAGAAGGAATGGGTGACGTTACGGGTCGAGACCCTTCTTCAGACTGATGTCAGGGGGGCAGGACAAAGGAAGGATATAGGTGGAGACAGGAAGATAGAGGGAGATCTGGGAAGGAGGAGGGGAAGGGAGGGACAGAGGAACTATCTAAAGTTGGAGAAGTCGATGTTCATACCACTGGGCTGCAAACTGCCCAGGCGAAATATGAGGTGCTGTTCCTCCAATTTCCGATGGGCCTCACTCTGGCACTGGAGGAGGCCCATGACAGAAAGGTCAGACTGGGAATGGGAGGAGGCCCATGACAGAAAGGTCAGACTGGGAATGGGAGGAGGCCCATGACAGAAAGGTCAGACTGGGAATGGGAGGAGGCCCATGACAGAAAGGTCAGACTGGGAATGGGAGGAGGCCCATGACAGAAAGGTCAGACTGGGAATGGGAGGAGGCCCATGACAGAAAGGTCAGACTGGGAATGGGAGGAGGCCCATGACAGAAAGTTCAGACTGGGAATGGGAGGAGGCCCATGACAGAGAGGTCAGACTGGGAATGGGAGGAGGCCCATGACAGAAAGGTCAGACTGGGAATGGGAGGAGGCCCATGACAGAGAGGTCAGACTGGGAATGGGAGGAGGCCCATGACAGAGAGGTCAGACTGGGAATGGGAGGAGGCCCATGACAGAAAGGTCAGACTGGGAATGGGAGGAGGCCCATGACAGAAAGGCCAGACTGGGAATGGGATGAGGCCCATGACAGAGAGGTCAGACTGGGAATGGGATGGGGAGTTCCTGTGCTGTACTCTTGTATATCCAAATTCTTTTAAATTTAGACTTTAGACTTTAGAGACACAAGGCCCATCGGCCCACCGAATCCGTGCCGATCAGCGAACACCATGTGCACTTGCATTATCCTCCATACTAGGGACAATTTACAATTTTACCAAAGCCAATTAACCTCCAAACCTGTATGTCCTTGACTGTGGGTGCTGTCGGTGTACGTTCTCCCTGTGACCGCGTAACTTTTCTCCGGATGTTCCGGTTTCCCCCCACACTCCAAAGACGTACAGGCTTGTAGATTAATTGGCTTTGGTAAAATTGCAAATTGTCACTAGTGTGTGGGATAGTGCGAGTGTGTGGGAATCACTGGTTGGCATGGACTCATTGGGCCGAAGGGCTTGTTTCCGCGCTGTATCTCTAAAGTCTAAAGTCTAAAGTAAACGTAGAACATAGTACAACGCAGGAACAGGCCATTCGGCCTATATTATCTGTGTTGAACATGATGCCAAGGTAAACTAATCGTGTCTGCCTGCACATGATCCATATCCCTGCATTCCCATCAAATCCAAATAAAGGCATCTTAAATGCCAGTATCTTATCTTCCTCGACGACCTCCCCTGGCAGCGCATTCCAGGCACCCACCGCCCTCTGTGTGAAGAAATGACTCTATGACTCTCTCTAACTCTAAATAATCTAATCTCTCCCGGCTCCACATGATCCCTATCACTCTATTCCCTGCTGATCCAAGTGCCTTATCAAAGTCTCTTATATGCCTCCTCCACCACCCCTTGGCAACGTGTTCCAGGCATCCACCACAAATGGGCAGGAGTCCTCTCCCCCCTCCCATCCTTTCTTCTCTCCTTCTTCCACTAAAAGACAGTCAAGCATTTCCACAGTTTGCAATGATGTATCTATCACTCTTGGGATCGCACCGTCCCTAGCCGACAATCAGCCTATCAGGTAACCTCGCTGCCTGCGGTGTTCTGTTGTCGGCCCTGATTTGTCCTGGTCTTCTTTTGCTTCCAGTTTCCTGCTCCAACACCAACCCCCCACCCCCCACCCCTCCACACACACACAATCAGTCTGAAGATGGGTCCCAACCCGAAATGCCACCTATCTATGTTCTCCATTCATTGAAATTGGGATAACATTTGCCTGTAGATTTCTGCTCCATTTTCCCAGTGGGCATGTGATTAACTAGCAAATACTCCAATTTCTAAATGGTGAGGCATGAGCTTACTTGTTATCCAATGACTTGACTTCAAACAATGCAACTGATCCTTTTTTAAAGTGCACTTAAATTGTGCAACATTTCCCCACAGCCAGATTTGATTGCATAATCAAAATAAGGAAAGGCTTTGATTGCTCAAAATTATTTAAGGCATCGGAATACCAGGAATTAAACGATTCAGTCCGTTTTTCCTGTCATTCCTGCAATTCATTGTGGACGCAACCAAGCCATTCTATTCTGCTTGTTTAGTTCCCTCATCAGTGACACATCAGGGCCAGTCTTGTCGTGAACCAGACTTCCTCTGGTTCCCGTACATCCCTCATCCATGGGCAGGGTGAAAAAGCACAGAAGGACATCTTGAAGTTGACGTTTCTTCATTCAAATTCTTTCCTGCCTTTCATGGGGTTTGTAGATATTATCCGATAACCTGCTATTAAATGTCCTAAAAAGACATTACCTGGTGTATGGATGATCATTGGTCGGCATGGACTCGGTGGGCTGAAGGGCTTGTTTCCATGCTGTATCTCTAAACTCAACTCAACCCAACTCAACTCAACTCAAATAAATTAAACTAAACTAAACTAAACTAAACTAAACTTTCCTTTGAGGAAGGGCATTGTAGAGCAGAACACCCACGTCATAGAACAGGTCAGCTGACCTTCCCCACGGTTGTTTTTTCCTGCTGCTCGCACAATCTCCAGGCATCAAACCCCACCCCTGCTCTCTGGGAATAGTTTATGCTTCTTGACTCCGACCAAAACCCTCCGGGACTTTCAAGAATCAACGCGGCATTATTTAAGATACGTCTTCATGTCACGTCTCTGTTTTGTTTTACCTGTGTATAAAATCATGGGTAGAATAGATCGGGTAGAATAGATCCTACTCTTGCCCAGAGTAGGAGAATCGTGAACCAGAAGGCATAGGTTTAAGGTGAGTGGGGAAAGATTTTATAGGAATCTGAGGGGCAACATTTTCGCACAAAGGGTGGTGGGTGTATGGAATGAGCTGCCGTAAGGAGGTGGTTGTGGCAGGGACTATTGCAATGTTTACGAAACAAATAGACAGGTACATGAATAGGACAGGTTTAGAAAGATATGGGCCAAATGCAGGCAGGTGGGACTAGTGTAGATGGAACATGTTGGTCAGTGTGGGCAGGTTGGGCTTAAGGGCCTGTTTCCACACTCTATCACTCTCTGAGTTTATGACTCAGTAATGGGGTCTTCTTACTGTGTGGTTTGCTAGCAGTTCATGTTACCGCATGGCAGTGGGCAGATTGGACAACGTTCCTTGACGTGGGAAGAGGCCGCTCAGAGAGGGGTGGGGGGGGGGGGGGGGTGGGGGGGTCATGGGAAGGTCAGTCACCAGCCAACCCATTATTCCTTTGGAAAGCTTTCAAAGCTTCCTCAAAAGGAAGCAGGGCGAGGAACAGGATATCAGGACTGTTCCATTACACAGCAGGACAAGGAAGAGGGCAGGAATATTTGGATCTTCCCAAAGCATTGCTTTGTTAGTCCTTTTAATGTGTAACCTGCTTGCCTCAACAATGTGTAATGTAGCAAGGACTTAACTATTGAGTCTGGCTCGGAGTAGAATACTCGGACTAACATCAAAGATTCGAGGGTGTAGCTTTAAGGCGAGAGGGGCAAAGTTGAAAGGAGATGCGCAGGGCAAGTTTTTTTTCCACAGATGGTGCCTGGAACACACTGGCAAGGGGTGGTGGTGGAGGCAGATACGATAGTGAAGCAGCTTCTTCAAACTTTTCCCCTCTCGCCTTAAAGCTGCACCCTCTAGTCTTTGAGTTTTTTTACACAGAGCGTGGTGGGGACCTGGAACCCACTGCCAGGGGCCTGGAACCCACTGCCAGGGGCCTGGAACCCACTGCCAGGGGCCTGGAACCCACTGCCAGGGGCCTGGAACCCACTGCCAGGGGCGGTGGAACCCACTGCCAGGGGCCTGGAACCCACTGCCAGGGGCCTGGAACCCACTGCCAGGGGCCTGGAACCCACTGCCAGGGGCGGTGGAACCCACTGCCAGGGGCCTGGAACCCACTGCCAGGGGCGGTGAAACCCACTGCCAGGGGCCTGGAACCCACTGCCAGGGGCGGTGGAGGCAGATACAAGAATGGTGTGTTAGAGGCTTTTAGAGAGGCATATGGATATGCAGTGAATAGAGGGATCTGGATCACGTGCAGGCAGAGGAGATTAGGGGCAAAGTTTAAAGGAGATTTGCGGGGCAAGTTTTTTTACACAGAGGGCAGTGAGTGCCTGGAAACCACTGCCAAGGGGTGGTAGTGGATGCAGATACGATAGTGGCGTTTAACAAGCTTTTATACGGATTTGGAGGAATTGGGGATATATGGACATGGGCAAGAAAATATGATTAGTTTATCTTGGCATCATGTTCGGCACAGAAATTGTGGTCCAAAGGGCCTGTTCCTGCGCTGCAATGTTCTATGGTCCATGACATGCTCAAATGTATAAAATACTTGCAGGTGCGTGTGATAGAGCTCGTGTACAAAACGGCCCCATAGCAGAGGCGTCCACGTCGCGGGGCTGGAAACTGGAAGTGTCCTGAGCTAATTCTGCTACCACCATCATCTATCGTACACGTGGTGGCTCCCACTGATTGTCGCCGGAAGCTTGCGCCCTTTTCAGGACGGACGATGACAGTGATGTAACATTTGAAACGTGGATGATGGACACGAAAGAAGAAGAAGTGTACAAAACCATCACTCACTTACGTGAAGCCACATCACCTGTGAATGCACCAAGAAATGTGGGTTGAAATAAAAAACTTGTTTTGTGTTTATTTGTTTATTTTTAAAAATAAAACTGCACACGTGGAAATTGCCATTCCACATCTTAGCTTTTTCCGGGTGGATTTCCATAACTCGGACTCCTCTAACTCGAGAAGGATATGGATGGATTACCTTCAGGCAGATCTTGGCATCATGTACCGCATAGATATTGTGGGCCAAAGGGCCTGTTCGTGTGCCGTACAGCTCTATAAAAAAAGATAGACATCAAGTGCTGAAGTAACTCAGCAGGTCGGGCAGCATCTCTGGAGAAAAAGGATGGATGACGTTTCAGGTCGTGAACGTTCTTCAGATCGAAACATCACCCATCCTTTTTCTCCAGAGATGCTGACCGACCTGCTGAGTTACCCCAGCACTTTGTGTCTATCTTTGGTATAAAACAATATCTGCATTTCTTTGTTTCTACATTCTGTACTGTTCTATGTTCAATGTTATGGAGTCATTGTACTTGGAAAAGGGAAAATCTCCAAGTAGTCATAGAGTTATACAGTGTGGAAACAGGCCCTACGGCCCAACGTGCCCATGCCGACCAACACGTCCCATCTACACTAGTCCCACCTGCCTGCATTTGACCCGTATGTTCGATGGTTTTAATGGTTGGTTACTGAGAATGTTTCAATTCTGATTGAAACTAAAGCAGAATCTGTGAGCTCAAGGAAGACTCAGTTCCTTTATGTTTGATGTGGTTTTGACATCTTTGACCAAAGTAAAACTAGTTTCTCTGTCCAGATATCCCCTTCTATGTCTCTGTTTCATTTCTAGTTTGAATGCATTTCTGCAGAGCACTGTGCCACAGGAGAGGGGCAGTTTAATAGACTGCTGTTGCAATTATAATGTTTTCCAAGACTTTTTAGTTTAGTTTAGTTTAATTTAGTTTGGTTTAGTTTAGTATAGTTTTGTTTTGTTTTGTTTAGTTTAATTTCATTTCTTATTGTCGCGTGTACCGAGGTAGAGTACAAAGTTGTTTTTGCTGACCATTTTTGTCATTGATCTACATCCTGCTGTATATTTTTCGATAGCCTACCTCTGTCGCCGATCCTGACCACGGGACTTGTGTGGACTTTGTATGTTCTCCCTATGACAGTGTGGGTTTGCTCCTATTTCCTCCCATGCCATAGTCATACAGCGTGGAAGCCAGCCTTTCGGCCCAACTTGCCCACAACGACCAACGTGTCCCATCTACACTAGTCCCACGTGCCTGAGTTTGGCCCACAGCCCTCTAAACCTGTCCTATCCATATAATGCCCACATGCTAAAGATGTGAGGTTTTATAGGATAATTGGTTTCAGTGACTTTCCCCTGGTGCGTAGGGAATGAATGAGAATGTGGGATAACATAGAACTAGTGTGAACGGGTGATCGATGGTGGGCGTGGACTCGGCTTTTTGGGGGTCTTTAAAACATTGAAGTATATAGAGTGAATTCAGGGAAATATATATTTTTCAGTTCCTTTGCCTGTTATTGTTAATTCCAGTGTGCACTTGCAATCCTATAATTACTTATTTACAGGAATTCGTACCAGGGCTTTAGTCAGAATCCTGTGTTGCACAATATTCCACTGGGGGTGCTGACGTATGCTTGAAGTTACTGACCTCAGTGAGAAAATGTCCTCCTGCTCCCTCTTCCGCTCCAGCTGAGAAATGCAGAGCCATTTCCCAGACTTTCTCAATAGCAACATATTAATAGAGCAGAGAAGTATTGAGTCAGAGTATTGAGTGTAGAAGTTGGGAGGTCATGTTACAGCTGTACAAGACATTGGTGGGGCCACTTTTAGAGTATTGTGTTCAATTTTGGTCACCCTGTTGAAGGAAAGATGTTAGACACAAAATGCTGGAGTAACTCGGCAGGTCAGGCAGCATCTCTGGAGAATAGGAATAGGTGACATTTCAGGTCTTGACCCTTCTTCAAACAGTTCTTTCAGTCTGAAGAAGGGTCTCAACCCAAAACATCACCTATTCCTTTTCTCCAGAGATGTTGCCTGACCCGTCGAGTTACTCCAGCATTTTGTGTCGATCTTAGGATAGATGTTGTCAGGCTGAAAAGGGTGCAGAGAAGATTTGTGAGGATGTTGCCAGGACTTAAGGGCCTGATCTACAGGGAGAGGTTGAGCAGGCAAGGACTTTATTCCTTGGAGCGCAGGAGAATGAGGGGTGATCTTATCAAGGTGTACAAGATTATGAGGGGAATAGTTTAGGTAAACACACATAGTCTCTTGCCCAGAGTAGTGGAATTGAGGTGGAAGACAGGTTTAAGGTGAGGGGAGAAAGAATTAATGGGAACCTGAGGAGCAACCTTTTTACACAAAGGGTGGTAGGTGTATGGAGCGAGCTGCCGGAGGAGGTAGTTGGGACAGGTACTATCGCAACGTGTAAAAAGCATTTGAACAGGTACATGTATAGGATAGATTTAGAGGGATGTGGGCCTAGTGCAAGCAGGTGGGACTACCGTAGTTGGGGCATGTTGGTCGGCGTGGGCAAATTGGGCCGAAAGGCTTATTTCCATGCTGTATGACTATTACTGTCGATGACTCTAAGTGTGCACACTACATGCACATGTAATGACAATTAGAAAATGTCTTTGCTCAGCAGGTAACTCAGCAGATTGAGGTGCAACTAAAAGTTCACCATCAGATTGAGTCAAGAAGAACTGAAGAAGTGTCCCGACCCAAAACGTCACCCATCCATGTTCTCTGGAGATGCTGCCTGATCTGCTGAGTAACTCCAGCACTTTGTGTCCATTTATGTATTAACCGGCATCT
Source organism: Rhinoraja longicauda (assembly GCF_053455715.1). Classification (NCBI taxonomy): domain Eukaryota; kingdom Metazoa; phylum Chordata; class Chondrichthyes; order Rajiformes; family Arhynchobatidae; genus Rhinoraja; species Rhinoraja longicauda. Next base: position 15,988,665 of record NC_135974.1, read on the forward strand.
GCAGTTCTTTGTTTCAACAATTCTCCATTTAGTTTAATTGAGTTTAGAGATAAAGTGGAAACAGGCCCTTTGGCCTCCAGAGGGGCGAAACGGTGGTGCAGTGGTAGAGTTGCAGTCTTACAGCCCCAGAGACCTGGGTTCAATCCTGACTATGGTGCTGTCTGATCGGAGTTTGTACGTTCTCCCCGTGACCACGTGGTTTTCTCCGGGTGCTCTGGTTTCCTCCCACATTCCAAAGACGTACAGGTTTGTAGGTTAGTTGACTTCAGTAAAAATTGTAAATTGACCCTTGTGTGCCGGATAGAACTAGTGTATGGTGTGATTGCTGGTTGGCGGGCTGAAGGGCCTGTCTCCGCGAGATATCTCTAAACTAAACTGAACTAAGAGGCCGATTACCCTCCCACTTGATTTTCTTTATTATTGGTAATGATAACATAAGCCACACTATTGTGCATTTTCTCCTTTATATAGTCTGTTCTGGGACTGTGAAACACAACAACAGTCGAGAGCATATTGACCAGTCAACTAACCTACAAACCTGATATAGAAAGACTCTATATCTTGAAGGGATCTATTGGAGGCACTGCCTCAAAAAAGCAGCCAATATCATCAGACCCCACACACTACCCTGGCCACGCTTTCATTTCACCTCTACCATCGGGAAGAAGGTACAGAAGTCTGACAGTTGTGACCTCCAGGTTCAAGAACAGCTTCTTCCCAACAACCATTTGGCTCTTGAATACTATACAACACTGAACTATGGACTGTCTTTGGTTGCACTGAGGACTTTGCACTCGTGTTGAGAGTATTAATTTATTTAGCTTTTGTTTATTATAGACCATAATAATATTACGTTGTGTTTACAGGACTGTTATGCTGCTGCAAGTAAGAATTTCATTGTCGGTTCATGTGACAATTAAACACTGTTGCCTAAAGTAGATAGAAGGAACTGCAGATGTTGGTTTACAAAAAAAGACACAGAAAGACACAAAGTGCTGGAGTAACTCGCTGGGTCAGACAGCATCTACGGAGAACATGGATAGGTGATGTTTCAGACTCTGAAGAAGAGTCCCATCCTGAAACGTCACAAATCCATGTTCTCCAGATCTGCTGAAACACTCTTCACTCCAGGGACAGGGACATCAGTGGGAGCGCATCGCCACCCACTGGTAATGCATGATTACTGCAACTGATATTTCTCAGACTAGAGCCAGACTAAAGTCAGAAAGCTTTAAGGATAACTTTAAAGTGCGGCACTTTCTTCAGTGCAGCACTTTCATCAGACCCATATCCATCCATTCCCTGCATATCCATCAACTGAAAACCTCTTAAATGCCACTATCGTATCTGCCTCCACATACAGCTTCTGAGGTTGGGATTGAAGCCAATTCTATATTCACTGTAGACACAAAATGTGTCCATATTCGATTTAAACCAGCTCATTTTATGTTTACCTTCGATTTAAATCAGCTTATTTTGTGTCTACCTTCGATTTAAACCAGCATCTACAATTCTTTCCTACACATATTCACTGTACCTTGCACTTTGCTCTATCTATTGTACTTGAGTTTGGCTCAATTATATTTATATACTAGACCAAGTGCCCTCCTCCCCTCCCCCTTCCCCCTCCCCCCTTTCCCCCTCTCTCCCTCCTCCCCCCTCCCCCCCTCCCCTCCCCCTCCCCTCCCCTCCCCCTCCCTTCCCCCTCCCCCTTCCCCTCCCCCCCACTCCATTCCCCTCAACCCCCTTTATCCTCCCTCCTCCCCCTCCCCCTCCCTTCACCCCCCTCCCTCCTCTCTCCCTCCCCCCTCCCTCCCTGGGAGATAGATCTAAACTTTAAAATGTGAATAACTTTAAAAATATAACACTGATTTCAATGAAAGTTCTTCCATGAGCACCAAAGGGACGACGGTGAGTAAGGTGGGCCTAAAATTGTCGTGTACCGTTTGGGCTGTAATTCAGGAACAAACAAACAAACAAACGAGAGCTTTAGTATGTAGATGGTATTGTCTGATCTGATTGGATAGCATACAATCAGCCAATGGAATAGTGAAGAAAGCCAATGGAATGTTGGCCTTCATAACAAGAAGAGTTGAGTATAGGAGCAAAGAGGTCCTTCTGCAGTTGTACAGGGCCCTAGTGAGATCGCACCTGGAATACTGTGTGCAGTTTTGGTCTCCAAATTTGAGGAAGGACATTCTTGCTATTGAGGGCGTGCAGCGTAGGTTTACTAGGTTAATTCCCGGAATGGCGGGACTTTCATATGTTGAAAGACTGGAGCGACTAGGCTTGTATACACTGGAATTTAGAAGGATGAGAGGAGATCTTATCGAAACGTATAAGATTATTAAGGGGTTGGACATGTTAGAGGCAGGAAACATGTTCCCAATGTTGGGGGAGTCCAGAACAAGGGGCCACAGTTTAAGAATAAGGGGTAGGCCATTTAGAACTGAGATGAGGAAAAACTTTTTCAGTCAGAGAGTTGTGAATCTGTGGAATTCTCTGCCTCAGAAGGCAGTGGAGGCCAATTCTCTGAATGCATTCAAGAGAGAGCTGGATAGAGCTCTTAAGGATAGCGGAGTCAGGGGGTATGGGGAGAAGGCAGGAACGGGGTACTGATTGAGAATGATGAGCCATGATCACATTGAATGGCGGTGCTGGCTCGAAGGGCCGAATGGCCTCCTCCTGCACCTATTGTCTATTGTCTAAAACAAACCTTGGTACACTTGACAATAATAAACCTAAAACTTAAACCAAAACAGAATACAGTACTCCATGTATGGCCTCACCAACATCTTGCACAACTGTAACACAACATCCCAACTTCAAGCGACAGACAGTCTGAAGATAGGTTCCTACCCAAAAACATCACATATTCCTTTTCTCCAGAGATGCTGCCTGACCCACTGAGTTACTCCAGCATTTTGTGTCTATCTTTGGTATAAACCAGCATCTGCAGTTCCTTCCTACACATTCCAATTACTATGCTGAAATAATGGGGTGAAGGAAGGGCTGTGTTACCCTTCATAAGTTTACAAGTTATAGGAGCATTAGGAGAATTAGGCCCTTTGGCCCATTAAGTCTACTCCGTCATTCAATCATGGCTGATTTATCTTTCCCTCTCAATCCCATTCTCCTGCCTTCTCCCCATTAAGCTTTAACACCCTTACTAATAAATAACCTGTCAGTCTCCGCTTTAAAAATATCTAATAACGTCCTCCACAGCTTCCAATGACCCTTTGTCCAAAGAAAAGAGTTTAGTTTAATTTAGTTTATTGTCACGTGTACCGAGGTACAGTTAAAAGCTTTTGTGGCCTGCTGATTACAACACAATACATGATCACAATTGAGCCATTTACAGTGTGAAGATATATGAGAAGCGAATAACGTTTAGTGCAAGGTAAAGCCAGCAAAGTCCGATCAAGGATAGTCCGAGGGTCACCAAAGAGATAGATAGTCTCTGGTTGTGGTGGGGTGATTCCTGTTGATCAGTTGCCTGATAATAGCTGGGACGAAACTGTCCCTGAATCAGGTGGTGTGTGTTTTCACGCTTCTATACCTGTTTCCTGACGGGAGAGGGGAGAAGAACGAGCAGCCAGGGTGCGACTCATCCTTGATTATGCTGCTGGCCCTGCTGAGGCAGCGTGAGGTATAAACGGAGTCAATAGAAGGGAGGTTGGCTTGTGTGATAGTCTGGGCTGCGTCTACAATTCGCTGCAATTTCTTGCGGTCTTGGATGGAGCTGTTCCCAAACCAAGCTGTGATGCATCCCGATAAAATGCTTTCTATTTTATATCTATTCTATTTTCTATTTAAAAGAGGGAGGGAAGAGAGTTTTTCATGAAATGAAGGATAAAAGAGGAAGAGAATTGGGAACAGTAAGTAGTGCGAGTTTCAGAAAATATTCACAAACACTCTTGGTCTGCAGTTGGCAGTGATGCGTTTTTTTAATCATGTATTTCCATTTTTTTAGATCTCGTGACATTGTGACAAAAACAATTTGGGATGAAGATGGAGTCCACCAAGATTGGGCAGCTTTAGAACACTGTATCTTTGGAGGATATATCCATAGTCCTTGTGGAACAGGTCATAGAGCGCACTGTAGTCCTGTGAAGATAGACACAAAGTGCTGGAGTAACTCAGCGTGTCAGGCAGCATCTCTGGTGAAAAAGGATGGGTGACGTTTCAGGTCAGGACCTTTCTTCAGACTGAAGGCAGAGCAACTAATGGTGGGTGATAGAGGTCAGAGAGCACAACAAGCTAGAAGAAAATGGGACATTATCATAAGATATTTTGGAGGTACTAAGGTCCATTGGATTGGAGCTTCCCTGTTTCTATCCGAGGTAGGGTGGAGTGGAGAGGTTGGTGACAGTTTTAGGGTCCAACATTAATGAAGATGCCCCTCCCAAAGGGACTGGAAGTGCTGGTGCAGGATTCCCAAAAAGTTCATTTGCAATAGTAGGATTTATATCAAGAGGACTAGAATACAAAAATAGGGACGAAATGCTGAGGCTTTATAAAGTGCTGGTCAGACCTTATTTGGTGTATTGTTAGCAATTTTGGGCCCCATATATGAGGAAGGATGTGCTGGCATTGGAGAGGGTCCAGAGAGGTTTTACGAGAATGATCCCAGGAATGAGTGGGTTAACATATGATGAGCGTTTGATGACAATGGGCCTGTACTCACGGCTGTTTAGAAGAATGAAAGGCCTGGATGAATAGTGAAAGGCCTGGATGTGGACGTGGAGAGGAGGTTTCCACTAGTGGGAGAGTCTAACACCAGAGGTCATAGCCTCAGAATAAAAAGACATTCCTTTAGGATGGAGATGAGGAGGAATTTATTTAATCAGAGGGTGGTGAATCTGTAGAATTCATTGCCACATAAGGCTGTGGAGTCCGTCAATGGAAATGTTTAAGGCAGAGATTGATAGATTCTTGATTGGTACGGGTGTCAGACGTTATGGGGATGGGGAGAAGGCAGAAGAATGAGGTTGAGAGGGAAAGATAGATCAGCCATGATTGAATGGCAGAGTAGACTTGATGGACCGGGTGGCCTATTTCTGCTCCTATCACTTATGAACTTATGAAAGGCATTGTATGAGAATGTGGCCATTTGAGGAGGACGTCACCTATTATGGGATGACCTGTTCCAGAAGGGTTTGGAGGTGTCTCCTCATGTTCCTGCCTTGGGTTGGACATTTTGTATCCGCGTAAAGCCAACAGGGATTTGGGTGTTCCCAGTCTTTAGAACAGCTTTGGGTTGCATTTGCTGCGGCCCTTCCTTCAGGATGGGGGAGAACTGTTTCTCCTCGTCCCGGGGAACGTGTCTGGAGATGGTGAGGACCAGGATGCAGGCCGCGATCGCCGTGCCGCCCACACTGAAGAGGATGGCTCCGACGAGCTTGCTGATCTCCAGAGCCTCGTTGTACTCCACCGCCCGCTTGTCCACAACCAGGAAGTCGTCCTCTCCGATGCCCTCGATCTTTGGGGGCACCAGGTATCCGGTGGTGACTGTTGCCATGCCGACAAGGAAGAGGATGGTCCCTGCTGCCAGGCCCACCTGAGGAACAAGAAGAGGAACATTATCGGTCCATCGGATAACGAAGAGGGACCCTGTGGGGGGGAGGGGGGACCGCAAAGAACAACGAGGGGTAGGTGGGGGAGGGGGGGGGGGGGGTGGTGGAGAGGCAAGAAGGAAGAGGGACCCGGCATGGGTGGGGCTACTGAGACCAAAGAAGGACCCAGTGTGGGGGAACCACCAAGAACAACAAGGGACCTGGTCGGTGTAGGGGGCCCGCTGAGAACAAAGAGGGACCCGGTGGGGGGGGCGAGAACAATGAGGGACCCGGTGTGGGGGGGAGCAAGAATAATGAGGGACCCGGTGGGGCCGCTGACAGCAAAGAGGGACTCGGGGAGGAGGAGTCAAGAGGGATCATCGGGACTATATTGAATACTTTAGTAACTTCGTCGGCGCCCTTTATGTGGTGACTCTTTGCATACTTGTGTATTGTTTGCAAAACAAAGAATTTCACTGTACCAAGCACACGTGGTAAGGTATCGATCAATCAATCAATCAATCAAGTGTATACCATTTTTTTTCCTTAACAAGGAGATTTTATTCAGTTAATTACAGTTACAGACCAAGACTGCCGCACAGTTTGTAAACAACAGCTAATCAGTCATCAGATTACAACATTATTATTCTTATCCTGAATACACTCTAATCACCCCCATGGTGACCAGCCTCCAGAATCCGTGTGGACAATATGTGCTCCCTTTCCAGGGACTCGTGGGCACAGGCTTAAAGGGATAGGGAGCCAACTTGGGCAGGACCCTCGATTGCCCGCTGCCTGGACCATTTTGGCCAGGCCCAGAGAAATCCCCCCCCATGACTGACCCTGCCCCCCCCTCCCCCATACTGCTTGACCAAATATCCGCAGCGTGGGCCTGAAATGCAGCTAAACCTTGAGGAGAAGCCCCTTCATCAGATATACCACTTGTCTTGCTTACAACCTAATAGTATATCCAACTGTGTAGGAAGGAACTGCAGATGTTGGTTTAAAGCAAAGATAGACACAAAATGCTGGAGTAACTCAGCGGGACAGGCAGCATCTCTGGAGAGAAGGAATGGGTGACGTTTCGGGTCGAGACCCTTCTTTGAACGACCCATCACCCTGTACATCCAATTGGGTAGCTACACCCCAGCAGTAGATCCGCTGGATGTTGTGGTGAGGTTGTTTTTTCTGCCTTTGTTTTCCGTATCTATAGTTTAATTTCGAGATGCGGCATGGAAACAGGTTCTTTGACTCATCGGGTCCATGCTGGCCATCAATCACCCGTTCATCACACGTTCTATGTTATCCCACTTTCTCATCCACTCCCTACATACCTACAATTAACCTACAAACCCGCACTTCTCTGTGATGTGGGGGGAAACTGGGGCACCTAGAGGAACCCCATATGGTCACAGAGAGAATGTGCCAACTCCACACATACAGACGGTAAATCCAATTGGGAAGCTTACAACCAACGAGTATGGATATTGATTTTTCCAATTTTAGATAAACGAGTTCAGAAATGATAGATCCCCCCTCATCCTTCTAAATTCCAGTGTATACAAGCCTAATTGCTCCAGCCTTTCAACATTAGTTAAGTCTTAACTAATCTTTTTCTCTTGACATATCTATAAAAGCTTTTGCAGTCAGTTTTTATGTTCCTTGCCAGTTTTCCCCTCATAATCTATTTTCCCTTTCCTAATTAAGCCCTTTGTCCTCCTCTGCTGGACTCTGAATTTCTCCCAGTCCTCTGGTATGCTACTTTTTCTGGCTAATCTGTATGCTTCATCTTTTGTTTTAATACTATCCTTGATTTCCCTTGTTAGCCACGGATGCACTACCTTTCCTGGTTTGTTCTTTTGCCAAACTGGGATGAACACTTGTTGCAGTTCATCCATGCGACCTTTAAATGCCTTCCATTGCATGTCCACCGTCAACCCTTTCAGCATCAATCGCCAGTCTATCTTGGACAATTCACGCCTCATACCCTCAAAGTTACCTTTCTTTAAGTTCAGAACACTTGTTTCTGTATTGACTTTGTCACTCTCCATCCTAATGAAGAACTCTACCATATTATGATCACTCTTGCCCAAGGGGCCTCGCACAACAAGACTGCTAACTAACCCCTCCTCATTACTCAATACCCAGTCTAGAATGGCCTGTTCTCTCGTTGGTTCCTCGACATGTTGGTTTAGAAAATCATCTCTCAAACATTCCAAGAAATCCTCTTCCTCAGCACCTCTGCCAGTTTGGTTCACCCAATCTATATGTAGATTGAAGTCAGCCATTATAACTGCTGCACCTTTAGTGCACGCATTTCTAATTTCCTGCTTGATGCCATCCCCAACCTCACTACTGCTGTTAGGTGGCCTGTACACAACTTCCACTAGCGTTTTCTGCCCCTTAGTGTTTCGTAGCTCTACCCATATCGATTCCACTTCCTCCAAGCTAATGTCCTTCCTTTCCACTGCTTTAATCTCCTCTCTAACCAGTAACGCTACCCCACCTCCTTTTCCTTTGTGTTACATTAAAGGTGTTATAAAGATGCTGTATGTGTAGGAACTGCAGACCCTGGTTTAAATCGAAGGTAGACACAAAATGTTGGAGTAACTCAGCGGGCCAGGCAGCATCTCTGGAGAGAAGGAATGGGTGACGTTTCGGGTCGAGACCCCTCCTCAGACGCAGAAAGATGCAGCAGTTGTTTTTGTATTTGTGGATGACTCAAGCAAGCCATTTTTTTTACGGAAGGCATGCTGATTTTTAATTCAACATGAGTAGAATCCAGCCAGTGATGTGACTCACCATAAGGCATTGTGCGTCTGCAACTGGGACTGTTTGTACATGGATTTTTCCCCAGGTAAAGGCAGGCGTTTTATGGATCTGCTGCGTTTGTCCTTGAATGCATTGCTGCCTGCTTCACACCGTCTCGGACAAATGGAGTCCCATTATTCCTCTTCCCAGCAATAGCCCAATTCCCCTCCCTCCCCCTCCCCCCACACAATTTATTCTACTAACAGAGACTAACAGCGGTGAATGGGGTGGCATGCTGGCACAGAGGAGAGTCCGGGAGCTGTCTGTACGGAGTTTGCACATTCTCCCTGTGACCACATTTATTGGGAATTTCATCTTATAAAAGAACAAACAGTTAATGTAGACACATGGAATTGCAGATGCTGGTTTACAACAAAAAAAAACAACGAAGTGCTGGAGTAACTCAGCGGGTCAGGCAACATCTCTGGAGAAAATGGATAGCAGACGTTTTGAGTCGGGATCTTTCTTCGTCCATGTTCTCCAGAGATGCTGCCTGACTGGCTGAGTTACTCCAGCACTTTGTGCCCTTCTGTAGTTTCTTGAATCACTCAGCTATTTAAATGCAAATTGTTGTACATGGGAGAAGGGATGACAGGGTCGCACAGTTGTAGAGTTGAAGCCTTCCAGCGCTGGAGACCCGGGTTCCATCCTGACTATGGATGCTGTCTGTATGGAGTTTGCACGTTCTCCTTGTGAGAGTACTGTGAGAGTGCCTTAGAGGGAGTACAGAGAAGGTTCACCAGATTGATCCCTGGGATGGCAGGACTTTCATATGAAGAAAGACTGGATAGACTGGGCTTGTACTCGCTGGAATTTAGAAGACTGGGGGGGGATCTTATAGAAACATATAAAATTCTTAAGGGGTTGGAGAAGCTAGATGCGGGAAGATTGTTCCCGATGTTGGGGAAGTCCAGAACCAGGGGTCACAGCTTAAGGATAAGGGGGAAGTCTTTTAGGACCGAGATGAGAAAACATTTCTTCACACAGAGAGTGGTGAGTCTGTGGAATTCTCTGCCACAGAAGGTAGTTGAGGCCAGTTCATTGGCTATATTTAAGAGGGAGTTAGATGTGGCCCTTGTGGCTAAAGGGATCAGGGGGTATGGAGAGAAGGCAGGTACAGGTTACTGAGCTGGATGATCAGCCATGATCATATTGAATGGCGGTGCAGGCTCGAAGGGCCGAATGGCCTACTCCTACACCTATGTTTCTATGTTTCTAAGTTTCTATGTGACCGCATGGGTTTTCCTGGTGCTTCAGCTTCCTCCCACATTCCAAAGACAAATAGGTTTGTAGGTTAATTGGCTTATTAAAGATTGTAAAATGTTCCTAGTGTGTAATAGTGCTAGTATGCGGGAATCGCAGGTCGGCATGGACTCGGTGGGCTGAAGGGCCTGTATCTGCTCTGTATCTCGAAACTAAACTAAAGTGAAGGGAGGAACTGCAGATGCTGGCTTACACCAAAAACAGACACAAAATGCTGGAGTAACTCAGCAGGTCAGGCAGAATCTCTGGAGAAAAGGAATAGGTGACATTTTGGGTCGAGATCCTTCTCCAGACTGAGAGTCAGGGGAGAGGGAAACTAGTTTATAGATACAATGCAGAAACAGGCCCTTCAGCCCAATGAGTCTGCACCAACCAGTGATCCCCATACACTAGCACTATCCTACAGACTAGGGGCAATTTACAGAAACCAAATTAACCTACAAACCTGTGCATCTTTGGAGTGTGGGAGGAAACCGGAGCACCCAGAAAAAACCTACACAGTCACGGGTAGAATGTACAAACTCCGTACAGACAGCACCCGTTGTCAGGATCGAACCTGAGTCTCTGGCACAGTAGGCAGCATCTCTATCGCTGCGCCACTTATGAAAAGGTACAGAACAAATCAGAGCCGGCTCCGATGACTCAGGAAATGGTACCGGCTCTGATTTGTTCTGAACCTTTTCATACCTCTAGTTTCCCTCTCCCCTGACTCTCAGTCTGAAGAAGGGTCTTGACTTGAAACGTCACCTATTCCTTTCCTCCACTGTAAACTAGAGTACAGCTTACCTTCCACAGGGCCGGCCGCCAGTTACAGGCCGATCGCTGCACCCTCAGCCCGTCCTCGTCCTCGTCCTCCAGCGTGGAGCCGGTGCAGTCCTCGTAGAAGAGGTGGAGGTAGGAGCGGACGCCATAGCGATGGTCCTCTGCCGGGGCAGGCCGTGTGCAGGGTGTGCAGAGCTCCGCACAGCCCGCCATGGAGATCCCTGCAAAACCAACAAACACCCCGCAATCCCTTTGCTCCACAACAGCCCTGGAAGGACACACAAATCTAGGGCGCAGCTGGTAGAGCTGCTGCCTTGCAGCTGAGGCCCATTTATACAACATCCACAGCTCTGCCCTCATCAACGTTTTTGGTCACATCTTCAAAACAACATTTAAATTCTGTTGAAGCTCCTCTGGCAGCTCATTCCATACACACACCACTCTCTGTGTGAAAACATTGGCCCTCAGGTTCCTATTAAAACTTCTCCTCTCACTTTAAACCATTGTCCTGTGGTACTTGATTCCCCTACTCTGGGTACAGCAGTAGAGTTGCTGTCTCACAGCGCCAGAGACCAGGGTTCGATCCTGACTACGGATGCTGTCTTGTAGAGTTTGTACCTTCTCCCAGTGACTGCGTGGGTTTTCTCCGGGTGCTCCGGCTTCCTCTCACACTCCAATGACGTACAAGTTTGTCTGTTAATTGGCTTCTGTAAATTGTTCCTTGTGTGTAAGATAGAACTAGTGTACAGGTGATCATTGGTCAGCACGGACTCGGTGGACTGAAAGACTGCATCTCGGTGGACTGAAAGACTGCATCTCGGTGGACTGAAAGACTGCATCTCTAACCTAAACTAAACGCACACCACTGACAGATAGATACAAGGCACAGACGTGCATAAACACACACAAACACACACACAAACACACACTCCCATGCACACTGAGAAACACACACAGATACAAGCCCACACACAGACACATACAAACCGACTGACACACACAGATATGTACACAGATGCACATACACCAACAGACAGACAGACACAGACACATACAGACATATACACAGACGCACATACACAGTCAGAGACACACATAGGGTATATGCACACGAACACACACACACACACATTCACACACACACACACACACACGCACATGCACACACACGCACACACACGCACACACACACACACACACACACACACACACATTCACACACACACGCACATGCACAGAAACTTCATACAGGCAGGTGTATATAGAACCACACAAGCATACAAAGCAGACACACACAGTCATACCATCTCCCTCCATCACACACACACACGCACATGTATACACATACACACGTATACATGTATACACACACCCATGTATACGCACTTGTATACACAATACATGTACACACACACACACATGTATATACACACACATATACACACACACGTATACACACACACACGTATACACACAGACACAGACACACACACACACATATACACACAGACACAGACACACACACGTATACACACACACACACACACGTATACACACACACGTATACACACACACACACACACACACACACACACACACACACGTATATACACACACAAACAGAAGTCTCACGGTGAACCCTTCACCCAGTTCCTGCCCCTCTCCCACCTTTGACCTTGTGGCCCCCGGTTTCCAGCAATGTGGGAGAGGTTAGACCATGCCTCATTTATTTCCCGCATTCAATTGGTATCCCGGCTACGGGCAGCTCAGCTGCAGGGAACATTTGTATTCTCCCAACCACATCCACCTTTCCATGGTCTGAAGCTGTCACTCTGTTGAGCTGGGTCTGGGCCTGGGCTGGGTCTGGGCATGAGCATGAGCATGAGCTGGGTCTGGGCTCGACCTCCCACCTATTGCACTCCCTCGTGCCGGCCCGGTTGCTGGTGAATAAATGAATGACGCTGTATGTCACATGTGCCAGGGTACAGTGAAATGCTTTGTTTTGCATGTAACCCGGTAGAATCATACAGCTGCCCTCACCCAGACAGTACACAAGAGTCGCCACGTGTCAGCGCCGACATAGTAACAAAGGTTCACTGAACAGTCCCATCTACCGCACATGGCAGCAGCCACCCTCCCCCCCCCCCCCCCCACCCCCGCCGTGTCCCCCTTTGTTCTCGGGTCAGGACCCTCCCTCAGACTATGCTACTTGATGCTCCCACATTCCCAGCAATTCCCCATGCACCCACACACCGGTGCAAACTCAATTCCTTCTCAGCGTTTCCCCCCCGGCCGCCGGACCCCCCCTTGTTCTCATCGTCCACCTCGCTCTCGGCCCCCCCCCCCCCCCCCCCCCCCCCGGTTCCCATCGCCGCCAGTGGTTTGGGTGTGATTCAGTGGGCGCTGGGTGTGCCGGGCCTATTGGGCGGGCCTTCCATCGTCGGTCCGCGGGGGGCGATCCCCGATCCTCTGACCGCGGCGAGTGAGTCATCGGTCCATGGCGAGTGGGTCCTCGGTTGTCGGTCTGTGCCAGCGGGGCCGTGCCACTCCTGTGAGGCAAGCCTGGGTTAGGCCCTCTCTTTAGCCCGTGTCGCCTTGGGCCTTGGGCTTGTTTCCGCGCTGTATCGCTAAATGGCTAAACTTAAAAAAATTAAAAACCACATTCAGTGTGAAAACGTTGCCCCTCGGGTTCCTATTAAATCTTTCCCCTCTCACGTTGAAGGATCTCCCAGACCTCGTTTAAATTTCTTCCCTCTCACCTTAAATCTGCGGTGGAGTCCTGGGAGTGGGACGAGGAGACCATGGCAGGCAGTCAGACAAGTGTAAATGTACAAGCACTGTGAGAGCGCGTCATTAATTCATGGATGTGTTATGTATTCATTAGCAGTGCTGGGCCCGTGCTGCTTTCTGCAGCTGTGGTACTCAATGCTTGTGCCTGCAGTCAATGAATCATGGAGTAAGTCACCTTGAATGATTTCCGCTCCATCGTTAGTCACCTTGCCTTCGGTGGTTTCTGTAATCCTTCTCTGCACCCTCCCCTCTGCTCCTTTAACCTGCTCTTGAAACCGCCCACACTTCCAATGGGGGCCAGCAATCACCCCGTACACTAACACTACCCTACACCCGAGGGACAATTTTACAAGGGGTCATCTGTTCCAATACGTGAATCGGTGTGTGGAGCTTCCCCCACCTGGCACCTTTAGCCTTTAGACTTTAGAGATACTACACGGAAACAGGCCCTTTGGTCCACCAAGTCCACACTGACCAGTGATCACCCTAACACTAACACTGTCGTACACACTAGGGACAATTTAACAATTTTACCGCGGGCAATAAACTTACAACACTGTACATCTTCGGAGTGCGGGGGGAAACCGGAGCACCCGGAGAAAAACCACACGGTCACAGGGAGAATATACAAACTCTGTACAGACAGCACCCGTAGTCAGGATGGAACTCGGGTCCCTGATATAATCAGGCAACAACTCTACCAGCAGTAGCTGATTTTTTTTAAAATTGAATATTTTGATGTATTCCACCATGAAGATCAATCATAAATAATTATTTACACCCTCTGCCATTTCTCTCGTTCCCGTTAGCAATTCCTCAGTGTCATCCTCTAGGGAGAAATATTTACTCTCCTCCTTTGTATATAACTTCACCACCTGGTTGTATAATAGTCGTTAGTTTACTTTACTAGTTAGCCAGTTTAAGCACATCGCAAGTACAGAATGGTAGTAGGGGGATATTCTCACTGCCATTCAATTTAGTGAGAGGTCCATACAAGTAGGAGACAGAACCCTTCCATGTATCTCACTTTTATCCCCATTCGTTTTACATTTTCTCTGAAATAATCAGACAGGAAGATTCTCATTCATCACCTGGGATACGTCGTCAGCAAAATGTCAAGGACATATGGCAAGTGAGTCAGACGACAGGCAGAGAGAGATAGACATATGGACAGATATTTACATCAACACAATAAAATAAAACAAGCAGAAAATCATATTTACAGCATTTAAATCTTTCTCACAAGATGCCCATTTAAACAGATATATCACACACACACACACACACACACACACACACACACACACACACACACACACACACACACACACACACACACACACACACACACACATATATACATACAGACACATACACACATGCGCATATACACACACACACACATATACATACATGCACACACACATATACATACACACACATGCACACACACATATACATACACACACAAACACGCACATGTACACATATGCATACACACACATACATGCACACACAGTGTGTGTGTATATGTGCATGTGTGTATGTGTCTGTATGTATATATATGTGTGTGTGTGTGAGATATATCTATTTAAATGGGCATCTTGTGAGAAAGATTTAAATGCTGTAAATATGATTTTCTGCTTGTTTTATTTTATTGTGTTGATGTAAATATCTGTCACATCTACTAATACTCTCCTCCGCCTAGCAGAGCTGGTCCTTACCCTCAACAACTCCTTCGACTGCTCCCACTTTCTCCAAATCCAAGGCATAGCTATGGGCACTCGCATGGGCCCTAGCTATGCCTGCCTCTTTGTAGGGTATGTCGAACAATCACTGTTCCAGGTGTACATTGGCCCCATCCTCGAGCTCTACCTCTGCTACATTGACGACTGCATCGGTGCTACCTCCTGCACCCATGCAGAACTCACCGACTTCATCAACTTCACGACCAATTTCCATCCTGCACTCAAATTCACTTGGACCATCTCCGCCATCTCCCTTTCGTTTCTAGATCACACCGTCTCCATCACAGGAGACAGACTATTGATCGACATCAACTACAAACCCACTGACTCCCATAGCTATCTAGACTACAATTCTACCCACCCTGCTTCCGGTAAAGACTCTTTCTCCTACTCCCAATTCCTCCGTCTACACCGCATCTGTGCCTAGGATGAGGTTTTCCATCCTAGATCATCGGAGATGTCCTCATTCTTTGGGAAACGGGGGTTCCTTGATTCCCTAGAAGAGGGAAACCCTCGTTTCCTAAATCAGCCATTATCTATAATCAGCCATTATAGATGAGGCTCTCACTAGGGTCTCCTCGATATCCCGCAGCTCCGCTCTTGCTCCCCCTCCTTTCATTCGTAACAAGGACAGAGTCCCCCTTGTCCTCACCTTCCACCCCAATCCTCCAACATTTTCGCCACCTCCAACGGGATCCCACTACTGGCCACATCTTCCCATCTTCACCCCTTTCTGCTTTCCGCAAAGACCATTCCCTCCGCAACTCCCTGGTCAACTCGTCCCTTCGCACCCAAACCACCCCATCCCCAGGTACTTTCCCCTGCAACCGCAGGAGATGCAACACCTGTCCCTTTACCTCCCCCCTTGACTTCATCCAAGGACCCCGACAGCCTTTTCAGATGAGGCAGAGGTTCACTTGCACCTCCTCCAACCTCATCTACTGTAACCACTGTCCCAGGTGTCAACTGTATATCGGCGAGACCAAGACCTTTTGCTGAACACCTCCGCTCAGTCCGCCTTAACCTACCTGATCTCCCAGTTGCTCAGCACCAACTCCCCCTCCCATTCCCAATCTGACCTTTCTGTCCTGGGCCTCCTCCATTGCCCAGCGCCATTTGGAGGAACAGCACCTCATATTTCGCTTGGGTAGCTTACACCCTAGCGGTATGAACTCTCTAACTTCAAATAGCCCTTGCTTTCCCTCTCTCTTCATCCCCTCCCCTTTCCCAGTTCTCCCACCAGTCTTACTGTCTCCGACGACATTCTATCTCCGTCCCGCCCACTCTCCTGACATCAGTCTGAAAAAGGGTCTCGACCCGAAACGTCACCCATTCCTTCTCTCCAGAGATGCTGCCTGTCCCGCTGAGTTTTTCCAGTATTTTGTGTCTACGGTTTAAACCAGCATCTGCAGTTCTTTCCTAAACACAGACAAACGCAGACACAAACACACACATACACACATACACACAAACACACAAACAGATTGGTTGATTGAACAGACCCTTCGGCTCATTGAGTCCACACTGACCATTGATCACCAGTTCACATTAGTTCTCTGTTATTCCACTTTCGCATCCACTCCCTATAATCCACAAAGGGCCAATGAACTTATCAACCCACATGTCCTTGGAGTGTGGGAGAAAACCCGGTGCACCTGGAAAAAACCCACGCAGTCACAGGGAGAAGGTGAAAATTCGACACAGACTGCACCCAAGATCAGCTTCAAACCTGGGTCTCAGTCGTTGTGAGGCAGCAGCTTTACCCGCTGTGCCACTGTGCTGCTAAATAATCATTATACAAACCACCCACGTGTACATGTGCATAAGAGACTCCATATAAATAAATTCTAAAAAATGAGTTGAAGGAATCTGATTAATTTTAACTATCACAGGAGCTTTCAGTATCTATCATATCAACCACACGGCAATCAGTTGTAGATTTACGCAATGCTCCACTATTTTAGACTACTTAAAATTAGAAAGAGCCGAGAGAATGAAGAAAGGGGAGGCGCAACAGGAAAAGAACAATTATTCGGGTCAATTGTCTTGAATAAAGAAGGAATGGGATTGATTAAATATGATCAGTGATTTTAATGGAGTGGCTACCGAAGAAGGAAAGGAATCTAAGGGAAAATATGAAGGAGAGAATAAAAGGATTGAAGGATAATCTGGATCGAGCGGAGGACAAGAACTGAATTAGAGTTGATATGGTAAAGGAGGAATTAACATGCTACCAGGATACAATAACTGGCAAAGCAGCATTTGTTAATTAACCCTTTCTAAATCATTCAGCCATTAAACCTCTCAGGAATGGGTGAAACAGAAAGGAGGTGCAAGACATACCAAGACGAAAGGAAATGAATGAGAAACATCCTCTTTTTTTAGTTTATTTTAGTTTAAACAAACAGGCCCTTCGGCCCACTGAGTCCATGCCAACCAGTGATCACCCTATAGACTAATCTACTCAGTAGGGACAATTTACAATTTTTACTGAAGCCAATGAACCTACAAACCTGTACGTCTTTTGAGTGTGGGAGGAAACCGGAGCACCCGGCGAAAACCCACGCGGTCACAGAGAGAATGTACAAACTACCTAAAGACAGCACCCATAGTCAGGATCTAACCCAAGTCTCTGGCATTGCAAGGCAGCAGCTCTATCACAATGCCACCTCCAACAAAGACTATTCTGAAGAAGTGTTCCGACCTGAAACATCATCTGTTCATTCCCTCTTCCTGACCCGGTGAGTTCCTCCAGCACTTTGTGTTTTGTTTAAGATTCCAGTCCCTGTAGTTTCTTGTGTCTCCGTTAGTATTCTCCATGTTAACTTCCATTCCACCTGCCTTGCTCCCAAATCCATTGATACCTTTGTCCAACTGAGTCCATTTAACTCATCTTTGGCATTTTCCATTAAATCCTACTCCATGTCCCTACTCTGCATGGAAAGGTGCTTCCATGGACAGCACAGTGGCGATCCTGACCTTGGTGCTGCACGTGTGGAGTTTGCACGTTCTCCCTGCGCCTGCGTGGGTTTCCTCTGGGTGCTCAGGTTCCCTCCCACATCCCCAAAGACGTGCGGATTTGTAAGTCAATTGGCCATCTGCAGATTGCTCCTCGTGTGTAAGGAGTGGATGAGAAAGTGGGATAACATGGAACTAGTTATGGGTGTGAATGGGTCGTCATTGGTTGGCATGCACTCAGTGGGCCGAAGGGACCGTTTCCATGCTGTCTCTCTTTAAATCAAACATGAGCTTGGAGAAGATAGACACAAAGTGCTGGGGTAACTCAACGGGTCAGGCAGCATCTCTAGAAAAATTGGACAGGTGACGTTTGGCATCAGGACCCTTTCTTCAGACTCGATTCATTGTGAAGAGTTTGTGAAGGAGAGGACAAGTTGGGGACTATCATAGAGTCGTACTGCTGAGAAACAGGTTCTTCAGCCCATCAGGCCTGCACTGACCTTCAACACTATTTTACACTAATCCCATTATAGCCGCTTCACCTTCATATCAACTCCCCCCACCCAGATTCTACCTTTCACCAAATGCTTTATATCACAGGAGACAACTCGCACATCTTTGGGATGTGGGAGGAAACCGGAGCACCCGGAGGAAACCCACACGGTCACAGACAGAACACGCAAGAGAGAGTGTGAAAGGTAGAGAATGAGAGAGGGGGAGAGGGAGAAAGAGAAAGAGAGAGAGGGGGGAGAGAGAAGAGAGAGGGAGAGAGAGATGGAGAGAGAGACAGGGGTAGAGAGAAAGAGAAAAAGAGAGGGAGGGAGGGAGGGAGAGAGATAGAAATGGATAAAGAAAGCGAGGGGAGGGGGAGCGGTGAAAAAGAGAGGGAAAGGGAGAGAAAGAGAAAGAGGTGGAGAGAGTGACTGAAAGAGAGAGAGAGCGAGAAAGAGAAAGAGAGAAATAAAGTGAGGGAGAAAGAGAGAGCTGGGGGGGGGGGAGATAAAGAGAGAGGGAAAAGAGAGAGGGAAAGGAAAGAGGTAGAGAAAGAGTGAAAGAGAAAGAGAGAGAGAGGGAAGGAGAGGGAGAGAAAGAGAGAAGGAGGGAGAGAGAGAGAGTGGGAGAGAGAGAAAGGGAGAGAAGGAGGAAAGGAATGAAAGTCAGAAGAAAGAAACATCACAAAGCGAGAAAGAGCAGTTGCCTCTAAAATAAAATATGTACAAAAATCATTCAACGATAAAGGAGAAACCAGAGCACTGAAGAATCGTGCTCCCTACATTTAAGTGGACGGACATAATTCAATGGATTTCATCGGAAAGCAGCTCGTGCAATAAACGAGATGAAGGGAATGAAAGGATGGTAGGAATTAAAGGAGCAATCTCTGACTTGAATAATAAAGGATTTTTTTTTTTTTAACTCTTTGGAAAGCAGAATGAACGCCACAAATACAGCCTTTCGTTGAGCGAGACGTGGTCTGAAATGCACACTGTTGTATGATCACTTCACTAATAATCCCGCCACGTTGTGTGGGGCTAGGTGACAGGCAGAGGGGTTAACTATCAGACAGAGAGGATGATAGTGGAACAAAGAGCAAGTCCGCGGATCGCTCTCCTGAACGTTTATCTTACCTGTTGCAACACCAGTCTAAGGCAGTAATTCCATTCACCAGCTGTCTGTGTCAGACGAGATTATTCCCTGGTTTCAGGTCCGGATGCTGCTGAATTGTGTCGGCTCCGTGTGTCTCTTGCAGTCAGCCGGCTTCACACTGACAGCTCCCATCCACGTCTATCCATTCTCTCTCTCTCGTATACACACACACGCGCGCACACACGCGCACACACACACACACACACACACACACACACACAGTAGGAAACTCAGCTCTGCTTCAACCTTGGGAACAGGAAGCACCACAAATAATTAGATTATGCAGTTCCTGTTGGTTGATCTTCCCTCAGCTGCTTTCCCTGACACTCAGTGCTGGGCACGTTTTATTAAAAGGTTGCTTTGCCCAAGCCTTTCAGACATTGAGTGTAGGAAGGAACAGCAGATGCTTTTACACCAAAGATAGACACAAAATGCTGGATTAACTCAGCGCGTCAGGCAGCATCTCTGCAGAAAAGGAATAGGTGACCTTTCGGGTCGAGACCCTTCTTCAGACTGAGAGTCAGGTGAGGCAGAGGTTCACTTGCATCTCCTCCAACCTCATCTACTGTATCCGTTGTTCTCACTATAGACGCCATATATGGGTGAGACCAAGGGCAGACTGGGCGATCGTTTCGCTGAACGCTCAGTCCGCCTTGGCCTATGCGATCTCCTGGTTCCCAAAAATTTTAACTCCCCTTCCCATTCACACACTGATCTTTCTGTCCTGGGTCTCCCCCACTGTCGGAGTGAGGCCACACACAAATTGGAAGAACAGCACCTCATATTTCGCTTGGGCAGCTTACAACCCAATGGTATGAAATATTAATTTCTCTCATGTCAAGAAACCCTTGCATTCCCTTGCTCTCTGCCGCTCCCACACCCTGGTTGACCTGCTAGTTCCACTGTTTGCATCCATATCTCTCTTCGTTATTGCCTCGCCCACAGCCAACAATGGACCATTGTGGGCTCCACCTTTCCTTGGCCATCAGTGCCAGCTCTGATTGTTCTGTACCTTTTCATACCTCTAGTTTCCCTCTCTCCTGACTCTCAGGGAAGAAGGGTATCGACTCAAAATGTCACCTATTCCTTTTCTCCAGACATTGACTTATGCTTCACTAGTATACAGAGGCGATCATAGCATCTGCAAATAAAATCGAGATCCAGCAAGGTGGGAAAGTTAAATAGGGAGGTAGAGGGTCAAAAAGAACAGAATTAGGCCATTCGGCCCATCAAGTTGATTCCACCATTCAATAGACAATAGACAATAGACAATAGACAATAGGTGCAGGAGTAGGCCATTCAGCCCTTCGAGCCAGCACCGCCATTCAATGCGATCATGGCTGATCACTCTCAATCAGTACCCCGTTCCTGCCTTCTCCCCATACCCCCTCACTCCGCTATCCTTAAGAGCTCTATCCAGCTCTCTCTTGAAAGCATCCAACGAACTGGCCTCCACTGCCTTCTGAGGCAGAGAATTCCACACCTTCACCACTCTCTGACTGAAAAAGTTTTTCCTCATCTCCGTTCAATCATGGCTCATTTAATTGCCATATGTGTAGGAAGGAACTACAGATGCTGGCTTATACCGAAGATAGACAAAAAAAGGTGGGGTAACACTAGCGGGTCAGGCAGCATCTCCGGAGAAAAGGGATAGGTGACGATCTGGGTCGAGACCCTTCTTCAGACTTCTTCAAACCCTTCCAAGAATGAAATTCTTACTAGCAGCAGCATAACACGTCTGTGAACACAATACGCACAATAACATATAAATTATCGAAAATAATCAATACACTAATAACCCCAATACAAATCTCTAAAGTCCTGAGTGCAAACAAAAACAATCCATAATTCTTAATTTAGTTAGTGTGGAGTAGTCGTAGAATCATGGAGCCATAGAGCCATAGAGCACAGAAACAGGCCCTTCGGCCCAACTCATCCATGCCAACAGTTAAAAAAACATTATTGAGCTTCTCATTTTTGTTTGTTTTATTATGTTATCTGTTGAATACTGTGTTTTGCAGAACTGTTATGCTGCAGCAAGTAAGAATTTCACTGTTCCATTTCAGTACATACGACAATTAAACACTCTTGACCAAAATGCCCCATAAACTCGTCCCATTTAGCCCACTCACCCCTAAACCTTTCCTATCCAGGTACTTATCTTTTAAATGCTGCTATAGCACCTGTCTCAACTACCTATTCTGGCAGCTTGTTCCATATACCCACCACCCTCTGTATGAAAAGGTTGACCCTTAGGCTCCTATTAAATCTTTCCCCTCTCACCTTAAACCTATGTCCTCTGGTTCTTGATTCCTCTACTCTGGCAGGTAACAGGTTGATACAGGTGAAGGGAGGGGGGGGGGGGGGGGGGGGGTTGACAGGAAGATGGTTATGTCACCTGGAGTATGAAAGTGAGATCTAATTGTAAAAGGCTTTGTTCAGGGGAAGAGTTGTTGCTTATGAATTTGTTCTTTGTACATTATTAAAAATCTAACTTTAAACAGATTAAGTTTTGGAATGGCCTTAAGTGGCAAATAAGCCCTCCATGTTTGTAATTATGATGATCCTGGCATCAGAGGGTGGCACATTGGCGCCGCTGCCTCACAGCGCCGAAGACCCGGGTTCGATCCTGACCTCAAGTGCTGTCTGCGTGGAGTTTGCATGTTTTCCTTGTGACCATGTGGGTTTCCTCCGGGTGCTCTGGTTTCCTTCCCCATTCCAAGATTATGTGGGTCTGTAGGTTAATTGGCCCTCTGTAAGTTGCCCCTAGTATGTGGGGAGTGAATGCAAAACTGGCATAAGATAGAACTAGTGTGAACGGGTGATCGATGGTTGGCATGGACTCAGTGGGCCGAAGGGCCCATTTCCATGTTGCACCTCCAAACTAAATATCAGCCTTTTTCTTTCTATGGAAAAAAGATTTGGCCTGTTCATTCTTTCCCATTTGGTATTACCTTGGATTTCTGCGATCATTCCAGTGAAACCGTTCTCGTGCCTGATCCAGTATTCCAACCCAAGGTCCCGTTCCAGTTGCTGGAATGTAACCAGCCTTCAGAAAGGATCTTCACCCTGAAATGTTAACTCTGTTTTTCTCTCTACAGATGTTGCCTGATCTGTGCATATTTCCAATATTTTCCGGTTTCATTTCATTTTTCCAGCTGTGGCGTGTGCGTGTACCTGCTTCAGACACAGCGGTAGAGTTGCTGACTTACAGCGCCAGAGCCAGGATTCAATCCTGACCGCGGGTGCTGTCTTTACAGAGTTTGTTCATTCTCCCTGAGACCATGTGGGTTTTCTCCGGGTGCTCCATTTTCTTTCCTCCCACACTCCAAAGATTTGTAGGTTAATTGGCTTCTGTAAAATTGTAAATTGTCCCTCGGCTGTAGTATAGAGATCAGTGGTCAGCGCAGACTCGGTAGACCGAAGGGCCTATTTCCACGCTGTATGTCTAAGTCTAAAACCAGCTCGGTTTAAATAAAAGCAACAATTCTCTCTGTTAGTTTCCAGGATACATGTTTATGCATTTGAACTTGACACTCTTGCATTATATAAAGGCAACAAGATCACACTTACAGTCTGTACCTAATCAACATTGTGCTTACAAGATTATACAGGCATATAAATTCTGATTCTGCAGTTTGATATTCTGATATATTCATTTATTAATAAAATACATTTCACTCAGTCAATGTCCTTTGCACTGTCATTCAAAACCCACAACCACCTGAAAGCATCAGATGGTTTAAAGAACCGAATATAAATGAATTAACAGCAATATACTTTAGATATTAGAGATATAGTGCGGAAACAGGTTCTTTGGCCCACTGAGTCTGTGCCGACCGGCGATCACCCCGTACACTAGCAATATCCTACACACTGCAGACAATTTACAATTTTACCGAGGCCAATTAACCTACAAATCAGCACATCAACTAGCAATCACCCATACACTGGTTCTACCCTGTACACTAGGGAGCATTTACAGAAGCCAATTAACCTACAAACCTGCACGGCTTTGGAATGTAGGAGGAAACCGGAGAAAACCAACTGCGGTCACAGGGAGAAGGTACAAACTCCGTACAGACAGCACCTGTAGTCAGGATCAAACCTGGGTCTCTGATGCTGTGAGGCAGCAACTCTACTGCTGTGCCCAGAGTAGGGGAATCAAGTACCAGAGGACATAAGTTTAAGGTGAAAGGGGAAAGATTTAATAGGGAACGAGCTGCCAGAGGAGGTAGTTGAGGCAGGTACTTTAACAGAATTTAAAAGGCACTTGGATAGGTACATGGATGGAAAGGGTTTAGCGGGATATGCAGGCAAATGCGACTAGCTTAGATGGGGTATCTTGGTTGGCATGGACAAGTTGGGCTGAAAGGCCTTTTCAGTGCTATATGACTAAGATGTGACAAGCCTGTCAAGAATGGTTACAGTCATACCCCACCAGGTTTGGGGAGTCTCTAACTGGAGGCAATAGGTTTAAGTTGAGAGGGGAAAGATTTAAAGGAGACCTAAGGGGCTACATTGTCACAGAGGATGGTAGATATGTTGTATGAGCTGCCAGAGGAATCCATAGAGATGGGTACAATTATAGTGTAATAAAACATTTTGACAGCTATGTGGAAAGATTTAGAAATGGGTCAAATGCAGTCAAATGGGACTAGCTCATGTAGGCAGCTTGGTCGGGATGGTTAAGTTGGGCCGAAGAGCCTGTTTACATGCTGTTTAACCCTATGGGTCCATAACAGCACAGTTGCACAGTGGTAGAGCTGCTGCCTTACAGTCCCAGGGAACCGAGTACGAACCTGACTAAGGGTGCTGTCTGTACGGAGTTTGTACGTTCTCCCTGTAACTGCGTGGGTTTTCTCCGCATGCTCTGGTTTCCTCCCACACTCCAAAGACGTGCAGGTTTGTAGGTTAATTGGCTTCAGTAAATTGTAAATATTGTCCCTTGCGTGTAGGATAGTGCCAGTATGAGTGGTGTTCCCCGGTCAGCATGGACGCGGTGGACCGAAGGGCCTGTTTCCACGCTGTATCTTTTAAGTCTGATGTAAACATAATTGTTCATTAGATTTTAGAGCATTGGTTGCTCTTACTTCATAAGTTCATGTTCATAAGTTATATGAGCAGAATTAGCCCATTTGGCCCATTAAATCTACTCTGCCATTCAATCATGGCTGATCTATCTTTCTCTCTCAAACCCATTCTCCTGCCTTCTCTCCGTAACCCTTGCACCCTTACTAATCAAAGTACTTGATTAAGTACTTAATCCCTGATCCTATCATCTGTGCAATTTGCATTTAGTTCAGTTTCGTTTTGGTTTAGAGATACAGCATTGAAACAGGCAAGAGTTTGCACCGACCAGCAATGCCCCTATACTAACACTATCCTACACACTCGGGACAATTTACAATTTTACCAAAGCCAATTAACCTACAAACCTGTACGTCTTCGGGATGTGGGGGGGAAACCGGAGCACGTGGAGAAAACCCTCGCAGGTCTCGGGGAGAACGTACAAACTCCATACATACAGCACCTGTAGTCAGGATCAAACCCGGGTTTCTGGCGCTGTAAGGCAACAACTCTACCGCAGCGCCACCGTGCCGTTCTTAATTTATTTTTTGGTTTAAAAGTGTAGCCCCACGGAAGTCAAAATTAGTTGGGGAATAAAAGAGAAAGGGTGAAGCTTGCATGCCAGGGCTATTTTTAGCTCAGAACAGCAACGTTGCTAGGTGATGTGGTGATGGGGACTTTGATTCAGGGGTGAGTCACAGTGATCCACATTCTCAGGCATCAGTGCTGAATACGTTGTTAATCCAGCAGTCCAGTCTTTGGACTTTAGACATGCAGCGCGGAAACAGGTCCTTTGACTCACCGACTCCATGTCAACCAGCAATCACCCCATACGCTAACACATCCTACACGCCAGGGACAACTTTGCAACTTACCAAAGCCAATTCACCTGTTGTGTAGGAAAGAACTGTAGATGCTGGTTTAAATCGAAGATAGACACAAAAAGCTGGAGTAATTCAGCGACACAGGCAGCATCTCTGGAGAGAAGGAATGGGTGATGTTTCGGGTTGAGATCCTTCTTCAGACTTGAAACGTCACCCATTCCTTCTCTCTAGGGATGCTGCCTGTCCCGCGGCGTTATTCCAGCATTTTGTGTCTATGAGGAAACAAAGTCTGTTTAGTTTAGTTTGGTTTAGAGATACAGCGTGGGAACAGGCCCTTCGGCCCACTGAATCAGTGCTGACCAACGATCACTCCGTACACTGGTTCTATCCCACACCCTTCTTCAGGCTGGTGAAGGGTCTCGATCCGAAACGCCACCCATTCATTCTCTTAAGAGATGCCGCCTGCCCCGCTGAGTTACTCCAGCATCTTGTGCCTATTTCCAATTAACCTGTTAATCTGTTAGTCTTTGGAGTGTGCAAGGAAACCAGCACCTGAGAAAACCCACACTGTCACTGGGAGAAGGTATAAACTCCGTACAGACAGCACCCATTGTCAGGATTGAATCTGGGTCTCTGATGCTGTGAGGCTCCTACTCTACCATTGCCCCACTCTGCTCCCCAAATAGGGGATTCAACTTGCTTCTAAATTGGGGTAGTCCTGCACAAGGCTGGAGGCACAGTGGCACAGCTGGTAGAGCTTCTTCCTCACAGCACTAGACCAGGACTCGATCTTGACTTTGGTCTGTGTGGAGAATGCATGTTTCTCCCTGTGACTCTGCGGGTTTCGTCTGGCTTTCAAAATTGGTTAGCCTTGAGACGAATAGGTTGGGTAAATGCAATAGAACCGGAACTTTTACCCGGAATAGAACTGGAGGACATAGGTTTAAGATGAGCGGGGAATGATTTATCAGGAAGTGAAATGTAAAGATCATGTGTACAAGCTCCTGAGAGGAATAGATCGGGAAAAATGCACAGAGTCTTTCAACCAGAGTAGGGGAATCAAGAACCAGAGGACATAGGTTTAAGGTGAGAGGGGAAAACTTTAACAGATCCCAAGGGACACCATTTTCTCTCAGACGGTGTAGGCATATGGAACAAGCTGCCAGAGGAGGTAGTTGAAGCGGGTACTTCCACAACGGTTAAAAGACATTTGGACAGCGGCATGTTGGTCAGCATGGGCAAGTTGGGCTGTTTCCACGCTGTAAGACTCTGTGACTCTGTTGATCGCCATTAAACTTTCCCCCTCTCACCTTTTTGCTATGCCCTCTAGTGTTAGACATTTCCACCCTAGAGGAAAAAAATCATCCTTTCATGAGTGTGTGGTAATATGCAGTGGAATTAATTGGCCCTAATTTAATTCTTAGCGTCATGCAGCGGTGTAAGAAAAATGTCATTGTGACTAAGTCCACTTAAGATTCAGTGTGTGAATGCAGTCAGAAATGAATGTACTTACTTACATCTTTACGGTGGGTGATGGACTGCCAGGAGCAGGTTATAATCAATTGTTGAAATGCTAATGTTTTGAATCAAAAGAACGATTGCATCTGACTGTGTCTCTGATGCTTTGAGGCAGTATCTCGGAGGGATGCAAGCCGACTCTAATTCTGGCTGAGTCTGGATCAACAGATGATGCAAAACCGTGTGTGATCAGCATTGACTCACCGTTGCCAAGGAAGTGAAACCAAGAAACTAGAACACAGAAAAAGAAATCAAGTGCTGGAGCAGCTCGGCAGGCCAAGTAGTATCTCTGATAAATTCAGGCGACAACTCTGGTTGGGATCTTTCTTTGGACTGTTTGTGGTAGGGGAGGAGAAAGCTGGAAGAGAGGTGGTGGCATGGTGGCGCAGTGGTAGAGTTGCTGCATTACAGCGCCAGAGACCTAGGTTCGATCCTGTTTGCATGGAGGTTGTACATTCTCCTAGTGACCTGCGTGGGTTTTCTCCGGGTGCTCCGGGTTCTTCCCACACTCCAAAGACGAGCAGGTTTGTAGGTTAAGTAAACAAAATTGTCCCTAGTGTGTAGAATAGTGTTGGTCGGCACGGGTTCGGTGGACAGATGGACCTGTTTCCGCTGTATCTCTAAATTACACTGAACTAAAAGGTGGGGCAGGACAAAGCCTTGCAAGTGATAGGTGGATACAGGTGAGGGGAGGAATTTTTTGGGCAGATAGTTGGACAAAGGCCAAAGATGTAAAGATAAGGATTGATGAGGTGTGAATTGTGAAGCCAGAGGAAGGAATGTAGGTAGAAGGGCAGGGGGAGGAGAGAAGTAAGTGCGAGTTCCATCAGTCCCAACCCAGGATAGTGGTGTTGAGGCATTGTGTCTATGTCTTTCTGCTAACTCCCTCTGGGATTTCCAAAGGTAATTTTTACTGCTTTATAGGACTTTATAGGACTTTAGTTAGGCTGCAATTGGAGGAAGGATGTGGAGGCTTTGGAAAGGTGCAGAGGAGGTTTACCAGAATGATAAAGAAACAAAGAACTGCAGGTGCTGGTTTATACCAAAGATAGGCACAGAGTGCTGGAGTAACTCAGCGGGTCAGGCAGCTTCTCTGGAGGACATGGATAGGTGACGTTTCAAGTTGGGTCTTCAGTTTGAAGAGGGATCTGAACTCGAAACATTTGAAGAAGTGTCCCGACTTAGAACATCACCTATCCATATCCTCCAGAGATGCTGCCACACCAAGT
The DNA here is from genome assembly GCF_053455715.1 of Rhinoraja longicauda. Lineage (NCBI taxonomy): Eukaryota > Metazoa > Chordata > Chondrichthyes > Rajiformes > Arhynchobatidae > Rhinoraja > Rhinoraja longicauda. The sequence continues at coordinate 16,016,837 of NC_135974.1, forward strand.
TCTGGGGTAACTAAATGGGTCAGGCAACATCTCTGGAGAAAAAGGATGGGAGACATTTTGGGTCACGACCCTTCTTCAGACTGTAGACACTTTGTGTTTATCTTTACCAAAGTGATGCTTGGATTAGGGGGTATTAGGTACAGGCAGATGTTGGACCTGTAACCTCTAGGATTGTTTTATCTGGAACACCAGACGTTGTGGGTAGCCCTGATAGAAGTATATAAAATTATGAGAGGCATAGATAGGGCAGCCTGTCAGAACACTTTTTATGCGAGATTAAAATAATCAAATACTAGCGGGCATAGCTTTAAGAGGGGCGATGTTTAAAGGAGATGTGTCGGGGAAGTTTTTTGACACAGAGGGTGGCGGGTGGCTGGAATGTGTTACCAGCAGGGGGGGGGGGTGGAGACAGATATGAGCATGGCATTTAGGAGACTTTTAGAAAGGCACATGGATGTATAGGGAATGAAGGGATATGGATCATGTGCAGGCAGATAAGAGTTGGTTTTGGCCTCATGTTCAGCACAGACGTTGTGGGCCGAAGAGCCTGTTCCTGTGCTATTCTATTCTATGATTAGAATTTTGCTGTTTATTGAAAATTCAAGAAAATACAAAATACCTCAGTGGCTTTCAGGTGGCTTTTAGAAAGGCACGTGAATATTGAGGGGAATGGAGGGGTATGGATAGGGAGGTTAGTTCAACTTGGTATCATATTTGGCACAGACATTACAGGTTGAAGGGTCTGTTCCTGTGTTGTACTGTTCTGCGTTTTATTTTCTATGAATGAGAAATAACTCTTGTGTGCTACAGCGTGCTCAAACATCTCAGAGCAACAATGTGCTTAACTCCCACACAGCTATTTTTAGCTGCCATCAAAAACATTCGCTGAAAGTATGTGAGCTATTTTAGCACACCACTCATCCATTAATCTAAATGTTAATTTTAAGAAACGTAATTTAAAAGTTTTAAAAATAGAGCGACAACAAATAGCGTAGCTTTCCCTAAACTGAATAAACACAAATAGGAACATCATTTATTTTCATGACAGTCCCCTGCCCATTCAGAACGATAAAGAAGCTTTGTGTACGGTGACTCACATGGTAAATCGATGAGCTGTGGGTAGAAGAGATGAAGGACTCAGAAGCAGTTCTGAGGCGGTTTTATTGTGTGCTGGGTCACTGCATGGCTACGCTAATAAAGAAGGCTATTCTGCCCACTGTAGCAACATGGATAGCAGCCAGGGAGTGCACAGCAAGAGGCAACAGATAGGTTGGGTTTGCACCTTGCTGGCCTTGCACCGGTTTCCGGAAGAATGGGGGTTCCGACCCAAAACATCGCCCATCCTTTTTCTCCAGAGATGCTGCCTGATCCGCTGAGTTACTACAGCACTTTGTACCTGTCCACGTTCTCCAGAGATGCTGCCTGATCCGCTGAGTTACTCCAGCACTTTGTACCTGTCCACGTTCTCCACAGAGATGCTGCCTGATCTGCTGAGTTACTCCAGCACTTTGTGTCTATCTTCAGTATTAACCACCATTTGCATTTCCTTCTACAAACTATGCTAGACTTGTGGATAATCATTTTATTCTGTAACTAAGACCTAGTTTGGTACCTAATTAAGTCTTCCTGTATCCTCCATTCTGTAATCAAGACCTAGTTTTACCGTTAATCAAGGTTCTGTGCAATCTCCTCAGCTGAGAATGCAAAAGCTGTACCAAGTCACGCTCAGGAGATCAGCTTTGACTGGCCTGGTGTGCGCCAGCTTTAATAAATCGCCCGTTACTTTGAACACCAGCTCCAAGTGGTCTTTCCGTTTGCTCCTACACTATGTGTCTGAGCACATTCCCAGAGCTAAGACTCTGGTTCTGATGGACTTCAACCCTGGGCTTAAATGAAGTGGCTAATGAGGTAGTTAAAGACACAAAGTGCTGGAGTAACTCAGCGGGTCGGGCAGCATCTCTGGAGAATAGGTTTCAGGTCGGGCCCCTTCTTCAAACTGATTGTAATGGGGTGGGGGGGGGGGGGGGTGTGTTGCGGAGAAAGCTGGAAGAGAGATGGGAGCAAGACAAAGCCAGGCGAGTGATAGGTGGAAAAAGGGTCAACGGGTCAGGCAGCATCCTGGAGAAGATGGATCGGTAATGTTTCGGGTCAGGGCTGTTTTAGTTGAAGCATTGGTTTCATCTCTCTCTCTCTCTCTCTCTCTCTCTCTCTCTCTCTCTCTCTCTCTCTCTCTCTCTCTCTCTCTCTCTCTCTCTCTCTCTCTCTCTCTCTCCCTCTCTCTCTCTCTCTCTCTCTCTCTCTCTCTCTCTCTCTCTCTCTCTCTCTTTCTCTCTCTCCTATTAATACCTTGGACAATACGGCCCATCTGGAAAACCTTTCACTGTGAAATGAAAAGAAGAGAAACCTCTACAGACACACAGTGGCACAGTCATTGTGGGGGTCCCAGAGATGTATCGCAGGATGCATCTTAAAGCTAATGACTAAAACTTCATATCATTTTTTTTATTCCTTACATTGCTCTAGTTACCGCACACACCCAATTCTACCCTGAAATCTGTTGTTATATCCTATTAACTGAACTGAATCCTCTGGGATTTTGATGGCCTGAATATTCAAGTAGGTAAGTATACGTAAAAATAAGTACACTTCGGCCCACCAAGTCTGCACCGATCAATGATCACCCATAAGCTACTCTCTCCTACACACGAAGGACATGTTACAGAAGCCAAATAACCCCTACAAACCTGCACGACTTTGGAATGTGGGGCATTCTTGTCTTTTCATCTCCGGTCTTGGTCCAACCATCTCCCGATCAAAACTATGTTCTCCAGAGATGCTGCCTGCCCAGCTGAGTTACTCCAGCACTTTGTGTCTGTTTTTTGGTAAACCGTCATCCCCAGTTCCTTGTGTCAGCATAGGAGTAGTATGAGCGGTGTGATCGATGGCCGGCTTGGACTCGGTGGGCCTGAGGGCCTGTTCCCATGCTGTATCTCTAAACTAAACTAAGGATGTCAGGCAACATGTGACATTTTAGGCGACATCGGGATCCTTCTTGAAATTTGCCCTATGATTTGCAGGCAGAAATGACCAGATGCCTTAATCTTGGGCAAAACACAAGGTGCTGGAGGATTTTTACCCTGAGTAGGAAAATCAAGAACCACAGGACATAGGTTAAAGGTGGGAGGGGAAGAGTTAATAGAAATTCGAGGGACAATTTTTTCAGTGAGAGGGTGGTGGGCATATGGAACGAGCTGCCAGAGGAGGTAGTTGAGGCAGGAACTATAACAGCATTTAAAAAAAACATTTTGGACAGTTACATGAATAGATTCAAGACTCAAGAGAGCATCAACAATGTTTTATGTCATATGTCCTGAAACAGAACAATTACATTCTTATTTGCAGAACTCAGTCTTAAGAAGGGTCCCGACCCGAAACGTCACCTGTCCATGTTCTCCAGAGATGCTGCCTGACCCGCTGAGTTACTCCAACACTTTGTGTTCATTTGTGTATAGCCAAGTCCCGAGGAAAAGTTTAGAGGGATATGGGCCAAACGTGGGGAAATGGGACTAGCTTAGATGGGGCATCTTGGTTGGCATGGACAGGTTGGGCTGAAAGGCCTGTTTCCTGACTGTGTGACTGTGAATTTGAGGATAAAGGGGAGGCCGCCGAGCCAGCCTCTGCACATCCCCCGAAGACCAGAGACCATGAGGATGGAGCCGGCGATGACGACGGATGGGACAGGCGAGGAGCGAGGCCGGTAGGAGAGGAGAGGGAACCGGTGTCTGGCCTACCGCGCCCTCGAGGTCGGCTGCAGGACCCGTGCAAGCCCTCGCTGAACAAAGGTGGAGGGGAGGGGAGAGGGACGCCAGTGCGCTGGTCGATCCACACGTCCAAGGAAGGCGATGGCTGGAGGCCCTGCTGGAGCCTGGGGCTCGCCTGGATCGGGCACCGCTCACAAGAATGAGAGCGAGGACTAGACTTAAAAATGGCCCCAAAACCAGGCGCCTCTTGCATGCAGGCTCATTGGACTATTTCTGTACACTTTGCTAATCGGGGATATGCTTTGGTAATACTCAGTGGTTGAATGGTTCTTTGTTGTCACATGCACAGAGAAAAAGTCCAAAGTCCAAAGTTGGGTTCCATATGCTGGAGGTACTGGAGCGCTCCCAATCCAGGTAAGCCCAGGTAAGCAAGCCCAGGTAAGCCCACGTAAGCCCAGGTAAGCAAGCCCAGGTAAGCCCAGGTAAGCAAGCCCAGGTAAGCCCCAGGCTGCTGCAGGACCTCCTCCGTTGCTCTCGACTGACTCGGCCCGTGATCTGACGTCCCTCTCCTCGCCCACCCGACCACCTCTGTGTCCCGGGGCACCTCCTGCAGCCGACCTTACAGGCACAGGAGGCAATTTCCTGGTCCCTCTCCTACCGGCCCACTCATTGTGTCCGTCATCGCCAGCGGCTCCCTCCTCGACTCGGGGCTTCTGAACTTCTCCCCCCCCCCGCCCGTCGGCAGCTGCCTGCTGAGCCCGACTTCACAGCGGCAAACGGGCCTTCATTCTCGGCATGTAACAGCACATCAGGAAAGAATCTCACTCTGCGTTTGCACATGTGCCAATAAAGGCATCATTGAACCTTTAAATCAGAACTCCTGAGTTCCCTTCCTCCCCAGCAGTGCAGCAACAGTGTCACCAACAAAGCGGTAGAGGTCACTGTGAGCATGCCTTCACACCAAAGACTAACACTGCACTGTGCTCAGGGGAACGGCTTGCTTTGAACTGTAGACAGACACAAAGTGCTGGAGTAACTCAGTGAGTCAGGCAGCATCTCTGGGGGGAAAAGAATGGGTTACGTTTTGGGTCGAGACCCTTCAGACTGAAGCAGAGGGGAGGGGGGGGTGGGATCTGGAAACTGGCAACTGGTAACCCAGTCTCTACTTTCAATCTGAAGAAGGGTCCCGACCCGAAACATCACCTCTTTTATCCCCAGAGATGGGAATCAGCTGAAGTTACTCCAACACTCAGTGTCTATCTTTGGTGTAAACCAGCATCTGCAGTTCCTTCCTACATTGGTCCTTTGAACTATTGAGACGGTTATCAGACGTAAATTAGGCTGGAGCAATTAGGCTTGTATACACTGGAATATAGAAGGTTGAGGGGGGATCTTATTGGAACGTATAAGATAATTAGGGGATTGGACACATTAGAGGCAGGAAACATGTTCCCAATGTTGGGGGAGTCCAGAACAAGGGGCCACGGTTTAAGAATAAGGGGGTAGGCCATTTAGAACGGAGATGAGGAAGAACTTTTTCAGTCAGAGAGTGGTGAAGGTGTGGAATTCTCTGCCTCAGAAGGCAGTGGAGGCCAGTTCGTTGGATGCTTTCAAGAGAGAGCTGGATAGAGCTCTTAAGGATAGCGGAGTAAGGGGGTATGGGGAGAAGGCAGGAACGGGGGTACTGATTGAGAGTGATCAGCCATGATCGCATTGAATGGCGGTGCTGGCTCGAAGGGCTGAATGGCCTACTCCTGCACCTATTGTCTATTGTCTATTGTCTATAAAGAAGCCTTGTACTCAGCTGTCTTAACACATGGAAGAGTTTCATCATGGCGTCTCCAAACATCAGCACTCCCATATGTTAAAGTATGCAGCAGGCTGCTCCTCTTTGCCCCCGATTAAATTAATTGTTCCTTTCTTCCTTTTTGATCACTCTGAGGACACTCCGCGGGAAACAATATAGCTGCGTGATTGGTTCCAGGAGCGGCACGGTGCACAGCGGTCGAGTTGCTGCCGTACAGCGCCAGAGACCCAGCATTGATCCTGACCACGGGTGTTGTCTGTACTGAGTTTGCATGTTCTCCCCTGTGACCACCTGGGTTTTCTCCAGGTGCTCCGGTTTCCTCCAACACTCCAAAGACGTACGAACATGTTTGTAGGTTAAAAGGCTTCTGCATATTGTAAATTATCCCCAGTGTGTGTAGAATAGTGCTAGTGTATGGGATGATCGCTGTTCGACATGGACTCAGTGGGCCGAAGGGCCTGTTTCCATGCAGTATTTCTAAAGTCTAAAGTCTATGTAAAGCCATCAATCTCTAAGAGTTAAAGCACCATCATCTACCACCCCCGGTCTCAATCCAGAAGGAATATTCTAAATGAAGCACAAAGTCCTGGAGGAATGTTTGAAGGCACTGGTCCTCTACTCATTGGAGTTTAGAAGGATGAGGGGGAACATCATTGAAACTTACTGAATAGTGAAAGGCCTGGATAGAGTGGATGTGGAGAGGATGCTTCCACTAGTGGGAGAGTCTGAGACCAGAGGCCATGACTTCAGAAGAAAAGGGCATAACTTTAGAAAGGAGATGAGGAGGAAATTCCTTAGAGGGTCAGAGGGTGGTGAATCTGTGGAATTCATTGCCACAGAAGGCTATGGAGGGCAAGTCGATGGATATTTTTAAGGTGAAGATCGACAGATTCTTGATTAATAAGTGTGTCAGAGGTTATGAGGCAAAGGCAGGAGAATTGGGTTGAGAGGGAACGATAGATCAGCCGTGAGTCCCGACCCAAAACGTCACCTTGTATACAGTGGAATTTAGAAGGATGAGAGGAGATCTTATTGAAATGTATAAGATTATTAAGGGGTTGGACACGTTAGAGGCAGGAAACATGTTCCCAATGTTGGGGGAGTCCAGAACAAGGAGCCACAGTTTAAGAATAAGGGGTAGGCCATTTAGAACTGAGCTGAGGAAAAACTTTTTCAGTCAGAGAGTTGTGAATCTGTGGAATTGTCTGCCTCAGAAGGCAGTGGAGGCCAATTCTCTGAATGCATTCAGGAGAGAGCTAGATAAAGCTCTTAAGGATAGCAGAGTCAGGGGGTATGGGGAGAAGGCAGGAACAGGGTACTGATTGAGAATGATCAGCCATGATCACATTGACTGGCGGTGCTGGCTCAAAGGGCCGAATGGCCTCCTCCTGCACCTATTGTCTATTGTCTATTGTCTATCTATATTCTCCCACGACAGAAAGTTTAAAAAGGGAGAAGAGTGCAAAGTCGAGTAAAATCGGGATGGTTGTGAGAGGAGGGATTGAAGGTATTTTATTTGAATGTACGTATGATAAGGAACAAAGTGGATGAGCTTGTAGCACAGTTGGAAATTGGCTGGTATGATGTTGTAGGCATTACGGGGACGTGGCTACAAGAGGATCGGAGCTGGGAGCTGAATATTCAGGATTATACGTCCTATTGGAAAGACAAAAAGGAGGCAGAGAGGGGTGGGGTATCTCTGTTTGTTGGGAATGAAATACAGTCCTTAGCGAAGGGTGACATAGGATCAGAAGATGCAGAGACATTGTGGATAGAGCTGAGAAATTATAAAGGTAAAAATACTCTAATGGGAGTTATTTACAGGCCCCCAAACAGTAGCCAGAATAGAGGGTACAAGTTACATCAGGAGATAAAATTGGCATGTAAAAAAGGCAATGCTACCTTTAGTAGAATTAGAGAATGGTGGTGATGGGAGATTTGAATATGCAGGTAGACTTGGAAAATCAGGTTGGTACTGGACCCCCAAGAAAAGGAATTTGTAGAGTGCCTCCAAGATGGATTCTTAGAGCAACTTGTAGTGGAGCGTACCAGGGAAAAGGCAATTCTGGATTTAGTGTTAAGTAATGAACCAGATTTGATAAGGGAACTCAAGATCAAGGAACCATTAGTAGGTAGTGACCACAATATGATAAGTTTTAATCTGCAATTTGAGAGGGAGAAGGTGAAATCATATTGCAGATGGGCAAAGGGGACTACAGAGGCATGAGGGAGGAGCTGGCCAGAGTTGACTGGAAAGGGACCCTAGCAGGGGTGATGGTGGAACAGCAATGGCAGGAATTTCTGGGAATAATTTGGAAGATACAGGATCTCTTCATTCCAAAGAGGAAGAAAGATTCTAGTGGGAGAAAGAGGCAACCATGGCTGACAAGGGAAGTCAAGGACAGTATAAACCTAAAAGAGTGGCTGTATAACATAGGAAAGATTAGTGGGAAGCCAGAGGATTGGGAAGCTTTTAAAGAACAACAGAAGGTAACTAAAAAAGGCAATATTGGGAGAAAAGATGAAATTTGAAGGTAAGCCAGACAATAATATAAAAGAGGATAGCAAGAGTTTCTTTAGTTATATAAAGAGTAAGAAAGAGTCAAGAGTGGAAGTTGGACCACAGGAGAATGATGCAGAAGTGATAATGGGGAATAAAGAAATGGCAGAGGAGTTGAATAACATTTTTGCATCAGTCTTCACAGTGGAAGACACCAGCAACGTGCTTGAAATTCAAGAGTCAAGGGGTGGAAGTTCGGCCAACTGTTGGCTGGGGTCGGTTTGATCTTAAGAGTGAGACATCGTTGTGAACTGCAGAACTGGTTAACTGGCTTTTAATGGAGGGAGGGGAGAGGGGAATGTTTGTGTAAGTTACCTAAAATTAGAGAATTCAATGTTCATATCTTTGAGTTGTAAGCTACCCAAGTGGAATAT